>NW_020837951.1:15796489-16399013 GCF_003676395.1 Aethalodelphis obliquidens
GAAATGTTGCTGATGGTAAGCTCCTGGAAGCACCCATGCTTTGAAGAACTTCTAGCCTCTTATCTCTAAAACTGATTAAAGCACATCCTGGCCACTCACCCATGAGAGGTCTGAAAATTACCAATGGGGATCTGGAGAGTTTTATTGCAACATTTTCCTTACTCAGGTAAGTGAATAATTGAATGAACGAACATGTAAATAAGCAAATAAAACGACTCTCAGAGTTTCAGTTGAAAATGAGATACAGATTAAAGCAATGTTTTCAAATCCCACCTTATCAGAATCATTTGGAAAGCTTTGTAAAGACTAAGATTTCTAGGTCCCACTTGTGCAGATTCTAACCTACAGATCAGTAGGGCTTTGTGCCCAGGAATCTTTTTTTTTTAAAGGTCCCCATTAAATGTTGATGTTCAGCCAGGTTTAGCAACCACTGAATTAGCTAAGCTTGCCAAGTCCCTTTCAGTCCAATGAGTCTGTAAATTATCAGACTTCAGTGGGACCATGGGACCATTGCTAGATGGTGCTAATGTGGATTGCCAAATTGTTTCATTTTAAATTTCATTTGAGGAGAAAGCCAAATGATATTAGCAAATAAAAAAAAATATTGGCACCAAATTCTCCCAGCTGCTATGCATTGAGGGCTCATATTCTGATTGTTTGAGAGAGATAATGCATCTTCCAGGGTGCCATGACTTATGGTCAAGAGAGTGTTTAGGCACAGGGAGAAGGTGTTTAGGATCACCATACATTATTTTTGTAAAGCTCCCTGTGTTGTCACTTTGGAATAAAATTTTGATCACTTGTGGCTGTGTCTTCTAGCTATAAAGTTGTGCTAAGTGAGGGGGAAGCTGACGTCAAAAGCGTACCATGGGTTCAAGGTCACACGATGAGTCACAGACCAAAATGGTGTTCAGCCATGGACTCTTTGTTCTTAATTATGTAACTAGTCTCCCAAGGCAAAGCAACAGCACAAACCAACAGAAGTATTTAATGGTTTAGATGGAAATTATATTGCTTTCCTGTACCAGCGTAAACTGTTCTAGGAAAAATGATTGGATCTGGAGTGAGAGGAGTATTGGCAAAGTCTTTTGTCCATAAATAATTTCCTTTTTCTCCCTTGGCATCATAATATTTGAAATGCCACCACTAGTGACTCTTTTTGGACAGGGAAACTATACCCACATCAGGCCACACAGTTTTAGCCTTCCTGGTCAAAATAATAAAGTAAGTATTTTACACATGTGTTCACTATTTGACATTCTTTCAACAGAGCTTGAATTAATTCATTTCTTTATTCAACATATGTCTATAGAGCACCTGGTATACAGCAGCCACTGTAATGCACACTAAAGGTACACTGGTGACTAAAACACAAATCCTGCTCTCAAGGAAATCCTATCTGGTATGGTGGCCAGGTCCTGTGCTCATATGAATATACTTGACTAGGTGGTATAAGTCTATTCAGACACTGTGACATTGTTTAAAAAAAGAAACTTTCATGGAAAAGAATCTGAAAGAGTATATATATATATATATATGTACTTTTAAATATATATGTAAAAATCTGAATCGCTTTGCTGTACACCTGAAACTAACACAACATTGTAAATCAACTATACTTCAATTTGAAAAAGCAACTTTCTTTCTGGGGTGGTCTTGCAACAGATTTTAATTTCTAAAGGTAGCCAGAAAGTTTCTATTTCATATGCTCCTTGCATGCTCCCTTTTTGGACCACTCTCTCGGAATTCAACTGCCATCTTTGAACAGCCCAAGTCACACGGTGAGTCCCCCACGCACATCATCTTGTTCACAGTGCCAGTTGCCCTGAGAGTTGGAGACATCCCTGCTCAGATTCCAGATAATCAAGAAAAGAAGCCTTTAGGTACTTCTAGCTCCCAACCATTCACGTCTTCTCAGATAAGAGCCCAAACCTCACAGGGCACAGATCAGTTATTCCCACTATACTCTGGCTGAATTAAAAAAAAAAAAATAATAGCTAACATTTGTTGGTCTCATTACTTGTCAGGCACTCTGCTAGGGATTTACATAATTAGCTCTCTGCTCATTTAAACCTTAAAATGACCACGTAACGTTGCTTATTCTTATAATTTCCATTTTACAGATGGTGAAACAGAGGCTTTTAGAGGATGTGACTTGCCCAAGGTGACGTAGCTGGTAAACAGTAGGGCTGAGACTGAAACCCAAATATGGTTGCATGTCTCCATGCAGACACTATAATTTATTTTAGCCAACGGTCAACTTAATTTGTCATTCTGTATGAGTATCTGGCTGAATTCTTGACCTATAGAATACATAATAGAATGGTTTATTTGTTACACCACAATGTTTGGGGTTGTTTATTATTCAACAATAGCTATCTAGAATAAGTCTCCCCCAATCTGACTGTTAGTTGTAACAAAAGTCCACATTCCTCAAGGATCAGTTTATTAGCTCTTACTGAAAGAAGGGGATAGTAAAATTTACAGAGCTAATTTTACATTCTAATTTTTTAGAGTTTACTATTGGGTGGGCCAAAATGTTCATTTGGTTTTTTCCATAAGATGACTCTAGTAGCACTTAGTTGTCTTTAACTTCATTCTAAAAAATTATGTTAGATTGTATGTGACAGCTGTCATATCAGCGTGCATTTAAAAAAAGACTCATCGGGCTTCCCTGGTGGCGCAGTGGTTGAGAGTCCGCCTGCCGATGCAGGGGACACGGGTTCGTGTCCCGGTCTGGGAGGATCCCACATGCCGCGGAGCGGCTGGGCCCGTGAGCCATGGCCGCTGGGCCTGCGCGTCCGGAGCCTGTGCTCCGCAGGGGGAGAGGCCACAGCAGTGAGAGGCTCGCGTACCGCAAAAAAAAAAAAAAAAGACTCATCAAAATTGGTGGATTTTTGTGTAGCCATTTTAATATTGAAGATGGAAGAAAAAAAGCAATGTTTCTGGCATATTATGCTTTATTATTTCAAGGAAGGTAAAAATGCAACTGAAACCCACAAAAAGATTTGTGCAGAGTATGGAGAAGGTGCTGTGACTGATTGAATGTGTCAAAAGCGGTTTTCGAAGTTTCGTGCTGGAGATTTCTTGCTGGACAATGCTCCACGGTTGGGCAGACCAGTTGAAGTTGATAGCAATCAAATCGAAACAATAATTGAGAACGATCAACATTATACCACGCGGGAGATAGCTGACATACTCGAAATATCCAAATCAAGCGTTGAAAATCACTTGCACCAGCTTGGTTATGTGAATAGCTTTGATGTTTGGGTTCCACACAAGTTAAGCTAAAACAACCTTCTTGACCATATTTCCACATGCGATTCTCTACTGAAACATAATGAAAACGTTCTGGTTTTAAAACAAATTGTGACGGGTGATGAAAAGTGGATACTGTACAACTATGTGGAACGGAAGAGATCGTGGCACAAAGCAAAATGAACCACCACTAACCACACCAAAGACCGGTCTTCATCCAAAGAAGGAGATATTGTGTATACGGTGGGATTAGAAGGGAGTCCTCTATTATGAGCTCCTTCCGGAAAACCAAATGATGAATTCCAACAAGTACCACTCCCAATTAGACCAAATGAAAGCAGCACTCGATGAAAAGCATCCAGAATTAAACAGAAAACGCATAATCTTTCATCAGGGTAACGCAAGACTGCATGTTTTTTTTGATGAACAGGCAAAACTGTTACAGCTTGGCTGGAAAGTTCTGATTCATCTGCCGTATTCATCAGACATTGAATCTTCGGATTTCCATTTATTTAGGTCCTTACAAAATTCTCTTAGTGGAAAATATTTCAATTCCCTGGAAGACTGTAAAAGGCACCTGGAACAGTTCTTTGCTCAAAAAGATAAAAAAGTTTTGGGAAGACAGAATTATGAAGTTGCCTGAAAAATGGCAGAAGGTAGTGGAACAAAAGGGTGAATACATTGTTCAATAAAGTTCTTGGTGAAAATGAAAAATGTGTCTTTCATTCTTACTTAAAAAACCGAAGGCACTGTTTGGCCCACCCAATATGTGCTTTGCTTTAGAGACATTAGACATTTTCATTCTGGACCTCATTTTACAGTAGATCACATTTACTTTGAGCATGGAGAAATGCTCAGACATTACCTATAGTGTTCCCTCTTCCTGGATTGATGTGTTAATATTCAGCATCCCCTTTAGCCT
Organism: Aethalodelphis obliquidens; assembly: GCF_003676395.1. Lineage (NCBI taxonomy): Eukaryota > Metazoa > Chordata > Mammalia > Artiodactyla > Delphinidae > Aethalodelphis > Aethalodelphis obliquidens. The sequence goes on from NW_020837951.1 coordinate 15,800,670, forward strand.
TCCTGCTGCACACTCATCCTTCAGGTAATCAACCCAGATTTACTTTCAGCTAGAAAGTTTCCCATGATCTCTACAATTTTTTTTTATATCTATATTGGAGTATAATTGCTTTACAATGGTGTGTTAGTTTACAATGGTGTGTTAGATTTATAAAAAGTGAATCAGTTATACCTATACATATGTTCCCATATCTCTTCCCTCTTGCATTTCCCTCCCTCCCACCCTCCCTATCCCACCCCTCTAGATGGTCACAAAGCACCGAGCTGATCTCCCTGTGCTATGCGGCTGCTTCCCACTAGCTATCTATTTTACGTTTGGTAGTGTATATATGTCCATGCCACTCTCTCACTTTGTCACAGCTTACCCTTCCCCCTCCCCATATCCTCAAGTCCATTCTCTAGTAGGTCTGTGTCTTTATTCCTGTCTTACCCCTAGGTTCTTCATCACATTTTTTTTCTTAAATTCCATATATATGTGTTAGCATATGGTATTTGTCTTTCTCTTTCTGACTTACTTCACTCTGTTGACAGACTCTAGGTCCATCCACCTCATTACAAATAGCTCAATTTCGTTTCTTTTTATGGCTGAGTAATATTCCATTGTATATATGTGCCACATCTTCTTTATCCATTCATCCGATGATGGACACTTAGGTTGTTTCCATCTCCGGGCTATTGTAAATAGAGCTGCAATGAACATTTTGGTACATGACTCTTTTTGAATTATGGTTTTCTCAGGGTATATGTCCAGTAGTGGGATTGCTGGGTCATATGGTAGTTCTATTTGTAGTTTTTTAAGGAACCTCCATACTGTTCTCCATAGTGGCTGTACCAATTCACATTCCCACCAGCAGTGCAGGAGTGTTCCCTTTTGTCCACATCCTCTCAAGCATTTATTGTTTCTAGATTTTTTGATGATGGCCATTCTGACTGGTGTGAGATGATATCTCATTGTAGTTTTGATTTGCATTTCTCTAATGATTAGTGATGTTGAGCATCCTTTCATGTGTTTGTTGGCAATCTGTATAGCTTCTTTGGAGAAATGTCTATTTAGGTCTTCTGCCCATTTTTGGATTGGGTTTTTTTTGTTATTGAGCTGCATGAGCTGCCTAGACATTTTGGAGATTAATCCTTTGTCAGTTGCTTCATCCGCAAATATTTTCTCCCATTCTGAGGGTTGTCTTTTGGTCTTGTTTATGGTTTCCTTTGCTGTGCAAAAGCTTTGAAGTTTCATTAGGTCCCATTTGTTTATTTTTGTTTTCATTTCCATTTCTCTAGAAGGTGGGTCAAAAAGGATCTTGCTGTGATTTATGTCATAGAGTGTTCTGCCTATGCTTTCCTCTAAGAGTTTGAGAGTTTCTGGCCTTACATTTAGGTCTTTAATCCATTTTGAGCTTAGTTTTGTGTATGGTGTTAGGGAATGATGTAATCTCATACTTTTACATGTACCTGTCCAGTTTTCCCAGCACCACTTATTGAAGAGGCTGTCCTTTCTCCACTGCACATTCCTGCCTCCTTTATCAAAGATAAGGTGACCATATGTGCGTGGGTTTATCTCTGGGCTTTCTATCCTGTTCCATTGATCTATCTTCCTGTTTTCGTGCCAGTACCATACTGTCTTGATTACTGTAGCTTTGTAGTATAGTCTGAAGTCAGGGAGCCTGATTCCTCCAGCTCCGTTTTTCGTTCTCAAGATTGCTTTGGCTATTCAGGGTCTTTTGTGCTTCCATACAAATTGTGAAATTTTTTGTTCTAGTTCTGTGAAAAATGCCAGTGGTAGTTTCATAGGGATTGCATTGAATCTGTAGATTGCTTTGGGTAGTAGAGTCATTTTCACAATGTTGATTCTTCCAATCCAAGAACATGGTATATCTCTCCATCTATTTGTATCATCTTGAATTTCTTTCATCAGTGTCTTATAATTTTTTGCATACAGGTCTTTTGTCTCCTTAGGTAGGCTTATTCCTAGATATTTTATTATTTTTGTTGCAATGGTAAATGGGAGTGTTTTCTTGATTTCACTTTCAGATTTTTCATCATTAGTGTATAGGAATGCCAGAGATTTCTGTGCATTAATTTTGTATCCTACTACTTTACCAAATTCATTGATTAGCTCTAGTAGTTTTCTGGTAGTATCATAGGAAGTATTTCTGAATAATCAATAGTTTACTGCCCATTTTCCCAGCTAAACTATACGGTCCTTGAGGACAGAGATACAGCTTTTCTCAGTGCTCTATCTCCATAACTTATCACAGAGCATAGAAGATCATAAATGACCATCAGAACTAGCATTCAAGTTCCTAGCATCTCACCTTAAATATATTAAATAATTACTTAACCCTTCTACTTCTGATCAATGAATACCTCCGATATTTTTCTATCACCATCATCTTATTTTTCATTCCCTCAGTTCGTTCAAATTAGAAACATGGCATAATGGACACTCACTGGTATTTAGGGGGAGAGTGGGGAGGAATGGGGTTGAGGGAAAGGGAGAACATTGGGTGGCTGGATGAGATGAGGCAGACCAAATATGTCCATGGGTCCTGGAGTTAGACTATCTTGGTTCAAACCCTGGCTTTGTTACCTGCTTCCTTGTGATCTTGGTCATTTTACTTAACCTTACCAAGTCTAATTTTCCTCATTTTAAAAGTGGAGTTAATAGGTATTGTTGAAGAAATAAATGAAATGATGCACATTGAGAGCTTGGCCATGTGCATGGCTCATAGTAAGCATTTCGTTATTGTCAGTGACAGTCATCACAGAAACGGCAGTGGAAGTAAGAATATTAGCACCAGACTGGGATTGCAAGTCGCCATTCAAATCATTTTTACTTCCTGGATCCAAGTCTTGCAGTTTGATGTCTGAGTCACCTGACATGGTTTTTCTCATTGATTTTGGGTCATTTAAATTCTATAGTGCTTCACCCTAATAATTCAATTCAAGTAACAGAATAATGACATTTTAGAGCTCCAGTAGAAAAAGTGGAGATGTTTCCATTTATTGAGCACCTACTATGTGCCAGGCAATTGCTATGGCTTTGCACTAGGGAATTTAAAATTACCATCTAAATTCTTGACTCTCAGGAAAAAAAAAAAAAAAAAAAAAAAATCTGAGCTTGAATAAGAAAATCTTCTATGTGATATTCTGAACATGAAACTATTGCATGTGTCAAGAAATATCTTAAAAGGAGTCAAGGTAAATAAAAAACGTGTGGCATCCTTAGACTTTCTAATGGTAAATCACAGAGTATGGGCTAGTCTGAAAATGAAGCTGCAAAGGAGTAATAGGAACTTAAACTCATGAGGGAGATTTTAAGTAGCTCTTTTTCCCTTGAGGAGCTGATGTCGTGGTGAACTAAGAAGAACCTCTAAAAACAGCATTGAGACTATCATTAATTAGAAACAGAGCCATTGGCGATGGAGAGGAACTATTATGTAGCTCCTCCCTGGGGTCTGGGCTGGGATGATTCCCCAAAGGGTTATTTCCAGTTGCATGTGAGTTAATGATTTTAGTGTAATCAACCCTAGTCAAAGAGAATGCAACCTAAAGAACAAACAAAAGAAAATTGTTGGGATTACAAATAAACTCTCTTTGGACACAGGTCGTCTCACAAAGCTAATGAGTTTCCCATTCAGACTCTCCAGTGGCAGTCTACTGTAATGGCCCTAAACATTCTGAGAAAAGTGCTGATGAAGTTGGGGAGGGGGTGGCTATTATAGCCGATTGCTGAAGAAGGCAGTTTGGTGAGGGAGTAAAGGTCTTTCTCCTGTGGCTGCCTTTCACTGATAGGAAAGTGCAAAGCCCAGGAAAGGCAAGCCAGATGCTTGGCAAAAGCCATTTTAGCTTCTATAAAATAAAAAAGGGGATGGAGAAGGGAGGGGAAGGGGCATAGGAGCACACAGCCCCTCCTGCCACAGGAGAGCTGGGGCGTCCTTTGAGGTCTGAATAGGATACTAACGGAAAAAATTCAACTGCATGAAAGGAAGGGCAGTAAACATACAAATCTCATTACACACAGCAAACAGAAATAACACCAAGAAAAGAGATGAATCTCTTGATTACAAACCCCATTGTTTGTAAAGGGAAGGGAAAGATATTTTAGATATATTAAGTATTATTCTTCTGTCTCCATGTAGCAAAAAAAAGGTAGTGTAGTTCAAGGTTTTTCCCATTTTATGAAATGTCAGAAGCCATGTATCCATGAAAACTTGTCTTGAAGTCCAAAACACAAAACACAAAACACATTAAAACAGATCTATCACATTTAAAGAAAAGTAGAGACTCAGATCCAATCTCTTCTCCTAGCTTCCTGGCCCTGACAGTTGCCCTGGGACGCCCCAGGGAAACCCAACAGATCAGAAAACACAGCTTGAAAATCTCTTTGGTCTGGCTTAGCCGCATGTTATTCAAGAGCTACCAGGGAAGCTGCTTAAATTCTGACCCTCAGTTTCTTCATCCTCAAGGCGGCAATAATAGAAACCTGACAGGAACTTAAGGAGTGAAACAGTTCAGGACTTGGCCTATAGCAAGCTCTCAACCAATATTGCTTCTTTCTTTACCGCTAAACGCAGCATGAATTTTGCATTCTCTGAAAATCATTCTTAGTACTTTGACAACACAAAGTTATCTCTTTTTAAAGTCCTATTGCACTTTTAGTCAGTACAACATTTCACCATTTGGTCCTCTGAAGTTATTAACAAAATAATCATAGCTGCTACTGTTTCATTAATCATGTATTATAAACAAAGTATAGGATGATTATATTTATTTTCTCAAACTTTCACAACAAACCATCAGAATAGTTATCTTTCCCAATGTACGGAAAAAAACTGGTGAAGAAAACTGGAAACTTTCTTAAAAATATATATACCTGATAATCCTGGTCCATTTGGCTCCAGCAACCTGAACTAGAGAAACCAAATTTAGGAGAACGAGCTCAAACATGTGCTCTTGCCTTGGTGGGAAAGAAGTAAGTTCATGGTCCAGTTACAATGCAAGGGGGCAAGATAGATAGGTATGGGGCTATCAGATTTGCTATCCAGTGAGATCCACTGCAGTGAGTGAGATGTGCACTCAGGAGCACAAGCAGAAAGTGATGACTGAGGACCATAAACAACCTTGTTAGGACTTCCTGCCATGTAGTCTTTCTCAAGCTGGGTTCTTCATCTGAACCACAGATCACAAAAATGATGTGAGTAGTGATTTAGCAAATTTTTTCAAGGATGGCACATAAGGAGGGCATTCTAGATTCATGGGAGAGAAGCTATTTAATTACACATTAGGGATTCCTTGGGGACCTCTGGGCTTAATTCTCGTTCAGAACCCTGATTGAAAAAGGCTAGAGCAGAAACAATTTCCCATGCTACAGGAACAGAAAGTGGGTGAAAAAAAGGCAGTAAGTCTCATGCTGCGGGATCAGAAAGGGGGTAAAGACATCAGAGATTCCCATCTCCCAGACTGACACATAAACCTGGAGCACTTGCTGTAAACCAGTATTCTTCAAGAATCATCTTCATTCTCTTTAATCTGTTGTGTTTTGCATTTATTCTAAACAATCTCACTTATAGCATGTGTTTGCTCATGCACATTTATAGTGTGTGTGTGTGTGTGTGTGCACGCGCACATTTGTATGTGGGCACACAGGTGCATAGGTTCTCACCAATTAGCTCCCAGCCTCTACAGTGATCTTGGACCTAGTCAAAAGGGACTAATGGTCAGTTGAGGTTAGTGATGTGAGCCATGAGTTTGGACCATGAATTCTCCTGCCAGCCATTAACCCTTAAGAAATGGACCATACTCACTAGTTCTGCCAAACTCCCTCCTACTTGGAGGACTCTGCAATCCCCACATATTGTGAAGAAAAGAATACGTATAAGAATATGTTTAATCAATAGTTGCAGTGTGCACACTGACAGCTGGAATGTAAGCCTGGGGTTCTTTAGCAGGGACCCACCCAGATGCGTCCCTATAGTAATGTTGCTTATAAAGTGACCTGGTGATTCCCTGTTGTTTCTGGCCCTAATGAACTATTTACCTGTCATCTTAAGTAGGAAATCAGCATGGTGCTTTGGAAAGAGCTCTGCTCTAAGAGGGAGGAGATCTGGCCTCTTTCCATCCCCTAAAGATACCTGTGAGGTTCCATGTACATAATATTTACTTAATGCATATTTGTTTAATTGTATTGAACTCAACTGGCTGTGACTCTAAATGGCTCTATTAATAATAACATAATACTTGCTTTTAAATTATATATTTATTTGCTTATCTGTTTTTTATCTGTCTCCCTCCTAGAATATACACTCCGTGAGTTTTGGGGTCCTTGACAGTTTTATTTACTGAATGTTCCCAATGCTTAAAATGGTTCTTGGTCCCTAGTAGGTGATCAGTAACTATTTGTTAGACAAATGAACACCCTTACATTGAGTTTTTTTGAAATATGCCAGCACTGCACAAAACGATTTAATACATATTATGCCATTTGATGAAACATGAGTGTGCGTATGCATCTCCTGACACCTTGTTAAAATGCAGGTTCTCTTCAGGCTTGGGGTGGGGTCTGAGATTCTGCATTTCTATCAAGCTTCCAGGTGATGATGCTCATTTATGTACCATACCTGTAGCAGCAAGGATCAAATCCTCATATCGACCCACTGCATAGATGCTATTCCACCCCTTTTTTTAGAGAAGGAAACTGAGACTTCTGGATGTTCAGTAACTTACCCAAGGTCACACAGCTAATGAGCAAGAGAGTCTGATAATACAAAAAATAAGCTATCTTATGTCTCCAAATTACAATTCCTGAAAAATACACATCCAGGTACATGCACTTAGATTGCTGCAGGTAAATGTTTCAGGTATACTTAGGTAACTGTTTCAGGTATACAATACTTAAAGTATTGTATACTTTATACAATAAAGGTTGATTTATTGATTGAATAAATTTATTTATTGAAGGTCATCTCTAGGTAGCTCTCTGCCTGTATGAATGTTTCACCTTGTTTTGAAAAAAACATCTCTACCTGTATTTCCTTTTATCTATCCATCCATATTTATCTGGCATTAGAAACAAGCAGAGTTTCTCTCATAGCATTCTTCAGTGAAAACCGTCACCAACCGCCCTCAAAGAAAACTCCAGCAGGCTCATGTCTTTTCAGCTCATTCTTAGATAACAGTCAATCAGGCATCATTTAAAATTGCATACAAAAGCTCAACTCAGAATTTGTCCCAATGCATCCAAGATTTTTTGTTGGCTTTTTTTTTAAATTGTGGTAAAATATACATAACAAAATTTACTATTTTAACTATTAATATTTTAAAGTGTATAGTTCAGTGGCATTTAGTACACTTACAGTGTTGTACAATCATCACCAGTAATGCAAGAACATTTTCATCACCTCAAAAAGAAACCCCACACCCAATGAGCAGTCATTCCCCATTCTCCCCCGTTCTCAGCTCCTGGCAATGACTACTATGCCTTCTGTCTCTATGAATTTGTCTACTATGAATATTTCATAGAAATGGAATCATATGTTTTATGGCCTTTTGTACCTGGCTTATTTCACATGGCATCGTGCTGTCAAGTTCCTTTCTGTTGTACTTCATTCTTTCTAATATTTCATTGTATGAATATACACATTTTTTAATCCATTCATCAGCTGACAGATATTTAGGCTGCTTCTGCTTTTTGGCTATATTGTAAATCACTTCTTTTCAGTCCTTCTGGTTATCTATCTAGAAGCAGAATTGTGGGGTCATATGGTGACCCTATATTTAACTTCTTGAGGTAACACCGATGCTTCCCACAGATGGCTGAATCATTTTACATTCCCACTAGCAAGGTATAATGTGTCCAATTTCTCCACATCCTCACCAACACATTATTTTTCATTTTTTTGATTACAGATCCTAGGTAATGTGAAGTGGTATGTCTTTGAGATTCTGATAATCATATGCCTCGTGACTAATGGTTGCACCCATCAAAACCCTGAACTTTATGCCACATCAGATTTCTTCTCTCCCCCAATTCAGACCTCATCTACCTGTAAGCCGGCCCTAAGAAAGTGGAAGATGGCTGGGTTGTTGGCATCTTGTCTTTTTCTCTATCCAGCATCTTTCCTGTGTTTCTCAGAAGACTCCCTCTGGCTAGGTGATGCTTGGAATTCCTTCCTCACCCTTCAGGCATGCACCTCGAGCTTGAGGTATGGTTCTTCTGCCTTAAATAGGTAGCCCCATTAAACAGGATCCAAGGCATATCCATCTCAGCTTTCTGCATTTGGTCGATGCAAAAACACTAGTGCATCCTTGCCCAGATCATCTCTTGTGCAGGCTGAGCTGACTATAGCAGAATTCTCACATTTGCTGTCAAAGCTGTTGGCCACCCATGCTCACCCTCTAGTTATCTTGGGCAGTAGACTTACTTCAGATCATAATGTCCATCAACCACAGGGACATATGTTATCAAGTTCTCTGGATAATCCCAAGGAAACCTACTCTCTCTAGGCTTGGGGTGAAGGAGGCTGCCCGCTCCCCTCACCTTCCCACCATCTCTCCCCCCAGCAGATTTGGAAGAGACTCGGCCTCAAAAGTACTTTGAGGGCTCTCTATAAAGGCTTCTCTTTACAGATCCCTCTCCGCCCCACACTCTCTTTTTGATGTCCTCCTGTTTGCAGGGTTAAGAGTTATGGAAGCTGTCCCCTTACATTTACTTTACAAATTCTATATATGAACATAATGAGGATTTTTTGCACATTCAGTTTATTACTGGCCCCTATTATGGGCTGAATTATGTTCCTTCAAAATTAATATGTTGAAATTCTAGCCCCCAGTAGCTCAAAATGTGACTGGATTTGGAGACAGTTTCTTTAAAGAGGTGATTAAGTTACAATGAGGCCCTTAGGGTAGGCCCTAGTCCAATCTGACTGGTGTCCCTATAAAAAGAGGAAATTGGACACACAAAAGGACACCAGGGGCCCGCGTGCACAGAGGGATGACCATGTGAAGAGGCAGCAAGAGGACAGCTGTCTGCAAGCCAAGGAGAGAGGCCTCATAGGAAACCAAACCTGCCCACACCTTGATCTTGTACTTTCAGCCTCCAGAACTGTGAGAAAATAAATTTCTGTTGCTTAAGCCACCCAGTCTGTGGTATTTTGTTATGGCAGCCTGAGCAAACTAATGCAGCCCCTCAGTGGAAACTTAGGGAGGAAATGGCCCATTCCAACACTCAGTGACATATAGGAAGCTTGGTGATCACTGGCTCCGGATCCCCACATATTTTATCGGGGACTGGCTTTAACCCTTACTAGTGTGTGATCTTGGGAAAGTGACCTTGGTTTTCCAAAAAGATTTCTACAGGTATAAAATGGGAATACTAATGGAGAAACTACTTTATTACAGAAGGTAACCATTTATTTGCTCACATGAGTCTCACTCCAACCTCTGAAGGCCTGTGAGGCTTAAATGAGAGAATCTATGTGAAAGCACTTTCTAAATTCTAAAGTGTTATAAAATGCTCATTAATTCAATCACAACATCTACAAAACTGTTAATGGTGGGGGGAGGAAATCAACTAGTGTGTTATTTTGTTTTGAGTGCAGGGTCAGGGTGTAAAGTGGCATACACTCCCCTCCACCTGTCAGCAACCAACAATTAATCCATCTCAGGGTATTTTCAAATATCAGGAATCATGCATTTTCCATTCACCAGCTGGAAGATTGCCACACAAAACAGCCAGCACCAGCTATCAGCTAAATTAATACTTGCTGCTACTAAGAACTCAATTCCTCCACCACTTTCTTCACTTCTACTAGCTCATGCAAAGTGACCAACACAATGTTCCCCTGGAGCTGAGCTTAGGCATATATGTGAAGCCTGAACCTCTCATTTCAATATCCACGGGATCAGGGATGCATTAACTATAGAACATCCATAAGTGCGAGGAAATGTGCTAGACATTGAACATAAATGCAGTATCTCATGTCAGTCCCTTAAGGTGGGAATTAATAGCTCCATCTTATATTTAGGTAAATTGAAGCTTAGAGAGGTCAGTTACCTTCCATCCATGTATTTGACAGGTTATTAGTTGAACACTTTTTGTTTGCTAATTCCTGAGTATATGCTGAAGAATACAACTTGCAATCTTGCTGGGGAAGCAGACCATCTGAAATAAAGGAGCAAATATATTTATGCATATTATTTTTGTTTTCCAAAGGAAATTCACAACACAGCCACTCACAACATGGAATTAAAGATCTTAGAGGGGGAGCAGACAGCAAACAAACATGCAAATAAACACAGATTTAAGTTCCATGAAGGGGCTTCACAGAAGGAGTGGTAAAAATTCAAGTAGCTGGATTAGGAAGTGTACTTAATCAGGAAACTAAGGGTGAAAAGTAGCCATCTGTCCAGAGGACAACATGGAGACAAAGTCGTGGTGATACAGTTTAAGTCTCTGTATCTGATCATGAAGAACCTGTGTAATTTTCAGGTGCAGAAGCTGACACATTCTCCTTTTTACTACAGTTAAAAGTTAGGAATTTAAGTATAGAGCCAAGGATAGAAGAACCAAATTGTAAGACCTTTCTGTGACACTTAATAGCTGGTGTCTTTAGGAAATTCATTTCATCTTTCTGAGCTTCAACTTTCAAATCTGCCTTGTTAAACTTATAGCACTGTTCTCGGGATCCACGGGGCAGTGTATGTGAAAATGCTTTTGAATGTGCTATATGAATGTAAGAGATAACTGAAAACAGCAAAAACCTCTGATAGGAAAATGCATTCCAGGTCTGTCATGTTAACCCAATAGGTTAAACCTCTTCCAGAAGATTTTACCTGGTTAGATTCCTAAAACAGCCCTGATCACAAATTGCTGACAAACAATAGTTCCCTCCCTATTGCCTCCAGGGTAAGGGGCATGCCAGCCAGCCTCCTCCCCTCCTACCACCATCCCAACCTCTAGCATTGTTTCCCAAACTTCTAGTATTTTAAGAATCATACAGGGGCTCATGGAGACCTGATAAATACCCAGATCCCAAGACACAATTCCTTTCTCACTGAATCTGAATCATAAGCCAAGGAATCTGTATACATTTAAATAAGCAGTACAGCTGATTACTGGAATCAGCTTATTAGGAGAAGTACTATGGGTCACTGGTCCTCAAACACATGTATACATAAGTATCACCCATGGAGCTTATGAAAAAAGAAATTCCTGGCAACAGCCTTCAATAAAATTTCTAATTTACTGTGTTTACGGGGTAACTGAGGAGTTGCATTTTTAACAAATATCTCTCCCTCTCTCCAGCTGTTGTCTGTGGTCTATTGTTCAAATGTAAGGAAGAATGGGTCTAGGATGGAATGAATCTTTATTTCCTGCACCCTCTGCACTTCTACCTCTCTTTCTCTCACCGTCTACTGTCAGTTTGAATTCCACTTCTCACAAAAGGTCCTGAAATTTCTGCCCTCTCCTCTACTGCCCTAGAGCTATTTTAAAATATTTTGGGAGAGACACAGACTTTCTGAAGTCACTCCATGCAATGGCTTGGATTATTAATTAGATACAGGAGGAAAATGTAGAATTGGGGGATAATTAGGAAGAAAAGGAGAAAGAGAAGGAAGGGAAGAAAAGGAAGGAAGAAAGGAAGGAAAGAAGGAAGAGAGGAAGGGAGGGAGGGGAAAAGTAACCGACTATTTAAAGTTCTTTTTAAGTGAGAAAAATATATATGGATGTCAGAAAACCTTGCAGTCCAAATGTGATGTGTGTCTCCCACATGTTTATGGGGCAAGTGAATGTAGTGTAAGCCTATGGTCTGAAAGTGTAAAATATCTGTGCATCACCACAAGAAATTCCTGCCTTAGAATGAGAAGGATAGATGTTTAGATAATCGTGAGGTATTTTCCAGAGCCCCTCAACTCACATCTATTGTAAGATTTTAACTCTGAGCAATACATGATCCTTCCTCTGAAATGAGGCCTGGGAAAAAGAAAAAAAAAAAAAAATGCACTAAAGAAAGGGGTAGGTAAAAAGAAAAGAAAGCATTTACAGGCAAACTATAATGCTTTTCCAGATCTGATCTATAAATGTTTGTGTCTCCTCCTTCCAAATGCATATGATGAAGCTTAAATCCTGAATGTGATGGTGTTTGGAGGTGGGGGGTCTTTGTGAGGTAATTAGATCTCGATGGGAGCCTTCCTGAACGAGATTACTGCTCTTATACGAAAAGACTTGAGAGAGATCATCACACAGGTAGAAGATGGCCATCCGAACACCAGGAAGAAAGGCCTCATCAGAAAATGAGCCTACTGGATCCTTAATTTTGGACTTCCCAGCCCCCAGAACTGTGAGAAATAAATGTTTGTTGTTTAAGTCACCCAGTCTATGGTATTCTGTTATAGCAGCCTAAACTAAGATAGAATCTAGCCCACACCAGACTTTTCTGAATCATTAAGCCTCCCAATCGCCTGTGTGTTAACTTTACCCAGCTCAGGTACAATCATCAGTGAAAGAAAACGAACTTTAGAGCACATGTGTTAAGTCAGCACCAGAGGGGTCTTGAGGGGAGGGGGATGGCCAGAGGATGGTGATGGGTGAGGATAGCAGCCACCTGTACATTTGCTCCATCAGTGGAAGTCCTTTAGCATGAGGAGAGCCTCAAGATTTAGCATCTGAGACAGATGGTGGGATTTCATGCAGACTTCAGCTGTGCGTCCCTTGCTGGAAGCTCTCTACTCTTTCTCCTGTGATGAAGCTTTCCTTTCTCTTTCTTAGAGTCTTCTGAAACATGGTCAAACAGGGACGAAGTCTGAATGTTCATTTTGACACCTCTCTCTTTAGATCCAAATATAAAATGGTTCAATTTGCTGCCTGCTACCTATGGACACCATTTAGGAGTTGCTTTCTGGTTCAGGGCAAAGAACTGAAGACAGGGTGATCAACCTAAAAGATACTTTTGAAAATACATCTAGGTTCATATCATGTACACCACAGATTCCGCTCTTCTCCCAAATCTGACGGACTTTACAATTTTAATGGCTTCCAGTGCTCTTCTAATGAAGACTAGAATTACTAAAGAGCCTGCAATGATGTGTACAATCTGGCCCCTGCAATGGTTAAAGCTTGCCCATCACCCTCCACCACTTGTCCATCTCCCACTCACTCACAGTTTTCTCTTTTATCTCCTAGTCTCTAGTCGAGACTCAGCCAAACTTTGTTTCCTCAAGAAGCTGTACTCAGGACAGCGCATGCTCTCTGTGTGAAATTAATGGTCTCTTAGCTTCTGTATTTCTCCTTTGTGTCACTTACTACGATTATAATTAAGATAACAACAATTATGGAATTAGTTGCTTAGATTATTGTTAAATTCTGTAGTACAATGTCAACTCTGTGAGGATAGGGTACTAGTCTTGTGTTTAGCATCACCAGAGTTTAGTAGGATGTCAGGAGCTCAATAAATGTTTTTTGAACAAATAGCAAACAGAAGTGAAGCATGTTTGCAGGAAAAGCCTCTGTGTTGCTTTCCTTTGGTCTTCGTTTGCCAATTTGTATAAATTAGCAGAACAGCAGGAATCCTCTCTGATCTACAAAATCTAGGTAGAATTGTTAGGAGCCTTGGATGTCTGAATGTACTTATTCCTGAAAATTTTTCCTGCACATTTTTAGAAGATTTTCCCCCCCTCCTTGGGAATGTTGGCCTTCAATCTCTGCTTTCAGACTTGCCACTCTCCTCTAAAAATTTAGATGGAAGACTCACTCCTCTCTTTCACTTTATAAATATGTGGATGTATCTAAACCATTTCTGAACATGGACAGTATTGCTGAATATTTCAAGGGGTGGGAGAAGTCAGAAAAAGTGTTGCCATCACAGTAGAAAGAACAACTTCTAAAGTCTCCAGCCACCACCTTAGAAGTCCCCTAACACCATGCAGGTCTCTCCCCACTAAGAGTTCCCCCCGCTACTACGTGTATGTTCTCAGCTCTTCCCTTCATCTTCTCTCAGCCTCCCATTATTATTTTTTTTCCCTAAACACTCTTTTCTTCTCATCCATGTCTCCTGTTTGATCTCAGGAGTTACAAAGAAACTGCTCTCCCATTATTCAACAGACAAAGTTTCCCCTCTTTTAACATCTTGCCATATTGCAAAAATGAATCTGATTCTTTCTGAATTGTATTTTGGGTTATTTCTCCAAACAAAGATAATTTCCTTCCCAAGAAGAATCTCATTGTCAGACAGTAAGATGGTGTTTATTGTTTTCATCTTACTGTTATCCCCTCTTTAAAGAATTTAATTTGTGTCATATTTTCTTCCCAAATGGTGTATACTGTAGAAATTTGAGTGAATTCTTCCAAATGAAAAACAAAGTAATAATTGAATTAAGTATAACACTTAAAAGCAATAGCTAGGGAGACATATAAATCTGGGTTAAAATCTCTTTGAATCAACAACCTGTGGGACTGCAGGTAAGTTATTGAAACTCTCTAATATTCCATTTTCCTATCTGTGAAATAAGAATAAAAATGCTTTTGGATTTTTTAGTTACATGAAATAGTAAATCACTTCACTGTTTAAGCCAATATGAAATGCTTTGTTTTTTGCTCACCATCAAAAGCTTAATAACCCACTGTTATTACCTGATGTATTGATACGTGGCTTTTCCTATTTTAGTACCATCCTCTCAGTTCACTTAATCTATGTTTCTATATTTGCTATAGTACCAGAGCTTGGAACTCGACAATTCCTCAGCAAATAATACTACTGATTTCAAGAAAATAAAATTTATTATTTACTTGTTAAATATGCAAAAAATACTATGTTAGCCCAGAAATTGTGATTTTATACTTATCTTTTAGTGTATCATTTTAAATAAAGAAAAAAAATTAATATATGTGTTATGTTTAAATATAAATATTTATATATTTTAAAATTTATATTTATAGTAAATATTTATTAAAAATAAATAAAAACATAAGTACATAAAATGGTTTTCTTCCTCCTTGACTATCTATGATTATAATATAAAATCACATACACACGCGTGCATATAAACTTGCTTCTTCCTCCTTGCCTACCCAAATTACTATTCCTGTTTTACTATTCTGACCACACTGATATATGTTTTTCTTTGGGAAGCCCCCCCCTCCTATTGCGTAACAACCAGATAAGATGTAGGATTGACTTTAGCCCTAACCTGTTGCAAACTAACTCAATGTGCAGCATTCTCCTGACATAATGTTGGTTCACAACGGGCCAGTTAGAGGTAAAATAGGAAAATTCACGTGATGTGGAAACCCACCTGGTCTATTCCCTTGATATGAATAAGGAAGCAAGAAGCCCTAATTGCTGATGGTAGCCACCTTGCAACCATATGGAAAACCAGTCTGGCACTAGGAAGAATGCCAAGTCAAGAAAACCACAAAGAAATAAAGATTAAATCCTTGACCAAACTGTTCCTGGGCCCATATATTTCTGGCTTTTTCAATTATGTGAAATAATCAATCCCTTATCTTTGAACCTAATCACAAGTGGTTATAGTGACAACCTACCAAAAGCAAGCTAAATAATCCTCATTACTTTTGTGATAATACACTTTCCATTCAATGTTACTATTTTATGTTTCTATATTTGTAACAATATCTTTTTTTATCTGATAAGACTAGACTACTGTTACTGCTATTCTTTTATTGAATATTGGACCTTCCACCTAATTACATTTCCAAATAAATATAAAATTATTTAATTAAATTTCAAAGATAAGGATGGTTTAGATTTTGACTTGAATTAAATAAAAATCAAGGTTAATAGACAATTTTCCAATATTTTCTCGTCCTATTCAGGAACATAGTGTAACCAACCATTTAATCAAATCTTCTTTTAAATTCTCCCTAATATGAGTTTATAGATTTATTTATGACTACATATTACCCATTCAATTTATGCTTCTGTCTATCACATTTTATTGCTCTTAGTAAAGGATGTTTAAGTATATTTTTTCCCAAATGGTAAGTTATTATACTAATATTCTTCTTGGCAGTTTACAGTAGTTTCCAGAAAGCACAGTATCTTGGAAGCAGACCACCTGGATCAAATCATGGGTCAGCCACTAAATACCTTTATGTCCTTGGGCAATACTTAACCCTGTGTGCATTGGAACCCTCATCTGTGAAATGGGACACTCTTATGGGTATGTCATGAATGTTAAATGAGTTAATTCATGGCAATCACTTAGGATTATATCTGATACACAGGAAGCCCTCTAAAAATCTTAGCTATCATCATCTGTTGTCATTCTTTTTATTGTTGATAGTATTGACATTATTACTTTTAATTGGTTTTTGAAACCTGAACTTGGATTGATATTTCTCTCTCTGCCTCTCTCTTGCCATACATATAGTTACCAAAGGGGAAACATGGCGGGGAGGGATAAATTAGGAGCTTGGGATTAGGATACACAGACTACTATATATAAAATAGATAACTAATAAGGACCAGTAGGTATAGCACAGGGAACTTGACTCAATATTCTATAATAACCTATATGGGTAAAGGATCTGAAAAAGAATGAATACATGTATATGTATAACTGAATCACTTTGCTGTACACCTGAAACTAATACAACATTATAAATCAAATGTACTTCAATAAAATTTAAAAAAAGAATTCAATATGTATCTTTTAAATTTGTGTTTATATAACTTATACATACACATACACACACAAATATAATTTGTAGGGTTTGTTTTTCCTGGCAATTTATTTTTCTAACCTTCTAATTTTTGTCCAGATTGATAGCCACATTCTTTTTAACTGCTGCATAATACTCCGTGGTAGCTTCATCATAATACATAGCAGTACATGACAATGTATTTAATAATATCCCTATAATTGGATATGTAGAGATTTTAGTTTTTCACTATTACAAATAGTGCTGTCGTGAACACCCTTGTATATATCACTTGTTGGCATATGTAAATGACTCAATAGGAGAAAAATAAAGAGGTTAACTGATGGAACAATGGATTTGTACATTTTAATTTGACAATTTCTGATAAACTGCTCTCTGAAAATGTTCTAATACTTATATTCCTATTTTTAAAGCCATTTTTTTTTTTAAAAAAGTTCTGTTTGACTTTATTAATTGCATTTGGCCATGCATTGATACATGCTTGTACATTTTCTTGTTCTCCCTATTTCTATGGTTTATTATATCAGTGTATTCTCCTAAATTGAACCATTAGTGTATTCCTATCCAAAACTACTATGCATTTTGAAAGATAAAAAAATTAGGACTTCCCTGGTGGTGCAGTGGTTAAGAATCTGCCTGCCAGTGCAGGGGACACGGGTTCGAGCCCTGGTCCAGGAAGATCCCACATGCTGCAGAGCAACTAAGCCTGTGCGCCACAACTATTGAGCCTGCGTGCCACAACTACTGAAGCTCGCGTGCCTAGAGCCTGTGCTCCGCAACAAGAGAAGCCACCACAATGAACAGCCCTCGCACCACAACAACAGGTAGCCCCCTCTCGCCACAACTAGAGAAAGCCCACGCACAGCAACGAAAACCCAACACAGCCAAAAATAAATAAATAAATACATTTATTTTTTTAAAAACTTATAGGTAAAAAGGAAATATTAATGAAAACACAATAAATGGAAGTTCTTTTTTTAATTCCAATGAAATAATTGTTTGAAAAACATAGAATTGTATGCTATCAAATTATGCTAATAACTTATGGAAATGTGGGAAAGGAAAAAGGCAAAAACAAAATATTTTAAAAAGTCATTAATGAATATATGTCATTATTATGTTTATGTGGTATAAAAAATGTTTATTGACTATTTTAAGATAATGATGAATAATTCCAAAATGGAATGTTTACCCTCTAAATCTGAATCATCAAATATAAACAAATAAATAAAAATCTATACAGCCAAAGGCAAATAAGAAAATAAACAAAAATTGAATGCATTTTTAACTCAGTTAAAAAGATGATGGCTGACATATTGTTACAATACTCTACAAAGCTGTCCTAAGTTCACTCATCAAAGCTGTAATAGATATGACTGAATGGAAAAATCAATAGCTTCTTACCAGGAATTTGTCTGATCCAAAGCAATGGAAATGATAATAAACATATAGGCAAATAAACTCTTACAAAATGAAAACAAGTATGATGAAAGCATACACTCAAAATTGATAAAATATGATATAAAGATGGTCATTGTACTGTGAAAACAGGGACACTTGGTGACAATTATGTAGTATTGATAATCTTGTAAGAATGAAATAAAATATCATAATACATAAAGCAAACCCGCTCAAAATATATGGGGAATGCCAGAAATGTAATTAGTTATCAGATTCACCTCATTGTTATAACCGAGTGTCAGTTATAGTAGGAAAAAATGCTTAGAGAAGTTATTCTTATGGGGCGGGTGGGACATATCATGATCCTCAAAAGATTATTTTCCAAATTAAATGACTTTGCCTCAGTCCAGGCATCCTTATAACTCATTTCTCTTCTTTGTTTTAAATGTCACATCCAAAAAGTGATGTGATTACCATCACAGCCTCACTTATTAAGGGAAGTATGTCAATTTCCTCAGGTTCACAGAATGGGAGAACAGCTGAAAACCACAGAAGTTGTTTGTTTATTTTAAAAATGTGATTATATATATAACCCTTTATAGGGAACACATGTTCTTTTTCTATAAATAGAGCTTATATAAATAAAATTTAAAATTTACCAGCTAAATTGCAGAAAAGAAAATTTGTGTTCTCCAGATCCTAAGGACGATTCTTGAAAACCAGAAATTAATAATATAAAACAAATACAGAAGACCAATAATTGAAAAACTTTTGAAAAATTCACCCCTAACTAATAGGTAAAAGATGAAATGTAGAGTACGACAGATGAAGTTTGTGAAATATAATGTGAAAAGTTGTTTAAAGTGTTGCTTAAATGTTTACAGTCTTATTAAAAACAGATTATACATGCAAAAAGCAAAATTTGTTTTTTACTTCAAATATATAAAATGAAATAAATATTTCATAATATTTCAAAAATGGGGGATTTTTATTAAATATGACAGAAATAGATAGAAAGTCTTTCATTAAATATCTGTGACAAGGGCCCAGGATGCCAAAACATTTTATCTAAATGAATGAGAACACTTCAAAGATTATTTTTCTCAGGCAAACCAGCAAGTGTTCACTTAGTTGTCTAGATCTGTTATTTCAAACTTTGGGCTATTTTTGATGTTTAAGAAAATCATAGACACGTATTGGCTCAAGCAATTCAGAAACATAGGGAATCAAATTTTGTAAGAAATGGACATAGGGGGAAACGCGCAGTTCAAATTCTGGTTCTTACACTTTGCTTTTTTGGCCAAAGTTTGACATTTTGCTAGTGTTGTATCACACTGACTTGTTTTTTCAATCTAAGATTTTTTTTTTAACATCTTTATTGGAGCATAATTGCTTTACAGTGGTGTGTTAGTTTCTGCTGTATAACAAAGTGAATCAGCTATACATATACATATATATCCCCATATCCCCTCCCTCGTGCGTCCCCCTCCCACCCATCTAGGTGGACACAAAGCACGAGCTGATCTCCTTGTGCTATGTGGCTGCTTCCCACTAGCTATTTTACATTTGGTAGTGTATATATGTCCATGCCACTCTCTCACTTCGTCCCAGCTTACCCTTCCCCCTCCCAGTGTCCTCAAGTGCATTCTCTACATCTGCGTCTTTATTCCTGTATTTTGACTCTTTTGAACCCCCTTTTTATCTTATGTAAAAGAGGAAGTAGGGACACAAAAGTCTATGTATTTTACTATATCGTATGCTTTAATTATTATTTTCAGATCTCAAAAGCACTGCAGAAAAAATGGTCTGCGGGGCATGGGGTGAAAAATGCAGACTGAATAAATGTATTTATCTCTGTTTTCTCTTTAAACCTTATAATAAAGGGATTTTAAAAGGTGATAAACCCAGAAGGACAGCAAATTTTTATAGCCTTAATGTTGCATGAATAGTATTTAACATATTATTTTTTTTTAAAGCAGAGAAAGGTGAAATCTAAGTGCCTGCAAAGAATGGTGGCAACAGGGGACAAGGGAAGTGGATCAGTGCTGCAGAACTGGAAAAAGGCTCAGAAATGAGAAACATCCAGTTTTTCGGAAGGCAGTAGTAAACTCTGGGCTAAAATGAGAAGGACGGGATGAAAGTATGAATAAAAACAGTCAGTTCCCAAATTCTTCCTCTTGGCAAATATAGCTAGGAAACTACCACCAACCCCCACCCTGGAAGATGGAAAATAAGTTCACTAGTTCAAAGGAACTAGAGAAGCACATGACTGTGATTCTTAGCACAGCAGAGGACAAAGGTGAAAAGAATTGGATTAAGTACCAATCTACATAAATAACCATGAGACCCCACAGTATCTTTCTCCAACACAGCTCAGGATAATCAGTAGCCAGAAACACTCCCCAAATTGGAGATTGGAGAATTCCTACGTAGAGAAACTGATCCAACTTACAAACACACACATATATATATATTAAAGAAAAATAATATATTTTCAACTCCTTGAAAATATAAGAAATACATTGGTGAGAAAGTGAAAATTTGTTACAAATGAGATGCTATTCAAATATGCCTTGAAATACACTGCTTTTTGTCAAACAAACCATTATGATAAGTATCCATGGAAAACACTGTGCTTTAGAACTCAGGGCTTCAAGCAAGCAGAGTAAAAGAGGCTTGAGATTCAGACTGAACAGAATCCTGATTCCTGAAAATGTGTATGCATGTCTGTGTCTGTGCATTGTGAGTGAAAGAGAGGCACCAGAGAGAAAGAAACTCAGATGTTCTAAGGGTCTCATGAAATTCTAAATGACAAAAACCTTTTCCTTCTCTTTACCTACTTTCAGTTAAGACACAGAGGCAATTCTGTTGCAAAGTAAGACACTAGTTCCATCAACGTAGAAGAAAAGTCTCTTTTGCTCCTCACTTTCTGGAACGTTTTAGCCCCCTCAAATGTCCTAAAAGCTTACTCACTTCTAGCTGTGCGTTCAAAGAAAAGCTCTTTCCTCCACCTGGTACACCCTTTCTCCTCTTCCTTACCCCATTCCACTTTATCTGGTTCACCCACTCACCTTTCCAGATATCATGTTTGATATTGCCCCTCTAACCTGATCTTTTCCATAAGGAGATGCACCTTTTCCATTAGTCTTTTCAAAAGCACCCCATGTTATTTTTGCTTATATGATTTACCATGTGTATTACATTGTTTTCCTCACAGACATACAATAAAAGATGTATTTTGAATAGTACAAAGGAAGTGTGTTCTACTCTATACAAAGATAATAGTGATCACCAACCATTAAATTTTCATTCATTCATCTATTCATTCATTCAGTCAATAAAATATTTATTGAGCACCCATTCTGTACCAAATACTCAGACAGTTCTAGGATACAACAGTGAACAAGGCAAGCAGCAACCCTCCCTTCAGGGAACTTGCATTATTATAACTGCAAAACCAAAAGAAAAAAATTAAAGTATATTTCACACACGGTCATTTAGTTGAGCTGCAAGTAGATATTATGTTAAGTTTGATAGAAAATGTTAAGTTTCCTGAAGATGAAGCAAAGCTGGTATAGGTGCAAAGTTTTCTTTACACTGAATCAACTGCTCACTTGCTACTGAGTGGATTTCTGTTAAGAGGAGCTGAAATTTGAAATGCACCTTTAAAAGACTGGCTAGGAAATCCTCCTAGGGCATCTTCCTTTCCATCTTGTTGGGGGTGTGGGAGGAGTTCTGCCTGCATCACTGCTGATTAATCCATGTCTCAGCTTTCAGCTGCTTCATACTGAGCTCACTATAACTTTAAATATTGATAACCAAGCTCATATATCACAGAGCTGAGAGAATGACAGTTCCAGTGCATAATGGCTAAAGCTTTCTACAATAATCAGATATTCAATAATTCATGAACATATATCTCCCCAAATCAAATTGGAAGCTATTTTGTGTAATATATTATTTAAAATTCAATATTATAATGCACACAACTTCTCCTCAGCCAGAGGAGGACCATTTCAAAATGTGATTATGTGTGGACTCTATTTAAAAGTGACAATTCTGCTTTTCATTTGTTTAACAGCTTAAGCGGAAGAGCTCAGCTGGAACTAAGTCATCTGACAATGAAACCTGGGTGGCCACAAGCAACTTTGAAACAGTGACATTAGGACCTTAAAATTGCACATGCAAATGGATAGGACAGACATGTATTTGGGGAAAAAAATTTTGTTCAGGTCGTACATCAACTCACTCCCAAATAGTCCCCTCCAAATTAACTGTAATTTGTCATCATTATAAGATAAATTGTTAACCCTTAAGTCTGAGAGTCAAGACACCTTCACCTCACCCCCGTGTTGTGAGCAGTCTCATTGCTTTCAAAGCCATCATTTACTATATTTTCTGCAAGTAGATTTGGGGTAACTTGCCCCATAAGCGCATAGTCAGATACTGGTTTCATAATGTCTCCTTGTTGGAAGCACCCTTCCATTTCTCCTCTGCCTATGTGAAATCTTCTTTCAAGAAATAGATCACACTAAGTGAAGCCTTTCCTGGCTTTTCAAGCCATGTGTGGATCACCCTTTCTCAGAACACCATATTATTATTCCTGTATGTTATTCCACTAGTTACCATTTATTAAGCTGTACATGTTCAGAACAGGCCTCCCCAAGATGTGCTACTCTGGCATGGGATTTTTTTTGAGCTAAAGACAGTGGAGACCCTTTGGGCTCAAGAGAAACTGCCGCCCCTCCCTTAACTACCTGGAGGAGTTTAAATTGGAGCTTTTTCCCGGAAAAAAGTTATTACCAGGGAAAAATTTCATCTAAATGGCCCCATCTATATGGAGCGCAAACATCTAATTACCCAACAGCTTCTCTTATCATTCTGTGATGATCCTTCTGTCCTTGGAAGCCCAGGCCCCTGTCCCATCCCTTAGCTGAGGATGGCATATCTACCTCATGTTATCTTTCTGCCTTTGAACCTCTCATATATGTGGGGTTCTCATGCATATGAAATTTAATTTTCTCCTGTTAACATGTCTCATGTCAATTTAATTCTTAGTCTAGCCAGAGGAACCTTGAAGGACAGAGGAGAGTTTTCTTCTTCCTCAACAAAGCACTGATCGTATGTCAGGCCTGTGTCAAATTTCATGAACTGTTTTCGTTTGACAACAGGTCACCACTGCTACCCCACTGTGACAGCCAAGGAAACTGAGTCTCAGCAGTGTTCACTGAGTTTTTCAAGGATACAAATCAGGAATTACTAGAGGCAGAAGGTTGTCTGTCTGGTTTAGCATTTCCCTGGTCCCTAGTCAGGGCTCCATATCTGTTGACTGATTGAATACATAAACAAAGCCCTTAACATTTGATCGTGTAAATCTAGTGTTGTCTTCTAACCTTGCAGGCAACGAGGTTGGAAGAGACCAGCACTGCGACCTTAAGTGAAAAGAGAGTGCTTGTATAAGAGTAAAGCATGGTGTTTTAGAACAAGTCCTGAATGATCTCGGGCCCTGCCAATATCTGGACTCAGACAATTTGCAATAGGATGACCTTGAACAAAGTTATTAACTTTTCTGGCTCTCAGTATCTTCATCTACAGTAACTTCATTCTAGCCTATAATAGGAAAACTTCCATAAAGTAGTACAGAATTATATGTTAAAATGTAGGCTTTACAGCATGCAGACCTAGGTCTAGATGTCAACTCTGACCTGCAGGACATGAGGCAAGTTACTTACTATCTCTATGCCTCCAGTTCCTCACAGGGAAAACTTGCGTGGTAGCACCTCCTGAATGGGCCTAGGATTTATACACGGTTACCTAAATGCAAATCCTGTAGAACAATGCCTACTACATAAAAAGTTCTAAATAGATGTTGGGTCTCATTGTTAAATATGTGTAAGTGGCATAGCACCCCACACATGGTAGATCCTCAGAGAATGTTTCTTTCCTTCTTTCTCACCACATTGTGTGTGAACTCAGTTCGCCTCATTTACTAAATTAGAATAATAAAACTGACCTTTCTCCAAATAAGCAGAGCTAACAGACATTTTAATAATATTTTCAACTTTAAGATGCCAATAACATGCATGTGATCCAGAATTTGTAGGCTGGAAAAAGTAAACATCATCCTCAGTAAAAGAATGTTAGAATAGGAGGTACAGACTCAAAGCTATACAGTAAATCAGAGAAGAAAATAAACATCTCTTGGATCAGGTGATTAAAAAAGGAATCTACAGGGATCTCAGATTTGAACTGGGTTCTAATAGATGTGTAAGACTATGAATGATGGAAAGGATAGAAAATTATGAAAAATAAGCCTACTTCAAATAGATTTCTCCCATAATTTCTCCAAATACTGATTGGTTTAGATAAGCTGATTATATGTTGCAGTATTTTCTGGCTTTAGACACAGTAACTAACATAGAGGAAGAGCTTAATTTGTATATACATCATCATCATATGTTCCTTTATTTGTTGTCTATTATGATCTAAGTATTGTGCCTTTATTATTCTTAATTATTTTACATATTTAGTGTTAAGCATGATCTTCCCCATTCAGAGATTAGGAACATGAGATTCAGCAAAGTCAGGTCACTTGACCAGAGTCCCTTCACTGGAGTGGAGCTCAGATGTGAACCCAGCTCACCATCATATCTCATGGCCTCCCTCTCTATGTTTTTGACTATATCATTTTAAATGATCATGAGTTTAATGGATTAAAAATATTATTAAACATGCCTGTCACCATAAGACTCCATTAGCATAATGAAAATATGCAAATCATTAATTTTAAACCCTCTAAACAACAGCAGCCACATTTTTTCTCCTGCCAGGGAATACTGGCTTAATGAGATTGCACTGGCCCAGTGATACGGATGCTTAAGCCAAGAAAGGGTAAAGAATGAAAAGAAGCATACAAGGTAAAAAAGGATGCTGCTGGCACCACTCTGGGAGTTTAGAAGGGTAAAGACAACAATACCCAAAGGAAACCAAGCAATTTCAGCCCTAAACGTAGGCACTATTTTAAATCATCCATTCAGACCCAACCCATATGGGGTGATTCACAGGTCACAGGATTATTTTTTCCCACTAGTCTGGCACAAAGTATAAAGTGGTAAATAACATATTTCCTTCCTTCCATCACTCCTTCATCCCTCCCTTCCTCCTCCAGTTATTTCTTAAGCACCCAACCTGTACCAAACACTGTATTATGTCTTTGAACCATATAATGATCCACAAGAAAGACATAAATGTTGCCTTCATTGAACTTGTAGTCTCTACTATACTAGGGGAGACAGGCGATTAAGCAGGAAGTTACAACACATGTAATATTACAGGTTGCTCATGAAAAAGCACTTAAATGTTATGTGAAAGTAAGCTGAACCTGAAGGATAAATAGGAGATAGCCAGGTAAAGGAAATACACTATGTGTATATATCTGGGTGTGAGTGGGATGTGGGAGTGTATGGATATATTCTCCAGATAGAAAAAACAACATGTGAAAAGTCTTCAAAATGAAAGAGGAAGTGGGAGAGAAAAGTTCCAAGGTAAGTTTTAAAATGTGTAGTAAGCCTGTGCGTGGCATGCTTAGTATGGGTCAGGCAGGTTCAAGTCCCAAAATGAGGCTAAAGAGGTAAGCAGGATTCAGAGGAGGCCAAAGTAAGTAGACTCTACCTCATTCAAGGGGCAATAAGAGCCTGGGGAAGGGCTGGAGAAAGAGGGATGGGACCATACTTGTAATGAAGACTACCCATGTTCTTACACATGGAGGAATTTAGGGGATCTATTGCAGAGCAGGATTGGATTAGATCGAAGGTCTCTGGTGAGATATAAACGGTACATTATACCAGTTCAAAGATGTCTAGATTAGGGAACTTTAACTTGGAAAAGTAGAAATCTCAAGGGGTCTCCAAGGCTCTCTTTCAATATCTGTGATGCTGTCTCTGGGGGTATTTCTGCTGGACCCAAGAAGCACAATAAGGACCACTGGATAGAATCAAAGGAAAGATTACTCTAACAAGACTCTTTCTGTTGAGTGAAGCAATGGGTTCCTTTAGGTCTTTTTTTTTTTTTAAAAATTATTTTTTTTTTTAATAAAATTATTTTATTATATTATTTATTTATTTATTTATTTATTTTTGGCTGCATTGGGTCTTTGTTGCTGCGTGCTGGCTTTCTCTAGTTGTGGCAAGTGGGGCTACTCTTTGTTGTGGTGCGCAGGCTTCTCATTGCGGTGGCTTCTCTTGTTGTGGAGCATGGGCTCTAGGTGTGCGGTAGTTGTGGCATGTGGGCTCAGTAGTTGTGGTGCAAGGGCTTAGTTGCTCCATGGCATGTGGGATCTTTCTGGACCAGGGCTCAAACCTGTGTCCCCTGCATTGGCAGGCAGATTCTTAACCACTGCACCACCAGGGAAGTCCGGGTTCCTTTAGGTCTTTATC
Organism: Aethalodelphis obliquidens; assembly: GCF_003676395.1. Taxonomy (NCBI): domain Eukaryota; kingdom Metazoa; phylum Chordata; class Mammalia; order Artiodactyla; family Delphinidae; genus Aethalodelphis; species Aethalodelphis obliquidens. Next base: position 15,827,183 of record NW_020837951.1, read on the forward strand.
TGGCTCTTCCAGTGGCCACTCTGACTCTTTGCCTTGACTTTCTAATTGTGTTCCTTTGGCCCATGTATCTACCCCTTCACCAATATCACACTTTCTCAATTAATATAGCGAAAGCTTAATTATTAAAATAATATAAATCTAAAAATCAGGTACTATAAGTCTACCAATTATTTTTAAAAATAACTTCTACATCCATTGCTTATCTATACTAAAGTAGATTCAATTTGTCAATTTCTACTGAAAATATGTCTGCAGTTTACATTAAGTTTGTATTGAATCTAATTGAAATACCAATTTCAAGAAGATCTTAACAATATTTATCAGTCTAATTCATGAACACAGGATGTTTCTCCATTAGCTTAGACTTTTAAAAATTTTGTTCATTAATATATTATTGTCTTGCCTTGTTTACAATCTTGGGGATGTGTTAGTCAGGGTTCAACCAGAGAAAGAAAGCTACTTGGAGATAATATAGTATTAAGAGATTCACTGCAAGCAGTTAGCTTACACAATCGTAGGGCTCATTAGAAAAGTCTAAAATCTGTCGGGCAGGCCATTTGGAAGGTCCAAGCTATGAGGAAGGGCAGGCTGGAACCCTGGTGAATGAGCTGAAGCTGCCGTCCATAGGTGAATTTTTCCTTCTTCAGAGAAGCATCAGTTCTGTTCTTAAGGCTTTTCAAGTGACTGAATAAAGTCCACCTACATTATCTACAATCTGCAATCTAAATTGACAGTCTAAAAACTTGGAGACCTCGGTGTCAGAAAAGTGAACTGCATCTGTAACCTAAATAACCTAAGATAAGGTTGTCACTAAGGGGACTTCCCTGGTGGCACAGTGGTTAAGAATCTGCCTGCCAGTGCAGGAGACATGGGTTCGAGCCCTGGTCTGGAAAGATCTCACATGCCGTGGAGTAACTAAGCCCATACACCACAACTACTGAGCCTGCGCTCTAGAGTCCACGAACCACAACTACTGAGCCCATGTGCCACAACTACTGAAGCCCGTGTGCCTAGAGCCCATTCTCTACAACAAAGAGAAGCCACCGCAATGAGAAGCCCGTGCATCACAACGAAGAGTAGCCCCCATTGGCCACAACTAGAGAAGACCTGCGCTCAGCAATGAAGACCCAACACAGCCAAAAATAAATTAAATTAATTAATTAAAAAATTAAAGATTGTTACTAATAACATTTCTATTAGCAAAAATCAGATTAAAGGTGATGTCTGTATATTGCTGTACACTCACATCTTTCAGTGACTTCAAGACAGGAGTTCATCAAATTGAGGGAGATAATGTAAAACATAATCACAGAATCTAGTAAATAATGGAAGATCACACAGAGGATTAAGATATATGAACATAACGACAACTTGGTTGTGGAAACATAAACATGCAACTCACTGGAAAACATAGATTGGATGTCTACGTTATAGTTACTGGGTCTCCCTGCAACTTTCTGTATTTTATTGCCAAAGAAACCAAAGGATGGAATGCAAAAGATGATATAGTGGACTTTGAACAACAGGATTTTGAACTCTGTGGGTCCACTTATAAATGGATTCTTTTTTAAATAAATGCATACTACAGTACTTCATGATCTGCAGTTGGTTGAATCCACAGACACAGAACCATGGATACAAGGGGTTTATGGTAGTTATATGTGGATTTTCCACCTAACTCTTTGTTGTTCAAGGATCAACTATAATGGTCCTACACCTAAATCAAATTCTGAGGTTTTAAACTTGTACCTGGGTGAAGAAAGGGGCAACAAACCTGTATCAGTTTTAATGAACAACAACAATTGATAATGTCAATTACCCAAGGACATAGTCTCCAATTTTATTTTCATGCAGGGCAACAAGGAATATCAGAAAGGAAGAACTATCCAGAAGGTAAAGCCACAGGCCATGGAAGACGCTGGACAATTTAGTGCTTCTCACAGTGCAAAACAAGGGTCCAAAAAAGAAATTAACTTCACTGCCAGCGGAGAGCATATTTGCAATTCCTGACAATTATCATTTCATTAATGCTACAGAATAATGACTGCTGGATGTTTTACATTTTTACATTTTCATAATTTAGCTTTTATTTTTTGGCTTAAATCTAGTACTAGTACCCTGTTTCTACTCCTTTACTGTACATTGGATATGACAGGGAATAGGAACACGGTATGGTAGATATTGTGTACTTATTAATAGGTTTAGAAACTTTCAGAAGTCACCAAAATAGGATATAAAGGGATTATGGACTTTGGGCTGGTATAATTTACATAATCTCTCCCATAGGCAGACAGTGGTTGTGTAGAGTACACACAGACACCTGAGTGGCTAGAGGAGTGGGTTGTGGCTTAGAATATAAATGTTCCCTGAGAATACATTCAATTTTCTTACTGTTAATAGTAGACTTCCTCTCCTTGCCATGGTTTGGCTGGGTATACAACTGTCTTTCAAGAAATTTTATTCCCTAAACTCATTTATAGCTAGATATCACCATGTGACTAATTAGTTTAGACTAACAGGATGCCACTGGAAGTGACTGGTACAATCTCCAATTTACCTCCTTAAAAATAAAGCTGTTTGTCTTGATTCCTCCTATCTTTATTCTGGTTGAGAATTGAAAATGATTTGATTCTTGGATCCAGAAATTAAATTTGTATTTTGAGAAAAGCAAACTCAATAAACTAGTCTAGATCCTGAATAACCTCATAGGGAAGAACCACCTGGCAATCTCTGGACTACTAAGTCAGAGAGAAATGAACTTTGATTTAAACCACTGGAAAAAGATAGGAGTTAGATTCTGGTAAACACTATCAGATCAACCCTCCCACAGATGACAACTATAAACTCTAGAAAAATTACAAAGTTCAAACAGATGAAGACACTGCTGGGTGAAACAAAGCAGATGATATAAGAGGGGTGTCAGCCTTAAGAGAAAGTAATGACAGTGAGCACGTGAGCTTCCTGTTGTTAAGGCTTTTAGCTTTGAGACTCTTTCTAGATGTCACCCCTGCAGAGGCTGAGACTTGCACAGAAACCCACAGGTTTGCTACATTCTTCAAGAAGCAGCGTTTGGAGCAGCCATACGGCTAGAAAGTGTAGAGAGAAGCTCTAGGGAGAAAAGAACTAAGGAGGGAGAGCTATAGGCTCTGTGTAGGAAATCTTACAAAATAGCTACCTAATCCCTGAACTTTAAATGTATTAAGCAGAATTCTAGCAGCCCAATTAAAGATACGAAATATAAACTGGAAGTTTACAGTCTGGAGTTTGAGTTCAGGCCAATCAACTGCTAGCTAAACACAAGAATGCCAGTAAAGAAACCAATAGGGTTCAAACAAAGGTAAGATAATCTAGAGTCTTTACAGATATTATGGAGCATGTTCAGGAACCAATATAAAATTACCAGTCATATGAAGAAACGGGAAATTCTGACTCATTAAAGAAAAGGCAATTAATGGAGACTAACCTTGAGCAGCTACTATAATCTCTGCTCAAGGGCATAAGGGAAAATACTCTTATAATGAACAAAATATGACATTTCAACAGAGAAATAGAAACTATAAAAAGTTTCAAATGGAAATTGTATAACTAAAACTGGTAAAATCTGAAATAAAACTTGAAATAAAAGGATAGGCAAAAGAACAGGTTTGAGATAGCAGAAGGACTCAATGAAATAGAAGATTAATAGAAATCATCTGATGTGAAAAAGAATTAAGAAAATAGAATCTCTGGGTCCTCTTGGGGAATCTCTAATGGTCCAACATATATATAATTGAAGTTCTATAAGAGGAGGATAGAAATTCGGGAAGCAAAAAAGTATCTGAAAAGATAGCAGTTTCATTTTCCCCCAAATTAATCAAAGACATATATTTATAGAGTTAATAAATCCAGTGAATGTCAAACAGGATAAACAGAAAGGACACCATGCCTAAGCACAGCATAGTTACTGTGAATAAAAGCAAAAAACAAATAGAAGTCATTAAAGCACCAAAAAAAAAAAAAAAGGTATAATGGAGGAATAATAATTTGAGTGATCACTGACTTCATCAGAAACAATCAAATGGTATTTTTGAAGTGATGAAAGAAAAAAATCCTGAAGCCTAGAATTCTACATCTAATAAAACTGTCTGTCAAAAATAAAAGTGAAACAAATAATACTTAAGATAGAGGACAGCTAAGAGAATTTGAGGCCAGCAAGTCTGCACTTCAAGGAACCTTAAAGGAAGGTCTGCAGGCTGAAAGGAAATCATAGCAGATGGAAATCCGAATCTTCGGGAAGAAGGAAAAGCAGTGGAAGTAGTGTTCAAATACTATCCTACGGGCAGTTACAAAATACTATTTTTATTCTTAATTGTTTAAAATACATCTGACTATTTAAAGCAAAAAATTTATAACATTGTAATGAGTGGTTTAAATGTGTATAAATATAATATACATAAGAATCATTTCATAAAGGATGGGAGTGAGTTAAATGGATGCATAGTTTCAAATTTTCTATATTTTACTTATAGTAAAATGTAGTACTACTTGTAGTAGTACCATGATGACTTTAAAAGTGAAAACTTTAAGTGAAAATTTAAGTATGTGCATTGTAATCTCTAGCACAATGTATCAGTTTCCTGTGGCTGCTGAAACAAAGTTCCACAAACTGAACTTATAACAACAGTAATGTATCATCTCACAGTTCTGGAGGGGAGAAGTCAAGAAATCAAGGGAAGGGAAGGGTCCTTCTTCACGCCTTCTAGATTCTGGTAGCCTCAGGTATTTCTTGCCTTATAGATGCCATTCTCCCTGTGAGTTCACAAAATCTTCCCCAAGCAAATGTCTCCCCCTGTACCCCAATTTCCCCTTTTTATAAGACAACAGTCATATTAGTTTAGGGTCCACCCTAATGACCTCATTTAAACTTGATCATCTGCAAAGACCGTATCACAAAATAAGGTCACTTGGGGTCAGGAACTTGGGGTTAGGAATTCAACATCTTTTTGAAGGACACAATTCGATACATAATAAGTAACTACAAAAAAAAAATGCAAAGATACATATATAGATAGATAAAGATATACAAATTTTATTATTTTTTTAAATTTATTCATTTTTGGCTGCATTGGGTCTTTGTTGCTGTGCACAGGCTTTTCTCTAGTTGCTGCAAGCGGGGGCTACTCTTTGTTGCAGCGTGCTGGCTTCTCATCGTGGTGGCTTCTCTTGTTGCAGAGCACGGGCTCTAGGTGCACAGGCTTCACTAGTTGTGGCTCATAGGCTCTCGTGTGCAGGCTCAGTAGCTGTGGCACACAGGCTTAGTTGCTCCGCGGCATGTGGGAACTTCCCAGACCAGGGCTTGAACCCGTGTCCCCTGCATTGGCAGGCGGATTCCTAACCACTGCGTCATCAGGGAAGTCCTAGATATACAAATTTTAAAGCACAGTATTTTAGGAGTTTCTTCACACAGAAATTTAGTATCTTTAAAGTAATAAAGCTACTACTATCATCCCCATTTTACTACTGAAAATTCTGATGTTTTGGCAAATTTAATAGCCAGTTCAAAGTCTCATATCTGGTAGATGGTTCATGTTCTCTGTAATTTCAAAACATGCACCTTTAATCGCTATATTATATTGTTTAGCCTCACAGAGATTATGAGCAGGTGGCTCAAGGTCATAGCCCTGCCGAGGACTGAACTGAAACTAAAACACAGGAATTTGGATTCTCAGGCCAGAGGTCTTTTTTTTTTTTTTTTTTTTTTTTATTGGAGTATAATTGCTTTACGATGGTGGGCTAGCTTGTGCTTTACAACAAAATGAATCAGTTATACATATACATATGTTCCCATATCTCTTCCCTCTTGTGTCTCCCTCCCTCCCACCCTCCCTATCCCACCCCTCCAGGCGGTCACAAAGCACCGAGCTGATCTCCCTGTGCTATATGGCTGCTTCCCACTAGCTATCTACCTTACGTTTGGTAGTGTATATATGTCCATGCCTCTCTCTCACTTTGTCACAGCTTACCCTTCCCCCTCCCCATATCCTCAAGTCCATTCTCTGGTAGGTCTGTGTCTTTATTCCTGTTTTACCCCTAGGTTCTTCATGACATTTTTTTTTCTTAAATTCCATATATATGTGTTAGCATACGGTATTTGTCTCTCTCTTTCTGACTTACTTCACTCTGTATGACAGACTCTAGGTCTATCCACTTCATTACAAATAACTCAATTTTGTTTCTTTTTATGGCTGAGTAATATTCCATTGTATATATGTGCCACATCTTCTTTATCCATTCATCCGATGATGGACACTTAGGTTGTTTCCATCTCTGGGCTATTGTAAATAGAGCTGCAATGAACATTTTGGTACATGACTCTTTTTGAATTATGGTTTTCTCAGGGTGTATGCCCAGTAGTGGGATTGCTGGGTCATATGGTAGTTCTATTTGTAGAGGTCTTTTCACAATAGCTGTTGGCTTCATGCTTGCTCTCTCTCGGTTTGCAGAGACCTCTGACAACAGATGTCCAAAGGGAGCTCATGCTTAACGAAGTTGATTAATTTTTTAAAGGAGGTGACAGTCACCATAGATATAATTCACTTGGACTTCTAGCAAGCTTTTGATACAATGCACATCAAAGGCTAATCCAGAGGGTTAATGTAGAGGGGGCTGGTGGAGAAATAGTCAATTGGATAAACATTTTACAATGGGTATAGTAATGGAGGGCAAAAGGTCCATAGAAAGTGGCCTTGGCTCAGGTCAAAAGGATTAATCAATGCCAAGCTTAATCTAACTCATGCATCAGTTACCCAGGAATGTTAAAAATGCTGTTTAAAAAAAAATAAGCTTTTGTTGGGAACAATCAACAGGTCTTTTAAGAAATCTCATGTAAGGATATAAAAAAATCTTTTATCCTTTAAATTTTTATTAAAAACATTTTTTTCTAAATATTAGGGGAGTGAGGCTCAAAGGAATTGATTAATGTGGAAACTTTTTATGCCAGCCCTTTCAAAGTTAGGATTCAGGAGGACTGACTATTAATGGTGACTCTCTGTGGAACTTATGCATTTCCTAGAAGCTGGTTCTTCTCTTTTACAGGCCTTAAGTTCTGCACTTTTTTTTTTTTTTGTGGTACGCGGGCCACTGTTGTGGCCTCTCCCGTTGTGGAGCACAGGCTCCGGACGCGCAGGCTCAGCAGCTATGGCACACGGGCCTAGCCAGTCCGCGGCGTGTGGGATCTTCCCGGACCGGGGCACGAACCCGTGTCCCCTGCATCGGCAGGCGGACTCTCAACCACTGCACCACCAGGGAAGCCCAAGTTCTGCACTTTTAAGTGTAGGATATGATTCAACTAATCTCTAATGCCCTTACAGCTCTACAGTTCTAGAAATCTGTAATCACATGATTCTAGGAGTAGTTAACACTTTCTTCCTGCTGAGAAAAGAGACAAGCTTCTTGGATAAATAAAAATAAATCATTTGGTGATTATCAGAAACATATTCATTTTCTTTTCAGTTATAAGGATATTTCTATTCCTTTAGGACAGCTCATACTTTGGACACTGTGTGGCTGCAGCCACAGTCTCTGACTCTTCAACGCTGTTGGAGGTTCTGTCCTTCTGATTTTCCTTCTAAATGTACATCTACTTTTCATCTAAGGACATGATTTCTAGTTGAAAGAATAACGGAGAGCAGCAGATAGTTGGTGGCCCTTCAGTCATAAAGAGGCATATGTTAGCCCCTGAGGCAGATCACAATTCAAATAAAGGTAAGATTATAAGAGACTTTAGGGGTAAGCAAGCTCCCTTTTCTAACAACTTATTTTCCTGTGTGAACCAGCAAGTAATCCTGTACTTAAGTATGAAAGTCTCAAGTGATAGAGACAGAGGATGACACGGTTGGGCATCACTGATTATTGGAATCTTCTTCTGTGTCTCTCATGTAATCCCTAGTTAATATACTTCATTTAAAAAAGAAAATGTATTCATTTGAATCAGGTTCATCTAATCCAGGATTCATCCTCTGATATTCCTATAGCTCCTTCTTTACTTTGGCTACTAGGAAACTCAAAACTGAGTTTAACTTTCCTTTGTATGCACTTCCTTAGTGAATTTAGTAGCTTAAATGAAAATTTAAAATCCACTAAGCAGTGGCTTAGTGGTTTAAATAGATTAAAAGTTTATCCTCTCCTATACAAAATGTCAGAAGGGGGACTTCCCTGGTGGTCCAGTGGTTAAGACTCTGCACTTCCAGTGCAGGGGGCAATGGGTTCTATCCCTGGTTGGGGAACTAACATTTCATGTGCCATGCTGTGGCACACAAGTCAGAAGGTAGGCTGTCCAGGACTGGTGTACGAGGGTCATGAAGTCATCAGGAATCTGTTTCCTGAAGCTCACGCTCTGCCATGCCTGGCTTGTGACAGAGTCAGCCCACATTCTCATGGACCAAGAAGACTGCAGGAGTACTAACATCATATCTGTAGAAGTGTGAAGTGGATGTGGGGTAGACAACCACAAGGCTGCCGTGGCCGGTATTTGGAGCTGTCTTTTAAGTCATGACACACATACACACTGGCAAGGCATGACTTGCTTTCTTTCCTTTTTCTCGTGCTTCCCAAACACATTTAAGAATTTGAAGTGTGCTCACTTTATTTCTAAATCCAGAGGATGGGAGGTCCTAAAAACTGAAATGTATGTCACCACTGAGAGATAAGATACGAACAGAAAGGTGAGAATTAGTTTTGGGAGTTACTCCTTGGCTTTCTAATTGCAGAAGTATAAAAAGGTACAGCTAGGATTACCGAAAGTGGGGATCCGACTTCTCGCTGCTCAGAAGCCAATAAAGAGGCAAGATTACCCTCTATAAACTGCTTCTACTATCTTCCAGAAATTTTGAGATTGATACAGCACTGTAAATAAACTATACTTCAATTAAAAAAAAAGACTGCCCTAGAAAACTCCCTTGCCCCTTCCACCATGTGAGGACACAGCAGATCATCGCTGGCTGTGAACCAGGAAGTGGGCTCTCACCAGACACCAAATCTGCCTGCATCTCGATCTTGGACTTGCAGTAGGATTTGGACTTGATGATCTTCAAAACCGTGGGGAGGACAGGCTCTTGGTGCTCCAGTCAGGCGTCAGGGCTGTGCCACTGAGGTGGGAGAGCCAAGTTCAGGACACTGGTCCACAAGAGACCTCTCAGCTCCATGCAATATCAAATGGTGAAAATCTCCCAGATATCTCCATCTCAACCCCAAGACCCAGCTCCACTCAACGACCAGCAAGCAACAGTGCAGGACACCCTATGCCAAACAACTAGCAAGACAGGAACACAACCCCATCCATTAGCACAGAGGCTGCCTAAAATCATAAGGCCACAGACACCCCAAAACACACCACCAGACCTGGGTGGACCTGCCCACCAGAAAAACAAGATCCAGCCTCATCCACCAGAACACAGGCACTAGTCCCCTCCACCAGGAAGCCTACACAACCCACTGAACAAACCATAGCCACTGGGGACAGACACCAAAACAACGGGAACTATGAACCTGCAGCCTGCGAAAAGGAGATCCCAAATACAGTAAGATAAGCAAAATGAGAAGACAGAGAAACACACAGCAGATGAAGGAGCAAGATAAAAACCCACAAGACCTAATAAATGAAGAAGAAATAGGCAGTCAACCTGAAAAACAATTCAGAATAAGGATAGTAAAGATGATCCAAAAACTTGGAAATAGAATGGAGAAAATACAAGAAACTTTTAACAAGGACCTAGAAGAACTAAAGAGCAAAAAAAAAAAAAAAAAAAACAGATCAGAACAACACAATAAATGAAACTAAAAATTCTCTAGAAGGGATCAATAGCAGAATAACTGAAGGAGAAGAATGGATAAGTGACCTGGAAGATACAATAGTGGAAATAACTACTGCAGAGCAGAATAAAGAAAAAAAGAATGAAAAGAATTGAGGACAGTCTCAGAGACCTCTGGGACAACATTAAATGCACCAACATTCAAATTATAGGGCTCCCAGAAGAAGAAGCCAAACAGAAAGGAACTGGGAAAATATTTGAAGAGATTATAGTTGAAAACTTCCCTAATATGGGAAAGGATATAGTTAATCAAGTCCAGGAAGCACAAAGAGTCCCATACAGGATAAATCCAAGAAGAAACCCACCAAGACACATATTAATCAAACTATCAAAAATTAAACGCAAAGAAAAAATATTAAAAGCAACAAGAGAACAAACAACAAATAACATACAAGGGAATTCACATAAGGTTAACAGCTGATCTTTCAGCAGAAACTCTGCAAGCCAGAAGGGAGTGGCAGGACATATTTGACGGAGAAATTAAAAGCTTTACAGACAAGCAGAAGCTAAGAGAATTCAGCACCAGCAAACCAGCTTTACAACAAATGCTAAAGGAACTTCCGGAAGCAGGAAACACAAGAGAAGGAAAAGACCTACAATAATAAACCCAAAACAATTAAGAAAATGGTAATAGGAACATGCATATTGATAATTACCATAAATGTAAATGGATTAAATGCTCCAACCAAAACACACAGACTGGATGAAAACATACAAAAACAAGACCCGTATATATGCTGTCTACAACAGACCCATTTCAGACCTAGGTACACATACAGACAGAAAGTGAGGGGATGGAAAAAGATATTCCATGTAAATGCAAATCAAAAGAAAGCTGGAGTAGCATATCTCATATCAGATGAAATAGACTTTAAAACAAAGACTATTACAAGAGACAAAGAGGGACACTACATAATGATCAAGGGATCAATCCAAGAAGAAGATATAACAATTGTAAATATTTATGCACCCAACAAAGGAGCACCTCAATACATAAGGCAAATACTAACAGCCATAAAAGGGGAAACCGACAATAACACAATCATACTAGGGGACTTTAACAACCCACTTTCACCAATGGACAGATCATCCAAAATGAAAATAAATAAGGAAACACAAGCTTTAAGTGATACATTAAACAAGATGGACTTAATTGATATTTATAGGACATTCCATCCAAAAACAACAGAATTACACATTTTTCTCAAGTGCTCATGGAACATTCTCCAATATAGATCATATCTTGGGTCACAAATCAAGCCTTGGTAAATTTAAAAAAATTGAAATTGTATCAAGTATCTTTCCGACCACAACACTATGAGAGTAGATATCAATGACAGGAAAAAATCTGTAAGAAATACAAACACATGGAGGCTAAACAACACACTACTTAATAACCAAGAGATCACTGAATAAATCAAAGACAAAATCAAAAAATACCTAGAAACAAATGACAATGAATACACAACGACCAAAACCTATGGGACGCAGCAAAAGCAGCTCTAAGAGGGAAGTTTATAGCTATACAACCCTACCTTAAGAAACAAGAAACATCTAAAATAAACAACCTAAACTTACACCTAAAGCAATTGGAGAAAGAAGAACAAAAAACCCCCAAAGTTAGCAGAAGGAAAGAAATCATAAAGATCAGATCAGAAATAAATGAAAAAGAAATGAAGGAAACGATAGCAAAGATCAATAAAACTAAAATCTGGTTCTTTGACAAGATATACAAAATTGATAAACCATTAGCCAGACTCATCAAGAAGAAAAGGGGGAAGACTCAAATCAGTAGAATTAGAAATGAAAAAGGAGAAGTAACAACTGACACTGCAGAAATACAAAGGATCATGAGAGATTACTACAAGCAACTATATGCCAATAAAATGGGCAACCTGGAAGAAATGGACAAATTCTTAGAAATGCACAACCTTCTGAGACTGAACCAGAAAGAAATAGAAAATATGAACAGACCAATCACAAGCACTGAAATTGAAACTGGGATTAAAAGTCTTCCAACAAACAAAAGCCCAGAACCAGATGGCTTCACAGGCAAATTCTATCAAACATTTAGAGAATAGCTTACCTTCTTCTTACCTATCCTTCTCAATCTCTTCCAAAATATAGCAGAGGGAGGAACACTCCCAAACTCATTCTACAAGGCCACCATCATCCTGCTACCAAACCAGACAAAGATGCCACAAAAAAAGAAAACTACAGGCCAATATTACTGATGAACATAGATGCAAAAATCCTCAACAAAATATTAGCAAACCGAATCCAATAGCACATTAAAAGGATCATACACCGTGATCAAGTGAGTTTATCCCAGGAATGCAAGGATTCTTCAATATATGTAAATCAATCAATGTGATAAACCATGTTAACAAATTGAAGGAGAAAAACCTTATGATCATCTCAATAGATGCAGAGAAAGCTTTCGACAAAATTCAACACCCATTTATGATAAAAACCCTCCAGAAAGTAGGCATAGAGGGAACTCTCCTCAACATAATAAAGGCCATGTATGTCAAACCCACAGCCAACATCGTCCTCAATGGTGAAAAACTGAAACTATTTCCACTAAGATCAGGAACAAGACAAGGTTGCCCACTCCCACCACTCTTATACAACATAGTTTTGGAAGTTTTAGCCAGAGCAATCAGAGAAGAAAAGGAAATAAAGGAATCCAAATCGGAAAAGAAGAAGTAGAGCTGTCACTGTTTGCAGATGACATGATACTACCCATAGAGAATCCCATCCTATGTAAGGTGCTACCAGAAAACTACTAGAGCTAATCAATGAATTTGGTAAAGTAGTAGGATACAAAATTAATGCACAGAAATCTCTTGCATTCCTATACACTAATGATGAAAAATATGAAAGTGAAATTAAGAAAACACTCCCATTTACCATTGCAACAAAAATAATATATAGGAATAAACCTACCTAAGGAGACAAAAGACCTGTATGCAGGAAACTATAAGACACTGATGAAAGAAATTAAACATGATACAAATAGATGGAGAGATATACCATGTTCTTGGATTGGAAGAATCAACATTGTGAAAATGACTCTACTACCCAAAGCAATCTACAGTTTCAACACAATCCCTATGAAACTACCACTGGCATTTTTCACAGAACTAGAACAAAAAAATTCACAATTTGTATGGAAACACAAAAGACCCCCAATAGCCAAAGCAATCTTGAGAAAGAAAAACAGAGCTGGAGGAATCCGGCACCCTAACTTCAGACTATACTACAAAGCTACAGTAAACAAGTAAACAAGACAATATGGTACTGGCACAAAAACAGAAACATAGAGCAATGGAACAAAGTAGAAAGCCCAGAGATAAACCCATGCTACTATGGTCAACTAATGTATGATAAAGGAGGCAAAGATATACAATGGAGTAAAGACAGTCTCTTCAATAAGTGGTGCTGGGAAAACTGGACAGCTACATGTAAAACAATGAAATTAGAACACTCCCTAACACCATACACAAAAATAAACTCAAAATGGACTAAAGACCTAAATGTAAGGCCAGACACCATCAAACTCTTAGAGGAAAGCATAGGCAGAACACTCTACGACATAAATCACAGCAAGATCCTTTTTGACCCACCTCCTAGAGAAATGGAAATAAAAACAAAAATAAACAAATGGGACCTAATAAAACTTAAAAGCTTTTGCACGACAAAGGAAACCATAAACAAGACGAAAAGACAACCCTCAGAATGGGAGAAAACATTTGTAAATGAAGCAAATGACAAAGGGTTAATATGCAAAACATACAAGCAACTCATGCAGCTGAATATCAAAAAAACAAGCAACCCAATCCCAAATTGGGCAGAAGACCTAAACAGACATTTCTCCAAAGAAGATATACAGATTGCCAACAAACACATGAAAGAATGCTCAACATCACTAATTATTAGAGAAATGCAAATCAAAACTACAATGAGATATCATCTCACACCAGTCAGAATGGTCATCATCAGAAAATCTGCAAACAATAAATGCTGGAGAGGGTGTGGAGAAAAGGGAACCCCTTGCACTGTTGGTGGGAATGTAAACTGATACAGCCACTATGGAGAACCACTATGGTTCCTTAAAAAACTAATAATAGAACTACCATATGACCCAGCAATTTCACTATTGGGCATATACCCTGAGAAAAACCATAATTCAGAAATAGTCATGTACCAAAATGTTCATTGCAGCTCTATTTAAAGTAGTCAGAACATACAAGCAAACTAAATGTCCATTGACAGATGAATGGATAAAGAAGATGTGGCACATATATACAATGGAATATTACTCCGCCATAAAAAGGAACAAGACTGAGTTATTTGTAGTGAGGTGGATGGACGTAGAGATTGTCATACAGAGTGAAGTAAGTCAGAAAGAGAAAAACAAATACTGTATGCTAACACATATATATAGAATCTAAAAAAAAAAAAAAAAAACAAAAGGTCAGAATGACCTAGGGGCAAGATGGGAATAAAGATGCAGACCTACTAGAGAATGGACTTGAGCATATGGGGAGTGGGAAGGGTTAGCTGGGACAAAGTGAGAGAGTGGCATGGACATATATACACTACCAAATGTAAAATAGATAGCTAGTGGGAAGCAGCTGCATAGCACAGGGAGATCAGCTCGGTGCTTTGTGACCATTTAGAGGGGTGGGATAGGGAGGGTGGGAGGGAGGGTGATGCAAGAGGGAAGAGATATGGGGACATATGTATGTGTATAACTGATTCACTTTGTTATAGAGAAGAAACTGACACACCATTGTAAAGCAATTATATTCTAATAAAGATGTTTAAAAAAAAAGGTACAGCTAGTACCATTAATGGGCCTTTTGATTCCTCCTTATCCTCCATTGCAGGCAGTTGTTTTTTCCCATCCTATCTCTTGCTGCACCTACCTAATATGATTATGGTGAAGAATACAGTTGTTGTATGTAATTAATTGCAGAAATATTCAACTCAGCCATGTTCTTTTTAATATGATGAAAATGAGGCCCAGAGAGTTGAAGTGATATGCCAAAGGTCACAAAATAATTTAAAGGCAGGTATCATCCTACACCATCCATTCCACTCAAGCATAGGGGTGTAGAGTTAAGACAGTGCTTTGACCCTGAAGTCATATTTCTGAGATCAAATCCTTCTCTTCCACTTACTTGCTAAGTGCTTTTGGGCAATCCGCTTAAGTTCTTTGTACCTCAGTTTTCTCCTGTGTAACATAAGGATACTAATAGTACCACCAATCTCCAAGGGTTTTTGGTGAAAATTAGATGAGATCATTTATGAAAGCATTTAACACAGTATTTGGTTTACTGTTAGTGCTTAATCGGTATTAGCTAAGGTTTAAGAAATGGCAGAGACTAGTAAACAATCTGCCAATGGATAAATGAATACAATATGTGAAATGGATTTTGCCCTGAGTTTAGAGAAGGCAGCAGTCCTTGTGAGCCCAAACGATGTGGGAAGCATTCTCAGAGAATTCTGCATTTCTCTGGCTGAGCTTGCTTGCTTAGTAACATTTTTTAAAAAAAAACTGCTGTCCAAGCTGTTAGCTGGAATTGAAAGATACAGTGATGGTTAGAGAGCCTATTTAGTAAGAGCAGAAAAATGCACTGAGAGTGAATCATTTGTCTGGACACAGAAGGCTGAGTCAGGGAGAATGGACTGTCATGTAGGCAAATTGGGCTAAAGCCAAGAACGCGGGACAGTGATTGCTCTGAGGGACAATATTAAGCCAGGCAATAAGTCTCTTTCCATGCCCCCAACCCACTCTCCAGTTCAGGGGTTTTCAAGGGGTCTCTCAGTTAGTATTCCAGGGAGGAGAGCACAGACTGGTTAAAAATAATAAATAAATAAGGAAAATGCCAGCTTATCCTCCACTGAATTACTAATGGCATTCTTAGTTTCCTATCCAACGAGGCTCATATGATAGGAAAAAAAAAATTGATTCAACATGAGAAACAATATGCTAAAACTTATGACAAAGAATCCTCTCCTAGGAAGTCGTGAGTTCTCCGAAGTTAGAGGGGTTCAAGTACACACAAGATGAACTGTGGTGGGAATTTGTTCATTAAGGAGATCCCTATTTTGATGACCTTCAACCCAACCATTCCGTAACTTTACATTGTGGGTTGAATTAAGAGCCATGAATCAAACATGAGCTTTCCTGGTTGAAAAAGGTAATGATTGTGACTGAAGCCAAGGTAAAAATAGCAATAATAATTAATAAATAAACAGTTTCTAAGAATCTACTGTGTAGTGGACAATGTCCTAGCTATTGTGGAGGATGGAGAGTTGTGTTAAGCATAGTCATTGTCTTCCAAGCTCACAGTAAGGGTAGGGAGGGGAGAGTATTTTTACATCATTAGAATATTCATTCTTTTTTTTCCATCTGAAGGCAAATGTCATTTACTGCAACTATATTCCAAGCTCTCTTCTAGTCTGTGGAGATAAAACAGTGAGTGAACTCAGGCACTGGTCTGAAAGAGGGGGGACAGCAACAACAGGTTTGGGAGATCAAGAACTATTTCTTGGAGGATAAATATTCAGTTAAGGAGAGTAGGAGTAGAAGAGAACCTTCTCACATTCAACCCACATTTCGGTCCAAAAGGGAGGGAGAGGATGTCTAGTGCCTTTAAGAATCTGAAGGATGTTCAGTATCTGGGGAAGTGAGGGAAGACAAGGGATACGGATGGAGAGGTACTCGGGGTGAATCAGGGTGCTTTTATAAAACCATATTAAAGGGTTTGGGCTTCATCTTGAGATTAAGGGGAAGCTACTGATGAGTTTTCAGCAGAGGAGGGACATCACCAGATTGATGCTTTGTAAAGATCATTCTGGCTGCTGTGTGGGAGTGGAATGAAGAAGAAAGATTTGTTAGCAAGCTGTTGAAATGTTTTTGGAGGTAAGATACTGTAGCTTTGAGGCTAAGACAAGGTTGTAGCATCTGCTGATTGCTTTTAAATACCAGTTTTTCTCATACTAGACAAGCTACTTCATCCAGAAAATAAAGATAATAAAAGTACCTGCATTATGAGATTATTCTCAAATCCAATGAGACAGGCATGTTATGTGTTGAGTACAGTGCTTGGAACTTAGTAAGTACTCAATAAATATGATTTATTATTACTATTATTATTAACTGTGGATGATGGTGAACTGGGTATTGATTGCTAAACTGAGAAATATGTACATAATTATGGAGATACTTCAGAAGATGGGGATTAGTTAGATGTTGCAGAGCCAGGAAAAGACATGTTTAGTTACAGAGTTGATAACTAGCCAGATACAAGGAGGCATACACCCACACATATGCAATCTCTCTCTCTCTCTCACACACACACACACACACACGCAGGTTCTCATGGGCTAGAATATTCAAAGAATGCTTCATAGATCAACTTTGATGATCAGATATACTTTGAAGAACAAATAAAGATTGAGAGGAGAAAGGAGGGCATTGAAGGCAGTAGAACAATCAGGGGAAGTGTGCACCAAAATACAGAGGCTGGCATATATGTCAGGAATCCCTTCATTCATTCAACACACATTTACTGAGTATATTCTCTGAGCCAGGCATTTTCCTAAGTATTGGGGATAAAACAAAGAACAAAACAGAGGGAATTCTCTGGCAGTCCAGTGGTTAGGACTTGGCGCTTTCACTACCTTGGCCTGGGTTCAGTCCCTGGTTGGGGAATGAACGGCAAAGCCAAAAAAAAAAACAAAAAAACAGAAAGACAGAGAGGTCCCCCGGTCTTCATTACATTATTTTGGAGAGCCAGAGTTAGTTTTAACTCAATTAATAGCCTTAGGAAGCCTGCTTTATTATGTAATGGATGCTATTGGTGTCAAACCTGGATCCCTGTTACCTGACAGATATTCCCTAGATGCTGTAAGTATTGGCTGCCAACAAATCACTGATTTACTTCCCTCAGTCAGTAGGAGTCAGTTTGTCTGAAGAAACCTAGGGAGTTATACCTGTCCCAGGAATAGCCTGAAGACAAGGACTGATTGACAGATATGGGATTAAAAGGCCAGGACTCTTGCCACAAGGTGAAACTATCTCTGTGATGCAGTTTATACTCTGGAGATGCTCTGGGATCAGGCTGAAGTTAGACTTCAGCTAAAACCACTGCTTAGCTGTATCCCAAGCCCTCACCTGTTTACCCCACTCCCTTACAGGTTTTTCCTATGAGATCTCCTTCAATAAGTCACTTTTTCATCCATACCCAACTCAGGCTCTGCTTCTACAAAACTCAAAATAAGACATAACTGACTACTTTTTACTATTTCCTTTCTCAAATCCAGTTCTTTCCCCCAGCCTAAAAATTACTTTGTGTGTTCTGATTAGAATAACAGACTATTTACCTGGGACACAGTTATTTAAATGCTTACATCGTAGCATCCTCATCATACAGACACAACAATTATTTGATCTGTTTGCATTCATCTTAAAAAAGTGAATACTGATTTTATTATATAAATATAAAATATATATAAAAATTTATATATATAAATTTTAAAGGATACATATGTGTATATCTTTAATTTTTTTCTGACCTTAATGATTTGCAAGGCTCTTATGGCTACACATTCCAACAAGTGGAGTATCATATGAATTTACCATCAGCAACTCTCTCTCCTGCTGTGCATTACTGGGCATACAGTTTCCACCCCTAACACACATTTGAAAAAACTCGTATTACTTAGAGATTAGAAGTCTTGCGACATAAGAGTCATCGAATCAGAATTAAACTCAGCGTTTCCTGATTCTTAGCCCCATACAGTTTCCATTCCTTCAGTCTAGAGAAAGATGCCAGGTATCCATGCATGGCATCTGTCTGTTTGTTTTCATTTTATGCTATCACGAATATCCAATGAGAAGGAATTTTGATCCCTACTTGGCTATGACAATAAATCAGATATGTTGGGTCTGTCCAACCCAGCATTATGGAAAGACACAAGTGGCAGGACACCTTCAAAAGATTGCTTTCTATGGGTAGTTATCACACTGCAAATGGTCCCTGGGAGTAGGAAAAAATTCCAATGAAAATGGTGTGATCAAACCTTTATCTGATAGAAACTCCAATAAGACTCAGTGGTATTTGGTCACTGTTAGGTCCACACATTTCTCTGTGTACAGAGTTGGGGTTGTTGTAATTTGTTACATTTCTCAGGCTGCTGCAGTTTCCACTGTACTCAATTAAAATGCTCCTGGTATTGTTCTTCTGTAACAGGGTTATTACAAATACATTGACACACAAATTTACCCATGAAGATGTGAAAGGTCAGCAGAATGAGGAGTGGAGGAGATGTTCCCAGGAGTACAGATGGAGAGCCTCATAATCTAGATACACACTAATTCTATTCTAGATCCCCAGTCAGAATTGACTAAATGTCTTATGTATACAGCAGAATGTATAGGGCTATGACAGTTGCAGAAAAAGTATACGACATTTAATCTTTCAAATCCATTGTGTGGCACAGAACTGGGCACAAAGAACCCAATAAATGTTTATTCACTAAATGTTTGAATTTTACATTCTATTTGAAGACTAAACCCTATTTCAAACACTGTGGAAGATACCATCATCTAGAAATAAATCTTTTCAAATGATATACAATTGCAGGGATGGAAAATGTTCTTTTAAAGACAAAGTTTGCCTGAAGGATAAGAAACTTCAGGCTGACATGGGCTTAATTTTATGCTGTGCAACTAATTAGGTGTGTTGAACTGACAAGTACTTAACTTCTCTGGTTTCTAGTTATCCTGCAAATAAAATAACGGGTCACTCCAGGTGACAGAGGACTCCTTAACAGCGCCTTGAAATTTTAACATATTCTGAATTGAACTAAAGTTCTTGCGCTGTGTAAAAGTTTCCCTGGCCCTAAAAAGAATTCCTATGGGGTTTGAGTTCCACCGAAATATCTTCTAAAGGAAGTGTGCATTTCCCCTACATATAGAATTTGGTGATGGGCAGGTTGCCTGAAAAGATATTTCACTGCAATTAGTTTTCTTTACTCCCTGACAGAAGGTTTCAGAGCCCAGAGGCAACTTCCACCAGGATAAAAATACTCTGCACTGTCAGTAGAAGGTATACTTATATAACATACACTGATTTCTTTCCCCCATTTTGCAAGAACTCAGAGGAATGGTGGGGTTTGCTGACATCCCCAAGCAGGTCACCACACAATAATGCTTTACTCCCTTGTCTGATAGAACTAGAACATTGCTTATTTCAACTATTCTCTGGATAAGCTTCTGAAGAGAACACTAGGTCAAGGGTAAAGATTTTTCTCAATTTTATTTATGAATATTATTCCTTTTAAAATAGAAAAATAATGAAATGTTTTATTGAAACAGTTGTTGTCAACCAGGAATGATTTTGCTTTCCCCCCTTCCCTTGTCAGGGGACATTTGGCAAAGTCTATAGACATTTTTTGGTCGTCACAGCTGGGGAAATTCTACTTGAATCTCAGAGGTAGGAAGTCAGGGATGCTGCTAAACATTCTACAGTGCACAAGATACCCCCTCCCAAGGAATTATCAGGCCCCATATTTACCTTGCATTACAATTTATATATATATATATATTTTTTTTCTATGATTCTTTTCTTGTTTCCCCTCATAAGCAAATATAGATCCTTTCTCCACTTATGATGGGGCTGTGTCCAAAAAAACCCACTGTAAGTTGAAAATACCCTAAATCAAAAATGCATTTAATACACCTAAACTACCATAGTTTAATCTACTTTAAACTAGAGTAGAACTCTAGTTTACTACAGTGTGTGTAGAACAGTTACATTAGCCTACAAAATCACCAAACACAAAGCCTAATTTATTATTACTTATTATTTATTGTTGACTATCTCATGTAATTTATCGAATACTGTACTTATAGTGAAAAACAGATTGGTTGTGTGGGTAGAGAATAGTGTTAAGTCTATCAGTTGTTTCCCCTCATGATCACATGGCTGGTTGGGAGCTCTGGCTGCCCAGCACCAGGAGAGTATCATACCATATATTGCTAGCCTGGGAATAAATCAAAATTCAAAATGCAAAGTACAGTTTCTAACGAATGCATATCTCTTTCACACCATCATAAAGTCAAAACATTATAAGTTAAAGCATTGTTAGTCAGGGACCATCTGTACGAATTATATAGGTATAATCATAGGTTACATATAATTTAGCATTCTCTTCTTTTTATTAATATCACATTATAAACATTTTCTCAGTTATGTTTATGTTTTCCTAATTGCCATTTTAATGGCTATGTAAGAATCCATTGTGTTGATGTTCTACAGTACACAATCCCATTCTCTTATTATTGATCATATAAGCTGTTTTCAAGATATTTTCTTATAAATGACTTCTGATAAATTTTCAGGGATGTACACTACCACACTACCATCAACAATATGAGTTTTTTAAAGGCTTTGGTCTTCCAAAGATTTTTCACAGTTAATATTAAAAGCTGGGATATCTTTCAAGTGATTTTACCAAGGTCTCCTAAAAATATTTTACAACATATAAGTGTATCAAATTAACATGTATACCTTAAGCTTACATAGTGTTATATGTTAAGTATATCTCAATAAATATAAATTTAAAAATTAAAATCATTACGTATCCTGTGTAAAAAAAAAGTACATGGCCGTGACATGACTCAGATTTGTTATTAAACTCTTGTGTTTCTCATTAAAAATACAATTTGGATAGGAGGAACCAAGACGGCAGAGTAGAAGGACGTGCTCTCACTCTCTCTTGCGAGAATATCAGAATCATAACTAGCTGCTGGACAATCATCGACAGGAAGACACTGGAACTCACTAAAAAAAGATACCCCACATCCAAAGGCAAAGGAGAAGCCACAATGAGATGGTAGGAGGGGCACAATCACAGTAAAATCAAATCCCATAACTGGTGGGTGGGTGACTCACAGACTGGAGAACACTTATACCACAGAAGTCCACTCACTGGAGTGAAGGTTCTGAGCCCCACATCAGGCTTCCCAACCTGGGGGTCCGGCAATGGGAGGAGGAATTCCTAGAGAATCAGACTATGAAGCCTAGTGGAATTGGCTGCAGGACTTCGACAGGACTGGGGGAAACAGAGACTCCACTCTTGGAGGACACACACAAAGTAGTGTGCGCGTCGGGACCCGGGGAAGGAGCAGTGACACCAGGGCAAACTGAACCAGAACTACCTGCTAGTGTTGGAGGGTCATCTGCAGAGGCATGGGGGTGGGGTGGGGGCTGTGGCTCACTGTGGGGACAAGGACACTGGCAGCAGAAGTTCTGGGAAGTCCTCCTTGGCGTGAGCCCTCCCAGAGTCTGTCATTAGCCCCACCGAAGAGCCCAGGTAGGCTCCAGTGTTGGGTTGCCTCAGGCAAAACAACCAACAGGGAGGGAACCCAGCCCCACCCATCAAGAGTCAAGGGGATTAAAGTTTTACTGAGCTCTGCCCACCAGAGCAACAGTCAACTCTACCAACCACCAGTCCCTCCCATCAAGCCTCTTAGATAGCCTCATCCACCAGAGGGCAGACAGCAGAAACAAGAAGAAACTACAATCCTGCAGCCTGTGGAACAAAAACCACATTCACAAAAAGGCAGAGGGCTATGTACCAGATGAAGGAACAAGATAAAACCCCAGAAAAACAACTAAATGAAGTGGAGATAGGCAACCTTCCAGAAAAAGAATTCAGAACAATGATAGTGAAGATGATCCAGGACCTCAGGAAAAGAATGGAGGCAAAGATCGAGAAGATGAAAGAAATGTTTAACAAAGACCTAGAAGAATTAAAAACAAACAAACAGAGGTGAACAATACAATAACTGAAATGAAAACTACACTAGAAGGAGTCAATAGCAGAATAACTGAGGCAGAAGAACGGATAAGTGACCTGGAAGACAGAATGGTGGAATTCACTGCTGCAGAACAGACTAAAGAAAAAAGAATGAAAAGAAATGAAGACAGCCTAAGAGACCTCTGGGACAACATAAAACGCAACGACATTTGCATTATAGGGGTCCCAGAAGGAGAAGGGACAGAGAAAGTACCTGAGAAAATATTTAAAGAGATTATAGTCGAAAACTTCCCTAACATGAGAAAGGAAATAGACACCCAAGTCCAGGAAGCACAGCCAGTCCCATACAGGATAAACCCAAGGAGAAACACGCCAAGACACATAGTAACCAAATTGGCAAAAATTAAAGACAAAGAAAAATTATTGAAAGCAGCAAGGGAAAAAAGACAAATAACATACACCGGGAACTCCCGTAACGTTAACAGCTGATTTCTCAGCAGAAACTCTACAAGCCAGAAGGGAGTGGCATGATGGGAAGAACCTACAACCAAGATTACTCTACCTGGCAAGGATCTCATTCAGATTCGATGGAGAAATCAAAAGCTTTACAGACAAGCAAAAGCTAAGAGAATTCAGCACCACCAAACCAGCTCTACAACAAATGCTAAAGGAACATCTCTAGTGGAAAACACAAGAGAAGAAAAGGACCTACAAAAACAAATGCAAAACAATTAAGAAAATGGTCATAGGAACATACATATCGATAATTACCTTAAACGTGAATGGATTAAATGCTCCAACCAAAACACACAGGCTTGCTGAATGGATACAAAAACAAGACCCATCTATATGCTGTCTGTAAGAGACCCACTTCAGACCTAGGGACACATCCAGACTGAAAGTGAGGGGATGGAAAAAGATATTCTATGCAAATGGAAATCAAAACAAAGCTGGAGTAGCTATATTCATATCAGATAAAATAGACTTTAAAATAAAGAATGTTACAGGAGACAAGGAGGGAGAGTACATAATGATCAAGGTATTAATCCAAGAAGAAGATATAACAAATATAAATATATATGCACCCAACATAGGAGCACCTCAGTACATAAGGCAACTCATAACAGCTATAAAAGAGGAAATTGACAATAACACAATAATAGTGGGGGACTTTAACACCTCACTTACGCCAATGGACAGATCATCCAAAATGAAAATAAATAAGGAAACAGAAGCTTTACATGACACAATAGACCAGATAGATTTAATTGATATTTATAGGACATTCCATCCAAAAACAGCAGATTACACTTCTCAAGTGCACATGGAACATTCTCCAGGATAGATCACATCTTGGGTCACATATCAAGCCTGAGTAAATTTAAGAAAATTGAAATCATATCAAGCATCTTTTCTGACCACAACGCTATGAGATTAGAAATGAATTACTGAGAAAAAAATGTAAAAGACACAAACATATGGAGGCTAAACAATATGTTACTAAATAACCAAGAGATCACTGAAGAAATCAAAGAGGAAATCAAAACGTACCTAGAGATAAATGACAATGAAAACACGACGAGCCAAAATCTATGGGATGCAGCAAAAGCAGTTCTAAGAGGGAAGGTTATAGCTATACAAGCCTACCACAAGAAACAAGAAAAATCTCAAATAAACAATCTAACCATACACCTAAGGGAACTAGACAAAGAAGAACAAACAAAACCCAAAGTTAGCAGGAGGAAAGAAATAAAGATCAGAGCAGAAATAAATGAAATAGAAACAAAGAAAACAATAGCAAAGATCAATAAAAAGCTGGTTCTTTGAGAAGATAAACAAAATGGATAAACCATTAGCCAGACTCATCAAGAAAAAGAGGGAGAGGACTCAAATCAATACAATTAGAAATGAAAAAGGAGAAGTTACAACAGACACCACAGAAATACAAAGCATCATAAGAGACTACTACAAGCAACTCTATGCCAATAAAATGGACAACTTGGAAGAAATGGACAAATCCTTAGAAAGGTATAACCTTCCAAGACTGAACCAGGAAGAAAGAGAAAATATGAACAGACCAATCACAAGTAATGAAATTGAAACTGTGATTAAAAATCTTCCAACAAACAAAAGACCAGGACCAGATGGCTTCACAGGTGAATTCTATCAAACATTTAGAGAAGAGATAACGCCCATCCTTCTCAAACTCTTCCAAAAAATTGCAGAAGAAGGAACACTCCCAAACTCATTCCATGAGGCCACCATTACGCTGATACCAAAACCAGACAA
This sequence comes from Aethalodelphis obliquidens, assembly GCF_003676395.1. Classification (NCBI taxonomy): domain Eukaryota; kingdom Metazoa; phylum Chordata; class Mammalia; order Artiodactyla; family Delphinidae; genus Aethalodelphis; species Aethalodelphis obliquidens. Next base: position 15,852,163 of record NW_020837951.1, read on the forward strand.
AGGTACTACAAAAAAAAGAAAATGACAGACCAATATCACTGATGAATATAGATGCAAACATCCTCAACAAAATACTAGCAAACAGAATCCAACAACACATTAAAAGGATCATACACCATGATCAAGTGGGATTTATCCCAGGAATGCAAGGATTCTTCAATATACTTCAATATTCTTCAATATATATTCTTCAATGATACGTATCATTGTGATACACCATATAAACAAACTGAAGAATAAAAACCATATGATCATCTCAATAGATGCAGAAAAAGCTTTTGACAAAATTCAACCCCCATTTATGATAAAAACTCTCCAGAAAGTGGGCATAGAGGGAACCTACCTCAAAATAATAGAGGCCATATATGACAAACCCACAGCAAACATCATTCTCAATGGTGAAAATCTGAAAGCATTTCCTCGAAGATCAGGAATGAGACAAGGATGTCTACTCTCACGACTATTACTCAACATAGTTTTGGAAGTCCTAGTCATGGCAATCAGAGAAGAAAAAGAAATAAAAGGAATACAAATTGGAAAAGAAGAAGTAAAACTGTCACTGTTTGCAGATGTCATTATCCTAAAGATGCCACCAGAAAACTACTAGAGTTAATCAATGCATTTGGTAAATATGCAGGATACAAAGTTAATGGACAGAAATCTCTTGCATTCCTATACACTAATGATGAAAAGCTGAAAGAGAAATTATGGAAACACTCCCATTTACCATTGCACAAAAAGAATAAAATACCTAGGAATAAATCTACCTAGGGAGAGAAAAGACCTGTATGTAGAAAACTATAAGACACTGATGAATGAAATTAAAGATGATACCAACAGATGGAGAGATATACCATGGCATTTTTTACAGAACTAGAACAAATCATCTTAAAATTTGTATGGAGACACAAAAGACCCTGAATAGCCAAAGCAGTTGACAGAAAAAAAACGGAGCTGGAGGAATCAGATGCCCTGACTTCAGACTATACTACAAAGCTACACTAATCAAGATAATATGGTACTGGCACAAAAACAGAAGCATAGATCAATGGAATACGATAGAAAGCCCAGAGATAAACCCACGCACCTATGGTCAACTAATCTATGACAAAGGAGGCAAAGATATACAATGGAGAAAAGACAGTCTCTTCAATAAGTGGTGCTGGGAAAACTGGACAGCTACATGTAAAAGAATGAAATTGGAACACTCCCTAACACCATACAGAAAAATAAACTCAAAATGGATTTGAGACTTAAATGTAAGACCGGACACTATAAAACTATAAAACTCTTAGAGGAAACATAGGAAGAACACTCTTTGACATAAATCACAGCAAGATCTTTTTTGACCCACCTCCTAGAGTAATGGAAATAAAAACAAAAATAAACAAATGGGACCTAATGAAACTTCAAAGTTTTTGCACAGCAAAGGAAACCATAAACAAGACCAAAAGACAACCCTCAGAATGGGAGGAAATACTTGCAAATGAATCAACAGACAAAGGATTAATCTCCAAAATATATAAACAGCTCATGCAGCTCAATATTAAAGAAACAAACAAACCAATCCAAAAATGGGCAGAAGACCTAAATAGACATTTCTTCAAAGAAGACATACAGATAGCCAAGAAGCACATGAAAAGCTGCTCAACATCACTAATCATTAGAGAAATGCAAATCAAAACTATAATGAGGTATCACCTCACACCAGTTAGAATGGGCATCATCAGAAAATCTACAAACAACAAATGCTGGAGAGGGTGTAGCGAAAAGGGAACCCTCTTGCACTGTTTGTGGGAATGTAAATTGATACAGCCACTCTGGAGAACAGTATGGAGGTTCCTTAAAAAACTAAAAATAGAATTACCATATGATCCAGCAATCCCACTACTGGGCATATACCCAGAGAAAACCATAATTCAAAAAGACACATTCACCCCAATGTTCATTGCAGCACTATTTACAATAGCCAGGTCATGGAAGCAACCTAAATGCCCATCGACAGACGAATTGATAAAGAAATTGTGGTATATATATACAATGGAATATTACTCAGCCATAAAAGGAACAAAATTGAGTCATTTGTTGAGACGTGGATGGATCTAGAGACTGTCATACAGAGTGAAGTAAGTCAGAAAGAGAAAACCAAATACCGTATATTAACGCATGTATGTGGAACCTAGAAAAATGGTACAGATGAACCGATTTGCAGGGCAGAAGTTGAGACACAGATGTAGAGAACAAACATATGGACACCAAGGGGGGAAAACTGTGGTGGGGTGGGGATGGTGGTGTGCTGAATTGGGCGATTGGGATTGACATGTATACACTGATGTGTATAAAATTGATGACTAATAAGAACCTGCAGTATAAAAAAAGAAACAGACAAAAATAACTAATACTAAACTTTCTTTGAGTTATTTGTATGGAAATGTTAATATAAATATTTCAGACATTACATGAAATTTCTAAAAATCTTATGTGTTCTTGTATAATGTTATAAGTCATAATTCTCGTTATTAATTTAAAATGTATATCTCAAAAATAACTAAATTTCCTTGTCAGTTGCATTATTATGAACTTTCATCAAATCTTTAACCATGGTCATTTTTAAGTCTTTTGTCTTTTACAGTCAGTTCTGGGTGTACTGTGATGCTTTTGCAAAAATGTCCCTATAAAAGGGTTTCATCTTCAAGGAATTCATGGAAAAGACTCTGACAAGTACAGGTTTCTAGTAACTGACTATACTGCTGAACTGAATGAATAAGCATTTTCAGAACTCTAATGGAAAACTGATGAATTCATAAAAGTGCTAACAAAAGATCAAGATAAAAAAAATTAAATACATGGGACTGAGTGAACTGATGAGGATGTTTGTAATTTTTGTGACTTTCTGTCTGAATAAAAAAAAAAATCCCACAAGGACTCAGAGGCAAAAAATATACAAATCAATTTTCACTACAAAGTAAAGGAGCTGTTACAGTGGAGGATTACTGGACTGAATGTCAATATTATGACATAGTATGAGTATGTTTCGTGTTTGGTAATTGCAATCATTGTTGCTTTTGTTGTGGTCATCCATTTACAATGCTTGGTGTCAGTTTATTTATCTCTTGTAAAAATAAAATACAGTGTGTGTGTGTAAAAAAAAAAAAACAATATGGAAGAACAAAGCCAACAAGAACAGATCATTTACTTTTTCTAATCTCTAGAAATATGTTTATTCCCAGACAAAAAAAGGGAATAACTCCAAGCCCTTGTTCCCACCACTATAATTTTCCAACGAAACATATACATTAATACAAAGTTCAGTGAAGAATCAGGACTGAGCACAATAATGCATGATACATTTCAAATATCCCCATAGGTTTGCTAATAGTCCCTATGGAAGGGAAAAAAAAATTGGGAAAAGGAAACCACCCTACTGCTTACATTGAAAATAAATAATGGAGTAGATTATGGTCAGATATCAATTGTTCTCAATAATGCCCTTTTTTCCTTCCTTCCTTCCTTCTTTCCTTCCTTTGCAACAAATACCTTTTGATAGTCTAACATTGTATTGTCCTAAGTCTTCCTACCCATTCTGACCTTCACTGTCTTAGCTTAGAATGAGTGAATTGTCCCTTTCCTCTCCAACTACACTTTCCCCCTTGATTAATGGAAGAGCCAAATAAGCAGCCATTTGAGAAATGGTGGCACAGACAAAGTTAGTGATGGTTAGGGAAGCAATGAAAAGATAAATAATCAACTAACTAGAAAGGTTGTGGAGAGTGGCCCAGAGAAAGTGGAAATCAGATTGGTTCCTGTGTGTTAAGTAGGAGTTGATCCTATGAGAAGCATATGAGAGATGGGATCCAAAGTGTAGGGGAAGTTCACAGAAGACTGAATAGGCGTATACAAATCCAGTTTATCCTGCAATATTTAGCACAGAGTGCTCCCTTTACAGAGCCTTTTCTGATCCTCCAAGTAGGAAGTGATCTCTGCCTCCTCTTAACACAAAAAGACCCCTAAGAATATCCCTCCTATGGGATGCTTCACTTTCTACATTTTTATTTTATTCCGAATGACAGTATCTTTGATGGCATGAGGCATATCTCATTCATTTTTCTGTTCCACATGACAGGTGATACAATGTATTAAAGAGAGTAACTGCCCATTCAATAGTTTTACTGAAATGACAAAAAAATGAATTTTTACCAAAGAGTATAATTAAACGGAGGCCAGGGATGCTGACCTTTCCATTATGCAGACTGTATTTGCAGATACATGATTTGGTTTGATGGTTACTGAGAGCAAAGCATTCTGATTCCTGTAGCTTTCAATGTTATGTACAAAGTTAAAATCTGTACTTAGAAAAAATAGAAAGAGTTCAATAAAAAGGTCAATGAAGAGGAGGAACATGAAAGGATATGGGTTGCATGATCTACTGCTGCATAACAAGTTACCCCAAAACATAGTGGTTTAAAATGATCAACAGTATCTCAGTTTTTGTGAGTCAGGAATCTAAGTGGGTTTAGCCAGGTCCTCTGGCACAAGGTTTCTCATAGAGCTGTCATCAAAATGAAAAAAAAAAGGCTTCAGTTATCTCAAGATTCAAATGGAGAAGGCTCTTCCTCTAGGCTCACTCATATGGCTGTTGGAAGGTCTCAGGTCTCCAGCTGTGAACAAGGCTGGAGACCTCAGTTCCTTGCCACGTGGGCCTCTTCATAGGTGGAGGGATGTCTCCATGGGAGAGAGTAAGTAGGAGAACAAGCAAGGTGGAAGTCATGTTCTTTCATAACCACATCTTGAGAAGTGAGATTCCATAACTTTTACCATAATCTATTTGTTAGAAGTGAGTCATTAGGCTTACAATCAAGAGGAGAAAATTACACAAGGGCATGAATACCAGAAGGGAGGATCATTCTGAGCTCATTTAGAGGACGCCTATCAGATGGGTCAACAAAGGAAAATGAAAAAGCCCATTATGAGACAGGTTTAAAAAGTTAAGGAAAAAAAAGAAAATGGAGCTGGGAGAGAGAAACAACTAAAAGAAAGGAAAAAGGAAAAGAGGATAGCAAACTAAAAATAGAAGACATAGGGAGGGGGATATGAGAGGCAGGAGACTTCACACACAGACTTCCATACTTATGTCAAGCTTTTTTTCCCCCCTTCTGCAGTTGCCCTAATGAGAGAAACAAATCTCTCTAGAGAAACTCTCTTCAGAGTAAACCTCCCAAGAGGGGCACACACCACCACAGAGGACATAAACTGCTGTTTATAGTCTCCATCACGACTGACTGTCTCACTGGGCCTGGAACAACCTTTTAAAAAAGAAATTTTGATCCCATAGCCTGGGGAAGAACGTGCTTCAAAATTCTTGACCTTTTCCAGTGTTCCTAGGGGCCAAAAGTGTTTAGAGAAGTGAAAAATTCAATTTCTCCGCTTGGCTTGTCATTCAGACCTTGCAAAGAACAGAGAGACAGATAGACCATTGCAAATATACCCATGGTTTTGCTCCAAGTCCCTAAGGGAAGGGAAAAACTGGGAAACAGAAACCACCCCACGGGCTCATGCTGGACAGAAATAATAATCTTTGGACGGGAATGGGTATTTCCATAACAGTCATCATTTTTTCAACAAATAACCTTTTAGCTATTATTCTAACAGTGCATTATTATAAATCATCTGCATCTCTTTATATTTAAAGTTTGAAGCAATTTTATATGTCTACCCCAAACCAAAAAAAAAAAAAAATAGAGCAATTCAAAATCTCCATTTTTTTCAGAATTCCTCCCCTGTCATTAGATGACTACATACCAAGGGCAAAGCTAATTTCCTGCCCACTCATAGTTTTGAGTAAAACACTAATAATTTCATAGATGTCTCTTAAAGGCTGATGCTAGACTCTATTTCAAAAAAGTTTTCTATGTTCTTACTAGTTTATGTCAATATTTCCAAAATCAACCATCAGCTAACATCTTTTGTAAATGCTTCTCCCACTGTCTGAAGTTTCTTCCCTACAGCTTTCTCTGCCTGGATAGTTTTTCTTTTCTTTTCTTTTTTTTTTCATTTAAAGATTTTCTCAGTATTCATTTCTGTCATAAAACCTTTCTTGCCCATGCCCCACTCTTAACCAGACTGAGTTTCCTGAACCTCCTATGTTGGAAACTTGGGCACAGACTAATCAGAACCTATCACAGTACACTGTATATATTGGAAGTAGAAGCTGTGCCTTTTGTCTGTAATTATTGGCACTTAGCCTATTGCCTTACTCATAATACATGCTCATATATTTGTTGAATAAGTAAGTGAACAAAAATTAGATATATAATTAGCTTTTAAAACTGATAAGCTAGAAAATTCTCACCTTTCCTAGGATTACTTTACAAAGAAACAATAACTGCCAAACTGTCAATGCACAGGTGTATCATAATACCTAGCCATTGGACTACTTATCAGAAGCAAGGAACTAGGTCTAGCTTACACTCAAAAGGATGGAATTACACAAGTGCATGGATACCACTGGGCTGGGAATGGGTATCTGATCCTAACCGGGGTAATTACATTATGTCCCATGGGAAATGCAAATATACTTTCAGGGGTCCTATTTAGTCTCTATTTTTTTTTTTTTTTACATCTTTATTGGAGTATAACTGCTTTACAATGTTGTGTTAGTTTCTGCTGTACAACAAAGTGAATCAGCTATATGTATACATGTATCTCCATAGCCCCTACATCTTGAGTCTCCCTCTCACCCTCCCTATCCCACCCCTCTAGGTCATCACAAAGCATCGAGCTTATCTCCCTGTGCCATGTGGCAGCTTCCCACTAACCATCCATTTTACATTTGGTAGTGTATATATGTCAGTGCTACTCTCTCACTTCATTCCAGCTTCCCCTTCCCCCACCATGTCCTCAAGTCTGCATCTTTATTCCTGCCCTGCCACTAGGTACATCAGTACCGTTTTTTAGATTCCATATATATGCATTAGCATACAGCATTTGTTTTTCTCTTTCTGAGTTACTTCACTCTGTATGACAGTATGACAGACTCTAGGTCCATCCACGTCCTTAAAAATAACTCAGTTTCATTCCTTTTTATGGCTGAGTAATACTCCATTGTATATATGAGCCACATCTTCTTTATCCATTCATCTGTTGATGGACACTTAGGTTGCTTCCATGTCCTGCCTATTGTAAATAGTGCTGCAATGAGCATTGGGGTACATGTACCTTTTTGAATTATGGTTTTCTCAGGGTATATGCCCAGTATTGGGATTGCTGGGTCATATGGTAATTCTAATTTTAGTTTTTTAAGGAACCTCCATACTGTTCTCCATAGTGGCTGTATCAATTTACATTCCCGCCAACAGTGCAAGAGGGTTCCCTTTTCTCCACACCCTCTCCAGCATTTACTGTGTCTAGATTTTTTGATGATGGCCATCCTGTACTTAGTCTCCATTGAACATTTGAATTGAGCAGTCATGTGAAGCCCAAACTGAGGCAGCCATTGTCATATCACATATAAATGAACAGAGTGATACTTCTTTTTGGAAAGACCAGTGGGCAGGATCTCTGCTAACAGACAGTTCTGATGATTGCAACTTTTCAATGCATCTGTTTAGAATGTTAGAGTGCCAGGCATTGGAGATAAGAGAAGTCACCCTTTCATCTCTGCACAGACAAAGTACAAACATGCAAACCTATTTGATCCTAGCCAGTGGTCTAGAGGGTGTGCACATAAACCTGGCCTTCAACTACAGGTCTGAGATATGGTACATCCAAAACCCAGTGGACAGAGAACAACATCAAGGGGAATGCACACACATTTTGAGAAAGAACTGGGGCTCAACAGATCTCCCCTTGCCTATGCTGAGTAAATTTAAAGCAATCACATGGCATTTATGAAAAATAAATCTACATAGTAAACTGATGATGGCCTGAATGCTCAAAGGAAGATAACATGTAGTTTGAGAGTTTAGGGAGGAAAATCATATTTGTTATGTGCTGTGATTGATTTTGATATTGATGGAGTTACAGTTTTCTTATATATATATATATATATATATATATATATATATATATATATATATAATCTGCCTACATTACATATTAAAACTGTCTTAAATATACATGCTTATGTACTTATATGTATATGTTTGTGTGTATGTACATATACATCTGTGTACATATACCTATGTATTCGTATAGAGAGAGACAGACAGACTGACACACAGAGACAGAGAGAAACTTTTCCACTTGGCTCCACGCCAGCTGTTTCGGAGGGTGTAAAACTTGCTTTGGCTTCAAGGAAACTTTAGTATGCATGCGAAGGCTTGGCTTACTCACATAATTCTTAGTGCAGTAGGAAAAACCAAGTAGAAAAATATGTAGGTGAAAGGCTCCTGAGCGGCCGGCTAGTCCTTCACTAACTTTCATGGGATGAAGAAACTGATGCCCAGAGAGAGAAAGTGAGGAAAAAATACCCATAGGGACATCTGGGTCTCCTGATATCCATATTAGAAACAAAAGAAACTCCACTTCTTTCCCTTACTACCATGGGAGAATTGTGCATGGTTTAGGAACTCTAAGAACTCTACTCTTGTAAACAGAATGTCAGGTTTGAATGTTGACTATGCCATTGGCAAACTTGTATATGCAAACATGGGCACATTATGAATCTCCATGAACTTCCATTTTGTTGTCTACTTGAGGGTTTATTGTAATGATCAATTAATGAATGTCCATGAAGCATTTAGATTCTGTCCCATGATACTTGCTCAGTTAATGTTTGCTATTGTTCTTACTATTATTATCATTACTGTTGTTATAGCTGCTTGTGACCATGGCCATATATTAAATACTTTGATTAAAATGGGAGTGATTTAATAAATGGCTCATTGATATCACCTATTCTGTGAATTTCTCTTGGACTTCCTTCCACACAGTATTTTGTAAAGGCCTTTGTTACAGCACAAATGGTGTTATTTTTACACACCTGTAGCCTCATCAGATTGTGTGTTCCTTACAGTTAAGAACTGTATTTTCTTCTTTAATTACTCTGGCACTAACTAAGGGCCTAGAAAATGCTTTGAAACCAGTTTGTTCTGCTTGTGAATGGATGCTAAGATTGTGATTGTGTTAGAAGTGGTCTAATAGCGTGTTGGGACAAAATACCAAAATAAAAAAAGGAGCAGATGATAGCTTTAGTGATGGGGCTCATTTGAGAACTCCTAAACTGAACATTTTATATCATCATCATCACCATTGTCACTGCTAAGATTTATTGAGAGCTCAGTGCGTGGAAATATTGGACTTATCATTTATTCATCACAACTTGGGTGTTAGGAATCATCATTCCCCTACTATAGAGAAGAAACCATAGTATCAGGGAGTTTTCCTAACTAAGTTGGTAATAATCTGAGCTAGACTTCAAACCTATACCTAGCTTTTATATCAAAATTGAGGTTCCTAACTATCACGCCATGTTGCTTCTAATCTATTGTTTCATTCACTCATTCATTCAGCTATTCATTCATTCAACACCTCATAAGCACTCAGTATGTGGCAGGCTCTGAACTAAGACAAAGTTTGGTGTCATCCTGCCTTGCACCCAAGTGAGTAGTTTTTGGAGAGACAGTATAAGCTTTCCCCTGGTTGGCATTGCCCAGGTACACATTTTTCACCTACAATCTTTACCCCTACCTCTATCCAACCCATTCCCTACGTTCTCATCTTCCCATTTATGAATGGGGAAAAAAAACCCAACAACGATAGCCCTGTTAATTCTCTTAGTGACAGAGCCAAGTTTTCTTGGCTCTGAAGGACTTGCCCTCCCGACTCAATGCACCATGTACCAAAGGTAATTAGGGCAACTTATTTAAAACTTACGATCTAATTAGTGGCTTTTAATGATAGTTAATTACATAGAGAGCAACAAAGCAGTTACATTTCCAACCAAGCTTTTTCCCAGACTGAGACAGGAACAGGTATTTATTTGGAGTCATAAAGGAGAGGGGACACTACAGTTAACATCTAATTACACAGAATTGTCCCTGGTAATTATGAGCAATGTGATTTTACTTATCTGACAATTATAGGGGCTTTGCAAAATCTTTGATCTGGGAGGCTTGGAAAGGGGACAGAGAAGGAATTAAATGCTATACAGTGTCCAGGCATATTTTTTTTAATTACCCAGGTGACTGGAAGTTGGAACGACTAGGTAAGAAAAAGAGGGAGAAATGCTCTCACATCTAATAGAGAGGTAATGATAAGGTACACTGGAATATGGAATATAAATAATGTAAGATTGAATTAATTAATGAAAACGCTAATTCAAATGCCAACTTCACCCCTTACTAGCATGGCAGAAAACTAATCACTCACAGCCTCCATTTTCTAAAAATAATATTTGCCCCAAATATCTTTTGGAGACATGAACTCATTTGTCACTCAAATAATCGCTACATGAATGAATATACTAGTACCAGATTTAGAGAGAAATAAGACATTGTCTCCCTTCAAAAGTCTTCAAGTTTAGTAAGAGAGACAAATATGCAAATAAATAACATGAAAAGCACATTTTAGGTTCTAGAGACAATATTCTGAGATCATGTGAAAGTTATTTCATATTATAATGTTTTATTATAATGTTATTATAACTACTTATTATATCAATTATACCATTATAGTTCAATTTAACAAACATTGAGAACGTAGTATATGTTGGGCACTCCAGTTCTCTGCCTGCAGAAGGCACTGTCTCTATTAAGATTTAGGCCGTATAAAGTAGGATCTCAGCCAAACTGTGAAGTGTGCTTTTGGTGATTCCAGTCTCCATGCTCTTTATGTGGTCTCCCCATTCCCCAGTGTATCTTCTCTATAGAGCCTGCGCTTTGGAGTCAGACAGATCTGGATTCAAATCCAGATCCACCCCTTTGTAGTTTTGTAATATTGTGAGACTCAAGTTTCCTCATAGGCAAAATGTCAGCAATGCAGTGTCACTTCTTGGTAGGACCAAATGCCGCACTTGGTTTCATACCCACTCAACGCTGCCTTCGTTAAAATTGTTCAATCTCATCATCCCTCATGAAATAGCAACGTCCATGATTATTGTAAATTCTAGCTTTGGAGGCAGTACGGTTAATGAAAAATGACAGTTTCTGGATTCAAACAGCCTTGATATGTTCTCTTGACTAATACACTCTTTTTTACAGTTTGACTTCTTTGGCTTGGGTATATACCATAATAACACTCAAAATACAAATTTAGCTCTTTTCGGTGGCACTGCTGGATTTTACTTGAATGTAACATTGAATTTTGAGTTTTCGATAAATGCAGCTTAGTGTACAAAAATAGCACAAAACAGGGAAGTAGTTCCAAAGTAACGTCACGTGATTTGGGTTCCTACCCCAATTTGCTCACAGAGTGTGTGATCAGAGATGAGTCATTCCATGTTTCTATTTCTGCATTTCTAAAATGGAGTGCTGGTGGTAGGAGAGGGGAACTCCAGGGTCCCTTTCATAATTAATAGTTGATGGTTCTATAAAGATTTTATTTTCACTTTCTTCCCCCATTCCCACTCCCTCTCTAGAGAACATGAAAACAGAGTTCTTTCCCACCATCTCACCCCTCAGAATAATATGCATCCTAAAGTACTTTTGAGAAAATATGGTATGCTGGAGAAGGTACATTGTATTTTCCCAAGTTTTTCATTTTGTATTATTTTAACCTCATCCGTGAGATGATAAGAGAAAGAAACATGCCACAGAGTTACTCTACATCCTCCATAGTGACTTAGAGTTGTGGGCACATGATCTGTAGTAGCTGAATTGTTCCATAACTCACTATTACATGTGGTTACCAATAGGGAGGGGGCATAAAAAGGTCCCTTTGATCATAAGGAATAATGGGTTAAACCATGCAGGAATTATTGTTTTAATTATTAAGCTATACTCATAAACCTCTGCAACCTGGATTTCTATAACTTTCTACCTCTAAAATACAAACTCATGATCAGGGAAGAAAATCCAGAAGCTGGCAGATGATCATTTGCTATTAAGTGTATGTGCCTGTTCGGGGGGTGGGTGGCATGGTGTTAACCAGCATATGTGTTGGCTCTGTACCCAGCTCGGCTGCTAAATCACTGAGGGATCTCCAGCAAGTCGCTTAACCTCTGATGGGAGGGACCTGGGCATGCCATCCCAGGGCACTGGACCAGGAAAACTTTCAATTTGTATTCCCAAACCAAGCTTACTCCTCTTAGAATAATTCAAAGGGCTACTTCCAGGCACCAGTTGTCCTTCACTTCTCCCTCCTTCAGCCCCTACCTTTTCTTCCTTCCGTTGATTAATTTATTTAAAATGTATTGACCATGTATCATTCATGGATTAGCCATATTTCTAGACACGAGAGCCTCAACTGAGTAAAAATAAACAGAAATCTATGCTCTTATGCATGTTATAGTCTACTGGAGAAGACAACAATGAAAATAAATATGATGTGCATTTCAGAAGGCAATAGGAGCTGGAGGGAGGGAATTAGCAGAAAAAGGGAATAAGGAGTATTGGGAACATGGTGATTCTAAATGGATGGTCAGAGAGAACCTCAGTGGGTTGACTCAAGACCCCAAGGAGGTAAGACATGAGGTAATCCAGGGGAAGACATTCTAGTTGAGGTGCATCTGATACGCTTGAGGGACAGCAAGTAGGGCAGACTTGTTGCTGGAACAGAGTGGGCAAGTAGAGAGAAGTTGCAGACAAGGTCAGAGGAGAAACCGGCAGCCAGATTACGCATTGCTTTGTAGGCTGTTAGCTTTCCCTTGGAGTGGAAAGGGAAGCCACTGGAAGTCTTTGGGAAGGATGTCACATGATTTGATTTTTATTTAATAGGATCATTCCAGCTGCTTTGAAAAGCAGCGGGAGCTACTGTAATACATTACAGTAACCCAGACTAGACACAATGACAGCATAGACCAGGGTGGTCGCTGTGGAGGTGATGATATATTTTGAATATATTTTGAAGATTTTATTTTCACATGATGTTAACTACAAAACTTGACTTCCTTCAGAGTTAGATACACCGAATGTTATAAACCACTAAGTACTCAAGATGTCAAAAGTAACAGGAAATTATCCTTCTTTTAGGTGAGGTATACCTTCAGATAATAGCTTTTAGCTTTCCAGCAGGCCTGCCATGTTTTCTTTCACTCAACAGATATATTTTTAAATAACTACCACATTCAGACAGATGAACAAAAGTCAAAATCTAATGGTTGGAAACTTACAAAATAAGTTATTATAATGAACTGTTGTGTGTAACTGATGTCTAAACATAACCGTTCAGGACCCAGGTTATGTTGATCCTTCCTCAACATTTAGTAAAGTGTCATATCTGCAGATTTAGTTCCATCCTAACCCATGCAGATTTGATCCCAGAAGCAGCTTCACCTTTTCCCATCTTGACCACAATCCCACACAGCACCCCCGGTTCCCTAACAGCTATTCTATCAAGGGCCCCTCAAATCCAAGCTGCATTTTACCAAATGAGAATATCCACTCAGGAATTGCATAGGAGTGAATGAGAACCAACCCTGTAAATGCAATTGAAGTGATTTTACGGCCTATATGTGCTCTATTAGATCAAAGGGGAGAATATAGCAAATCTTAGATTAAACGGAGCTCACATAGCATTTGTGCCATTCTGTATTCTTTGCTACAAAGTAAGGGGTCTGATTAACAAATATACACTAAGGTATGGGTAGTACTGTTTGGGCACTCCTGGTATATTTAAACTTCAAAGATGTCTGCATCATCAGCGTTAAATCCAGAGGAATAATTCCAAAATCTCAGAATGTTAGGTACTGTGGGACAGACTCTTTTGGGTGAATGTTTCCCAGGGACTCCCCTCCCAAAGCTGGCTTCGGTACAAGCAGAATACTAAATAGGATGAGAGCTTGAATTATCTAGAACATCCATTCCAATTTCCAGACAAGGAAATTAATCCAGGAGCAGGGGTTATCATGATCATAGTCACAAGATTATTAAGTGGCAGAATCGGCATCTGACTCAGTTCTACCGACCTCCATATTGTCCTTTCCCTGTCACATTCTGCATTCTGCTGAGCATCACTCTTTACAAACCTGTGGCCATAGAGAAAAAGGCCCAATGGGAAGGAAATGTTCTTTGTCCTCATTCTAATATATGCATGTATTGGAAAAGCAAGAACATTTTTGCCCCAAATCCTAAGAAGTGATTAATGATACTCAAAGTTTCACTTTTTTTTTTTTTTTCTACAACACACAGGGGGAATCAAGATAGTTAAAAATCATCAGCTCATTCCCCCAGGATATTTCTCTGTTGTAACAAGTCTCGTTCTAAGCAAGTGGCTCTAATTTTAGACTAGCTGCAAATATACTGTGACCTTATTTTTCACCTAATAATTTTACTATTTTTAGAGAATATGATGATTGCCATGGATGTTTCTGTTATTAAAGGTTCAGCTTCTCTGAGTCAGGAAATGCACATGTACACATGCACACAGATGCACAAACATGCGCACACACACACACATGTATTCCAGTTACGCTGTTAAGTTTTAGACATGGCATTTCAATATGACATCTTAAAGAACCACAATTAGCTACCCTGAGTTTGTAGAAACATTTGGATAGCAAGAGAAACACTCCAAAATGGAATAGATTTATTAACAGATGAAACATACAGATTTTAGAGCACCATGTACTTAAGTTACCATATTTCTAATATTGTATCTTACACATCCCTTTGTAAGAATTACATATTCTTGTCATTTTTTAAAATAAAACAATTTTGAAGTTAGTTAAGGAAAGTATCTCACATAGATGGAGAAACTGAGGGTTAGAAAGTAAACTGGCTTGCCCATGGTAATAGCTAGTTTGAGCAAAACTAAGAGTAGATTCCACACTTCCTCATACTTTGTCCATATTCTGATTACTACTGTATAAGCCAAGGTAGTATTGATGCATAATGTGAAGTGATGTTGGCTATCCAGTTTAGGGTGGAAACTAACAAAAGCATAGTCCTTTGGGAAGTCTTATAGTAATGTGTTTGGCAAACACAACTGGGCATTTATACCTACAAATCATAATGGCTTCCTCTCCATACTGTCAAAAACTTTAGCACTGCCTTCATTACTCATATCTATGGACTACCTGCCTTGTGGTCTCCTTCTTTCTCTAGCAGCATTTCCCTCCAGAATATGGACTATCTCTACTCTAAAATCAGCCAAGCTGGTAGCAGCTCTACTACACTGTTCATCACATTAGTGTTCTGTTTGCGCATTGAGCCGTAGGAGGGAGTTATAAAGACTAGAGCATGTCAGGACAGGATGGGACCACTATAACCATCAATCATATCTTACAAATGTCAATGTTATCTCCTCGTGGAGTCAAATGACTTTCCCTGCAGTAAAATCTAAACTAGGATGAGGGATTCCTACTTTCACCTATGAAGGAGTAAGGGCTATAGTATTTTCTCTCCCACTCTAAACTTAACAGAAAACTAAACAAGGTAGGATTGTATAGCTATAAACTTCCCTCTTAGAACTGCTTTTGCTGCATCCCATAGATTTTGGCTCGTCGTGTTTTCATTGTCATTTGGCTCTAGGTATTTTTTGATTTCCTCTTTGATTTCTTCAGTGATCTCTTGGTTATTAAGTAGTGTATTGTTTAGCCTCCATGTGTTTGTATCTTTTACAGATGTTTTCCTGTAATTAATATCTAGTCTCATAGCATTGTGGTTGGAAAAGATACTTGATACAATTTCAATTTTCTTAAATTTACCAAGGCTTGATTTGTGACCCAAGATATGATCTATCCTGGAGAATGTTCTATGAGCACTTCAGAAGAATCTGTATTCTGTTGTTTTTGAATGGAATGTCCTATAAATATCAATTAAGTCCATCTTGTTTAATGTATCACTTAAAGCTTGTGTTTCCTTATTTTCATTTTGGATGATCTGTCCATTGGTGAAAGTGGGGTGTTAAAGTCCCCTACTATGATTGTGTTACTGTCGATTTCCCCTTTTATGGCTGTTAGTATTTGCCTTATGTATTGAGGTGCTCCTATGTTGGGTGCATAAATATTTACAATTGTTATATCTTCTTCTTGGATTGATCCCTTGATCATTATGCAGTGTCCTTCTTTGTCTCTTGCAGTAGTCTTTGTTTTAAAGGCTATTTTGTCTGAGAATTGCTACTCCAGCTTTCTTTTGATTTCCACGTGCATGGAATATCTTTTTCCATCCCCTCACTTTCAGTCTGTATGTGTCCCTAGGTCTGAGGTGGGTCTCTTGTAGACAGCATATATACGGGTCTTGTTTTTGTATCCATTCGGCCAGTCTGTGTCTTTTGGTTGGAGCATTTAATCCACTTACGTTTAAGGTAATTATTACCATACGACCCAGCAATCCCACTACTGGGCATATACCCTGAGAAAACCATAATTCAAAAAGAGTCATGTACCACAATGTTCACTGCAGCTATATTTACAATAGCCAGGACATGGAAGCAACCTAAGTGTCCATCAACAGATGAATGGCTAAAGAAGATGTGGCACATATATACAATGGAATATTACTCAGCCATAAAAAGAAACGAAAGTGAGTTATTTGTAGTGGGGTGCATGGACCTAGAGGCTGTCGTACAGAGTGAAGTAAGTCAGAAAGAGAAAAACAAATACCGTACGTTAACACATATATATATAGAAACTAAAAAAAAAAAAAAAAAAAGGTCATAAAGAACCTAGGGGCAAGATGGGAATAAAGACACAGATCTACTAGACAATGGACTTGAGGATACAGGGAGGGGGAAGGGTAAGCTGGGACAAAGTGAGAGAGTGGCATGGACATATATACACTACCAAATGTAAAATAGATAGCTAGTGGGAAGCAGACGCATAGCACAGGGAGATGAGCTCGGTGCTTTGTGACCACCTAGAGGGTTGGGATAGGGAGGGTGGGAGGGAGGTAGATAGATGCAAGAGGGAAGAGATATGGGAACATATGTATATGTATAACTGATTCATTTGTTATAAAGCATAAACTATCACACCATTGTAAAGCAATTATACTCCAATAACAATGTTTAAAAAACAAAAACAACAAAAAAAACCCTAAACAAGATATATGAAACAGTTTTTTTCAGCTATTGGAGAAAAAAGCAGCACCAATTATGACATCTGAGAAAAGAAACCAACAAGGTGTAATCTATGATTATCTAGACTTTCTGTCTGGAGGAAATTTTCAGGTCAGTATGCAAGCTAAGTCTAGTGGATTCGTTGAGGTGAGGAGACAGAGACCAGAGTTCAGGGAGTCTGAAATGGCTAGAATTTTCAGGGAATAATATGAAGAGGAGAGAGCTAAAAAAGCAAAAACTCCAGAAGTCAGTACAGAAGACTCTTGGAGTCTTGGCTGAATATTAATCTGCACATGCCCAGGATGACATTCCATGAGGCCATGTGACAAGAGCAACTGCCAGAGAAAGAACCTAAGAGCTGTTAGCTTAAAAATGCCCGTAGTTCATCCAAGGCTAGGGATCATTTAATATTCCACTACCTTGAATAGAGACTTTAATGAATACAAAGGTCATTCAGTAAAGACCCCAAGTCACACCTAGCTGTAGAGTAAAGACAACTTTAGACCTGCCAAAAAAAAAAAGATTTAAATGAGCTTTAAAACTATCACATTGATCCACAACTAAATTAATGGTTGGACTAAATTACTTTCAACATTCATTAAGGACAACAACAGAATTCACCCCTCAGTAATGTAAAATTTGCAATGTTCGGCAGGAAATCAAAACTTACTAGATATGAAAATCAGCAGGAAAAAGTGACATATAACCAGGAGGAGAAAATGGTCAACAACAGCAGACTCAGAATAGCAATAGATAATGGAATTAGAAGACAAGAACCCTTAATTAGCTAGCATAAATTCTATAAACGTGCTCAAGGAATTAAAAGAATATATAGATATAAGAGAGACTCATTACTTGAAATGAAATATTCATCAATTTGGCTTAACCCCAGAAGACAAATCAGTGAATTAAAGACATAGCAAGAGAAACTATCCGAAGAGCAAAAGGTTCAAAAAGTAAACAGCAACAGTATCCCACGGAACATTAACAAGTATGGTAATTAAAATTCAATAAGTAGAAGGAAAGAAGAGGAGGAGAAAAATGATAGAGGAAATAATTACTTAATTTTTTCAAACTTGGTGAAAATAATAAATACAAATCTCAACAAACCCCAAAAAGGGGAAAAATAAAGAGAACCACAGCAAGGTACATCATAATCAAATTGTTGAAAACCAGTGATGAAGAGAAAGATCTTAAAAACAGCAAAGATACAAAAAGATACATTACTTACAGAAGAAAAAAAAGAATGACTGCAAAATTATGAAAGCCAGAGGACAACACAATGGTATCTTTACAGTCCAGAAAGAAAACAGTAGTTAACTTAGCATTCTATATCTTATGGAAAAGAAAAACTTCTTTTAGTCAAAGCTGAGACAATTTCCCACTAGTAAACGTACTCCATAAGAACTGTTAAAGGTAGCTCCTCAGTCAGAAGAGAAGGGATAGCAGATGGAAAAGTGGAACTACAAAATGGAGTGAAGAGCACAGAAATGGTAAATAAAAAATATGTTATTAACTTAATTTTAAATATAATTAAGTTTAAAGCAAAAATAATAATGTATTATGTACAAGGCTTATAATATAGACTCTCTGTTCTCACCACTGCTATTCAACATTGTATTAGGGACTTCTCTGGTAGCACAGTGGTTAAGAATCCACATGCCAATGTAGGGAACACGGGTTCGATCCCTGGTCCGGGAAGATCCCACATGCCGCAGAGCAACTAAGCCAGTGTGCCACAACTACTGACTCTGTGCTCTAGAGCCCACGATCCACAACTACCGAGCCCATGTGCCACGGCTAATGAAGCCCGTGTGCCTAGAGTCCATGCTCCGCAACAAGAGAAGCCACTGCAATGAGAAGCCCACGCACCGCAACAAAGAGTAGACCCCGCTCACCGCAAGTGGCACGTGGGCTCAGCAGTTGTGCTCATGGGCTCTAGAGCGCAGGCTTAGTAGTTGTGGCACACGGGCTTAGTTGTTCCACGGCACGTGGGATCTTCCCAGGCCAGGGCTCGAACCCGTGTCCCCTGCTTTGGCAGGCAGGTTCTTAACCACTGCGCCACCAGGGCAGCCTCATAAACGTACATATAAAAGCTAAAATTATAAAACTTCTGGGACAACATTTTTCCAAACTTATAGTAGTAAAAACTTTCATAGATAAAACAAAAATGCACAAACCATAAAAAAATTGATAAATCAGATTTAAAATTTAAAAACCTTCTTCAAAAGACACCATTAAGGAAATAAAAAGGTTGTACACACACTGACAAAGACTAATATCTAGACTATATATAGAACTCATAATTTTATAATAATAAAACAAATAACATGTTAAAAATTGAAAAAAAAGAAACTGAACATACACTTCACAAAAGTAAATATACATATACCAATAAGCATATAAAAATATTTTTAACATCATTAGTCATGAGAGACATGAACATTGAAAATTCAATGAGACACCACCAGACACTCACTAGAATGGTTAAATAGCAAAACACTGACAATATTAAATGTTCTTATGGAGGTGGAGAAACTGGAAGTTTCATACATTGCTACTGGGAATGCAGAATGGTACATCTATTTTGGAAAAACAGTTGAACAGCTTCCTTTATGGGTAAACACATACATAGCACATAACCCAGCTATTCCACTTCTAGGTATTTACCTGAGAAAAATTAAAATACATGTCCCCACAAAACTTACATGCTAATAATCCGATCATCTGTATTTCTAATAGCCCTAAAGTGGAAAAAACCCAAAGGCTCATCAACAGGTGAACTGATACACAAATGTTGGTATATTCTTCCAATACAGTGCCACTCAGCATGACGCATTTGAGATTCATCCACGACACTGTGTGTTCACTGCCTTTTATTGCTAAGTGAAAAGAGCCTGACACAGAACACTTTATACTGTAGGATACATTCTAGGAAAGACAAAACTATTGTGACAGAAAGCAGATTGGATATGCTGTTGCTGGGAGAGAGGACACGATGGGCATTTTGGGGGGATGATAGAAATGTTTCATGTCATGATTATGCTGGAGGTTCCATGAATGCATACATTTGTCAAAACTCATAGAACTGTGAATTTAAAATACGTGCATTTTGTGGTATATAAAATAATATGTTTCAGTAAAGCTGAATGGAAAACATCTGAACTAGACTGCCCATGCTCCCCTTTACAATCTCATCTCCTGTTTTCTCTCTAACCCCATCATCTGCCTTTCTCCCCCAGATTCTATTCTGGCCACACCAACTTAAATTTCTCAGACATGCCAGGAGCACTCCAGCCTCAGGCCTTTTTGCTTGCCATTACCTCTGCTACAGATATCATGTGACTCTCTTTTTATTTCCTTTAGAACTTTATTCAAATGTTATCTTCTGATCGAGGCTTTCCCTCAAAACCCTATTTAAAATGTCCAATTCCCTCCTCAACTCCAAATACCGAAGCCCTTTCTTGACTTCATTTTCCTCCACAGTCTTTATCCTTTAATATGTTAACTGTTTTACTAGTTTAATTACTTAGCTGTCTACCTCACCAGAATTTAAGCTCCATAAGGGCAGAGATTTTTAGTTTTGTTCACCACTATCATCTCAGTTTCTGGAACCCTGACTAATACAAAGTAACTGCTTGGTGTTTTTTCTCCATTAGACTATTATTATTTAACCATTTTGGACTATATTCACATTTTCTTCTGGCACAAGCCTTTAAACCCATCTCAAAGAAAATTACAAAATCTCTCACTGTAGTGGTTCTAGTGACACTTCCCAAGAAGCTAGTTTTAAAAGCAAGGATATAATGGTGAGGATGTGAGGGTTGCTGGTGGTGGCATCTCATGCTATTATGCCCAAGAACTTGAAAATAATTCAATATTTTCCAATACCACAGAAATCCTTTATAATGAAGCAGTTAAAGAAAATATTTATGAAACATTTTCAAATGGTAAGCCTTATAACACTTTATTGTGAGCTGGACCTCTGACCACAAAAATTCTAATAAGCAGGACTTGAACATATGGAGTACTATTTTCAGGCCAAAGCTTACTGTTCTATTTTGCCCTCCAAAATCTAGTGTCAGCTCTTTTATCTTACCAATATGACTGCAGGCGTTTCAAGGTAAGGAGGAAAGAGACAGAGATAGACAGAAAGAGACAGAAAAAGAGAATGAGCAGTTTCGGATATTTTAATGACAGTGAGTTTTCAAGCCCACTAGCCATATGGCCCAATCAGTGACATGATATCTGATTAATTACATTAGTATTTCTTCATCTTGGGAAGAGCACAGATAGGGTAAAAATAAAGAATCTGAAGGTGAAAAAAAAAAAAAAAAGACTCTGAGTGCCTTCCTTCCCTCTAGCAATATGACTCTAGCAATAGTGAAGATGAAAACAATTTCTCCTTATAAGTGATTTTCAAAGAAGCTCCCACAGACCCTCAGTTACTCAAAAAGCTGTATCCTAAAACTTGTGTTAGCCAATTAGCCAACACCCTGAAGATGGATGAAATGACCTTAGTGTCAAGACATGTGGCCATCCCTACATGATTGGGTGTTGCTGTGGTCTGATTTGCTGCCATTTTTATGGTTCAATACCACAAGCAATTAACAGTGAATGAGTGAGCCTTCCCAACCTTTACTAGAAATGGTAGCTGTATATCATCATGTCAGTCTCTTGGCAGATTCAAGAAATCTAAATTTAACAAGTGACTGCTTCCTCCATGGCTGATTGCAACCAATGGATCTTCAGGATACCTACTCCCAGTCCGATGATCCGGACCAATAGAACAAGCTGCTGAAAAGAAAGGGGATGAATGAGGCCCACTTTAGAATCCATCATGCACAAGGGCTTCTGCACAACTCCTGCACTCCTGCATAAATAAACTTTTCAAATGATTTTGATGACCAGTTCCAATTTAAGCTGTGGTGGCATAAAAATAGGTGGATGAATAGATATAAATATAGATACAGATACAAACATAAACAGATACTGATATAGAGATACAGAAATAAATATATTCAGTCATTACCCTATCTTATTGTTATATCATTAACAGCTATCCGCTTGGACTACTTTAAAATAGCTTTACTTATTTTTTTTGTTTTTAGTTGCTTGAGGTCAAAATTGGGCCAATGAAGGCATATTAGTAATATTTAAAATCCCAGTCCATCTGAACTGGTCAGCACGGCCCTAAATATACAGTCATCTTCAAAGAAGAACTTTTTATTTATTTATCTCACAGCTATGCTCACAGGGCAACAGAGGATACCTGGCACTGAAATTTATCTTTTCTGGTCAAATGGCAAAACCTGACAATTGAGGTTAATGGAGAGGTCCTTTTTCATTGATGTGGATGGGAATGACTCCCAGAAAATCTGAACAGAAATGGTGATTTCCCACATAGGGCAGAATGAGGAAATGCCAATGCATCTCTGGCCCAGGAGAAGAAGGTCTACTATTGTTTTCACAATAAACTGACCTGAGTGGTATAATAATCCCCATTTTAAAGATGAGGAAATTAAGGCAGAAGGAAATTATATTAATTGTCTAAAATCATGCAGATCAGAAGTGATGAAGCTGGTTTTAAACTCAGGCATCTGGCTGCAGAGTCTGTGATGTTAAGTAATATGCAGTAGCAATGCTCAATGTTATGTCTAATGTAATCCTCTGCTTTGGGAATCTGAATATAAGTGGTTATCGGTGATTACTTAAGCATTTTTCTAGGCCAAGTCCATATTTTCCTTAAGAATATAGTCAGGAATATGGAAAACTGTGGTATATCCATACAATGGAATATTACCCAGCCATTAACAAGGAATGGATTACTGATACATGTTACAACATTTACAAACCTTGGAAACATTATACTATGTGAAAGAAGCCAGATACATGAGTCTATTTCTATGAAATATCCAGAAAAAGAAAATTCACAGAGACAGAATGTAGATTCATGGTTGCCAGGGGCTCAAGGAAGGAGGAATGGAGGAGTGTCTACTAAAAGTTATGAGGGATTTTTTAGGGGTGGGTGATGAAAAGTTCCGGAATTAGATAGTAACAATGATTTCACAACCTTGTGAATATACTAAAACCTGCTTTAAATTGGCAAAGTTTATGGTGTGAATTATATCTCAATTAAAAGTATATACATATATATACAGTCGAGACTGAGAATAAAAGGAAATAGAAATAAGAATTACAACTTATTGAATATACAATCCAAGAACTGTGCATTGCTTTAAATATATCATCTCATTTAATGCTCAAACAGCCCTAAGAAGTAGGTGCCATTATTACTATCCTCATTTTACAAACAGTATGAGACTCAGAGAGTTTAAATGACTGGACCAATGTAATTTGGGAAGTGGATGTGGCAGGGAATGAAGGCAGGTGTGTCTGACTCTAAGATTAGCATGCTACTTTGGAGCCACTGGCAATGTATCGCCCTTGACATTCCGTGCTGGCCTGGAAATAATTTGTAAGAAAAATAAAGGTCAAAATAGATGGTCCTGATATTTAGTATCTTCTGCTTTCACAGCTCCCTTACGTCTAGAGATTGAATGTTTCACACCCGGGCCACACTCCACAAGTAGAGTTGGAAGTGATTGTAGACATGCTCACAAGCATAGTAAAAGGGAGAGGAGCCAGGGGAGGATGCTGGCCCATGCTAGAGCTGGTATCTCCAAACATGGTATCTCCCAATGTCTCAGACAGGCTTCACTTTGTATATGTTTCTCAAGATGCCCAGGTTTTCTTGGGCACATTGAACTTCTGTGTCTGGAAATCCCTAGGAATTGTGGAAACTCAAGTTTTGTTAATAATAATAATAAAAGTCTAGGATTTTTGAGAAAGTATTATGTACCAGTAATTATGTTAAGTTTTGACCGTTCTATAGACCATTCATAATAACCCTATAGATTGAGTACTTTTAGTAACCCACTTTATGAGTGATAGTACTGATTATGAAGCTAATGACTGTTGAGCATTTACCATATCATTAGCAATGATACAGTATATCATGCCTTATGTATATCATCTAAATAATTGAACAGTCCCATGAAGCTTAGAAAACTGAGGCTTAGTTAACAGTATGTCCAAGTTAGTAAATGTCCAAGTTAGTAACATAGCTAATTGGAGCTGGGATTTAAAAGCCAGTTTGAATTTTCACAAAGTAAACCAATTCATACAGTATATAACCAACACCCAGATCAAGAAATTGAACTTAACCAGCATCCCAGAAAATCTCTCATACCCTCTCCTGGTCACATTCTTCTCCTACCCAAAGGTAAGCACAATGTTGACTGTTATCACCATTAATTTGTTGTGCCTGTTTTTTAACTTTATATAAATGATTACCGTAAGTAAGTACATTATTACAGTAAGTAATAATTTATATCTGGCTTCTTTTTCAGTGTTAATTTTATTTATTTGAGATTCTTCTCTGTTGTTGCATTTAGCAGTAGTTTGTTCATTGCTACATAATTTCCCATTGTATGAATATACCACACTTTATCCATTGTTCTGTTGATGGACATTTTTGATGCATTGAGGATGAAAATATTTCCATTGCCATAAACATTATTTTATGTGTTTTTTGTGAGTGCACAAATGTATGCATTTCCTAGGAATGAAATTGCTGGGTCATAGGGTACACAAATGACCAGCTTTAGCAAACACTGTTAAACAGTTTTTCAAAGTAGTTGTAACAGTGTACACCTTCATCAGCAATGGAGGCAAGTCCCACTTTCTTATATCTTTGCTAATATTGTCATTGTACCTTCTTTTTATTTTAGCTATACTGGTGCCTGTGTAGTGGCATCACTTTGTGGTTTTAATACGTATTTCCCTAATAATTAATGAGGTTGAACACATCTGTTATTTTTGAAATGTTTATTTAAGTCTTTTCCCCCATTTATCTAATGAGCTCTCTGTAATTTTCTTCTTGATATGTAGAAGATCTTTATTTATCTATTTGTACCTATAAGATTGTGCATTTTTCTACATGCGAGTTATATTTCAACTAAAAATACTTTAGTAAATAAAACAATATGATTCCAGGGATTATATATTTAGCTAGTAAATCACATTTGTAGAGTGCTTTACTTTTATGACTTACATTTTAACTGTTCTACTTAATGTCTTCCCAAAATATCTGTCAAAGAAGTTATATCATTATTCCTGTTTCTGAGATGAAAAAATTAAAACTTAGTGAGGTAAGTTCTCAGAGAGAGTAAAGTGGTGATACTGAGCCTTGAAACCATTTCCTCCAACTTATGTATTTCCATTCCATTGACATTTATTTTAAATTGTGGTAAGAACACTTAACATGAGATCTGCTTTCTTAACAAACTTTTCAGTGTATGACAGTATTGTTAACTTTAGGCTCAATGTACAAAATCTCTAGAACTTTTTCATATTGTATAACTTAAACTTTACCCCCATTGAACAACTCTCCTCCTCTCAGCCCCTGGCAAATATCATTCTACTCTTTGTTTCTGTAAGTTTGACTATTTTAAATACCTCATGTAAGTGAAATCATGCGGTATTTGTCCTCTGTAACTGGCTAACTTCACATAGCAAAATGTCCTCCACGTTCATCTGTGTTGTTGCATGTGGCAGGATTTCCTTCTTTTTTAAGGCTGAATAATCTTTATCTGTTCATCTGTTGTTGGACGTTAGGTTGTTTCCATATCTTGGTGATTGTGAATAATGCTGAATGAACGTGGGAGTGCTAAAATCTCGAAGATCCTGATTTCAATTCTTTGGATATATATACTCAGAAGTGGGATTGCTGGATCATATGATACTTCTAATTTCAATTTTTTGAGGAATCTCCATACTCTTTTCCATAGTGGCTATACCATTTCACATCATCATCAATAATGTGCCAGGATTCCAGTTTTTCCATAGCTTTTCAGCACTTGTTATCTTTTTAAAAATAACCACCCTAACAAGTGTAAGGTGATATCTCATTGCAGTTTTGATTTGCATTTCCCTGATGGTTAGTGATACTGAATACTTTTTCATATACCTGTTGGCCTCTTGTATGTCTTCTTTGGAAAAATGTCTGTTCAAGTCCTTTACCTCTTTTGAAATCAGGTTACTTGGGTTTTTTGCTATTGAGTTGTAGGAGTTCCTTATCTATTTTAGATATTAATCCTGTATCTGATACATGGTTTGAAAATGTTTCTCCTATTCCATAGGTTGACTTTTTACTCTGTTAACTGTTTCTTTTGTTGTGGTGCAGAAGCTTTTTGGTTTGATGTGGTCCTACTTGTCTATTTCTGCTTTTGTTGCTTGTGTTTTTGGTATCATATAAAGTAGGTGATCTTCTAAAGTACTCTGGTGAATACCTGGGTGTATGATAGGCTTTTTGAAGCTTTTCCCTTACTGTTTAAATGTGATCAGGACTCACTTCATACTCTACCTTCTCCAAGAAGTATTTTCTGACTTCTCCCCATTTTCCTCCATAATTCTATATAATTGTTTACTGATATCACTCTTTCAACTTCAACTATTGGCTAGTTTTTTTATTGGCTATCTCCCCACCCAGACCTTTAGGACAGAGGTCATGTCTTTCACTGATTTATTTCCTCTATGGCTGTAGTTCAAACAGCATTTATTACCACATCTAATCAAACAAGAGAATGGAACAGGCATCCTTGTCCATTGAGGTCATCAACCTCCTGGCCTGAATTCATTGGTTCTGAACAATCTTGAGTACTCAATCTTTTGGTGTAGTTGGAAGATAAAATGCTGAAAAAGCCCACTGAATTTGGTTTGTGAAGCTTACAGTCTAATTACATCTGGTTGCTAATTGTTGTGTGACATTGGGTATATTGCCCATCCTCTTTATACTGTGGTCTCCTCAACTGCAAAGTTGACAAAGAAATGCCTACTCACTTATTCCTCAAAATTAATGTGAAGGTCACATGAGGTAGCATCCATGAAACTCTTTGGCAAACTAGCCAGCAGTGAAAAATCAAAATATTAGAAAGTATTATTTCCCCAGCAACATAGTCTGATAATAGCTTCAGATGTCATCCTACTAGGTGACAGGAACATTCAAGGACCAAAACTTTCCAAGTGGAAAGAAAAACAATTCTTAATAGTTAAATGTCAGACATGGCTGCCTGAGGAAGGTATTTGGGGTCCTGCCTGTTATTTCTCAAATTGCATTCTATGGAGTAAAGCCGCCTTCTGTCTATTGAAAAGTCCAGCTGGAAGAAGCAGCAGAGGGAAGAGCGGGTAGAAAGTGCTACTTGATTCAAATTAAAAAACAATAGAACTGGGGGAGTAGAAATGCATTGATAGAAAAAAAAAATAGGAAATTGTCAGGATTAAAAGGTGCCTTAGAAAACATCTAGTTTGAGGCCCCCAATAGATGCTTATTTGGTCCTTCAACAATTTATCCCAGCAAAGCATTTACAAACAAGTTTCATTTTTATATGCAAAATAATCTCACACAATGAGAATAAACAATGTCATATTTTGGACTCCATCTACACCAGCCTGTGTTTTCCTGGTTACTTCTCAAGGTGTCACCTTGCCTCTTGGTGCCAGCAGCCAACCCCCAATGAATCAGAGGGAGGCTGTGACCTTCCCAACAGGACCCAGAACCTTGGATTCCATTCTCCAATCTGTTACCACAGACCTGGGACCAGAGTGAGCAAAGCTAATCAAAGTGCCTGTTATTTGTAAAATCATCACCCACTTTTGTTAATGCCTGCAAGCTGGGGCTAGTAGGAGTTGCTGCTTAGAAATAATGGCGTTCATTGACGGGTTGCAGCAAACTGACAGAAAGCACACTATAAGATGATGGGATGGACGAGCCTCCCTCACCAGCTTATGCTCAAATCCGGAAGGAACCAAAAGGAGATAAAGTTGGCAACAGCCAGTTCCCTGATCCTAACTTGTCTCATTCTTTGTTCCCTATGCCAAGCTGAATGCCAGCTGGACATGCCCCAATTACTGTGGTCAATCAAATACCGAGAACTCTGAGGCCAGAGTTTTGTTTTTTTCTTTCCCCAGACTGCTGTGAAGTCAGCTGTGCTGGCTGTACAAATGTGACCTACGGCCCTTTAAGTGCCAGATGTGAATAGATGTGCACCTAGCATGACTTCTTTATGCCAACTCCCAGCTAGTGGGGCAGCTGATTAGAAGAGACAAGATAGAAAGAAAAGCAAATGTGACTGTGTAACTGGCTAACACAGCAATATAGCCTTGCAAGCTAAGCAGAGGTTGAGGATCCAGGTAAAACAGGACCAGGCTTGAATAAGCAAGGTCAAGGGAAAACTAAAAAAGATAGAATATAAAGAGGATAAGAGAAGACTGGTAAACTTTTATTTACTCAATCCTTTCGGTCTTAAGAAAGTGCTGGTAACCCCAAGCTTTGCAAATTTAGAGATATGCAGATGCACACACATACATAGGTGCATTTATTTAAATGCTGAGGCTATTTGGGAAATAGCAAATATATCACTAAGAGTAGAGTGCAGGATTCTAGCAGGAGTTTAGGACTTCAAAGGAGGTGACCTCTAACTTGCAGAGGGCATTGAGTAGCTTATGAGGAGCTGGGGCTTCAGTTTCAGATAGGCAAAAAAGAGTTGTAGAAGGTGTAACTCAGATATAATGTAGTTTGACTGACAGTTTAGGAGTGCTGTAAAAGATGTATTTGGAGAGGTAGGGAACGTAGGTGGGAAGACCAGCTAAAAACCTCAAACAAGGGCCGAGGCCAGAGTGATGTGAGACTGAACTGAGGTAGAGAGGTGGAAACCAAGGGTCATAGGAGCTAAATGGAAAACTCAGAGATTAGGGTGTGAAGGGTGTGGGTTGTACCTGAGAGGGAGGATTCAAGTAGGACTGAGAATTTGTAGTGAGGGTACCTGGGGACAAGAAGAAGGAAACCAGCCTTCAGTAATTGCCTGTTCAGTGCCTGGTGCTATGTTGTTTAACCTTTATACCAACCCTATAAACTAGGTAATATGACCCTTTGCTTCTTGGGTTTGCTTTTGTTTTCTAACAGACATGGTAACCAGAGTGACCAAATACTCCAGTTTGCCCAGGGCTAAGGGATTCCAGAGACATGGGGCTTATAGTGCTCAAACGGGAATAAGTTGTTCACTGGAGCATCTGAGCTCAATCCTCAGAGTGTTTAGATCGTTTGGCCAAATTCACATGCCTGGAAGGAGCAAAGTTGAGTCTCACTTTCTCCCCAGGCTACAGTAATTCTGAGAGAAAAATGATAGCAGTACCCAGAACGGCAATGCAGAAGGAAAAGCATATTTGATTCAGATGGGAGAGGAGATGGGGGTAAAACGTTCTATTTTGGAAAACTGACATTCAAGTTTTTCTAAAATAGAGGCTTTCATTATTTACTTTTTTAAAGTCTTTTTTTCTCATACCCTCCGTGTTCATCAGGCCCTCCTCCCACATTTTGTTTGAAGGCTCAATGCAGAGTGGTTATTTTTGTGACTGGATAATTATCTATATTTTAAGCTTAGGATCCACTCTGAGTAAAGGTGTGATGTGCATCTAATGAATAAATATCTGCCTGGTTAATGTGATCCGCTTTTGTCAGGTTGCCTTCCTCACTTTCTCCACAAAGAAACAACAGGTTAAGTATTAGTCAGGGTCAGGCTGCACCTGTGGGGTAGATATAGGGTGAGGTGGAGACCCTCACACAAGGGACTGTGAAGGTCATTCAATGAGGGGCGAACCAGTACAATTTCATCACTTCCCTTGTCTTGAATCCCTGTTCATTTTCTTATTAAGTCAGAGAAAGTGTGGCCCCTGACCCGTGGTATCGGCACCATCTGGGAGAAATTCAATTTTATTGTGTAAGAAATTCAAATTTATGACCCCACCCCAGACTTACAATCAGAATCTTTGGGGTGGGGACCAAGAATTTCTGGATTTAGAATTTTACTAGGCAATTCTCATCATCATGAAAGGTTTTAAGCTCTATGGGCCAAGAGACAAAATCAAAGATATTGTGTAGGTACTTGTGTATTGTAAGGTCTCTCTCCCAACTACTCAACTTGCTTGTCACACAAAAGCAGCCATAAGCAATACATAAAAGAATGAGTGTGACTGTGTTGCAATACAACTTTACTAATGGACTAAATTTGAATTTCGTATCATTTTCACTTGTCACAAACTATTATTCTTCCTTTGAAGAATATATGAATAGAATATAAGAATCTAAGAATAGAATATAAGAATATAAGAATCCATGTATGTCAAAATTTGAAAACACCAAAACTAATGCTAGGTCTAATGGAGCACAAAAATAGGCAGGCAGTATTTGGCCTGGGCTATAGTTCAAGCAATTGTATTTTAGAGAATCTAGATTGGGTGAGGGAAGATAAGGACAGAGAAACAAAATGCAAAACTGCCGTTAGTCAATATCAAAATGTCTCCAAAATATCAGTAAACTGCCAGGCTCCTATTACTAAAGAAAGTATGAATTTCATAGCCATAGAATTTCAGTGATCACTTTTTTTTTTTTAAGATTTTGAGGTACTTTTTTAAAATTTCTTTTTTATTGCAGTATAGTTGAATTACAATGTGTTAATGACTGCTGTACATCAAAGTGACTCATTTATACATATATGTGTATTCTTTTTCATATTCTTTTCCATTATGGTTTATCGCAGGATATTGAATATAGTTCCCTCTGCTATACAGTAGGACCTTGTTGTTTATCCATTCTATATATATCAGTTTACATCTGCTAATCCCAAACTCCCACTCCTACCCTCTCCTAATCCCCTCTCCCTTGACAACCACCAGCCTATTCTCTATGTCCTTGATTTTGTTTCTGTTTCATAGATAGGTTCATTTGTGTCATCTTTTAGGTTCCACATATAAGTGATATCATATGGTATTTGTCTTTGTCTTTCTGACTTACTTCATTTAGTATGTACAGAGTTATCTCTTTTGAGCACTGGGGCATTGTAAACACCATAAATATCCATTAAGAAGGGTTGGAGGGCTTCCCTGGTGGCGCAGTGGTTGAGAGTCCGCCTGCCGATGCAGGGAACACGGGTTCGTGCCCCGGTCCGGGAGGATCCCACATGCCGCGGAGCGGCTGGGCCCGTGAGCCATGGCCGCTGAGCCTGCGCATCCGGAGCCTGTGCTCCACAACGGGAGAGGCCACAACAGTGAGGGGCCCGCGTACCGCAAAAAAAAAAAAAAAAAGAAGGGTTGGATACATGAAATATGGTATAACCATCTCTAGGTGTTAAAAATTATTGAGGTAGGGACATTTGAACACTGAACTAGATATTGGATTATATTAAAGACTTAAAGTTATGTTTACCAAATGTAATAACGTATTTTTAAAATATATATATAGAAATATTATAAATTATATAAATTCAGGGATAAAATTTGCTTCAAAATAAAGTGTGAAAGTGGTGGGTAAAAATTCAAAAAGTTGACCGTGACTTGATAACCATGGAAAGTACATGACGGGCACATGGGGTTAGGATTTTATTTTCTACATTTTTTATACTTAAAATTGTTTATAATAAAAAATCATTTTATCCCCCCAAAATGATGACTGAGGCAGATGTAGATGTGTTGATGTGGAACTATGTGCAGGCTGTATTGTTTACTAAAATAAAGGCAGGGTACAGAATAATGTGTGGAAGATGATTTATTTATGTGTCTCTCAAATGGTTCTGCATCATATAGACTTCTGACATTTCAATCTATGTCTCAGAACCCTCCAGCTGTCTTTCTAAAACACAGCTTAGAACCTGCTTCATTCATGCTTAGAAAACTCTAGATGGCATTCCTTTGCTAACAGAGTAAAATCCAAATTCCAGAGTATGGCATTCAACTTCTTTCACAATATGTCCACAATGTATCTTTCCAGATATTCCTTATCCCACTCCTCTTTTCCAACACATCCTATACTTTATAGTGAAATAATGTAGTCCACAGAATTTAAAGTCATGAAACCATACCATAACCAACTTCTGGCCTTGATACTGGCTGTGTGACCTTGGACAAATTCCTCTGCCTCTCTGAGCTCAATAAATTCACTTATAAATGGGAATCATAACAATGCTTATCTCGTATGACTGTTGTGGGAAACTGAATGACATAATACATGAAAAACGTTTAGTATTAAGTTTGACACAGAGTAATTCAATAAACGTTAGCTACCATTGTTAATAATTATAATTATTTAATCATTTATTTCCTCATTAATTCAATAAATATTTACTGAGCTCTCATTAGATGCCAGGCAGCATCCTTGACCAATACTACAATATTCACCATTCTAGAAATATACCATGCACTTTCACAGTGTCTTGACTTTGCTTGAGCCATTTTCATTTTATGGATTATCCTTCTTACTTTTCTGTCTGGTAAATTCATACTTATTTACTCTCATAACTGAGTTAATGCTTTTCTCTCAACTCCACTGTTGCTCTCAGACTCCCTATAACATCTTAACATTCCACTCAATCAATGACTTCCTGACTTTTATCTACACATTGGTCTTTTTCATAGTCTGTGAGGTTCTTTAAGAACAGATCCATTTTTAACTTACCTTTGTGTCTTCAGAGCTGAGAACCTGGCCTGTTTAGAGGACCCTCAAGGAATCTCTTTAACAGTGGCATATCTTTCCTTTAACATTAGGAAATGAAATCTCAAGTACATTGCTGTCATGATCATCTAATACTGAAGCAAAGGAATCTGAGACATTATAAAGAGCAATATTCATTTTTCAGATAGTCAAAATGAATGTCAATGAAGTACACTGACAAAGTTTCATGACTTTCAGCTCATTTGTTCATTCAATAAATATGTACTTTGTGTCACTCTGTGCTTGAGTCTACCAGAAACTACAGCTAGTATAGAGTTCTTCCCATGGCATTATGTTGTTGCTATGCTTATCAACAGACCTTTCCCCAGAGGGCACATTTGAATGTGAAAGAGACACATGGCTGCCTGAATGGGGACAGCATTGCCATAGACAGGAAGAACTGGGTGAGGGAAAAATGGTGTCCAAGAAATTGAAGTCCATTTTTTTCTGGGGTCAAATGTGCACATTACTGTCCGGGTGGCGTGGGGATTCCCGTAATCTATTCCTAATTCATTCTCACTAGTAGTGATTTAGTGAAATTATCTTAACATCCCACTTTATGCTTTCTCATTTTTCTAGCAGACTAGACCAGCCGATGGTTCAGAACTTTGTTAGGTCACAAGAACAACTTGAGATCTAATGAAAGCTGTGGACTTTCTCGCCAGGAGAAAAAAACTGCACACATGTAATACACATATACACACAAAAATACACATTTCTGCAGCATTTATGAGATCACTGCTTTCTAACCTAGGGGCCTATGTTTTCCAGATTAAGAACTCCTAGACTCAGGGGTCTCTGAGACACTTGTAACTGTATAATTCTACCTTGAGGATTTTGTTCAAATCATTCTTTTCAGCCACAGGGTATGATTGAGAACTTCAACTCCAACCTGCCACTCTGCGTGCCTCGGCTTAGGTCCACAAAGGAAAAATGTTAGGCAAACAGCTGTACCTTTAGTCGTCATGGTCTGAGGGTGGTGGGGAGAGGAAAGGAAACGGGGATTCTTGTCATAGTGCAACGTATGTCTCCTGCCTGCCTCGCTGGATTTCACTTATTGAATTAGGACAAATGGGAACTTTCATAAACTGTGATATAAATCATTACCTCAAGTTAGCAGATGCAGTCACACCAGGGTAGAGCACTGTTAATAACTCTGGTAGATTAGGACTGATTGGAACAATTTGAAACTTGTTTCTCTCAGCTTGATCAGTCTCATTGTAACCACAGCGATTATCCCATTTCACTTTCAATGGCTCAGCACAGACGTGTTACGGCTTTATATCCATCCTTCTTAATGAAGCCAGCTCAGACTTTTGTCCGTTTGTCAAAGAGCTATCCTATGCAAACAATAAATAACTCCACCCCTTGGAGTATAAGGTGGATGCTCACAGCCTGAGATCTCCAATGGACAAATACAATTCATATGTTGGTGATTTCATAATTTCTTTATTCATTTCATTCTTTCATATTTGAGCAGTTGCTGAGTACCCAAAACTGACGTGTTAGGCTGTGGGACATAGAGAATTGGATGAAACTATATTGTCCTGCACCTGTGTCATTGCTATCTCTCCTGATGGGGTATACATATTTGAGGGCAGGGAACATCCTTTAATAATGATAATGGTTATAATGTATCAGTTCTCTACAATGGTCCAGGAACTATGCTAATCAATTTGTATCCAGGAAGCCCAGGGCAAGAGTTGCAAAGAGTTTATAAGAGAGAACTCCATTTTCGTACTGCACTGATCAGTAAAGATTTCACAGAGGCAGAAGCATATGAGCAGGATCTTAAAGAACAGAGTGAAATTGATAGGTGAAGGATGAGGAAGAAGGCATATTTCACACAGAGGAAAGGGCATGAACTAGAGACATATTTCATTACTTTGTTGGAACTCCAGATCAAATATGAGGTGACACAGATAGGGTGGAGAATTGCCAAGCAAAAATCCTTTTGAAAAACTTTTAAGCTTGGAATAGTTGCCAATGAAAAGTAAATAAAAAATAAACATGTATTTGATGTTTAGCGTAACTGTAACCCTCATATTACATGAGGTCCTAGATCTCTGCTTTTATTGGTATTCAACTCAAGGAAGATTTTGCTCAGTGTTTTCATGAATACAAAGGAAAATAAGACTCAATCACCTAATGGGCTTCCTGTTCCATTAAAGAGATGAATCAGGTTTCAGGCTAGAAATTTATATCAAAATGCAAACAAGGAGGTTAATAAAAAAATAGATATAAACTGAACAGGAACAGTGTGACTTTGTATTCAGAAACCAGGAGAAAGAGGGTGTATGTTATTGTGCTCAGCTGTTGAGAGAGAAAAAAAGCAACAGTAATGGCAGACGGATGCTGCAGCTGTGTGACTGACAGTGTCTTGGTGCTCCGGCTGGATGTCAGGCCTGAGCCTGTGAGGTGGGAGAGCCGAGTGACGGACTCTTCCTTCTTGGAGCACCAGAGACCTCCTGGCCCCACGTACTATCAATCGGCGAGAATTCTCCCAGAGATCTCCATCTCAACGCTAAGACTCAGCTCCACTCAACGACCAGCAAGCTACAGTGCTGGACACCCTGTGCCAAACAACTAGCAAGACAGGAACAAACCCCACCCATTAGCAGAGAGGCTGCCTAAAATCATAATAAATTCACAGACACCCCAAAACACAGCACTGATGCGGTCCTATCCAACAGTAAACAAGATCCAACCTCATCCACCAGAACACAGGCACCAGTCCCCTCCACCAGGAAGCCTACACAACGCACTAAACAAACCTCATCCACTGGGGCAGACACCAAAACAACGGAAACTACGAACCTGCAGGCTGTGAAAAGACCACAAACACAGTAAGCTAAGCAAAATGAGAAGACAGAGAAACACACAGCAGATGAAGGAGCAAGGCAAAAACCCACCAGACCAAACAAATGAAGAGGAAATAGGCAGTCTACCTGAAAAAGAATTCAGAGTAATGATAGTAGAGATAATCCAAAATCTTGGCAATAGAATGGAGAAAATACAAGAAATGTTTAACAAGGACCTAGAAGAACTAAAGAGCAAACAAAAAATGATGAACAACAAAATAAATGAAATTAAAAGTTCTCTAGAAGGGATCAATAGCAGAATAACTGAGGCAGAAGAACGGATAAGTGACCCAGAAGATAAAATAGTGGAAATAACTACTGCAGAGCAGAATAAAGAAAAAAGAATGAAAATAATTGAGGACAGGCTCGGAGACCTCTGGGACAACATTAAATGCACCACCATTCAATTTATAGGGGTCCCAGAAGAAGAAGAGAAAAAAAAAGGGACTGAGAAAATATTTGAAGAGATTATAGTTGAAAACTTCCTAATATAGTTTGAATAGATTATAGTTGAAAACTTCCTAATATGGGAAAGGAAACAGTCAAGGGCAGGAAGCACAGAGAGTCCCATACAAGGTAAATCCAAGGAGAAACACACCAAGACACATATTAATCAAACTACCAAAAATTAAATACGAAGAAAAAATATTAAAAGTAGCAAGGGAAAAGCAACAAATACCATACAAAGGAATCCCCATAAGGTTAATTAAGAGCTGATCTTTCAGCAAAATCTCTGCAAGCCAGAAGGGAGTGGCAGGACATATTTAAAGTGACAAAGGGGAAAAACCTACAACCAACATGACTCAACCCAGCAAGGATCTCATTCAGATTTGAGAAATTAAAATATTTACAGACAGGCAAAAGCTAAGAGAATTCAACACCACGAAACCAGCTTTACAACAAATGCTACAGGAACTTCTCTAGGCAGGAAACACAGAGAAGGAAAAGACCTACAATAACAAACCCAAACAATTAGGAAAATGGTAATAGGAACATACATATTGATAATTACCTTAAATGAAAATGAATTAAATGCTCCCATCAAAAGACACAGACTGGCTGAATGGATACAAAAACAAGACCCATATATATGCTGTCTACAAGAGACCCATTTCACACCTAGGGACACATACAGACTGGAAGTGAGCAGATGGATAAAGATATTCCATGCAAATGGAAATCAAAAGAAAGCTGGAGTAACAATTCTCATATCAGACAAAATAGACGTTAAAATAAAGACTATTACAAGAGACAAAGAAGGACACTACATAATGATCAAGAGAGCAATCCAAGAAGAAGATATAACAATTGTAAATATTTATGCACCCAACATAGGAGCACCTCAATACATAAGGCAAATGCTAATAGCTATAAAAGGGGAAATCGACAGTAACATAATATTATTAAGGGACTTTAACACCACATTTTCACCAATGCAAGATCAACCAAAATGAAAATAAATAAGAAAACACAAGCTTTAAATGATACATTAAACAAGATGGACTTAATTCATATTTATAGGACATTCCATCCAAAAACAACAGAATGCATTTTCTTCTCAAGTGCTCATGGAACATTCTCCAGGACAGATCATATCTTGGGTCACAAATCAAGCCTTGGTAAATTTAAGAAAATTGTAATTGTATCAAGTATCTTTTCCAACCACAACGCTATGAGACTAGAT
Organism: Aethalodelphis obliquidens; assembly: GCF_003676395.1. Taxonomy (NCBI): domain Eukaryota; kingdom Metazoa; phylum Chordata; class Mammalia; order Artiodactyla; family Delphinidae; genus Aethalodelphis; species Aethalodelphis obliquidens. The sequence continues at coordinate 15,889,466 of NW_020837951.1, forward strand.
ATCAACTACAGGGAAAAAAACTGTAAAAAATACAAACACATGGAGGCTAAACAATACGTTAGTAAATAATCATGAAATCACTGAAGAAATCAAAGAGGAAATAAAAAAATACCTAGAAACAAATGAAAATGAAAACATGAGGACCCAAAACCTATGGGATGTAGCAAAAGCAGTTCTAAGAGGGAAGTTTATAGCAATACGATCCTACCTCAAGAAACAAGAAACATCTCAAATAAACAACCTAACCTTACACTTAAAGCAATTAGAGAAAGAAGGACAAAAAACACTCCAAAGTTGGCCAAAGAAAAGAAATCATAAAGATGGGATCAGAAATAAATGAAAAAGAAATGAAGGGGGCTTCCCTGGTGGCGCAGTGGTTGAGAGTCTGCCTGCCAATACAGGAGACACGGGTTTGTGCCCCGGTCCGGGAAGATCCCACATGCTGCGGAGCGGCTGGGCCTGTGAGCCATGGCCGCTGAGCCTGCGTGTCCAGAGCCTGTGCTCCACAATGGGAGAGGCCACAACAGTGAGAGGCCCACGTACCGCAAAACAAACAAACAAACAAAAGAAACGAAGGAAACAATAGCAAAGATCAATAAATCGAAAAGCTGGTTCTTTGAGAAGATAAACTATATTGATTAACCATTAGCCAGACTCATCAAGAAAAAAAGGTAGAAGACTCAAATCAATAGAATTAGAAATGAAAAAGGAGAAGGAACAACTGACACTGCAGAAGTACAAAGGATCATGAGAGATTATTCCAAGCAACTATATGCCAATAAAATGGACAACCTGGAAGAAATGGAAAAATTCTTAGAAAACCACAACCTTCCAAGAGTGAGCAAGGAAGAAATAGAAAATATAAACAGACCGATTACAAGCACTGAAATTGAAACTGTGATTAAAAATCTTCCAACAAACAAAAGCCCAGGACCAGATGGCTTCACAGGCGAATTCTACCAAACATTTAGAGAAGAGCTAACACCTACCCTTCTCAAACTCTTCCAAAGTATAGCAGAGGGAGGAGCATGCCCAAACTCATTCCATGAGGCCACCATCACCCTGATACCAAAACCAGACAAAGATGTCACACACAAAAAAAGAAAATTACAGGCCAATATCACTGATGAACATAGATGCAAAAATCCTCAACAAAATACTAGCAAACAGAATCCAGCAGCACATTAAAGGGATCATACACATGATCAAGTGGGGTTTATCCCAGGAATGCAAGGATTCTTCAATATACACAAATCAATCTATGTGATACACCATATTAACACACTGAAGGATAAAAACCATATGATAATCGCAATACATGCAGAAGAAGCTTTCGACAAAATTCAACACCCATTTATGATAAAGAAAACTCTCCAGGATGTAGGCATAGAGGGAACCTAACTCTACATAATAATGGCCATATATGACAAACTCACAGCCAACATCATTCTCAATGGTGAAAAACTGAAACCACATCCACTAAGATCAGGAACAAGACAAGGCTGTCCACTCTCACCACTATTATTCAACATAGTTTTGGAAGTTTTAGCCAGAACAATCAGAAAAGAAAAAGAAATAAAAGGAATCCAAAAGCGAAAAGAAGTAAAACTGCCACTGTTTGCAGATGACATGATATTATACATAGAGAATCCTAAAGATTCGACCAGAAAAGTAGTAGAGCTAATCAATGAATTTGGTAAAGTATCAGGATACAAAATGAATGCACAGAAAACTCTTGCATTCCTATACACTAATGATGAAAAATCTGAAAGAGAAATTAAGGAAACACTCCCATTCACCACTGCAACAAAAAGAATAAAATACCTAGGAATAAACCTACTTGAGACAAAAGACCTGTATGCAGAAAACTATAAGACACTGATGAAAGAAATTAAAGATGATACATACAGATGGAGAGATATACCATGTTCTTCAATTGGAAGAATCAGCATTGTGAAAATGACTATACTACCCAAAGCAATCTACAAATGCAATGCAATCCCTATCAAACTACCAATGGCATTTTTTACAAACTAGAACAAAAAATTTCACAATTTGTTAGGAAACACAAAAGACCCCGAATCACCAAAGCAATCTTGAGAAAGATAAACGGAGCTGGAGGAATCAGGCTTCCGGACTTCAGACTACACTATAACGCTACAGTAATCAAGCCAGTATGGTACTGGCACAAAAACAGAAATATAGATCAATGGAAGAGGATAGAAAGCCCAGAGATGAACCGTCACACACATGGTCACCTTATCTTTGATAAAGGAGGCAAGAATATTCAGTGGAGAAAAGACAGCCTCTTCAATAAGTGGTGCTGGGAAAATTGGACAGCAACATGTAAAAGAATGAAATTAGAACACTCCTTAACACCATACACAAAAATAAACTCAAAATGGACTAAAGACCTAAATGTAAGGCCAGACACTATCAAACTCTTAGAGGCAAACATAGGCACAACACTCCATGACAAAAATCACAGGAAGATACTTTTTGACCCACCTCCTGGAGAAATGGAAATAAAAACAAAAATAAACAAATGGGGCCTAATGAAACTTAAAAGCTTTTGCACAGCAAAGGAAACCATTAACAAGACGAAAAGACAACCCTCAGAACGGGAGAAAATATCTGCAAATGAAGCAACTGACAAAGGATTACTCTCCAAAATATACAAGCAGCTCATGCAGCTCAATATCAAAACAACAAACAACCCAATCCAAAATTGAGCAGAAGACCTAAATAGACATTTCTCCAGCAAAGATATACAGACTGCCAACAAACACATTAAAGGACGCTCAACATCACTAATTATTAGAGAAATGCAAATCAAAACACCTCACACCAGTCAGAATGGCCATCATCAAAAAATTTACAAACAATAAATGCTGGAGAGGGTGTGGAGTAAAGGGAACCCTCCTGCACTGTTGGTGGGAATGTAAATTGATAGAGCCACAGTGGAGAACAGTTTGGAGGTCCCTTAAAAAACTAAAAATAGAACTTGTATATGACCCAGCAATCCCACTACTGGGCATACACCCTGAGAAAACCATAATTCAATAAGAGTCATGTACCACAATATTCATTGCAGCTCTATTTACAATAGCCAGGACATGGAAGCAACCTAAGTGTCCATTGACAGATGAATGGATAAAGAAGATATGACACACATATACAATGGAATATTACTCAGCCATAAAAAGAAATGAAATTGAGTTATTTGTAGTGAGGTGGATGGACCTAGAGGCTGTCATACAGAGTGAAGTAAGTCAGAAAGAGAAAAACAAATACTGTATGCTAACACATGTATATGGAATCTAAAAAAAAAAAAAAAAAAAAAAAAAAAAAGGCTCTGATGAACCTAGGGGCAGGACAGGAATAAAGATGTAGATGTAGAGAATCGAGTTGAGGACACAGGGAGGGGGAATGGTAAGCTGGGACGAAGTGAGAGAGTGGCATGGACATATGTACACTACCAAATGTAAAATAGATAGCTAGTGGGAAGCAGCCACATAGCACAGGGAGATCAGCTCGGTGCTCTGGGACCACCTAGAGGGGTGGGATACGGAGGGTGGGAGAGAGATGCAAGAGGGTGGGGATATGGGGATATATGTATACGTATAGCTAATTCACTTTGTTATACAGCAGCAAGTAACACAACAATGCAAAGCAATTATACTACAATAAACACCTTAAAAAATATAGATAAATTTAGTGGAGCACTTTTCCTTTCTACTCCTCACTCCCACGCTTTACCTGGTTAATTCCTAGTGAAAGGTGTTTCCACAGAGATACCAGGAAGACATTCCTGTTGAATGCACCCATCCAAATCAAGCACTCCTGATTTTGATTTAGTATCGCAGGACCCTTTAAAGCCCTTTGCAACCTGTAATATCTTTTTGTAGGAATATTTTAAGAATTACATATATTTCATATACTCACCTTCCAATGTAAGAAATAAAATTTCGTTAAAAATGTTGGAGCCCTCATATCCTCTGCTAGATTCCAATCCTCTCATTCTCATTCCCACCCTGAGGTAAGCACAGTCCTAGATTTGGTTTCTATTATTCTGTGCCTATACTTAACAAAATCCATAGTAAGATAATATAGTGTACTAACATCATACTTCCGTTGTTCACTCAGTTTTTGAGATGTAGCAATGTTGGTAGTATCATTTTAGTCCATTCATTTTTACTGCTGCATGGTATTCCATGCAGGCAAAGTTGGTTGTTTATGAATTTTTTCTGTCTATTTGTCTCTCCCATTGGAGCCAAAGCTCCACAGTTGTATTAGGGTAGTCTGTCTTCATCTCTGTATTCTCAGTATCCCACACAGCACCTGGCATAGAGCAGAGACACAGTGACAATGGGGTAAATAAATGAATATGTTCATGAGGGAACATAACTTCATCTCATAAGTGAATTCTGTGGAGAGAAGATGGCATTCAAGCTTAAGCATCCACAATATATATATATTTTTTCTTGTGAGAGTTGGATATAAGATAAAGAAAACCATGAAGGAAGGAAATTAAGGGCATATGTGGGGATATGTGATTTTCCTATTAGTTTGCTTTGGTGACACCTGATGGTTCTACTCCATACTAACTGATAATAAGAAAAAAAGAGGTAACTCACTTCAACCACAGTCAATATTAAGAAAAGTCTAAACATCACAGTACAATGGCACCTTTCAATCAGAAGGAGTCTTCAAAATCTGTGGTGTAACTGATCTCCTAATCCTTGAACCTATGCTACTGACTACTACCCCCATTCCCATATGGTCTCTGTCAGGATTTGGGCACTGATAGAGAACTTAATACCTTCTAAGGAAACCCTCTCTAGCTCTCTTTTAGGAATTTATTTTTGGTAATGGATTAGATGATGATGATGATAATAATAATAATAATAATAATCAACAGTGATGATCACTTGTAGGATACATGTCATGGGCCAGGAACTAAGCGAAGTGCTTTCTGTGAACTTCTGTATTTAATCCATGCAGTAACCCTAGGAAGATACACAATGGAGTTTCAATAAATGTTGAACTAAGGAATACCAGTATTACCCCTATTTTACAAAGAACGAAATGTAAGTACAGGAAAACCAATATTACACACGGTGTAATTTACATACAGTGACACAGTGACTTTCCCACACAGTGTGACACACAGTCACCTGTGTGTGTCACACAGTGACACACGTTCTTATTTCAAAGCTCCTTTACCTTTCTTTCACATTCCCCCTGTCTACTGAGAGCAGAGACTATAGCTCTCAAAAGTACTCATTATTCAGCCAAGGCCACACCATCATTATAGTGAATCCAGGTCTGCTGGGATTGACTCTGCCTTTCCCATGAAGTTGTGTGAACTGAGCAGGAGACTTAACCTCCTTGAGCCTCATTTTTTTTTCCTGTCTGCAAACCTGGGGTTAATACACCTACCTGGCAACATCATTGTGAAGACTGAGTGACTTTGTCATTACTATTATGATTATATATTTATTAAGCCATATTTCAGAACAGGTTATGTGTTAAACACTTTATGAGCATTATCTGAGTTAATCCTAGCAGCAACTTGTAGTGTAGACATATCAGGCTATGGAATGATCACACCAAAATGGGTTGGAGTCCTGGCTGTACTGCCTTCTGGCTGGATGTCTTTGGGCAACTACGTCATCTCTCTAAGCCTCAAATGATACATCTTTTAAACAAAATAATAGTATTTATTCAATATGGTTTTGTGTAACTCAAATAAGAAAATGAATATAAAGCGCTTAACTCATAGTAAATATGCAAAATCTACTTGCTATTCTTGTGAAGACTGTGATTATTTGGCCTATATCCCAAGGATGCTTTGAGCCAGGTAGCAAAAAAACAACAACAACAACAGTAATAATAATAGTTTCAACCAAAAATTAATATCATCTGAAGACTTCCTATGGGAAAACCTATAGTTTTAGAGTCAAGAGAGATTATTTTTGGAGAAGGGGGGCTAGATCTTGGTAAAGTACACAAGTGGGACTTCTATATATAGATGTACATATACATACTAAACATGCACTCAGAAATAGAGTGCTAACAAGAGTGATTTTATTTATGAAAATTCCTCAAGTTGTACACCTAGGATTTGTATTTATATTTGAATAAAGTGCCTTTTAATTCTCATAAATCACATATATTGGGATCCATTGCTAGGTTCTTTATATAAATTCTCTGATCTATTTCATAAATTAATTCAGCCAATACTTCTTTGGTACTTTTCTATGTGCTTAGAATATACAAGTGAATCAAAAATAATAAAATGACCCCCGCTCTCCTGGAGCTCACATTCCATCTCTCTTCCAGAGGTCACATTCCATCTTTCTTGTTCTATACACAGCACCAGATCTATTTGACTACATTACATGTTCTGAGATCTGTTAAACAATTTCCCCTTCTCTGGAACTCTTATACACAAACTCGTGGCTCTCTTTTGCCATCTCTTTTTCTTGATAACCTTTAAAATTCTGTAATTTTATTTTAAAATCCCTGTTGGGTTTCCAAGTGGAACTGCATACTTTAAAAACATATAAATTAAAATATAATTAGTTAAAATACTACTTAAAATTAAATTTTAATTAAATTATTAATATTTTGATTTTATAGTTTTATGTAGATACTGTGATTCTCATGGTTAAAATTATTTTTAAATTATGTTTCTTTTTTGTATCTGATGTTGATGGAGATTTTTCTCCTTTCTAAGTGGTATTTATTGTTAGCTCAGAGAAAGTATATTGACTCTTGAATATTTTACCTCTCACCTTACCCAATTTTCTTATTGATTCTATTGTATGTTTTTCTCACTCTAACCTCTTATTGTTAACCAATTATCTTGACTTCTTTTCCTACTGAATCAGCCAGAGCATTTAAGAAAATGTGAATAATGACAATACTAATTATTCTTGCCTGACATGTTACTTTAAGATAAATGGTTTTGTATTTTACCCTTTAGGACCATATGGGCTATAGGGTTTTGATGCTAGTCTTTACAAAATCTAAGTCCTTTTATTTTATGTTAACTTTAGTAAGGTTTCTAATTTTTATCTAATGCCTTTTCAGCATATATTGATACGATCATATGATTTTTACCCTTTTATTTGTTAGCTTGATTTAGGTATAAATCTGTTACTCTCTTTTTGGCTTCATTGCTTGATATTGTGTGTGTGTGTGTGTGTGTGTGTGTGTGTGTGCGCATGCGTGCGTGCGTGTATATTAGTCCACAATTTCCTAATTAGCATTAGACCAGATTTTGCCTTTAAAGCCCTAGTGGCTTCATAAAATAAAGTTGAGATAATGTATTTTCCAGGGAGTAGCGTATTTTAAGGAGTATTGAAAAAATTTTGAAGGGTTAGATAGACGCAGTTGTGGACCTGTTTTTTCTGTGTCTGTTTTAATGGTAGCTACTTAATCACATGTCCTATCTTTTTACGAGACTTGATTTATTCACATTTTCTATTTCTTTGAGGTCAATTATAATGATTTACAGCTTCCTAGGAAATAATCCTTTTGCTCTAGGTTTACAAAATTTTACCACAAAATGTATGCATTGATCCCTTTATCACATTTGTATTTGTTATACCACCTTAATATTTTAAATTTTTAAATATATTTTGATCCCTCTGTTTTATTCTTAATTAAACTAACAAGAAGGCTTCCAGTTGCACTTGCCTTTTCAATTAACATCTATTTTTCATCCAATTTTGTATTGTACTTCATTAATTTCAGGTTTTATCTTTACTAATTCCCTGTACAGAGTTTCTGTGATTTTATTTTTTACTTTTTTTTCCCCCCTAATTCCTCTAGATGAGAGCTGTCTTTCTGTTTTCACTGTCTTTAATTGTGAAGGCATTTGTGATGAGGACTTTCCCTGCTATGCTCTGTATTGCTTCCTAGATGGTTTGTAGTTTGACTTCTGATTTCCTCTTTGATCCAAAGGTTATACAAATTTAACTTACTTAGTGTTCAAGTGGTTAAGATATTTTAGTCAAATTTTAATAATCTGTCTCTACTGTAATTAGATTATTATGAGAGAATGTGGCCTGTAGTAACCACGCTGCTATACTCCTTTTCTTCAAACCTGAATAAATTCTAGCTCTTTTAAAATCTCTTTGCACCTTACTTTCTGGGTTGGGTATGTATGTGTGTGTGTCTGTTTGTGCATGTGTCTGTGTGGTGTGTGTTTGCCTAATTGCCTCCACTGGAGTGTGAATCTCTTGAGAGCAGGGATAGTGTTTTATCCTATTTGTGTCCCCAGAGCCTGGTGGAGTTTGGCACAATGCCAGTTTTCAAATATTCATTTGATTTGAATTTAATTGGACACAATGAATATACCTCTTAAGCAATGACTCTCAGCCCCCAGAGCAGGCAGCGTTTGTTTGAGAGTGGTACACATAGGTGAAGGTGACTCTGAACTGTGAATCTCACCACATCCCTATTTCTAGCCCCTCCTTGCCCTACACTCCCCATCCCCTAACTCCCTGTCCCCAGCCCGGAGAGTTTTCATTCCCTGCTGCCAAATGCCCAGGGAAGGCAGGGGCAGATTCGAAAATGTTGTGAAATGTAGCCATGCAGTGTTGAACAAACAGCATAACAAAGGCATCTGTCACAACGCATCACCTTCTGTTCCTGGGAGACTTCTGCCAGCACTGTGGCGTGCTCACCACCCCCTTCTCTTCCTCTCCACTCACTCCCTCTAATTACATGCAGCGTTCTCTCTCCATCACACAATGAAAGAGGTCCTCATTTTGGCAGGAAAATGGAGAAGACTGGCTAGGGAATAAATCCTGCTATAAGCAACATTTCCTTCTCAGAGAATTTGAGCCAGGTCACCTGTATGAATCAATTTACGAGGACTGAAAGCCTACCTCATGTTTAAATAAGCCATCTGACTGACAGAAAACAAAAATATTGTTTTCTCACTCTTGTCATTAAAGCCCCAAATCTTAAGAACCACACTCTAGGTCCTCATCAAGCTGATTCATACCTACTCTTCCATCCAAGCCTCCCTGTGCATTTTCTCAAAAACAGAGCTGGCTTCTAACTTTTACATTTATAGCTCCTGTACACCCCCAGTTTATGCTGCTTTGTCCCCTGGGATGCAAACTCAAGTATAATAATAACATCAATAAAAACAGCTGCTTGTATTTTGTACTTATTGTGTGCCAGGAACCATGCCAAATTATTTTATGCATTTATTTCATGTAATGCTTACAACGATCTTATGAAGGATATTGTATTATTTTCCCCATCTGTTAGATAAGTAAACTAGAGTTTAAAAAGAGGTTAAATATAAAGTAAAATAAAAATAACACCATACACCTAAGAAGTGGATTGTAGATGTATAATTTATAATCTTTGTGTGTTGTAAATACATGAATGTAGTCACTGGGCTGTCTCTCTACTCCTACCTGTATGAATCCTTCTCTCAACCCTGGTGAAAGCCCAGGTCAGAGGCCATCTTCCCTACAAATCCTGCTCAAATTCTCATCGATGGAGTCATTCCTTTCCTGTCTATGCCCCCCATCACTTTGTTAGTTCACCTCTCTTGGTCGATACAGCTGAGACCATTCTGCCCAGAGGAGAAAGGTATCCTTCATGGGACCACCACTGCTGTTTCACGGAGTGACATTTCATTAAGCAGCTCATTATTCCTCTGTTCCTGGTGGTGTACATTTCAATTAAGGTCTGCATTGTGTTCAGGTAAGAAGGCTAGATAAATCAAAGTTCAAATTCAAGTTACCTTTTAGCTAGTTTAGAAAGCTAACTGGTATATGGATTCCATCTTTTCTTACTCCTTGAAATATGTATTATTTTCCCTCCCATTATGCTCAGTGACAAATGCTTGCACCACAGCCAACGTTCTTGAAATAATGAAGGCTTAATGACACTGACAGCATTTGAGCCTTTTAGAATATTGCTTTAACTTGCTCTTCGTTATTCTATTCATTTATTAATTCATCAAATATTTACTGAGCACTTATTATGTTCCAGGCACTGCCCTAGGTGTACGAGACTCAGCAGTAAATAGTCGAGACAAGGCCCCATTCAAAAGAGCTTACTGTCAAGTGACATCTGCAGACGCATTGGCAGGAAGAAAATCCAACAGTTTTATAGAATAAAGCCAGGCATTGTTAAGAATAATAGTTTACATTCACTCAGCTTATTCTTTTTTAATACTATGCTTAACTAAAATGACGTTATCCTATCTTAATGAGATCAATCCCATCAATGTCTCCAATTTACATTACTTCTTGAGATAAATCCTGTTGTTATCCTTATCTTACAGGTGAGAAAACTGAGACTCTGAGACGTTAAGAAAGATGGCCAAGTTTGCAGAGTTGGAAAATGGTGAGGCTGGATTTGAACTCATATCAAGCTAACCAGGTTCCATCGTACTGTCAACAGTATTAAGGCTAGAGCAGCACAGAGTTCTCAAAGGACCTGGCACTCTCTTTACACTGTGATAACAGACCACTCACCCCTATAGTGCCAGACTCTCCCTTAAGAGAAGCCTGCTTAGCCTGCCTTCCATCCTGACACTATGGGGAGAGTTATAAATTAGGAACAGTTATTCTCAACCTGGGGAACTGTTGCCCCTGGGGAACATTTGACAATGTAGGGAGACATTTTTATATTGTCATAACTGGAAGTGGGGGGGGTGCTGTCATCTAGAAGGTAGAAGTCAGGAATGCTACTAAAAACCCTACAATGTACGGGGCAGTCTCCCCACAATAAAGAATTTATATGTCAATGACATTACCATTGAGAAACCCTGGTACAGAGGGAAAAGAGCAGCAACCTACAGAAAGTACTCATATCACAGCTGAACAAGTGTACGGACCTGACAACATTTACCGGTGTCTGCAATTCGAACCTTGGTTCTAGGCCTAAATATGTAATTTTTTTCAGCTCACGCAACAAAAACACCCTGAAGACCTACTCCATGTGAGATATCACTAGGCACTTTTAATGCAGAAAGAAAAACCATACAAAGTTGATTCTGCTGTATAGGGTAGTAATTAAGATCTCAAGATCTGCTGTCAAACAGTCCCAGACGGAAAACCAGGCTCCAGCCTTCCAAGCTGTGTGACCCTCCTTCAGGGACACATCTTCTCTAACCCTCACTGGCCTCACCTGAGGATTGACAAAAGTAAAGTTTTCTCTTTTATAAGTTGTTATGGGGTTGAAATGAAATAGTGCATATAAGATGCTTAACAGCGTAAGCTGGGCACTTGGTCATTGCTCAATAAATGGCAGTTATCACTGTTAGTATTATAGGTAAAAACAAAGTGGGTCTAGAAGGCCAACACTGCTTTCTCAAAATCACATGATAATAAGTATCATAATTTGACATATGACTCTAGGACCTACTTAGTGATTCTCTGTGCATCATCCATGGTATATTTTTGCATTCCCTTCTTCCAGGACCTTTATACCTGGACCATACCTCAGGGCACAGACTTACCTTGCTATTTCCACTACACAGCTGGATGATTCTCTTCATTTGGCTAGACAGCCCCATTTTCCTTGGGGCACTGCAGTTGGAATCATGGCTACCTTTCATTTGTAAATTTGGCCTTTTCTGGTTCTTGAGCCAGCCTGACTAAGGCAGATGGCATACTAGCCTCAGGTCCATCAGAGTGTGTACTATGGAATGAATTCTGCTGCCTTAAATATCTACCTGGTATCTGGCACTCAGGACACACTCCCCAAACCTCTGTGCACAATATTTTTTTCTGATTTTTCCCTGCTGTCTTAATTTCACTTGTATGTCTGGGATTCTGCCTCAGTCTCCCTGTCTGGCATTCCAATTCAGTGATGCATCTGAATTGCTATTTTCTGCCTCAGCCCATTCAATTATCACTCCCAACGTCCTGCTAGACACTGGTTAGTGATTAGGACTTCTTCCTCCCAGTTCCTGATCATCTTAATACAGATCAATCGATCCCTCTAAAAAGAGGCTCTGCCTCTTGTCTCTCTAGAGCATCAGCTGTAGGATCTCATTATGCTGCCTTATCCACTGAATTATTTTTATTATATTTGTCTATAAGAATTTAAAATTTACAATGTGACAAGCACCTTGTGAAGCACTTCACAATCATTCATTCTTTTAATCTGTACAGCAATTCTAAGACATATTACCACATTAAACAGAAGAAACACATAAGTAACTAGGGTCACATGGTTGGTAACAGGCAAAACTAGGATCTGACATAGTCCTATTTATTTCCCATATCCATGCTTATCACCTTGAGGCTAAGAGATGCTATCTAGGGCTACATAACTTCTCATTCCAGATTCATTGTGGGGATCCTCTTCAATAATCAGGTTAATGCACCCAGCCCCTCTTCAGCTTGGTCCTTCTTACTTCTCTCTTCTGCCAGTCTCTGATGCAACATTTTAGACATACTTTATACAGAAATCATTGGGATACACCACTATCTGAATTTAAATGCACTATCTGAATTCTCTACACACTCACTCTTTCTACATTAACTACCCGATTTTCCATCTATCCTTTCTGTGACTATAACCTGGGCTTCTCTGATTTCTAGTGGTCCATTATGACCCATGACCTAGAACTGGCAGGCTTTATAGTCATCATAATAATCACTATCAGCAACAGAGTCATTATTGTCATTACCACCACCGCCACCATCGTCATTAGCATCATCACCATCATCTTTGTCACCTTCATCATTGTTAACATCATCATCATCATCGTTTGTCTTCTATAATATACAAAGAACTGAATGACTAATACTGACCTGGCTCACAAAATTCTATTTGGCTGAAGATGTAAGGCATGGATATATGCAAAGATAAGGAACAATACAAAAGAACAAGCCACTAGGTCCACCAGTATATATTACAAATGCTTAGGAAATGATTAAGTTGGAGCTGTGGCAGGAGAAAAATCAGGAGGCACTATGAGAGAAAATAAATGATGAGTATGGGTGGAGTTTGCCTAGATGTGTAAAGATTAATGTGATTTAGGTAAAAGAAAATAAAGAGGGCACAGCAGGAGGCACAAATTGTATGAACAAATATTAGAAGTAGAAGGATTCATAAGATTTGCAGTCTTTGGTAAGGCAATCATTTTGGCTACAGCCAAATATCTACTATAGAGGAGCAATGAGGAAAAGTATATAAAGTATGGGAACTGAGAGTAGGATGAGCATTTGGCTAGAAGTTGTCGCTCTGGTCCTAAATAAACATATAACTTGGAGTAAGTAGCTTCTACGATTAAATGAAAAAACTGAACAACAATGAACAAAAACATCTTAAAACTGTTTAACACTTGGTTTCACTAAACATTTTAATATTCATCATTTCATCTGATAATTTGAGCAATCCCCTATAATAAATATTGCTGGCTTCCCTGTGAGCTAGGTATCATTTTAAGAATGAGAAAATGAGAAATCAGAGACATTAAAGAATTTACTTAAGGTCGTCCACCTAGGAAGGAAAGGCGCAGGACTCGAATCCAGGTCTGCTGGCTTTAGATAGGAGCACCAAAGAGACCACTAGTACATTTCTGGGTAATATGTGAGAGACAGAAAGTCAAAATTGGTTCCAAGAAAATCAGACAACAGTCCTTCCTAATTGAAAACTATCTGGGAAGACATATATAGCATACTTGGGCTTTGAAGTACTAAAATCACAAAGTTCTGGGTTTCCTATTGGCTTGACTATCCCAGCCTCCCTCACCTATTTCAACCAGATGGTTGTAATAACCTCTATCACCAGGGCTATAAACAAACAAACAAACAAAAATCAGAGAAAAATCTATATTATAGGTTGTTATTAAAAATAAAATACATGTTTCTCTGTGCTTTAAAACAAATTATTGCTATCTTGGAAATATTTCAATTGGATCAAATTCTTTAGTCTCTACTCCAAGACCACTTTTTTTCTCCCCTCATAAAAGAGAAGGCAAAAGGGAAGAAAGCCCAGCCAACATATTTCAATAACAAAGTAGCCTCACTGATTCCCCATGGTGCTGGTAAGCAGCAGAGAAGCAGTCAGAAGGAAGGGGAAAAGTTCAGCAGGAACTAGTCTGAAAAATAGCAAGATACAGTTTGACAAACACCAGTCTGCTACCACCGCCGCCTTGAGTGGCTATTTCCCCTCAGAGTGACACTTTTCAATTATGAGATGGTAGCTGAGAGCATTCTGGGCATATCTGCAGCTGGCTGCTATTTCCTTGCCCAATTTGTACACATGCCAGGAAAATGATCCCTTTTTTCTATAGCCACTCTTTCCCAAATAATAACAGCAAAAGTGTGGGAAGTGATATGTATCTATACATACATAGCATAATGGGAGTGTACTGTGTACAAAAGTGGTGATCAGTGAAGCTTTCTAGGGGAAAGACCCCTGATCTGATTTTGTGGGGTTGATTAAAGTTAGTGTTAACTTTAAGATGAAATGAAAAACAATTCAGACAGAGGAAAACGAATGCCCATTACTTGAAAGCTTCAAGAAGCCCTGCTTCTTCACAAACTAATAAGTAATTTGGCGTGACTAGGTCAGAGTGTGCAAGTCGGGCAGGAAGAAGAGAGTTGGGAGAGAACTATGGAGAGATGAGTAGATCATAACTGATCACAAACTATTGAAAAATTGTAAAACACAAACAAAAAGCAAGCAGTTTAGTGCTTAGAACAATGACTTGCTCATAGTAAATGAATACTCGTTAAATTGAATTTTGTTAACTCTGCAAATCTTACCAGACTCATACTAAAAATTCTGTCATGAATATGAGCATTTAAGATATGTTCCCTGACTTCAAGAAGCTTATAATCGACTTAAAGAAAGAAAAAAAAAAAGGTGCATCCATAAAACACAAAACTAGGGAATCTGAATTAATACCAAAAAATAAAAAAAAAATGGTAGGGGTAAAATAAAATATACTTGCTGAAGGATACTGGAGGAGAGGAAGACCCCTAATAGACTGAGTCTGCTTGGATGACATCTTAAAAAATACAGAGACCAAGAAGAATAAGTGGGGGTTGGAGAAGAATTTAGAGGTGTGAGGGATGACAATAAATGACGGCATGGGCTTGGGATGAGTCTACCACGTGAAGGACAAACTGGAGAGATTTGCCTAGTCAGTTGGTGGGGTGATTCTTTGGGTGGGAATGCTAAGTATAAAGTGGAAGAGAATGTATTTACTTTGGAAGAAAACCTTAGATCTGAGCTTCTTATCTGCCACTTATTATGTGTATTGAAGGCAAATCATCTACCTTTTTTTGGAACAGATACCAATTACTTTATCTGCCTAGCAACCCTCCCCTTCTTGTAGGGTCGGTTTCTTCTCCCATTCAAACCATATGTCTGCACAGAGTCTACCATACTCTTAAAAGTTTTATTCAATCTTTCAACTATTGGCCATGTTGACTATTAGAGAGATGAGCACCTGACCCAAGCTGGGCTAACCAGAGTCCTCTTCAGGGAACTTATACTCAAATTGCATTAAGAAAAGACAGTTTGTCTTCCTTTTGTGATATGAGTTTCAAGATGTAAAATGAGAGAGCTGTCAGCACCTATGTTTTTGCAGTATTGAAGGTGTTCTGCAATGACAGAGAATAAATATAATATAGAGCAAGAAGCAGAAACAAGAAGTATATAGAGAGAGTCCTAGTGGCAGTGAAGTCCTTGACTTGTGCTGATTCTGAAACCTAAATTTATCTATCTCTTCCTTGTGGATATGTGTCCATACTTTTCTTGGAATCTGAGGGGTCTTTCCAATAAATCCTCCATTTTACCAAATTTAGCACAAGTTGAGCTCTTGCCTCTTGCAACCAAGAGAATTCCAACTAACACATTTCTAAAGCAACTTCTTCATTCCTTAGAAGATATAATAGTCCCTCATCTAAATAGGCTTTTGAAAACTGAATGAGTATAGATGAGAGTAACTCGCTAAATAAAAGTAACTTGTTGCTGCTGTTGTGAATATTATTATTGGAAGAGAAGAGTAGGTAGTTTGGCTTCACTAGAGTGTGGTATTTTTGGTAGAGAAGAAGATCAAAGAGTTAGAGGATGAAGTGAAATTTACTGTACTACTGAATGTTATTTTGCTGGAGGATCCAGGAACTTGCATTTGGTTTTTAAACTAGTAACCTCTTTACATAATAATCCCAAAGCATAGACGTATAGATGTGTGTGTGTGTAGAAAATGGGAAGTTGACTAACAATGTAATTATTAGCCTCAGTAATTAGTAATCCTCAATGCAGAACTCTCTTGTAAACAGCAATAAAATATCACTTAACTTCAAGTTCAAAATATTGTCTCCCCCTCCTCCCAAGTATGTATTTTTTCCACCACTGGCAGTCACCCAAAGAATAGAACACCTTAGAGTGTGTGAGTATAAGGATATGGAAAATGGTAACTAAACACTGAATCTTGGCCCCAGAAAGGCAAAAGAGAGCAGCCCACTTTGGGACCCACAGTGATCCCACCCACTAATAAACCAGGCTCTGTCATTCACAGTCCAAAGATCTGTCCCCGTGATGTTACTCCGCTCTCCTATAAAGAGGGGCAAGGATGGACTCTCTGATCCAGGTCATTGCAGTATCCTCCTGCCAAGATTCCTCACCTGTTTTCTATCTTCTCCCAGCTGATCTTACATCTGTTTACTTTTAAGTCCCAGTTTCTTCCCTTTATACCTTAAGAATAATAATTGCTAGCCCTCCTAATCTTCGAGAATTAAGAGATATTTACTTATTAATGAGATAAATCATTTAGCACATAGTAGGTGCTTAATAAATGTAAATTTGTCTTCCTCTAGATAGCATGACCCTAAGAGATGGTTCAACATTTACTAAAATGACATCTTCTGTAACGTTTTTATTCCATTTTAGGTCACCAAAAATAGAGTTGGATACAAGATTTTTAGTTTTCCCTCAACTATTCCATAGGTCTATAATATTTGCAACTATAAGCAACAGATAACACCATATTTTTGTCAGGTTTAGTGCTCTGGACTGAGTCAGGAAAAATTATGTAACCAAAAGACATAGTTCAGACTATAATTATGATTATTATTAGATGTAATAATAGACCATAATAGCATCTGCTAACAGCACCACGAGAACTCTGCCTAGGCCTCATTAATCTGCACCTCACTAATTTGCAATGTGTACTTATTTGACAATGGTTAGACCAAAGTTCTCCCCTATATGATCTCTGAGTTTAAGTTTTAATGCAATTCAAAAAAAATATTTGGTAAAAGCTTGAGTGTCTAACATTGAGCTAGACTCTGATGTAGAAATTAAAGACTCTCTAGGCTATAAGGTCAGGCTTACTGGTATTTAAATCCTGTAACTGTTATGTTCACCTTCATGTGACCTTGGCTAAATCTCAGTTTTTTCATTTATAAAATGGATATAATAATGACTGAGTTGTTAAGATAATTCTTTTTTTTAAACATCTTTATTGGAGTATAATAGCTTTACAATGGTGTATTAGTTTCTGCTTTATAACAAAGTGAATCAGCAATACATATACATCTATCCCCATATCTCTTCCCTCTTGCATCTCCCTCCCTCCCACCCTCGCTATCCCACCCCTCTAGGTGGTCACAAAGCACCAAGCTGATCTCCCTGTGCTATGTGGCTGCTTCCCACTAGTTACCGGTTTTACTTTTGGTAGGGTGTATATGCCCATGCTACTGTCACACTTTGTCCCAGCTTACCCTTCCCCCTCCCTGTGTCCTCAAGTCCATTCTCCAGTAGGTCTGCGTCTTTATTCCTGTCCTGTCCCTAGTTTCCTCATGACCATTTCTTTTTTTTCAGATTCCATATATATATGTTAGCATATGATATTTGTTTTTTTCTTTCTGACTTACTTCACTCTGTATGACAGCCTCTAGGTCCATGCACCTCACTACAAATAACTCAATTTCATTTCTTTTTATGGCTGAGTAATATTCTATTGTATATATGCACCACATCTTCTTTATCCATTCATCTGTCGATGGACACTTAGGTTGCTTCCATGTCCTGGCTATTGTAAATAGAGCTGCAATGAACATTGTGGTACATGACTCTTTTTGAATTATGGTTTTCTCAGGGTATATGCCCAGTAGTGGGATTGCTGGGTTGTATGGTAGTTCTATTTTTAGTTTTTTAAGGAATCGCCATACTGTTCTCCATAGTGAGAGGGTTCCCTTTTCTCCACACCCTCTCCAGCATTTATTGTTTACAGAAGGATAATTCTTTTAAAGTCTGCAATACAATCATGTAACAAACACTTAACATATCATAGTTATTATTTTTATTATTTTGTCAATGATGATGATGATGAATAAGTCAGGGGGTACATATTTAATGCAGATACAGACAGAAATAATTGCAGGATCATGGAGTAAAATGTAAACTGCTGTAGTAGAAATATTTATGTAGTGTTGTGAGATCATAAATGAGTTTCCAATTAATTCTATCTGAAAAAGGCAGGGGAGGATTTGCTATCTGCTAAGAGACTTGGAGAAGAAGTATTCTTTCCTGGGGGTTTTAGGAGACAAAGTGATTCAAGTCATACTAAAGAACACTCATTATTCTGGAAAATATAACAATCTGATGTCACTAAGGCAAAGGTTATCATAAATACAAAATTATAAAAATAGGCAAAAGGAAGAGCATATTGAATACATTAACAAAATAAACACCTTTTCTTCCCCAGGGTCAAAGCATTTAGGATGCTATTAAAAACCCAAACAGAATCATTTAAAAACACTGTGAACTGTGATAATCATACATCCTGTCTATTTCTTAAAAATTATTTTATTCCCTTGGAAGCACTGCTAGGAATGAACTTGTGCTATTGTCTCCAAATGAAATAAAACAAATATATTTACTTAAAAAGAATCATCAGTTTAGACATTTACTTTTTTTTAATATGAGACTAGGAATACGTTATCACGATGTTAACTGATAGAGAAAAGAGAAAAGAACACACCTTGTAACTATTGCTTTGTTTTTTATTATTTTAACATTCTTATCAGTTTTACCAAGGTATTATTGACAAATAAAATTGTAAGGTATTTAAATTGTACAACATGATGATTTGATATATATACATTGTAAAAAGATTCCCACCATAGTTAATTAGCACATCCATCACTTCACATAATTACCTCTCTCTCTCTTTCTTTTATTTTTTTTTTTTTGTGAGAACATTTAAGTTCTACTGTCTTAGCAAGTTTCAGTAACAATTCAGTACTATCAACTATAGTTAGCATGTTATGAATTAGACACTCAGGCCTTATTTATCTTACAACTGAAAGTTTAAATGTTTTATTTCTATAGAGTAATTTTCTCCTATTAGCCTGGGTCAGTAAGATTTGATTATTGAAATCATTATAGAGGACAAACTATGAATTACTTTGAATAAGTTATTTAACGATTCTGTAGCTCAGTTTTCTTGGCTTTAAAATGGAGACCATGCACATTCAAGACTTGGTAAATTTAAGAAAACTGAAAACATATCAAATATCTTTTCTGACCACAACACTATGAGACTAGATATCAATTACAGGAAAAAATCTGTAAAAAATAGAAACACATGGAGGCTAAACAATACACTACTAAAGAACCTAGAGTTCACTGAAGAAATCAAAGAGGAAATCAAAAAATACCTAGAAACAAATGACAATGAAAACACGATGACCCAAAACCTATGGGATGCAGCAAAAGCAGTTCTAAGAGGAAAGTTTATAGCAAACAATCTTACCTCAAGAAACAAGAAACATCTCAAATAAACAACCCAAACTTACACCTAAAGCAATTAGAAAATGAAGAACAAAAAACTCCAAAGTTAGCAAAAGTAAAGAAATCATAAAGATCAGCTCAGAAATAAATGAAAAAGAAATGAAGGAAACGATACCAAAGATCAATAAAACTAAAAGCTCGCTCTTTGAGAAGATAAACAAAATTGATAAACCATTAGCCAGACTCATCAAGAAAAAAAGGGACAAGACTCATATCAATAGAATTAGAAATGAAAAAGGAGAAGGAACAACTGACAATGCAGAAATACAAAGGATCATGAGAGATTACTACAAGCAACTATATTCCAATAAAATGGATAACCTGGAAGAAATGGACAAATTCTTAGAAAACCGTAAGCTTCCAAGAATGAACCAGGAAGAAATAGAAAATATGAACAGACCAATCACAAGCAGTGAAATGGAAACTGTGATTAAAAATCTTCCAACAAACAAAAGCCCAGGACTAGATGGCTTCACAGGCGAATTCTATCAAACATTTATAGAAGAGCTAACACCTACCCTTCTCAAACTCTTCCAACATATAGCAGAGGGAGGAACACTCCCAAACTCATTCTATGAGGCCACCATCACCCTGTTACCAAAACCAGACAAAGATGCCACAAAAAAAGAAAACTACAGGCCAATATTACTGATGAACATAGATGCAGAAATCCTTAACAAAATATTAGCAAACAGAATCCAACAGCACTTCAAAGGATCATACACCGTAATCAAGTGGGTTTATCCCAAAATGCAAGGATTCTTCAACATATGCAAATCAATCAGTGTGATAAACTATATTAACAATATGAAGGAGAAAAACCATATGATCATCTCAATAGATGCAGAAAAAGCTTTCAAGAAAATTCAACACCAATTTATGATAAAAACCCTCCAGAAAGTAGGCAAAGAGGGAACTTACCTCAACATAATAAAGGCCATATATGACAAACCCACAGCCAACATCATTCTCAGTGGAGAAAAACTGAAACCATTTCCACTAAGATCAGGAACAAGACAAGGTTGTCCACTCTCAGCACTATTATTCAGCATAGTTTTGGAAGTTTTAGCCACAGCAACAGGAGAAGAAAAAGAAATAAAAGGAATACAAAATGGAAAAGAAGAAGTAAAACTGTCACTGTTTGCAGATGACATGGTACTATACATAGCGAATCCTACAGATGCTACCAGAAAGCTAGTAGAGTTAATCAATGAATCTGGTAAAGTAGTAGGATGCAAAATGAATGCACAGAAATCTCTTGTATTCCTATACACCAATGATGAAAAATAGGAAAGAGAATTTAAGGAAACACTCCCATTTACGATTGCAATAAAAAGAATAAAATACCTCAGAATAAACCTACCTAAGGAGACAAAAGATCTGTATGCAGAAAACTATATGACACTGATGAAAGAAATTAAAGATGATACAAACAGATGGCCAGATATACCATGTTCTTGGATTGGAAGAATCAACATTGTGAAAATAACTATACTACCCAAAGCAATCTACAGATTAAATGCAATCCTTATCAAACTACCAATGGCATTTTTCACAGAACTAGAACAAAACATTTCACAATTTGTATGGAAACACAACAGATGCCAAGTAGCCAAAGCAATCTTGAGAAAGAAAAACGGAGCTGGAAGAATCAGGCTCCTAGACTTCAGACTATACTACAAAGCTACAGTAATTAAGACAGTCTGGTACTAGCATAAAAACAGAAATACAGATCAATGGAACAGGATAGAAAGCCCAGAGATGAACCCACGCACATATGGTCACCTTATCTTTGATAAAGGAGGCAAGAATATACAACAGAGAAAAGACAGCCTCTTCAATAACTGGTGCTGGGACAACTGGACAGCTACATGTAAAAGAATGAAATTACAACACTCCCTAACACCAAATACAAAAAAAAACCCTCAAAATGGATTAAAGACCTAAATGTAAGGCCAAACACCATCAAACTCTTAGAAGAAAACATAGGCAGAACACTCCATGAAAAAATCACAGCAAGATTCTTTTTGACCCACCTCCTAGAGAACTGGAAATAAAAACAAAAATAAACAAATGGGACCTAATGAAACTTAAAAGCTTTTGCACAGCCCAGGAAACCATAAACAAGATGAAAAGACAACCCTCAGAATGGGAGAACATATTTGCAAATGAAGCAACTGACAAAGGATTAATCTCCAAAATATATAAGCAGCTCATGCAGCTCAATATCAAAAAAACAAGCAACCCAATCCCAAATTGGGCAGACGATCTAAACAGACATTTCTCCAAAGGAGATATATAGATTGCCAACAAACACATGAAAGGATGCTCAACATCACTAATCATTAGAGAAATGCAAATCAAAACTACAATGAGGTATCACCTCACACCAGTCAGAATGGCCATCATCAAAAAATCTGCAAACAATAAGTGCTGGAGAGGATGTGGAGTAAAAGGAATCCTCTTGCACTGTTGGTGGGAATGTAAATTGATACAGCCACTATGGAGAACAGTATGGAGGTTCCTCAAAAAGCTAAAAGTTGAACTACCATATGACCCAGCAATTTCACTACTGGGCATATACCCTGAGAAAACCATAATTCAAAAAGAGTCATATACCACAATGTTCACTGCAGCTCTATTTGCAATAGCTAGGACATGGAAGCAACCTAAGTGTCCATTGACAGATGAATGGATAAAGAAGATGTGGCACATATATACAATGGAATATTACTCAGCCATATAAATAAATGAAATTGAGTCATTTGCAGTGAGGTGGATGGACCTAGAGACTGTACTACAGAGTGAAGTAAGTCAGAAAGGGAAAAACAAATACCGTATGCTAACACATATATATGGAATCTAAAAACAAACAAACAAACAAAAAAACGTTCTGAAGAACGTAGGGGCAGGACAGGAATAAAGAGGCAGACATAGAGAATAACTTGAGGACCCGGTGAGGGGGAAGGGTAAGCTGGGAAGAAGTGAGAGAATGACATGGACATATATACACTACCAAACGTAAAATAGATCGCTAGTGGGAACAGCCGCACAGCACAGGGAGATCAGCTTGGTGCTTTGTGACCACGTAGAGGGGTGGGATAGGGAGGGTGAGAGGGAGACGCAAGAGGGAGGAGATATGGGGATGTATGTATACATATAGCTGATTCACTTTGTTATACAGCAGAAACTAACACAGCACTGTAAAGCAATTATACTCCAATAAAGATTTTAAAATAAATAAATAAATTTAAAATAAAAAAAAAATGTAGTCCATGGTATATATCTAATCTGCTTTACAGAGATGAACAGGAGCTGGTCTGAATCCTTGTTTATGTGACACCTATTTTTATATGATTTCTTTGAGAGCAGATTCCTCATCAAAATCCTTCTTACATCCCTAGGGACTGATACATGATTGGTGGTTCATAAATGTCATTGGGATAAATGGAAGTAGCTCATATGAATGTAAGCTATTATTATGTTGAAAAACATCATCAAGATGACCTCTTTTCTAGTAAATTGAAAAAAAAAATGCTACAAATAACCATAAAGAACAAAGAGATATTAGGAGGGATCCTGTTTTCCCCATCAGCATATAGTGTGTGTATATTAGATAGTAAGAGGCCATTTCCTTCCACAATGTCTCCAAGAATGATTCAGTTCCCAAGGCACAGAAGGATTCTTTGGCTATCTGCAATTCCAAAGAAGACTGAAGAATTATCTCTGGACTGCTGCTAATACGTGTATGGTCAAAATCACCTATTAAATAATCCTTGACTCTGCGGAGTGAGGGTAATTGTCTCAAACAAGGGAACTCAAAGTTAAAGTCAAATCTCTTCCAAGGCTGTAGTTAAGAACACACCAAAAATAACAACAAGACAATGCCATGCTTACACCTCCACTGAGAAAAAGTTGGATGGGAAATATTAAGAGGAAAACACTTTTACTGAGTGCCTGCTGTGTTCTAAGGACCAACTAACACACATCATCACATTATTATGATAAGCCTGAAAGAAAGGCACCATTACGTCCATTGCAAAAATGAGAAAAGTAAGGTGAAGAGGGGTCAAGTAACTTGCTTAAAGTCTTACACACAGTAACTGGCAAAGCTAATATTTAAATCACCATCTTCTTACTTCAAAAGTCCCTTGTTCTTTTTACTTCAACAGCTTTTCCAAATCATCTTTGTTATAACTTCAAATTTACATGAAAAGAGTTGCTGGATAAAATAAATATTGGAAATTATGTTCATTCCAGTTAGATAGCCTTAATTGTGATTATTTGCACTGAGAGTTTCCAAGATGGAAATATAGAATGTATAACATCATAACGTATTTTTCAACAGTGCCCTCTTTCTTCTTTTTTTTAATCCTCACAGAGATTTAAAGCCACCTATGTCCATTTATTCATTCATCTGGAAATATTTACCAGATGGCTATTATATAATCTAAATGTAAGGATAAAAAGATGGGTAAGATTCATATTATAAGCAATTGAGGTAGTCAATAAATAGTAAAAATTCACAATCTACCAGATAGTGTCAAGACAGTGTTTTGTCTACTCTGATTCTGGCCCCAAGGAGTATATCTGGGTGGAAAACAATTAAACAAGTAATTACCTTATGTGCAGTATGTGCTATTTATTCATTCAGTGAATACTAACTGAGCATTTACTCTGTGCCAAGTACTGGACTAGTCTATCAGAACACAGCAGTCAGTAAGTCAGAGATACCCCCTGCCCTAGGGAAGCTTACATTCTGGTGGGTAGACAGAAAAAATTACACAGTGTATGCTTTAAAGGAGTAGAAAGGATCAAGAAGAGAGGAGAATGAGTTGGTAAACAGGGGAGAGTAGTCACAAAGGCCTTGATGAAGAGGTGACAATTAAATTTAGTCGTAAGTGATGAGAAGTAGCTAGCCACATCCAACATTAGTTCGGAGAGCCAGGAGGTAGACAGGGTCTAGTTTATATAATATTTTGAGAAGTCTGATATGGAATTTGGACTTTCTTCAGTGTTCAATGGGAAACCACTCAGCTGTTTTTTTAAATTGAAGTATAGTTGATTTACAATGTTGTGTTAGCTTCAGGTGTACAGCAAAGTGATTCAGTTATATATATATATGTAATATATATTATATATAATATATATATGTATATTTAATGTCCCTAGAGCATTAAGTAGGAAGGAGGGAGGAAGAAGGAATCTGGGCTATCGGGTGGGATAGGAAGGGAGATGAACAATGAGGCTGGTACATGAGACAGGAGTCAAATCAAATGGAGCCTTTTAAAACATGCTACCAAGCTTGGATTTTATCCTAATGGCAATGGGAAGACATTAAAGTTTATTAAGCAGGGGAATGGCAGGATTCATCTAAACTTTTAGAGAATCACTCTAAATGCTTTATGAAAAAAATGAATTAAAGTGAGCACAAGAATAAGACTGTGGGTTCCAAATGTATTCAAAACGGTGCACTTTAGGAAAAACTGATCCCCTTTAAGAGAGAACGAAATACAGGATAAATCTTAGCCTAATGGGGTATTAACATAATTTTCATGGAAAGGTAGTTCTGGTATCAATATTAGGGAAAGGAGGTGAAATCACTTGGTGAAAGGCAAAACACAAGTTATGAGTGCCTATGACTAATCTCTACCATTTTATAGATTAGAATGGTCTGTTTGGACTGCCTTTACGGGATAACAGGATTGACTTTGGGAATTTACTGGGGCTCTCATCTCTCAGTGGCTTCAGTTATCCTCTCCATTACGAAAATTTTCAAAATTTCACCTTCTTTTTCAGTCTTTGAAGGGAGAGAAAGGTAATACTTCTACCACTTACATCTCCCATTATGGTTGTTTGGGGTGATTTTCTAAAAGAAGTTAAGAAGGTATAACAAATTAGCAATGTTTTTTCTAGATAAGCTGTGCCTGAAATCCCTGTCAGATGGCTGATTCTGGCTTTAATTCCTCCAATATGTCAAGATGTGTTCTGAAATATAAATATTTTAGATGAGGTTATTTGATTTCAATTTGTATGTTTCTCATGAAAATACAAAATCTCTTATTCTTCTTCCTCACCCAAAGATAATTAACTGAAGTTATTTTAACCAACTAATAAGCTCATTTCCAATAACATCAGCCCTATTTTGTGTCTCCAACAGACACACAGAATAAAAGGGAGGCCTTACAAGAACATAATGAAAAATTTAGCAACCCCTCCTCCCCAGTAAAGAGGGATGAGAATGGTGGTGAGCGGCAGGCAAGAACTGTGAATACATTTAATGGTGACATACCATTTTTAGACCCAATTATGTAAATTCATCCTGGAATATTGTGAGTGAGGGTTGGGTGATCATTTTCCCCGACTACCACCCACACACATACACACCCTGGGATTTATAGCAATTATGTCAATTGTCCTATTTATGGTACTTGACACGTTGAATGTAAGAAAGGGACAATGCATCCTATTACCTCTTATTACAATGCAGCATGGTGATGAATGGTATAATAGTGATGATAATTAAAATGTGTTGTGCATACTTAAACATGAGATTCAAGGTTTGAAGAAGTGCCTATTATCACAGCCCTTTTTCTCTATCCTGTCTTCTAAAGAAAGACTCATACCTTCCTCTACTTGTCTACAATTACTTACATGGTTCAAAAAAACACTCATATTACCTGGAGTTGATTCCCCTTTGTGCAATTCTTTCTTTCTCTTTGCTACTCTGTGTGGGACCTCTGAGTGCCCTAAAAATCTCTATCTTTAGCTCTTGCCGCTGACAGTTCTTCAAGCAGAGGTCCCTGAACTCTAGAATCTTCAAAAGTCATTAGATTTAAATTGTCATAGAAACACTGGGGAATAATGTTAAGGTTCTGAATGTCAATTTTCTTTCTTCTTATTTTAATATATCTGTTATTGTTCTGTGACCAAGGTCTCTATAATGTAAATCAGCTGCCCTGAGTTTCCGTAGAAGTCAGAATGGACTGGGTGACTTTGGTGAATCACTCAAGCTACCTGAAAACCTCCATCACCTTCTCTACAAAATAATCGGGATGATATTAACTGCCCTGGCTTATATACAAGATTGTGATAGAGGCAAAAATATTAAGAAATCAGTCTATGCAAATATATTATAAAATAAAATATTATAGATATATTATTACATAGACATTAGATGAAAGCATAAGAAAAAGATTCATGTCAGCATGGCATTTGAGAGTAAACAAAGCTTTTTAACAAAGTAATTTTTTTAACTTTCCAACAGTGTCATATATAAAATTCCTTATGTTTTGTAAGAGAGGAAACAGGTTTAAGTTGAGTAAGCCCAAAATCACAGTGCTATTAAACGACTAATTTGTTATTGGGATTGAGTATTTCTAAGTTTGGACAAAGGAGGTAGCCACAGATTTCTATGTCTCTTCTGTGTAAAAGAGATTAAGAAATAGGATAACAAAGAGAGAGGAAAATAGTATCAAAAGAGGTAGCACAGTGCAACAGTTAAAAGCAAAGTCAGGCTTATGCTCACCCTTGCTGCTGCCTAGCATCACATCACCAATGATGGTCCAGTGCTCTCCCACTCTTCTGCATGACTTTTTCTACCTTTCCTGTCCTCCTCAAGCTCCCAACTCTCCATGTCCATGCTCAGTCTCCAGTGATTTTGCATCCTATTTCATTGAGAAAATGACAGCAGTTAGAAAAGAATTTCCATAAGCTCCCACCTCCTTGTCAACTATGTGTTCATATTCTCTGATCCCCCATTTAAATTACTATTTAAACCTTAGCATCATTTCCCCAGTGTTTCCTTCATTATCTACGTTCCCCGTTCCAATGCCAGTTCCTCCACTTGTCCACTACATACCATCCTCTCTCACCTACTCAAAGACATTGTACTAGCTCTCATTCCTTCCCTTTTTCTACTATCATTCATTCTTTTCTCTATTAGATCATTCTTATCGCCACACAGACATGCTTAGTTAAAATAATTAAAGAAAAAAAAATCTCTTGACTCATTATGCCTTTTCACCTTTTGCCCTATTTCTTTGCTTCCCTTTACTGCAAAATTCCCTAAAACCCTTATCTAACACCCTGTCTCCAATCCCTTCCTTTCATTATCTTTTGTAGTATTCCAGTTGACTCTTACCACTAAAATTGCTCTTATCAAGGTCAGCAATGATATCCACATTGTAATTCAACAGTCAATTCTCATGGAAGAGATTCTTGTATGTTTTGCTCAATACTATATTCCAAGCTGCTAGAGTAAGCCCTAGAATATGGACAGTGCTCAGCAAACACTTAGTGAATGAATAAGCGTACATAAGGCAGACCTGGGCCTTAATCCAGATTTCCCCACCTTCTCATTGTATGCCACTGCGAGTCCCGTAATCCTCTGAGCCTCCATCTGATCATCTTTGCAATAGGAACAAAAATAATGACCTCTCAGATATATTATAAAGAGGAAATGAAATAATGTGTATATATACATGAGTGACAAACAGAAAATGCTTTGTTGTTACAGGTCTGTTTCAAATGGTGCAGTTTATATTATTTGTAGCAAGGCTGATTAATAATGAAGGAGGTTTCTGAGACTATGTCAAATGCTTTCAAAGTTTGCACTGAGGGTAAAACAACACATTACATACTAGTGGCATTGGTTTGTTTGTGGTTAGAATTTCTTGATGAGGCTGGGACCTCCCAAACATAACTGTTGAGCATACTGAGCAGGTAAGTGTCTCCAAGGTAAGACAATGGGAAGTTTGCTGCATCATTATCTTGTGTGATTGCTAATCTAGAAAATAAAACACATTGCCCATTAAGACTTCCTAAGGGGGGCTTCCCTGGTGGCGCAGTGGTTGACAGTCCGCCTGCCGATGCAGGGAACACGGGTTTGTGCCCCGGTCCGGGAAGATCCCACATGCCACAGAGCGGCTGGGCCCGTGAGCCATGGCCGCTGAGCCTGTGCATCCGGAGCCTGTGCTCCGCAACAGGAGAGGCCACGACAGTGAGAAGCCCGCGTACAGCAAAAAAAAAAAAAAAAAAAAAAAGTTTTCCTAAGGGTGCAGTGTGGAAGAGAAGTAATTCTTTCTAAATGGGTGATGACTGCTAACTGAGGTCCTGCTCATTTAACAGCCCGGAAAGGGTATTCTGTCAGCAATCCATGTCATTAATGAATCTCAGTGAAATTCCCTGGTCTTTAAATAGTGGAACTGATGACCTTTCAGAGGTCAACTTGTGTAACCAAGGCCTTTGATTGGTGATCTTACTGTTTCTTTAAAGGTAACATAAAATATCAATGCTCAGTTTTGTTAAATACTTACTTATTTACATCTTCCTTACCAATATTTTCATGTTGATTATTTCCTAATGACACTGATGGACTGATCTGTTTATTTAAATGATGGCTGCTGTCATCTTTTAGGACTGTTAGTGCCCAGAAGTGAAGCTTATAGAGAAATAATTAGAATATTGAATCCTGGAGGATATGGGAAGCTTGGGGACTGTCTTTTCACTTCCCATTTTTGACACTGTCAAGAATGTCAAGGCAAGGGAAAGGCAAAGACATGGGAAGTCTCTACTTCATTAAAAATGATTGATAATAAAGCAATTTTTGTTTCATCAGCTTCCTATTACATTTATTTTTCTCTTTTCCTCTTCATACAAACATGTTCATATATACACATGCATGTACACTCAAAGCACAAATGTATTCATACTAGACCCAAATTTTCTGCATGCACTTTTATCTGCTTATAAATGCAAACACACACAGAGGCACACACACACATACATACAAGTTAAAACACATCTGATATAACCATTCACCAAGATGAATATCTTTACATGCAGAAGCTAAAGCACATCCATTCTCAACTCTGCATATTTAAGGATACCCGTGAAACACGCATAAACTCACAAAAATGCACACAACTCACATATGCTGCCTACATATACTTAAACACATCTGCGCATACACAGACATACTTATATGGTGAAAAATACCAATTTAATAACTAGATCTTTCTTTTTAGTAGGATGAGTACTTTGAAATGGGCAGTTCTATTTATTTATTTTCCCTTCTGAACACATTGATGGATTTGGAATATGAAGCTGCAGCATGATATATTTTTAACATCCCATTATATTTCTAGCATGTTACTTTGCACAAAGTAAATAATCAATACATATTTGATGAGTGAGAGAGTGAATGGATGGGTAAATAACTGAATGAATATGAACAGGAGAGAATGAGTTACTCTGAATAATAGAGGGCAGAATTCTGCAGCACGATAGGCAATGTGGGAGAGAGGAGGTGAGGAGGGATGAGGTGAAGAAGAAAGCAAACAAGATGAACTGAGCGTCAGAGTACAGACAGAATGCAAGTGTTGGCCATATTCCCATGGAGCTATTCAAAGAATAAATCTGTTTTAATTGTGGGGCCCACAACCATTGGTCATTTCCTTTTATGTTATCATATTTAAAGATGTCACCAACACCAATCTTTTCATCTATATTGCTTTGTAGAGAGAAAAACAGAAAGGTACTTCTTGACCCCTATGATCAAATGTATCATTATCCTCTTTCTGTGTAACAAACTACCCCTTAACTTGGTGACTTGAAACAACGGTGATTTATTATTTATTTTTTATTATTTTATTTAAATTTAAATAAATTTAAATTAAATTT
The DNA here is from genome assembly GCF_003676395.1 of Aethalodelphis obliquidens. Lineage (NCBI taxonomy): Eukaryota > Metazoa > Chordata > Mammalia > Artiodactyla > Delphinidae > Aethalodelphis > Aethalodelphis obliquidens. The sequence goes on from NW_020837951.1 coordinate 15,919,958, forward strand.
AAATTTAAATGTATTATTTATTTTTATTTTATTTCTCACAGTTCAAAGGGTTGGCTGGGCTGCTTTCACCTGGTTTGCTCATGAGTCATATTCCGTTGGGCTGAAAGGTCCACGATGGCCACACTTTTATGCCTGACAGTTGGTATAAGTTCTCAGCAAGGGCTCCCTGGTTCTCTTCCTTGTGGTCTCTCATGCTCCAGTACACTAGTCTAGCTTTCTTGTATGGTGGCCTCAGAGAAATTTCTAAAAGTGAAAACACAGCAACTGAAGATGTCTTGAGGCCTCAGCTCTAGAACCTGCACAATTACTCATCTGCCATTTTATATTAATCAAAGCAAGTCACAGGCCAAACCTGATTCAAAGGCTGGGGAAGAGGTCTCCATCATCTGATAGAGGAGCTGCAAGGAATTTTTGGCCAGCTCAAACCTACACACTAAGTTTTCCTTATAACTGTACTTTCTGCCATTGGGAATTCCTAAACCTCCTCGCATGACTTCCCAGCCACCCTCAAGAATGCATGTGTTCCAAGGCCAGTTGATAAAAGTGGGACACTGAGGTCCACAAAGATTGTCTCAGCCTCCTAAGAGAATATGAAAGTTTGATTCTCTTTGCCTTGATAGGGATCAGACAGCCAAGGGATCCAGGTATGCCTATTGTAGAAGAGGTTATTTGTCACCAGGACAGGTGTCCATTAGAAACTGGACCAAAGCCATGGACTCATTTTTCATAGCTCCTAAAGGAGCCCTCATGGTAATGAATTCTGGGCTCTAGAGGCCAAGGTCAGTGTGATTAAAATGCCTCCCTAACACAGAAAAAACCCACTGGGTAATTATGTGTGTTTTACTACAGATTGAAGTTTCTCCATAAGAAGAATACAGGAATTACTTCAACTCACTTTGGATACTCTTTTACATATTCATATGCTTTCACATTTTTGTAATCAGGGCACACATTTATTATTTTATGCTCTCATTCTCCTAATTAGCATAACTAATTTCCCTTAATATTATGTATAAACATATATCTCTCTCTTTTGAACTTCCCTTGTGAATAGGTAAGATTCTTGCAAGTATTCATAATGTCCCACTTTGCACTGCTATCTACATACGTCTCACTTCCCCTAATTCATCATGCATGTGTTTTCATCATCATTGTCATCACTGCTGTCATCATCACCAGCCAGGGCATTCACTGAACAACCACCATTAACTTTGCACCATACACTTTACAGAAATTATCTCCAATGCTCACAAAACTCTAGAGATAGTTCCTATCCCTATATTTAACGAAGGAGAAAGCTAAGTCTCAGAGAAATTTACTAGCTTGCCCAAAGTTCTGTTGAGAGTAGGTAATGAAGGAAAGACTCAGTTCTACAGCCTATACTATGATTATAAGGAAATGATGAGAGCTAAAGAAAGGATCCAAGTCAAAATAATTTTCATATATTCCATTATAGCTAGCAGGGTCCATGTATGTAATACAATAATACATAATTTTAGAAGAATATGCTATTTTATAGAACATGTCCATATATGGGATGGTCATTAGCAGTTTTATTAATAAAGCAGGTAATTACATTTTGTCACTATATGATATCATATAATGTAGTGTATTATATCATTACTACATACTTTGCTTGACCATTCCCCTACTGCTGAAAATGTCTATCATATTCAAAGTTTATCCTATTATTAACATACAGGTATCAGTTCAAAGAAGGAGAGTAGAGTAATTAAGAGACAATGAATCTTACTGACTTTGGGAGAGTCGGTTATCCATCCAGGCCTTACCATTTTTAATGATAAGATAGAGATTATGGAAGTACCATTATCTTAGAGTTGTCACAAGTATTTTTTTTAACATCTTTATTGGAGTATAATTGCTTTACAATGGTGTGTTAGTTTCTGCTTTATAACAAAGTGAATCAGTTATACATATACATATATTCCCATATCTCTTCCCTCTTGTGTCTCCCTCCCTCCCACCCTCCCTATCCCACCCCTCTAGGTGGTCACAAACCACCTAGCTGATCTCCCTGTGCTATGCGGCTGCTTCCCACTAGCTATCTATTTTACGTTTGGTACTGTATATATGTCCATGCCACTCTCTCACTTTGTCACAGCTTACCCTTCCCCCTCCCCATATCCTCAAGTCCATGCTCTAGTAGGTCTGTGTCTTTATTCCCGTCTTACCCTTAGGCTCTTCATGACATTTTTTTTTTTTTCTTGGATTCCATATATATGTGTTAGCATACAGTATTTGTTTTTCTCTTTCTGACTTACTTCACTCTGTATGACAGACTCTAGGTCCATCCACCTCACCACAAATAACTCAATTTTGTTTCTTTTTATGGCTGAGTAATATTCCATTGTATATATGTGCCACATCTTCTTTATCCATTCATCTGTCGATGGACACTTAGCTTGCTTCCATGTCCTGGCTATTGTAAACAGAGCTGCAATGAACATTTTGGTACATGACTCTTTTTGAATTATGGTTCTCTCAGGGTATATGCCCAGTAGTGGGATTGCTGGGTCGTATGGTACTTCTATTTGTAGTTTAAGGAACCTCCATACTGTTCTCCATAGTGGCTGTATCAATTTACATTCCCACCAACAGTGCAAGAGGGTTCCCTTTTCTCCACACCCTCTCCAGCATTTACTGTTTGAAGATTTTTTGATGATGGCCATTCTGACCGGGATGAGATGATATCTCATTGTAGTTTTGATTTGCATTTCTCTAATGATTAATGATGTTGAGCATTCTTTCATGTGTTTGTTGGCAATCTGTGTATCTTCTTTGGAGAAATGTCTATTTAGGTCTTCTGCCCATTTTTCGATTGGGTTTCATGCCTGCAGTAAATATTATCAAACACCCAATGTACACCAGGGCCAGACTCTGTTGGGGGTAAGCAGGAAACTAAACAAGTACCTGATGACACAGACCTTACCTTTGGGTGGGAGACACATGATATAAGCATAAAATGAATGTAAATATAATACCCAGTCAAAAGAAGTCTTTGTGAGCAAACCTCTGTATTCTCTGTTTCACATCATCTCATACCCTACTCATTCTTTATAGTTTTAATGTAACTTCCCCAAAGAAGGTCATTTTAAAGCCGCAGATTGGTCAAATCCCTTTAGATTTACATTCTTTCAAAACATGTAGTCCTGCTGTATCATTACATTTACTTCTGTGATTACTTCATCCATTTTTCTTCTTCTCCTAGACTGTATACCAAATAAGAATCCATAACTATCATGCTCATATTGTATCTCCAGGACCTAACTGTGTAGTGCCTAGCAGAAAAAAGATTCACTAATATGCCTTCATTGAGCAAATGAATCTGATGGATAACAGAAAGGGACAAGGTCAGTTTTTATTATGAAAACAAACTTCCCAGTTTCTTCTCCTAGAACTCTTCTACTTCAAGACACCATAAAATCCGAGTTTTTGGATGCTCACAAATCCCCAGCAACCGCAGCAACCAGGCAAAATCAACGGGTGTCAGAGTAGCAAAGGAGGATCTAGATTATTTTTAATCAGCATTAAAAAGAACTTGAACACATCCAGAGAGAGTTTCATCATCATTTGTTTTATTTAATGAAAAACCTACAGAGATTAGCTCTCTGCTGTCGTGAGAAGGAATTCTTTAACACAGTAATGATTTATGATTTGTTAGACAGTGTTTAATTGACTTTTGTCCAGCATCTGAAGATGCTTATCGTATAGCTGGTCACTCATGTTAATGAAAAAATGGATTCCTTACAATAGTCACACTTGAATTTAGATAGCAAATGATATATATCGATCCCAGGGAGAAGAAACAGAGGTTGAGCAAGTGGGGAGAGAGAGGACTTTTTAATTAATTTTATGGTAAGAATAAATGTATTAGGCTTCAAATTCCCAACAATGTGCGTTCTGGACATGGGCATTTGTATGGAGGGAAATGTTTCACAGCTTATACATATAAATGTGTGTGTGTGTGTGTGTGTGTGTGTGTGTGTATATATATAAAACTAAATGCCTCAGTGTTTCTACATCTGTGGGGTCTAGGAACATGCACAAATATATACATATATATGGTATACATCCTTATATACATGAATATATACTGATGCCTATGTGTATATATGTATGTATCTGTGTAAATATGTTTAACTTATGCATGAATGTGAGTTTGTGCAGATAAGCATGGCTATTATTTTGATTTTTCATCCTGATCCTATTCACAGAAGAAGAAATTAGGACAGCCCAAACAGGAAGAGAATAACAGACTTGTATCCATCTCCAAGTCATAAGAAGGCAGCTCTTTGCCATTTTAAATGGTTTATATTTAACAGAAACCAAAAAATAAAGAAAAAAATTGTAAGTTGATACTTTATCTCCTGCTGTTTGTGAACCTTCAAGAAAATCAAGTACATGATTTGGGAGAAATGTGCTGCCACTTAAATTTCCCCACAGTCCTGCTTCCTAACACCAGCACACATTTGCAGAATAAAAAACTCTTGAACAACATTCCCTTATACTATTGATTAGAGTGTATTTTTTAATTAAAGGCAAATAAACATGTTTCTATAGAGACTTTGGGAAATAAACCACCACAGCACAGTCACTGAGACACGGAATATTAAAAACCACAAAATGAGGAACTCAGACCACTCCCTGCCCATTGGTCTTGCTCAGCAGAATGTAAATCAGGATGCTTCCTAATCTAGGGCATTGCTCTTAATTTTGTTTCTAGATGTGTGTGCCTTTGCAGCTCCAGATGCATTTGCAAAATTAAAAGCATAACTTATCTCCCAAAGGCAATATTCCATCAGCCTAGTGACTTAGTCCTGATGAAAAACTGGCTCTAAACAATGCTTGTTCACTGTTCGGTCTGGTCTCAGGAACAGCAGTGGGTAATAATTTTCAACATCCAGGATGGGTTATGGAGATGTAGGTCAGTTTCTCTCCTTCCTTTGAACAAATATAGGTAAGTTAAACCAGACTTATCTCTTCCCTTATATGTCACCCTGCACCATTAGCCAAATGGTTCAAAATACATGAACTGCCAGGACGAGTAGTGAGGGTCCTGTCACCAGAAGACCCCATGGGCAAGTGTTTTTCCTTGGACTAAATAAGGGCACAGATAGTGCCTTTTTAAGCTGTGAGCACCAGAATGGGAATCGAAAGTCACAAAAAATTGTAGTCTAAATAGCATCAAGGAAGGTCAATACAGACCAAGTAGAGTTCTGGAGACTCCAAGGTGCACAGCAGAGGTGATAAATTGAGAATATCATATCCCAGGAAGGGGTGTGTCCAAATGTGAACTAGAGGTACAAATGCAAGAAAAGACCTGGGAGTAGAGGATATGTAACAGTCAGTAGCTTGCTACAGAAGACTTGAGTCAATAATATTTCACTTCTGCCAGATTTCTCTGACTCCTCATCCTCCTCGCTCCAGAACCCCCACAGCATGCGATGACGAACTGGTTAATGCACTTCAATCATGGCTATAGCATAGGGTTATTTATCTTGTGTATGTACTGGTTACTTTATTTTATTGTTTTAGAGTTATAAAGATTCTTAGCAGTCACTGAGAAAAGAGAGTGAAAGGCATGTATCCCAGATCATAAATCAAGTTGAGAAATAGCCAAGCTTGGAAGACAGATTAGCTGGATTCATGTGCAGTAGTCCTCTCTTGTGTACTTCCTATTAAATAAGGAACCAGCCTCATGGTGAATGTGGTGATGAATTAAGTGGGATAATAGGCAAGTGATTATGCATTAGGGAATAATGGATGAGCGTTGACCTATTTTTTAACTTTAAAGTTTTCTTAGGGCTGATACTTTAATAGCATTGGTTGAGAGTCAATTCAGATAAAGTGATCAGAGCTGTTGTTTTAAGATAGTGGGATAATCTTTACTTAATATAAAAATAACTCCACTTATTAATGTCAGTATATTACTTTTAAAATATATTTTTAAAAAAATCAATGCAGGTGAAGCAGTCCCAGAGTGAGGGAAGTTACTGCAATTATTTTACGAGTTTGGGCTTTCTTTTTCTTTATTCTCCACTTTGGTTGCCCTTGTTTTAAAGTTAATATGAGACTGTTTCTTTTCTTAGTGGCATGTACCATTTCCACATTTCCCAAAGGTTCTTAAAGCTAATGGACAATGTGGGACAAAGGTTTTCACTGCCAATTTCCAATATGGGCAGCATATTTCCAATAGCAAAGAGCTATTGAGCTAAAGAGCAAGAGCTACCCACTTTGACTTACTTGGGAGGGAGCATCTGTAAATGCTTGGGAAATATATCTTGAATGCATTGATTAGGTAATCTCACTGAAGTCCAATTATAGGCGATGACAATTGGGTGTTATTTTTCGGGATAGATCATCTGAATATCTGAATATCCAATTCATTTCAGGACTTAAAGTGATTAATTCATGCCTAGTCCCTGTCCAAGATATAATATGAGGCTTTTTTAAAAAGCAATACTGGATACTAAATTCTGGTTTCTCCTCCAGTTTTCCCCAAATCACTTTAATTCAGTTTTTCAAAGGCAGGCTTTTTGTGTACACATGTGTTTCAGACCTTCCACAACCAATACACTGAGCTAAGCATAAAGAGCCAGACCTCAAACTTGAGTAAGAGAGAGTGAACTGGCAGATTCTGTAAGTCAGCAGGGCCAGAAGTTACGTCCAAAAGAGAAAGAAAGGCACACTGACAGGTCCAGAGTCAGTGAGAAGCAGCAGCAGGGATACGTGCTCAAGCAAGGACGCCGGTGGGAAACTAGGGCAGAGAGTGGGATTGAAACTTAAGTGACAAACCAAGGTCAGCCTTGGCTGTAAATGTAATAATGTAAAGTTTACTATTTCTTTAGCAATATGGGAGGAAAACCATGGTCTGATGGTATGTGTGTGTGTGTGTGTGTCTGTGTGTGTGTGTGTGTGATCTATCATGACTTGCAACTTAGATATTATCTGCTCCATGACATACAACAGACAAGGTACGTGGTCAGAAGTTTTGACCTAGGTGTCATAGTACTCACTCTTTCACCATGGGTGTTGAATGTGGAATTTCTGATACAATGGATAAGACAAAGGATAGCACTGTGGTTAAAACTAAAGGGACAGGAATATGGCTTCTCTTGTTTAAATCTCAGCACTGTCAGCTACTAATTGTGTGAATATGATAATGTTATTTAACCTTTTTGGGGTTTAGTTCCTTTATAGCTATACTGGGGATCATATCAATTAGGATAGGATCAACTGCTGTAATAAATAGACAGTGGCCCAAACACAGTGGAAGTTTCTTGTTTTTTTATCATTTATAGAACACATCAAGTGTGTTGTTTCTGCTCATCAGATGCTTCTCTTCCATACAGTGACTCAGTAACCGAGGATCCCTATATAGCTCATGACCCCACCTTACTCTACGACCTTATAATCATTTGCAAGCACCCAGCTGAAAGGAGGGAAGGACATGGAGGAGGTTATCCTTCTTCTGAAAAGCCTTACTTTTCCTTATATTCCACTGACAATAACTGGTCACATGATTACACCGATGTAAATGGATCAGAAGAATAGAAAATCTGACTGAAACACTGTTTCCCAGTGGAAGGATACTACTCTATTCTAGAGCAGGCTGAATAATGCATACCCAAAGATATCAGTCTCTGATCCCTGGAACCTATCAATTTTACCTCATTTAAAAAAAAAAAATTCTTTGCAGATGTTATTAAAATAAGGACTTTGACACGGGAAGTTTATCCTGGGTTATCCACCAGGCCCTAAAGAGAAAACAGATGGAGATATGATACAAACAGAAGAAGAGGCAATGTAATAAGGAAGAAGAGATTGGAGTGATGTGGCCACAAGTCAAGGAATGCCAGCTGTGAAGGAAGGGTCTAAGAGCAGCCCAATGCCTCCCTGTGTTCCCAAGAAGAACCTTGTGTAGAAGATGTGCTGACAAGCTAACAAATCATGTTGCATACAAAGAGTTCAGAGCACAGACAGTGCAATCCTTTTCCCTCCATGTGGGGCACATATATACTTTCATTGCAAGTGCTCAGCTCTATTTTTGTCAATGGCCCTCAGACACACACCCTCAGCTTTCTTTATTTCAGACTCCACAGAATGAGGGTAATGGTTCTCTGCTGTAGCAGGAAGCGGCCATACTGCCTATGTAGGCTGCACAATGAGTGGATCAGCTAGCCGTGAGCAACCGACACATGGCAAGGTCTGGATCTCCTGTGCTCTCTCTCTCCTCTTGAGCCTCATGTGTGTTGTCTGTTCAGCAACCTGGAATCATGCATTAGTCTCCTCCCTGGGTGGTACTTCCCTGCCTTTTGACCTTGGCCACACTCTTGCTATATTCTATCCTGCAGCACAGCCTGATCACTGAGTGAAAGACCAGAAGCCACCAGAAGCTGAACGAGGCCAGGAACAGATTCTCCCCGAGAGCCTCCAAAGCAAGCAGGGCCCTGACAACATCCTGACTTGCATTCAGTGAAACTGACCTCAGACATCTGGCCTCCTGAACTGTGAGAAAATAAATTTCTCTTGTTTTAAGTCCCCAAATGTGTAGTAATTTGTTACAGCAGCTACAGGAAACTAACACATACTCTAAGCAAAAGGAGAATATATTTCATTGGGAAGCTGGTTATTTATGCCACAAAAATATTAATCTCTACCTCACAGGATTATGGCAGGATTAAATGCGATAACTCATGTCAGGTAAGGAAGGTAAGATCTAAATTTACAGGTAATTTTTAAAATATAAATGAACTTCCAAAATCTGAAAGTGATTTAAATCTGGGAGAGAGTGGCTTATCATACTCACTTGTATTTTTTAAAATACATTTTTATGGTTTTTTTTTTTTTTTTTGTATATAAGAGGAAAGGGTGGAATTACAGTACTTCAGTTGGGTAATGCCTATGAGAGCCTGTAGCATATGTGCATGCCATCAGTAATGGGAGGGAAAAGAGTGGGGAGTGGGGGGTAGCTCTGAGAATTGCTGGTCTAAACAGAATGTGTGCAAATCCATACAAATTAAAGAAGCCACTGACTGAGAAAATGCTTTATGAGTTTTAAAGTGTTAAATGTGTTCTTCCATCTCCTTTTCCCACTTCTTCTTCTTACATATTATCAGTGGCTCTATGAACACAGACTGCTTGGGAAGATGGGAGAAATGTATAAGCATTGCTGAAAGGGAGGAAGAAAATTTAACATTCCCTTCAGCACCTCTGTTTTTCATTTGTGATTCTTAAAATAGCAAACTGGAGAATAAATTGAAAACAATTCTCAAGTGAAGATCTGTATTATGAGTGCATCCCATTCATCTCTTCTTATCTTTTCACTTGTGGACACTCAAGAGTTGGCTGTATTTATTTAAGTCATTAAATCTACTGTGCTATCAGAAACCCTCTGGGAATGGTTACTTAAATAAATTTTTAAAAAATCAACCTGATTTTCTCTTGCACTAGTGACATGTGTACGTGATCAGTGACTGAAATCTGTGACATTCAGTAAGGGGACTTCAACCCTTATAGCACAATAATTTTTAGCTTCTTCCCCCTTCTTTAATCCTCAGAGGATCTTAAATTCTAACTAAATATGAATATCTATGTAATCTACCAAAATAAAATCTGTCTAAATAAAAATACTAATACAAAAATGTATGATACACATATCAGTACATTATGGTTTAGCTAGAGATAATGAAAATTCTATATTGGTTTATTTTTACATTTTTAAGACTGCCTACCTCACCTAGCTGCAATAATCAGAAATTTAAACATTCAATTAACAACAGTTATTATATTGTACATAAAATATTAGCTGTTAATCCTTTACTATGTGTCAGGTACTAAAACAAAGATTTTAGCTGCGTTATCTCATGTTTTAATTCTCCCAACACATTGGTGGGACAGCGGTTATTACCACCATTTTAGACATGAGGAAACACATACCCAGAGACTGTAAGTGATTTGTCTGGGATGAAACAGCTGTAAATGTCAGAGTCAAGGGTTTCAACCATGAATGTCCTGATCTCAGAGCCCATGTTCTTAACCACAACAAGACTGCAGAGCAAGAATGGGCAATCTGGATAATCTAGGGTAAACCTCCTTTCTGTCTGTTTGCAAAAAGGCAGGTAGACAGGGGTTACAAAACTTATCTGATACCATGAACATTTTCAGAGGAAGTTCCCAATCAAGACTTTAAGATTTAAAAATTCTCGTGTTTTATTTTTTCTCACATAATACTGAATTTAACTGCACCTCTTAACATAACACATGGTTGAAAAAACAAAGGGAAAAGCTCATACCAATAACACACTCTCACCTCTAGATAAGCAGATCTTTTCCATGAGAAATGTGAATTGCATTGGTGTAGACATAAGTTCTTTGTTTCAAAAAATGCATCATTATACCAAATATTTAAAAATTAAAATTGATCTTTACTGGTACTGAGAAAGCCCACTTCTAAGATGTCCTAAGAACCTAGTGTATTTTCCCTTGGCTGCAAATTGACTGCACTGTCACATTTACTAAGCCCTTGGCCCAAGGCATTTTATCCCAGGAAATCAAACAAGAGTTCTGCTGTTCATATCTCTTAATTTTATTATTCTCAAGGAATCCTAGGAAAAGAAGATATCATAAAGGTTAACTTGGCCAAACCATCAGCAGTTATGTAAGTCTACCTCTAATCTCCTCCCCAAATTGGACAATCTCTTCTCATTCATTCATTCATATGTAATAATCATCTAATGCCGATTATAATGTGCAAGATTGAATAACTGGCCTTCAAAGTTTTCAAAGTGTATTAGAAAGACAGACTGGACTTAAATCCAGGCTTCACTGCGTCCTAGCAGCAGCATCTTGGACAAATTACTTAACCTCTTAGATTCCTCAGTTACCTTATTTGACTTCAGGTAACGAAAGTATTGTTCACGGGCTCCCCTGGTGGCGCAGTGGTTGAGAGTCTGCCTGCCGATGCAGGGGACACGGGTTCGTGCCCCGGTCCGGGAGGATCCCACATGCCATGGAGCGGCTGGGCCCGTGAGCCAGGGCCGCTGAGCCTGCGTATCCAGAGCCTGTGCTCCGCAACAGGAGAGGCCACAGCAGTGAGAGGCCCACGTACCACAAAAAAAAAAAAAAAAAAAAAAAAAAAGGATTGTTCACTAAGTGGATTCTCAGCAAATGACTATTGTTGTCATCCTTACTGGAATTTTGTTGGACAGAAGACTCTGGTAAAATTAACTTTTCTTTGTCCCTGTTTCACCATTTGTTAAAACTATAGTATTTGGGAAAGATTAAATGAATTAATACATGAAAATGGTGCCTAGCACACAGTGATCATCTAATGAGTTATTGTAATGTATTATTATTAAAAATAAGTAAAGTTCACATGTATACATGCATGATTGGTCTTTATAGTAAAGAGCACTTCAAATAGGATGAGGTGAGTCAAGACAAAGTGCATAAGGGAAATTTGAACTGAATTGTTTGGAAGTTTACAATGGGGTTAGCTTTTCTTCAACATATTAAGATTGTGTAGAACTAGAAAAGCCTGCTTAAGCACAGATGTGAACTATCACACAATATGATGGAGTTAACAGCCACAATTCAGAAGCAATTTTTCCCGGGCTCATGCAATTTATATTCCTTTCTCCCCTTCTTTTCCATCTTGGGCCTTAGTAGGAGACAATCCCTCATGGAGTTCCAGTCAGCTGTCAACTGGAGTTGATCTTTTTCCATTTAAGTTTCGAGTTATTGATGGGCAAAACATTTCCCCAACTTTTTTCAGCTTGAAAAAGGACTCTTTAGTTACTCTCTCATAATTCAGAAAAAAGGTGTATAGAATGTGTACGTGTGTGTGTTTCTGTATTTGTATGCATGTATGTGTGTTTATTTGGTGATCATGTGTATGTTTTTTAAGGCAAACATTTTGAAAATGTTCATAAAAAGCACACCTAATACTTTTATGTTGTGTCACTGTGTGTAAATTAATGTTGTTGTGCATTTGTATTTGCATATACACAATGTTTCTATAACACAATGTGTTTTTCGAACTTACACTTTTTTTCAACTTCTTTAAGTTAATTTTAATATATTACTTTATATTTCTACCTCAGCTTTCTGCTTACAAAATGCCTTGCATATAGAAGAAAGCTCAGAAATACTTGCTGAACACAAAGCCATAAATGAGGCTTGCTGGACACATGTTGCTTGAGATACTAAGGAAAAGACAGTGATACGCCAAGCTGCTAATTCAAGTCAGGAATCTACTAAATTCATAGCAACAAGTTAAATGCTGCAGGTAGAGGTGATGGATACAAATGGTTGAGTCCTAGCACTGTTTCTGGGTTGCAGGACCAGGTGAGGTTAAGTTTTCATGATCTGCAGGACAAGCCTGAGGTAAGAGAAGATAATTAGGGTAAGGTTTGCTAATATGCTATGAAACTACTAGATGTCAGAGAATGGCCAAAAAGCCAGAAGAAAAGGAATGAATATTAGATAGGAATTTATAAAAAATAAGTTACAGGGTGAGCTCAATCACTACTAACAAGATCTGCAACCTTGTATAAGCTGCTTCACCCTCTTTAAATTGTCAATGTATTTATTTGTAAAACTAGAGGTTTAATTAATAACATCTTCCTTAAGAATTGCTCCAACCCACTATAAGCTGAAATAGTTTACTATACAAGTTGTTTGTTGTTTTGGTTATCTGCAACTGTATAACAACCCTCCCAAAAGTTTATAGCTAAAAATAACCACAATTCTTTGTAGTGATTGGGCTCAGCCAGGCAATTCTTCTGCTCCATGTAATGTTAGCTGGTACTATAGTCATCTAGGGGATTAATTGGCTTGAAAATCTAAGATGGTTTATTTACATGGCTGGTGATTAATGCTGACTGTTGGCCTGGAGCTCAGCTAGGGCTGTCACCCAGATAATTTTTATATAGCTTCTCCTTATGGCTTGGGCTTCTCACAGTATGGCTTATAGGTTCAAAGATGGAGGGTCCCAAATGTAAGTGTTCCAACAGGGGAGCAAGTGAAAGCTGCCAGTCACCTTAAAAATTAGGTGTTGAATGGCACAATATCACTTCTGCCACATTCTGGTAGTTGAGCATTCACAGGGTTAGACTGATTCAAAAAGAAGAGGAATAAACTTCAACTCTCACTAGGGAGAAAGACAAAGAAGTTGTGGACATTTTTAAGCAACCCACATTTTGTTCTCTGGCTATAAATTACTTACATTCATTTCACTTGCAAAATACCCTCCGTCTCTCCCCCACACTCCCCGAATTCTTCTTCTATTATTGGATATGACACCAAGAGCAGGATCCTGTCATCTAAATGAGGTCCGGGGTTTTTGGATGTGATTTCTTCTCAGTATGACACAGTGAACTAAGACTCATCTGATCCCACATACACCACACAAAATAGTGAGGCAGGGACAGGAAAACCACAATTCCCACCCCCATCTAGTGCTCTGCTTGTAAATGTTTACCAATCATTCTCCAGGGACAGGAAGAGTGCTGGTACCTAGTGTTTGCTGATTTCTGTGATGTAAATATGCCCACCCTGGCCAATTTCAATGTATTAACATGTCAACTAGATTGAAAAGTTCTTGAGAATTTAACTATTGGCTCTTGCTCCATTCAAGAAAAACAAGTTAGGAAATAGGAAGCATTATCAATGGTTCATAGCAATTCTGAAATCAAGCTGGGTACGTGCTGGCAATTACTGTAATTTATTAGAGTGGTTACCCTTGGCTCTTGGCTCTATTCTCCAGGTTCCTGCGCATAGGAAGCTGGAGATCCAAAATCTCATTTCATGTTTATAAAACCCCTTTTAAAATTGTGTGGGTTTCCTATGTATTAATTTATAGATTTATTTTATAAGCCAAAGTCTACCTTAAGCCATTATCCAAAAACCTGGACCCCAAAATCATTCTGAGACTGGCCCTTTCCTGCTGGGAGTCAGAATGCCATGAAACAATGCTGTTAAGAAACTTGGGACATTTCCTTTCTAGCAGAAATGGTCTAAGATAAATGCTGTTCAGAGTATCAGAAGCCTCATTACCTGGCTGGTATTACTTTAAACACTTTTAAGATCCTAACAAAGAGTCTAACAGATAACTCTTGAGACTTGATATTGAGACCACATAGTGACCTGAGTTTGATTTTTGCCCTAAAGGCGTTTTCTTTTTTTAACTTTGGGAGTCTTTTTCTGTGACAAGGGAAGAAAAGCATTTATTTTTGAACCCAGCAAGTCCTAGTTAAAAATATTTCTCTAGGGGTGTGATAGAGAGGGTAGGAGGGAGGGAGACACAAGAGGGAAGAGATATGGGGACATATGTATATGTATAACTGATTCACTCTGTTATAAAGCAGAAACTAACACACCATTGTAAAGCAATTATACTCCAATAAAGATGTTAAAAATTTAAAAAAATATATATATATATTTCTCTAGCTTGTGCTTGAAAACTGAAGAATCCCTTCTGTAATTCATCTCTCTCTATTTGGACATTATCACATGTAGCTGAAAGAAATTAGTGGACCCTTTTCACATTCTGCCTATAAATAGTCTCAGCTAAATCCACGAGTTCATCAGGTATATGTTCTACTTTATATGTTACCTTAGGTGACAGTGTTGCCAAACTTTCATTACTATATAAGTAACCATTTTCTCAGACTCAAAAATTTTCTCCCTGCCCTTCCTATCTTCCTTAAGGGTTTCCTTGGAGCACTGTGACATTCTGCCTACCACTTAGCTCCAAAGCCATTGCCACACATTTATTTTTAAGACACATCATTAACGTACCTTAAAAAATGTAATTTCTAATTTCCAGTACTAATTTTTGTTTCAGTTATCTGTTTCTGAATAACAATCTAACCCAAAACTTATTGGCTGAAAACAAGAACCATTTATTACCTTTTATGATTATTTGTGCTGCCTGGGCTCAGCTGAGTGGTTTTCTGTTCTGTGTGATGGTGTCTGGGATTATGGTCATCTGGGAGCTTCATCTGAGGGGAATGCCAAAGCTGGTTCACTCACATGGCTGGCAGTTGATACTGGCTGTTGGCCAGGAGCTCAGCTGGGCTACTGTGGCAACACATGGCCATTCTCTGTGGCTTAGGCTTCTCATGCTATAGTAGCTGGGTTTCAAGAGAAAGAATGCCAAGAAAAAGAGGGAAGAAGCAAACATCCCCTTCACTCTTAAAAGGTATGCCTGTAATTGGTATAATATCACTCCTTCCTCATTCTTGTGGTAAGTAGTCACAGGGACAGCACAGATCCAGCGCAAGGGAGAATAAACTCCAATTCTCAAGGGAAGAATGACAAAAAATTCTGATCATCTTGAATCCACCAGACAGAGACATTACCCTGTTTCATGGGACAAAACAACCAGAGAGAATATCTTTGTTTCCATCATTTTTGATCAGTCTGCTTAGGTTATACATGGCTGACTGTAACTTGTTCTTTCTCACTTCTTGATTGTTATAACCATCAAGGTGGGAAAAGCTCTCATTCTAGAAAGAGATTATATCTAACATAATGCGTACTTCAAATGACCATGGACTATTGTCCTGGTGTCTTCTCTAACAATCCTCTCCTATAGTTTCCACGTTGGATAAAGAATTTCATTCCTCATTTATTCACTATTATCACTCTTAGAGCTAGCCTCCCTCATCTCTGCACAGGAAAGAGTATCTCAGATCCAGGATAACTAGATGTTAGACTTGCTTCAGCCATTTTCTAAGTGACCTTGAGCAAATCAGTAAACTCTCATCGATTTTCTCATTTATGATGTGTTGATAAAAATAAAACAAAATAACTACTATAATGAGATTGTGAATGTGAAAGTACTTTTGTTATACCATCTGAAGGATGACTATCTACTTACTAAGAACCCATCTGATGAACCCTCTGGGGGTACAGATTGTGCTTGCATGGAATGTTGCTTTGGCTGGTTGAAATCAGCCAGCTGACACTGACTGTATCATTGAAAAAGAGGCCTCTGTCCACAGCCACCTTGTGCACCATTGCCTTTGGGAAGAAGGCCATACATCAGTGGGGTCCCCATCTGTTTTAGGCAGCCAACCAGCCAGCTCCAACCTGTCAACCAACCATCTCTAGCCCAGTTGGTCTCTTCATATTACACCCTAAACCCCAGTAATTTCAATCTGTTTTGTTGATTGTTTAGATACTTGGTCTATAGGATACAAAATCATCAGTTTGACTAATCTGAGTACTGGATCCACCAGGTGTTCTGGAGCTACACAGACATGTGGTTCATACACAGAGTGTTCCCTAGGGCTCTTTGGGAAGATGACAGAACTTTTTTAATGTGTGCCATTATTGCTTCAAAGTCTTAGCATTACTACCACAACTGTTGGAACCTGGGAAATAGAATTAACTTTACATATGGAAAGAATGTTAGTGAATTCCCAAGTTAAAAACATCATCCTTTTTCTCACATCTTTATTTCCCTGACCTAGTCACTTGCCTGAAATTCTACACTTTTGTACACTTTGGAAACTGAAGGACAAAACAAAATTGATGATTTGACTCAAAATGGGATATCATCATTAGCTAGAAATATAACTGAATTAATTGATTATTACTTAAGCAGTGGCTTTCTAGTTGAGTCCTGAAGAAATAGAACAGAAGACAGGTGACAGTATCATAAAGGATGGGATAAAGGAACATGACAGTTTTCACATCTGATAGGACAAAGTAAGTACACACGAAGATAAGGACATCAGTCACTGGGTAAAAGAGTAGAACACAAGACAGTGAAGCAAAAGGCAGGTGGCGAAATGCATTTGACCCAAAGCTTCATGGCAGGACTTCCACTAAGGAGATATAGGAGATGGGGTTGTAGGTAGATGTAGTAGATAGGGAGCTGACATTACCTGGGGAATGGCAGTTGCTGATTGCTCCAGGTTACTCACAGCTGACTGCTGTGTTTGCTAGTATTTACCATACTTTCCTCAGGCAATTTGATCATAGTAGATTGCAAAAATAGCCACAATACTTTGGACCAACTTCCATTAACAAGTGAAGTTGATTACCCCACCCTTTGGATCTGGACTGCCCTTGTGATTGGCTTTGACAAATAAAATGCAGAGGAAAAGATGGTGTGCCAGTTAGAAACTAGACTTTAAGAAGTCCTACAGTTTCAACTCTTGTTGCTCTTAAAACCTGCTATTAGCATGTGAATAAACCAAAGCCAACCTTTGGAGAATGAGAGGCATAGAACCTAAGTGCTCCTGACACCCTCAACTGACAACCAGTCAATCCCTGGAGACAAAGCTATCTAACCAGTACTGACTACAGATGAGTGAGTGAACCCAGCGAGGAACAGCAAAAGAATACCATCTGTGTCCAGCTCTAACTGCCAACCATAGAAACATGAGCTAGTTAGGTGATTGCTATCTTAAAGTACCAAGTTTTAGAGCAGTTTATCATGTACCAACAGTCAACTGACTGAATGATGCAACACAAATAGATCTGATTTGGGGTTATTCATAATGTGTGGGGGACATCTGACCTTTCCTCCAGGAAAAATGTGAACTTATTAAGAACTTAGTGGAATGCAGAGGAAAAGTTGGCTGTAGTCCTCATAAGACCTATCTACCTGGGCTAAGCTCCTTACTCACCGAAAGCTTCATCTTCTTACACTCAAAGTCAAGACTCTTTGGGAATTCCCTGGTAGTCTAGTGGTAAACAATCCGCCTTCCAGTGCAGAGGATGTGGGTTTGCTCCCTGGTCGGGGAACTAAGATCCAACCTGCTGCGGGGCAACTAAGCCCACGTGCTGCAACTACTGAGCTTGCCTCAACGAGAGAGCCTGCTTGCCACAAACTACAGAGCCCATGCGTCCTGGAGCCCACACGCCACAACTAGAGAGAAAACCCGCACGCCACAACTAGAGAGAAGCCCACGACCGCAATGAAGATCCTGCGCCACAACAAAAGATCTGATGTGCAGCAATGAAAGATCCTGCATGCAGCAACAAAGACCAAAGATACAGCCAAAAAAAAGAAAAAGAAAGAAAATAAATAAATATTAAAAAAAGAGTCTTTGAAAATAAGATTATAAGGAGGTGATGATTTTATCACCTTGTGCAAGTAACATGCACATCTTAAATCACATAAGCCTTAACCCAAAGTAGTGAAAATAATGGTGAGAACATCAGTGCTGATGTCATAATGATAACATAACAATGGCAGATTAAGTCTCCACAATCAACTTGATGTACCCTGCACCTGTGGAATACCTGAAGCGACAATGAATCATCCCAGAATTGAGGTGGTGGACTTTGGGAGCAACTGTAGATTTGGGGTTTTCTGTATGTGACTAACTGGTTTCTGGTTTTATGTTTATCCTAGATTAGTATTTAGAGTTTATTATCATTGTAGATTTGCTTATTGATTTGGTTGCTCTCTTCTTTTTTATTTATATATATATGTATATATATATATATCCTTTTCCTTTTTCTCTTTTTGTGAGTGTGCATGTATATGCTTCTTTGTGTGATTTTGTCTGTATTGCTTTGATTTTATCAACTGTCCTAGGGTTCTGTCTTTCCGTTTTTTGTTTTTTTTTTTTTAAGTATAGTTTTTAACGATTGTTACCATTGGTGAATTTGCTTTTCGGTTTGGTAGCTCTCTTCTTTCTTTCTTCCTTTTTTCTCTTTTTATTACTTTTTAATGTTTTTATTTTTAATAATTTATTTTATTTTTTATTTTAATAACTATTCATTTTAAAAAATTTTTTTCTTTCTTTCTTTTTTTTCTCCCTTTTCTTCTGAGCTGTGTGGCTGACAGGGTCTTGGTTCTCTGGCCAGGTGTCAGGCCTGTGCCTCTGAGGTGGGAGTGTCAAGTTCAGGATATTAGTCCACCAGAGATACCCCAGCTCCACATAATATCAAACGGTGAAAGCTCTCCCAGAGATCTCCATCTCAATGCTAAGACCCAGCTCCACTCAACAACCAGCAAGCTACAGTGCTGGACACCCTATGCCAGACAACTAGCAAGACAGGAACACAACCCCACCCATTAGCAGAGAGGCTGCCTAAAATCATATTAAGGTCACAGACACCCCAGAACACACCACCGGATGTCATCCTGCCCACCAGAAAGACAAGATCCAGTCTCATCCACCAGAACACAGGCACTAGTCCCCTCCATCAGGAAACCTACACAACCCACTGAACCAACCTTAGCCACTGGGAGCAGACACCAAAAACAATGGGAACTATGAACCTGCAGCCTGTGAAAAGGAGACCCCCGAAACAGTAAGTTAAACAAAGTGAGAAGACAGAAAAACACAAAAGATGAGGGAGCAAGGTAAAAACCCACCAGACCTAACAAATGAAGAGGAAATAGGCAGTCTACCTGAAAAAGAATTCAGAGTAATGATAGTAAAGATGATCCAAAATCTTGGAAATACAATGAAGAAAATACAAGAAATGTTTAACAAGGACCTAGAAGAACTAAACAACAAACAAACAATGATGAACAACACAATAAATGAAATTAAAAATTCTCTAGTAAGAATCAATAGCAGAATAACTGAGGCAGAAGAATGGATAAGTGACCTGGAAGATAAAATAGTGGAAATAACTACCTCAGAGCAGAATAAAGAAAAAAAGAAGGAAAATAATTGAGGACAGTCTCAGAGACCTCTGGGGCAACATTAAACACACCAACATTCGAATTATAGGTGTCCCAGAAGAAGAAGAGAAAAAGAAAGGGACTGAGAAAATATCTGAAGAGATTATAGTTGAAAACTTCCCTCATATGGGAAAGGAAAGAGTCAATCAAGTCCAGGAAGTGCACATAGTCCCATACAGGATAAATCCAAGGAGAAACACGCCAAGATACATTAATCAAATTATCACAAATTAAATACAAAGAAAAAATATTAAAAGCAGCAAAGGAAAAGCAACAAATAACATACAAAGGAATCTCCATAATGTTAACAGCTGATCTTTCAGCAAAAACTCTGCAAGCCAGAAGGGAGTAGCAGGACATATTTAAAGGGACAAAAGGGAAAAAACCTACAGCCAATATGACTCTACCCAGCAAGGATCTCATTCAGATTGGATGGAGAAATTAAGAACTTTATAAACAAGCAAAAGCTAAGAGAATTCAGCACCACCAAACCAGCTTTACAACAAATGCTACAGGAACTTCTCTAGGCAGGAAACACAAGAGAAGGAAAAAAGACCTACAATAACAAACCCAGAACAATTAAGAAAATGGTAATAGTAGACAAAGCAATCTTGAGAAAGAAAAACGGGGCTGGAGGAATCAGGCTCCTGGATTTCAGACTATACTACAAAGCTACAGTAATCAAGACAATATGGTACTGGCACAAAAACAGAAATACAGATCAATGGAACAGGATAGAAAGCCCAGAGGTAAACCCACACACATATGGTCACCTTATTTTTGATAAAGTAGGCAAGAATATAGAATGGAGAAAAGACAGCCTCTTCAATAAGTGGTGCTGGGAAAACTGGACTGCTACATGTAAAACAATGAAATTAGAACACTCCCTAACACCATACACAAAAATAAACTCAAAATGTATTAAAGACCTAAATGTAAGGCCAGACACTGTAAAACTCTTAGAGGAAAACATAGGCACAACACTCTATGACATAAATCACATCAAGATTCTTTTTGACCCACCTCCTAGAGAACTGGAAATAAAAACAAATATAAACAAATGGGACCTAATGAAACTTCAAAGCTTTTGCACAGCAAAGGAAACCATAAACAAGATGAAATGACAACCCTCAGAATGGGAGAACATATTTGCAAATGAAGCAACTGACAGAGGATTAATCTCCAAAATATATAAGCAGCTCAATACCAAAACAACAAACAACCCAATCCAAAAATCGGCAGAAGATCTAAATAGACATTTCTCCAAAGAAGATATACAGATTGCCAACAAACATATGAAAGGATGCTCAGCATCACTAATCATTAGAGAAATGCCAATCAAAATTACAATGAGGTATCACCTCTCACCAGTCAGAATGGCCATCATAAAAAAAATCTACAAGCAATAAATGCTGGAGAGGGTGTAGAGAAAAAGGAACCCTCTTGCACTGTTGGTGGGAATGTAAACTGATACAGCCACTATGGAGAACAGTATGGAGGTTCCTTAAAAAACTACAAATAGAACTACCATACGACCCAGCAATCCCACTACTGAGCATATACCCTGAGAAAACCATAATTCAAAAAGCCATATACCACAATGTTCATTGCAGCTCTACTTACGATAGCCAGGACATGGAAACAACCTAAGTGTCCATCGACAGATAAATGGATAAAGAAGATGTGGCACGTATATACAATGGAATATTACTCAGCCATAAAGAGAAACAAAATTGAGTTATTTGTAGTGAGGTGGATGGACCTAGAGGCTGTCATACAGAGTGAAGTAAGTCAGAAAAAGAAAAACAAATGCCATATGCTAAAACATATATATGGAATCTAAAAAAAAAAAAAACAATGGTCATGAAGAACCTAGGGACAAGACGGGAATAAAGATGCAGACCTACTAGAGAATGGACTTGATGGTACGGGAAGGGGGAAGGGTAAGCTGGGACAAAGTGAGAGAGTGGCATAGACATATATACACTACCAAACATAAAATAGATAGCTAGTGGGAAGCAGCCGCACAGCACAGGGAGATCAGCTCGGTGCTTTGTGACCACCTAGAGGACTGGGATAGGGAGGGTGGGAGGGAGGGAGACACAAGAGGGAAGAGACATGGGGACATGTGTATGTGTATATCTGATTCACTTTGTTATAAAGCAGAAACTAACACACCATTGTAAAGCAATTATACTCCAATAAAGATGTTAAAAAATTTAAAAAAGAAAAAAGGATGCAGATCTACTAGAGAATGGAGTTGAGGACACAGGGAAAGGGAAGGGGAAGCTGGGACAAAGTGAGAGAGTGGCATGGACATATATATACTACCAAATGTAAAATCAATAGCTAGTGGGAAGCAGCCGCATAGCACAGGGAGATCAGCTTGGCGCTTTGTGACCACATAGATGGGTGGGATAGGGAGGGTGGGAGGGAGGGAGACGCAAGATGGAAGAGATATGGGATATATGTATATGTATAGCTAATTCACTTTGTTATAAAGCAGAAACTAACACACCATTGTAAAGCAATTATACTCCAATAAAGATGTTAAATAAAAGGAAAGAAAATATTAAATATTTAGTAAGATGAAGATAAGCAGTAAGTAAAACCAATTGATGAGTTGATTTGATAATACAGATTTTAAGTACATTACTAACAGAACAATGTGAATATATCACACAAGTTTTACCCACAAAAAAAAAGTTCAGCCTACGGAAGATCTTGGTCCTATGAAATTTATAGTGATATAAATGGAGTGCCAGGAAAGAGAATTAAAAGGAGAATATTATATTATTAGTAAGGGCAAGATGATTTGGAGGAAAGAGAATGGAAGTGGGCAGACCTTCAGTAGGAGGCTACTGAAATAGACCAGATGAGAGGCAATGAGCTATGAAATAGGGCACCAAAAATAGGAATGGTAATGGGGAAAGGTTTCAAAGATGTTGCAGGAAAAACCCAAAATAACAAAAACAAAAAAACAACACTGCTGTGGGCTCATAGCAATCTACTCCTGTGGTCAACTCCATGGTGGGTCAGACTGTTATCACTTTACAGTGCACGAATTCACGATCTGGGGCTTACTGCTGGCTGAAATGTATGAATGATGCAAAAGAGTGGAGTTGAGGAGCTATAATGAGAGACAGATGTAGGCAGAGAGCATTGAGAGTCTTCTGCAGTGTGGTAAATTGCAGCATGTGATTGGTTTACTCATGAGGATGCTCTTGGAGCTCACTGCAACAATCACAGAGGATTTTGCTTATCTCTGGCCATCTGCTCCAGCCCAGGATATCCTCTCCTCTACCATCTAGATTCTGAGGATGTTTTCCCAAGCAATAATGGGAGGAGAACTAGAAAGGAGAAAAACGAAACGCTGTCTCCTCAAATTGTTCTGAGACTTAGTTCTGTATTGGGGGTGGTGGTGCATGATGCACTCACACTTAGCAACACTTGGTTCCAGCAAATAAAATGAATAAAGGCATTGGTGTTCTGATTGAGGCTGGGATAAAAGCCTAAAAAGCCAATCTTCTTGGCTGACCCTACTAGGTCCTCCTAATGGCCTTTGTTGGATTGTAGGAAGTACAGTTAGAAAACCATTGATCCACCACCCTCACTTTCATGCTGGGAAACTGAATCGCAGAGGGATGAAGTAAATTCTGCAGGGTCCCATAGCTTTTCAGTGGCATAATAATGCCTGAAATCAAGTCCTAATCCTGTACTTCTCTTCACAACAAATTCACTTTATCCAGTATTAAAGGCCATCTTTCTGCTTTCCTGTGGTTTCTAGTCCATTGTACTAAACATGTCTTTTTATTCTGATGTTGACATCTGGGGTCTTACTGGTGGTGGGGAAACTGCCCCTCCCAGGGCTAGCCAATTCCTAGAGTAAACACCTCATCTGTGATGTACCCTTCATATGCAGACTAATCTAAAAACCCAGTCTCCTCAAACACATACATCTCCTCTGACTCGTAGAATCTAAGTCAATATTCCTTTGCCTTAATCACCTCAAGTCCAGTACCAGACGACTCAGGCTAACCACTACACCCCAGAGCATGCTGAAAGTATTTACACCAGCCAATCCTGAACATGTTTACCTCCCTTACCTGTTTTCCCCCATGGGAAAAAACAGGCTCTTGCCATGTTTCCTTCCACTGCTTCCACCTCCTGACCCACCCTTGTGCTTCTCCACATGACCCTGCATAGTGTGGCATGCCCCTTCCTCTTGGGAGCTATGAGTGGCAAACTGTTTTCTCAATGGTAGTCATCTCATGATCTGTTGATCTCACAATATCTGAATAATAATAAACCCTACGTTTTAAAACACCCATGCCTCTATTCCTGCTCTTCTTTGTTTTGTCTATCTCACCCACTGCAGTCTGAGCCCCTACTTTGTAGCCTGTATGTGTCTGGTACAGAGAGCAAACACGTAATACACACGTGCTGAAATCATGCCTGTGAATTTTAAAATGATGATTAGAAACTACTACATGAAAAAACTTCTTCTAGGCATGATAACTGTTCTCAATGAGCTCATTGTCAAGTCTTACCCAGGAAAAATAAGACATGCATCCAGGTAACTGTTATAAAAAAAATTAGGATGTATTATGTCAAAATAAAGGCTCAGATAAGATTCATGCACATCTACCAGGAAATAAAATTACCACAGGAAGGTGGAACTTAAGAAGTAGAAGGAATGTTGAATGCAAAGAGGGGTATGAAGGGGCTTCCCTGGTGGCACAGTGGTTAAAAGTCCGCCTGCCGATGCAGGGGACACGGGTTCGTGCCCCAGTCCGGGAGGATCCCACATGCCGCGGAGCGGCTGGGCCCGTGGGCCATGGCCGCTGAGCCTGCGCGTCCGGAGCCTGCGCTCCGCAGCGGGAGGGGCCACAACGGTGAGAAGCCCACGTACCGCAAAAAAAAAAAAAAAAAAAAAAAAAAAGGGGGTATGAGGCATTTCAATTGGCCAGTATGAAATAAATAAAGTCATAAATGTAGAGAAACAATGGACTATTTAATTAATTTGCTTTAAACACTTCAAAATCTCAACATTTCCTTTAGGAAAATGTCCAAACATATTAGTATGACTTAAAAGATAAGACTCTTGCTTTCTTTGTCTGACCAACTGTTCTTCACTTACTCCTCTGAGAGGACTTGGCACCATTTTTGGCACCACTGTCACCATTTTTCCAACAGCCTGTGCTCACTCTGTGTCTCTGTGTCACATTTTGGGATTTTTTGCAATATTTCAAAATTTTTTTTTATTATTATTATATTTATTATGGTGATCTCTGATGAGTGGTCTTTGTTGTTAGTATTGTCATTGTTTCGGGGCACCGTGCTCACATAAGATGGCATATATAATTGATAAATGCTGTGTGTGTTCTGACTGCTCCACTGACCAGTTGTTTCCCCAAATCTCTCCCTGTCCTTGGGCCTCCCTATTCCCTGAAACACAGCAATATTGACATTAGGCCAATTAATAACTCTACAATGGCCTCCAAGTGTTCAAGTGAAAGGAAGAGTCGCATGTCTCTCACTTTAAATCAAAAGCTAGAAATGATTAAGCTTAATGCAGAAGGCATGTTGAAAGCCAAGACAGACTAAAAGCAAGGCGCTTTTGCCAGTTAGCCAAGTGGTGAACGCAAACAAAAAGTTCTTGAAGGAAATTAGAAGGGCTACTCCAGTGAACATACAAATGATAAAAAAGCAAAACAGCCTTATTGCTGATGTGGAGAAAGTTTTAGTTGTCTGAATAGAAGATCGAACCAGTCACAACATTCCCTTAAACCAAAGCTTAATCCAGAGCAAGGCCCTAACTCTTCAATTCTATGAAGTCTGAGAGAGATGAAGCTCCAGAAGGAAAGTTAGAAGCTAGCAGATGTCGGTTCATGAAGTTTAAAGAAAGATGCCTTCTCCATAACATCAAAGTGCAAGGGGAAGCAGCAAGTGCTGCTGCAGAAGCTGCAACAAGTTATCCAGAAGATTTAGCTAAGATCATTAATTAAAGTGGCTACACTACACAACCAATTTTCAATGTAGATGACACAGCCTTCTATTGGAAGAAGATGTCATCTGGGACTTTCATAGCTAGAGAGAAGTCAGTGCCTGGCTTCAAAGCTTCAAAGGACAGGCTGACTCTTTTGTTAGGGGTTAACACAGCTTGTAACTTGAAATTGAAACCAGTGCTCATTTACCATTTTGAAAATCCTAGGTTCCTTAAAAGCTATACTAAACCTAATCTGCCTGTACTCTAGAAATGGAAAAACAAAGACTGGATGACTGCATATATGTTTACAACATGGTTTACTGAATATTCTAGGTCCACTGTTGAGACCTACTCTCAGAAAAAAAAAAAAAAAAAGATTTAAAAAGTATTATTATTAAAAAAAATTATTGCTCAATGACAATGCACCTGGTCATCCAAGAACTCTGATGGAGATGTACAACAAGATTAATGCTGTTTTCATGCCTACTAACACAGCATCCATTCTGCAGTCCACAGATCAAAGAGTAATTTTGACTTTCAAGTATTATTTAAGAAATACATTCCATAAGGCTATAGATGCCAGATTGTGATTCCTCTGATGGACCTGGGCAAAGTCAACTGAAAACCTTCTGAAAAGGATTCACCATTCTAGATGCTACTAAGAACATTTGTGATTCATGGGAAGAGGTCAAAATATCAACATGAAGAAGAGTTTGGAAGAAGTTGATTCCAAGGCTCATTGATGACTTTGAGGGATTCAAGACTTCAGTAGAGGAAGTAACTGGAGACATGGTAGAAACAGCAACCAAACTGGTATTAGAGGTGGAGCCTGAAGATGTGAATGTGTTGCTGCAATCTCATGATAAAACTAATGCATGAGGAGTTGCTTCTTATAGATGAGCAAAGAAAGTGGTTTCTTGAGATGGAATCTACTCCTGATGATGATGCTGTGAAGACTGATGAAAAACAACAAAGTATTTAGAATATTGCATAAATTTAGCTGATAAAGCAGCAGCAGGGTTCCAGAGAACTGACTCCAATTTTGAAAGATGTTCTACTGTGGGTAAAATACTCTCAAAAAGCATTGCATGCTAGAGAGAAATTATTCATGAAAGAGTCAGTTGGCACAGCAAACGTCACTGTTGTCTTAAGAAATTGTCACAACCACCCCAACCTTCGGCAACCACCCCAATAGGTCAGCAGCCATCAACACTGAGACAAGACCCTCTACGAGCAAAAATATTATGACTCACTCAAGGCTCAGATGGTGGTTAGCTTTTTTTAGCAACAAAGTATTTTTTAATTCAGGTATGTACATTGTTTTGCTTAGACATAATGCTATTGCACTCTTAACAGACTACAGTATAGTGTAAACATAATTTTTACAAGCAATGGGAAACCAAAAAATTTGTGTCACTTGCTTTACTGCAATATTCACTTCCTTGTGGTGGTCTGGAACCAAACACACAATATCTCCAAGATATGCCTGTAATGTAACATAATGACTAGAATGTTATCGCCTCATATTCACAGGCTCTACCCATACATAGAGAGAAGGGGATTATACAGAGATGAAGGGCATTTTAGAATTCTGCCCAATGCATATGTCATTTTGAACAGCTGCTGTAACACAGACACTGATAAACACTATGTATACATTATCTTATTTAAACAGCACAATCATTTTGTGAGGTAGACATTGCTATCCTTTCCTTAAAACTGAAAAGAAAAAAAAAACAAAAAACAGAGATTATAGTTGATGCTATGGTACCATTCATATGGTAACATCCTTCATCCTTGCTTCTGGACTGAAACCCAATTCTCCCAATTGTTGGGAGGAGTTCTTAGCTGAG
Organism: Aethalodelphis obliquidens; assembly: GCF_003676395.1. Classification (NCBI taxonomy): domain Eukaryota; kingdom Metazoa; phylum Chordata; class Mammalia; order Artiodactyla; family Delphinidae; genus Aethalodelphis; species Aethalodelphis obliquidens. The sequence continues at coordinate 15,947,484 of NW_020837951.1, forward strand.
ACCTCCTCCAGGAAGGATACATGGACAAAGAGACATGCTCTACCCAAGGCCATGCTCCCTCCCCAGGGACAGCTCACACCAGTGACTGGAATCTATGGACTATGAAGGCCCCACCCCAGAGCCTCAATGCAGGACAATACTGATGTGCCATTTCAGCCCCAACATACTCCCAGGATAGGATGAGGTCTTTGTTACAAATGCATTGCAGTTCAATTTCTCCTTCTTTCCAATCCTGTTTTCCTCATTCCTCACCCCTCATCAATGTGTTCAAGAGCACTCTCAGCAAATCTCCTACATGCTAATTTCAGAATCTGGGTCTATTTCTCAAGGAACCTAATCTAGTACAGGGAGATGAAAAAAAAAATGGTAGTAGAAGCTAGACTCACCATTTGAACTCATGTGATAGCAAACCCATGCTCTAAATCACTATGCTACACTGACTCTTGAGCACCCCTTATTAGGCACCTCAGCATCACAAATGGAGAATATGGAAAATGAACATGGCTGTTTTCCCTGAAATCTGAGATAAATTTTGGCATCAGATTATTTTTACAAAGAAGAAATGGAAGAATTTTTCACTTTCTTATTGGAGTCAAAGATACATAACAAACCTGTGATTGATTTCTTGCAATGTTATCAGTTCAAATAATTTTGAGAGTTGGACAAGAAATAATAGGTCTTCTAGGCTCACTCATTTTTTAATCTGGAATTGCATCGCCAATGTCATTGCTTGAATGCCTGTATTAATAGAAAACTCAAGCTTTGAGGTTAGCGTTTCCCAAAAGCTAGTCCATGTTCCAGGTCGGTGATAGTAGAGTTCAGGGAGAAGTTAGATGTTCAATAAATATCTGTTAAATAAATGAATTATTAAACATCACTCTAGACTTTCTGAATAGGAATCTTTAGTGTAAAGTGTTGAGTGTATATTTTAATAAGTCCTTCCAGATGACTCTGATGCAGAATCAGGATTGAGCCAACATCACTGAGGTTGTTAGATTAATTCTTATTATGGCAAAATACATATAACATTAATTTGCCATTTAACTATTTTATTTTAAAATTTTGTTTATTGTGGTAAAATACACATAGCAAACTTCTAAGCCATTTTAAAATGTACAGTTCGGTAGCTTTAAGTACATTCACAATGTTGTACAATCATTACTATCTTGTTCCACAGTTTTTCCACAATTCCAAAAGGAAATTTCTACCTGTTAAACATTCACTCCCCATTTCCTCTCCTACCAGCTCTGAGACTGTTTTTCATTGTCTTAATCCAAGTCAGTTTATCTCTTGGTAATGTTTATATTTCTTGTTTGTTCCCTGAGCCTAATCACATCAGACCAAACTTGCCCATCTGGCATGATCTGGAGACTACACATAGCATGATTTTTCTCCTCTTCATCTGTTTCTATTTCTCTAATCCCCTTTAAATTGTGCTCTCTGAAACCTGGCATGGTTTTAACAGGAAGCATAAAGCAAAGCTATCTCCTACCTGGAGGCTGACATTACATTTCTTTAATTTAGCCTTAAATTGTTTTAGTTTTGAGAGCAGCTATTTTATACTTCTGATACACATTGAACTTGACAACTAATTTTTCATATGTGCCACTGGTAAGTCTCATTTCCTTATGTGTAAAGATGTTTTAAGAATCTAAATTCAGGACTTTACATGCATCCTTTTAAAATTTGTTTAAAGCACTTTATTTTTCAGCCTACTGAGCTCTTTTGAGATCTAATATTGCAATTTAATTATTAGTCTGATTCAAGTGAATTTCAAATGTTATCACCAGGCTGTATCTTTCAGGGCCTCTGAAAAGATTAAAGAAAAAATATAACGTGCTGAATTTTATAAGTCTTGGGAAGTCTCAGACCATTCTTTGGAATATCCATCTATCTATTCAATAATTCACAATATTTACTTAGAACCTAACATATGCCAAGTACAGCAACTATATACTCTGCAATACTATCCCGGATTAGGAAAATTTAACCCCATCTTGTACTAGTCATTGGGATAGGCTGAACTTCTATAATGTCCACCTGAAGATGTTCTGTCCTACACTAATCCCCAGAACCTGTGATTACCGTGATATATAACTCTCATGATTATATTATGTTATATGACACAGCTGACCTTAATAGGACCCAATGTGTGGTTGTTTCTCTTAATATAGAAGAGGGACTATGTGAGGAGTCTCAGTGGTTGTAACAACATGCCAGTCCAAACCTTGGCTTGAAAAGGCATCACATGTTTTTCACGATCCCTCTTGCATCTGTCACCTCAGGGGAAGAATGAGTACCAGTTAACCTGCTGACCTACAGAAGATGAGACTAATGGAGCAGAATCAGCCAAACCAACAACCAACAGGGAGAAGCAGAGCTGCCTCCAATGCTGCAGCGTGGAGAAGAGCTCCTGGCTCAGTCCAGCCTCTATCAGCCAAACCGCTGTGATTTTGAGTATAAGTGATTTTGTTTTAAGCCACTGAATTTTGGGTTGGCCATCTACGCAAAATTACTGTGGCAATCGTTAACTGCTACAAGTCTTGAGAGTTAGATAGCAGGGGGCTGAATTGAAGATGGTTAGGAAAGTCATCCATGATCACCAGAGTTAGTTAGCAGCAGAGATAGCTTAGTTCTTAGTTCAGCCTGACCACAAACTCTATGCTTCTAATCACTAATTGTAGTAATCACAATAAATCTTGGGTTTTAGCTTCAGACTGGGGAGTAGGAACAGGAGTTGGTGATCACTTTGGGATTCATCATTCAGATCCTGCCTCTTCTTATATGGAATTGCTGTCAGAGTGGCCATTCTTTTCTTAAGAAATAAGGTATTACCAGGAGAATCCAGCTCCCACGAGAAGAAACAAACACAGGTCCTAGCAGCTCTCTGTCTGAGACCGTGTCATCTATCGTACCCCAAGCTGCTCAGAGACAGTGATGCAGTGCTCCAAGTTGTCTCTGAAATAGGCGAGCAGCTGGGTTGGAGCATGAAGCTGGTGATTTAAGGTGGTGTCTGTACCATTCTATGCTGCCACTCTGCCCTCATAGGAATTCACATAAGTGGGGAGTAGATGAGCTCTCCAGGGAGGTAGTCAGGCCAGTGATGCTGAAGACCAGGGAAATTTACGCCAGTGTTTCCAAATGGCGGCCAGCAAACCAGTTAATCTTTAAAAGCCTGAAAGTCTCTTCCCTTGCTGCACTGCATTTACACTGCTACGATCTAGTAGTAATTCCTAGGACCTCTGGCCTGGGTTACAGCTAAGAGTGACATCCAGGCTTTCATCTCTTCATCCTTCTTTCCATTCAATGTCTCATACCCCTCCCTTAGCACCCTTTGTATAGCCCATCCTAATAAAAGTGTCACAGTGGATAAGGTGCAAGATAGGCATCAGAGACATGGATTTGAATCCCAAATAACAATAATTATCATTACATAATTGTTAGTGCTATTAAATAATTTAATGATAATAGTATTATTATCATTATTATAGCTAATAATTATTTAATGTGAAATATAAAATTGTGTATGTGTATATATATAATTTTAGATATATATATATATATATAATTTCAGACAGTAAGCCTGTGAGGTAGGGACCATGACTCTCACTTTAAATACAAAGAAATTGCAACTCAGAAAATGTAAACACCTTGCCCAATATCCTACAGTTAATGGGTCATGAAACTAACCTTGAACCCAGCACTCTAGGCTTTAGAAATCACTCTGCCAAACTGCTTAGATGCCCCATTTCTCAGCTGTAGGCATTGGGCAACTAACCCAATTTCTTTTAGACTCATTTTGTTTTTCTGAAAAAGAAAACCATGATAATACTTCTATTAGTCTGGATTCATTTAGTTACAAGTGATAGAAAATGCAACACATACTGGTTAAGAGTAAAAGAAAAATATTGATTGATATGATTTTGGGGGGACCAGAGACCCAGGCAATGTCATCTCTCAACATTGTTTTCCTTTAGGTTGGCTTCACTCTAGTAGGGTCCCTATAGATGGTGTTCATGGCAACTACAGGCCTAGACCTTACTAGCCACAGCAAATCCAGTGACAAAAAAGTGTCCTTAGATAAAAGTTTCATCCTGAGATAGGTTGATTCAAAATCAGTTCAGTAGCACAAAGGACAGAATACACTGATTGTACGTGACTAGGTTATGCTTCAACCCATACAGAAGTGGGTTGGTGAACCACCTAAACTACTCGTTGTGGAGAGTGGATTGTTTTAAAAATAAAACAAAACAAAACAAACAAAAAAATGTTGTTCCTAGAAGATTAAGGAACTGGCATATTCGAAGCATTTGCTCATGTATAATCACATTACAAATATATTTAGCCTTATTCACCACAATATCCCCAAGAATATTGTGAGTATTATTAGAACCATCTTGTATTTGAAGAAACTATGGCTCAGAGAAGGTAAAGCATTTTCACAGTATCACACAGCTAATAAGCTGCAAAGTCAGAAATCACACTCAGATATGCTAACCCCAGATTTGGTGCACTAATTTTAGAACTGAAACGAGTCAACCTCTTAAGTGGCAACCACTCTCTTGAATAACAGCTCCTTGGGACTTAACACGGTACTTGTGATTACATATAAAACTGTCTCCTTGCAATTCTTACAGCAAGGAATTTGCCCCAACTTATCAGAAACACATCTTTCTGGAAGACTTAAAGGTTGAGAGTTGCTACTGGCATATTAAATTTTGTACCTCATATTCCGTCCCACCTGGAACACTGGATAATTTGAAAAGGCTAGAGCCAAAAAAATCTTGGCCCTTTGTTGTCTGTCTTATCAGCTCAACAGAGCAGGGGTGCTGGCAACCCAGGAGCCATGCCAGCAGAAAGATTTTGTTTGGTGAGGATTAAGTTGTTGGCCCAGAGTTTATCTTTATAGGTATGTTGTAAGGAGGCACTGAGGGAAATGGAATCTGAACTGGAGAGGAATCATCATGAAGCAGCAATTGTGCAAGTGCAGCTCCAAAGCAAATCCAGCTGAGAGATCACCCAGCAGAAAGTACAGAGAGCAATCTGCAAGTGGCAAATTTAGGAGGAATCTCACACGTTCTTCACATCCATTTACATAAACTCTACTGGAATATTCTGTTGTCATTTAATATAGTGTTGGAGAAGTTTTTTCATCAACACGTGAAGATGCTCAGATACAGGAAAGAATCAGCAGTGCACTGAGCAATTCACATCCACTATCTCCTTAATCCTCATCACGTCATGAGGTAGGTACCATTATTTCCATTTTGAAGATGAGAAAACCAAGTTCACAAGGGTTATGTAAGCAGCCCAATGTTTTAATCACATCATAGATGAGAGCTCACACTGACTCCTACTGCGCTGTCCAAGCCCCAAATATCTACAGAGAAGGTCCAGGAAAGTCATACCCTAAGATGTTAAGACACACTGTTTCTGAAAAAGTGGCATTGTGGGTGTTTTTTTTCTTTGTTTTATCTGTCCTTTGCTTATAGAATTTTTCTATTTTGTGATAATGATAATAATAAGTGTATATCACTTTAGTAACTCAAATCACTATTAAAGTCAAATAAAATTTGGTTAATTTATATTAAATATTAAAATAAACTTTTCTTTTACCACACCTACATGTCTTTGTCATTATTATACATTAAATAAAATTTACTTAATACTCATTAAGAAAAATGTTAAACTTTTTTAAACCATACACCTAGCAATATTCTATGTCCTCTGGGTTCAAAATGTATAAATTAGACTCTTTTCAAGAGCTCAACATCTTGGGCCAACAAGATATGACCCTTATGAATAAACAGTAAGCTAGTACTAACATTTTGTGCTATAGGAATCTAGCTGAGGGTGTGATGGATGAGGGAATTTATTTGCATTTGTCACATGGATAACTGCTAATATTTACAGAAAACTCAAAGACTTAAAGTCCGCAATGTCTATTATCTCATGTAATTCTGAAAGTAAATATGTGAAGTATTTAGGCAAAATATTAAGACCAGCTAATTGGTGATGGAGACAGCAGGGCTCAGAGAAGCTGAGTGACTTCTTGGGGGGTATATGATTAATATAAGGCAAAAGAAGGTTTTGAACGCAGGGATGCTAACTCCAAGCCCAAGACTCTTTTCACTGTAGAATGTAGCCTCCTGTGTAGCATGTTTTGTTTTAGAAAATGTTTCACATTTGTTTATTCTTACTAAGGCATTTTTCTACTACTTAAGTTGTATCTATTTATTTAAATTTAATAGGGATAATACGAGTTTGCTCACACACCCTTAAACTCCATGAGTTAAGTCAACTAAGCTAAGCTAAGTATTACTTCTATGTACTGACAGGATAGCAAATTATCTTACCTTTACTAGTTAGCTGTGATGATCATTAACAACAAATATATATTGAGAAGTCTAGCGTGTTGCCAGATACTAAATTTAATATCTTTTTTAAAAATAAATTCTTTTCTATTATGAAAGTAATATATGTTCATGTTCATTGTTTTTAAAAATAGACAATACAGAAAAAAGAAAATAATAAGCCTATCAGAATTTCATTCCCCAAGATACCCACATCTTCCACAATCACATTTCAAAAAACACACTGCCATATGTATTGCATTATGATTGTTTGCAAATGGTTTCTTTGCAGGGCTGTTGTTCTGCTGTTAAGGAAATTAATTTAACCAGTTTATGTAGAGTGTTCACTATATACCAAGAAATATGCTGAGTTCTGGGATTATAGAAATGAATAACCTCACAAGAAAATTATATTGGGGGGACTAAACACCTAAAGTATTTTTTAGAAACTTAACTACAGAAAGAAAAGTATCAGATAGTTTTTCCACCCTCCATTTAATTTACAACTCTGTATTTCCATAAATATTAAATTAAGTACATTCTATTTTCTTATAAATACAGTAAACTTCTCCCAACCCCCCTACCCTCTTTTTGTCTACATATAGTAATAATCTATTCTTATTTCTTTTTAACATATGTAGAAATACAATCGTAGAATATTAGATATAGAAGAGACATGATAACGAACATAGAGTAGTTACTCAAATATTTTTGTTCGACTAATGAGCAACTGAGTGAATGAAGGAAGGGGATGCCTGTTATTCAGAGGATCCAATGAGAGAAGTGAATGCTTTGTACTGAATTGTAGACACCAAATCTCCTGTGTGAGTGCAAATTGGCTACATTCTACCTATGCCCCTTGTACTTGAAGGCTTTTAAAGTCAGGACAAGAAAGCATGGCTAAAACTGGTGAAATCTGAATTCTTCCCTGATACCATATGTTTTTAAAATTATGAAATGTAATATGTAAAATTTTTACATGATTGTCACATCTCACCCCATCCTTATTTCATATCCATTACTGCCATCTAACAAAAATCCATGTTTTTCTATGTATCAATTATTATTTTTATATTTTATAATTAATACATATCTATCACATAATTATAATCACTGTTATAAATTTTTTAAACAGACATGGCATCATACTATGCATATTGTACTACAAAGAACTTGCTTTCTTAATCTGAAAAAAAACCCGATTTCTTGTGTTACTTTGTGTTAGTGTTAAATGATATCATGGTTGAGAATATGGGCTCTGCATTTAGGCAGATGCAGATTTGATCCCATACTACCTAGGTCATCCTGCACAATTGATTTATCCTGTGAGCTTCAGTTTCCTCCACAGTTAACAGCAATAAAAAATATACCTTTCTAATAATGCTGTAGTGAAGAATACTTGATATAATCTGTAATAATTAATACCATTATTTATACAATGAAATATTGTAGAGCATGGATATATGGGTTGAATAGCACTCCCTCAAAATTAATGCAACATTATTTGGAAATTAAGTTAATGTTGCAGATGTAATTAGATAAAATAAGGTCATGCTTGATTCGAGTGGTCTCTAATCCAATGACGGGTGTCCTTATAAGACAAGGGAAATTTGGACACAGAGGTACACAGAAAGGAGAAACACACAGGGGGAACACAATGTGCTGTTTTCAGCAGAGACTGGAGGAATGCATCTGCAAGCCAAGCATTTCCAGCAACCACCAAAAGCTAGAAGAGGCAAAGATGTGCCCCTAGAGCCTTCAGAGCAAGCATAGCCCTGCCAAAACCATGACTGTGGACTTCTAGCCTCCAGGACTATGAGACAATACATTTCTGTTGTTTTGAGCCAGTTAGTTTGTGGTAATCTGCTAATACTGCCCTATGAAACTAACACAATGGGTATAATTTTTAGCCATTTAAAAACTGATATACATTTAGAGTGTCTTTTCATGCCTGTTTTTGTTTGTTGTTATACATAATGTTGTGGATATTTCTGTGACTGATTCCAGAAATATATTTGTTGAGCTAAGGGTAAATATATTTAAATTCTAGATAGCTACTGCCAAATTGCCCTATAAAAGGGCACACATATACACTATGGCATCAGCATGTAAGAGTGCCCTTTCTCTATATTCTCACTCAAAATGGATAGTATCAATTTTTGCACATGACAGCTGTAGAGGAGTATTTCACCACTTATTAAAACTTATCTGCGTCTTAATTTCTCCCACCTATAAAATTGAGATAGTAATAGCATTTAATTTTTAAGTTGTGTGAATTAAGGTGTCAGATACTTAGAATAGTACCTGATATATAAAGAACAGCTGAATAAATGCTTTTTTCCTTATTATTATTATTATGACTGAAATGTTTGGGAAGAACAACCAGCTCAGAAACCAAAATATCTTCCATTTAAGAATTCTTGCAAATTGTTGGTGATTGTGAACATGTCTCAGTCCAGCTATTTCCAAGTCTATTAGTTCTTATCAAGTAGAGTTTTTTCTTTTTTTTTTTTAACATCTTTATTGGAGTATAATTGCTTCACAATGGTTAGTTTCTGCTTTATAACAAAGTGATTCAGCTATACATATACACACATCTCCATATCTCCTCCCTCTTGCATCTCCCTCCCACCCTCACTATCCCACCTGTCTAGGTGGTCACAAAGCACTGAGCTGATCTTCCTGTGATATGTGGCTGCTTCCCACTAGCTATCTGTTTTACATTTGGTAGTGTATATATGTCCATGCCACTCTCTCACTTCATCCCAGCTTACCCGTCCCCCACCCCGTGTCTTCAAGTCCATTCTCTACCTTCGTGTCTTTATTCCTGTCCTGTCCCTAGGTTCTTCAGAACCTTTTTTTTAGTTTCCATATATATGTGTTAGCATATGGTATTTGTTTTTCTCTTTCTGACTTCATAAGTAGAGCTTTTCTTGATCTTGGTCAAGCAACTACAAAAGAAATGTCTTATCTCTCTAGTTGCCTCTGACTGAGCACCTACTTTTTCTTTCTTTTCTCTTTCTTCCTCTCTTCCTTTTTCTTTTTCTTCCACTCTTTTTCCTTTCTTCTTCCCTTCCTCCCTCTTTCTTTTTTCCTTTTTCTTTTCTCTCCTCCCTCTCTCCTTTCATTTTTTCTTTCTTTCATTCTTTAAAAAAACAAACCGAGATTCAGAGAGGCAGCACAGTATTTTGGGTAAATATGCCTCCTCAAAGATATACACTAGACATAGAATGAGAAAAAAACTGATTAATGTCCAATCTCTGCCATTAGTAAGCCCATTTATTCGGGACAAGACATTTAATTACTTTGGATGGTACTTTTGTTATTTATTCATTCATTTATTTATTTCACAAATATTTCTTGAGAAACTTCTATGGGCTGATATGTGAAGAGACAAAATAACAGAGATGTAGCAATTGCTCCCATGGGACTTTAATTTTATTGTGAGAGAGACATTTAAATCTAATATTCAATGATTTCTTTATTGTGGTGCTATATCTACACTAGGGAAGTAAAAAAGCATGTAGCAGGGATGTTTATCTTGGGCTGAAAAGTCAGGGAAAACTCCTTTAAGGATGTGGCATTGAATCTGACATCTGAAATATGATTAAGAGTAATCCAGGCAAAATTGGAGCCAAGAAGAAGTTGTAAACAGAGGGACCATGGTATCCGAGGGGCTTGAGGCCAGGAGGTGTACAGACCATAACTGAGAATCTGAAAGAAGGCTTGTGTAGTTAAGGGGCAGAGAAAGTAGTAAGTGAAATGAGGATGGCTGAGTAGGCAGGGGCTAGACATGCACAGTTTATAAAATAGGTCAACAATCTAACTGCTTAAATGCAAAATAAATACATTTCCACTGCATGCCATGGTTGTGTGAGTGCTTTCATGACTACTACAATGGGTTAATAGCAACATTACCTAAAATCACACCAAGGTTGATTATGCTTTGGGAATTTCCCATTGTAATTATGGGGTATGGGGAGGTAAGACCAGATGCAGGGTAAACCATTAAGGAAACTCTTATAATGGTTAAGGAATGAAGTAATATCATCTGAGTATCCTGTGTGAGACAAGTAATGTGTGAGAGGCATTAAGGAAGAATGGACTTTTATAATTAAAGCAATGCCAAGACCATATAACTTCCACCTGACGATTAAGTCTACTCACTATTCAGTTGGAGGTGGCTGCCTGAAGCACTTTTTGTTAAGAAAGATTCTGAAGCTACAACACGGGAAGGGGAGTGTATCCTGACCAAGGAGCAATGGTCACCTTGGGTACAGGAAGGATGAGTGGCAGCAGAGATTCCCCACACATGCTCTGCCTGTCAAACGCTCATTTTATAGGCTAATAACTGAGACCAGAGAGACCAAGTGAATTTTGATATTTCAGTTTCCACAGTTTGTACTGAAGCTGAGACTACTGCTTTTATTGCTTTCTTATTTCCTGTGCTCCCTTAACAGTTCACTTTGCTGGACCACACGGACTCTAAAGCAATCATTCCTCTTATTTATCCTTACATAGTTCCCTTCTAAGAAGTATGAATCAGTGACCCACTCTCTTAGATCAGCTTCAAAACTTGCAAAGTCATGTAACATGCTCTATCTGAAATAACTGTAAAATACTTATCAAAGAATAGCTTTACATGATATTCTAAACAACTACTTGACTTAGGTGTTATTTCCCATGTAAGAAGTGAATATTGTTACTCAGCATTATTTTATATCGAATTTATTAAAGGCCCCAATTTTGGCCAGCCTGTTTCCATGGGCTCTGGAGGGCTTCATTGAGAAGAGACGTATGGAGAAGCTGGGATTGCTCTTTCTCTGAGAAGTATAGAGCAAGTTGAGAGGGTGTTGAGAAAGGGACTGGGAGAGCAGAAATAATGTTGTACAGGAAAAACGATGAGAGTGGCAAGAGTAATAAAGATGTGTATGTATTAGAGACATATTTTTGTGGCAGAATAAAAGTTCATTGCAGAATTGGACCTACCTTAGGTTATTCTAAGAGGGTCTTTTCATAACTTTTCCCCCACCATGGGTGAAATTTTGATGATGCTTAACTCACTGTGTTGTTCTAAGACATCATTAAAAACATGTGGAAATTACTGGCTATAGTAGAGACCATACAATGGTTTTCTGTCAAATAACTTCACTAGACTGATGGGCATTCTTTTCCTGGGAAACCACTCTCAGCCTCAGCTCACCTTTTCCTCCAGTATAGGCCCTATAGTATACAGTGTACCCTACCCAACAGATCCACACAGAGCCTCAACTCACAGCAAGTGATACATGGCAAGCAGAGATTAAGTTGATCAGAATTTTTGAGAGACACTTTGTTAGACTGACCACATAACCCAATTTTCTCAGGACAATCTTGTTTTCATCTATTGCTGCAGTAACACTATTAATATCCTCCCCTTTCACTCTCAAAGTTTGGATGATAAATTATATGGCCATCCTACCGTTTATACTTTTGTATCTCTCCCTTTATGTTCTTTTCTTCTTTTGGTATCTTTCTCTCTCACTCACACTTACTCTTTTTTCCTATCATGTACATCAATCTCATTGTATTTCAAGTCCCTTTACTTATGAAATGTTTCTTTCTCTTCATCATTTCCTCCACACTTTCTCCCTATCAAACAGCTATCGCTACTTCTTGTTCTTCACTCCTTCTTATTCTATTTTCTTCCTTCCTCAACGCCCATCTCTTTCTGTCCCTATATCTTCATCTCTGTCTCTCTTCTACATTCTCCTCCTTCCTGCCTCTTATTTCCATCTCTGCCCTAGTTCTAGTATTTCCATCTGTATCACATACAGTGGAGTCTGGGAGAAGCATCCTTATGAGTGGACCAGTTGTCTTAGTTTAATTTTGGTCTGCAGATATGGGCCCAGGAATACAGGTGGCCTCATAGGAGGATGAGTAATGACATGAAAATAATATATTTGTCACAGCTTGCTAGCAACAGAGGAAAGTTTAAAATAGGATTTGAAAAGCAGGGGTGGCCCAAACCCAGAATAGATGGCCTCAAAGCACTGATGATTTTAAATTTTATTTGCCAAAGGGCTGGGGTAAGGTTACTCACACTTCATTGCAGGCTCACCCTCCTTCTGGAATGTAATCACAGAGCAGCAGCATCATAAAAATAGAAATAGCTTATGCATCCATTTGTCACCCCTTAGGATACAGCTAATCAGAGCATCCCTGAGCGACAGCCAGGGAGCAGGGACATTAAAACAAATTTGTTGGTGCCACGCAACAATTGAGTTCAGGGTTAGAAGAGAGGGCAGGATGGTTCTATGACTTGAGATGAGGCATATGACTCAAAAGAGTTTGCATCTTCCTAAAATGTGAACACATGTGACTCTAAACTCTACACGCTGACCTAGAAGTCAGGAAGGCAGGCTGTATCTTCCTATCAGTAGGATATAGGATTTGGCTGCTGACTCTGGCCATTTTCAAGTTTCCTAGAGAAGATAAGGGACCACCCAAGGTGACTTAGGTGATATTGGGTAGCTCAGATATGAACCCAGATTTGCCCACTTTCTATGATAACACACTCTTTATTTGTAATGAAGAACTGAAGGCAAATGTTGTCTGAGGCTCAAAGAATATTAGATTTGAAAAAGACCCAAGGACCTAAATTAATATTTCTCAAACTTTAATGTGCAAACAAATTACCTATGGATACTGTTCAAAAGGCAGATTCTGATTCAGTAGGTATGGCTGGAATTCTGCAATTCTCATAAATTACCAAGAGCTGCTGATTTGACTTTTGTCTACAGAACACATTTTGAAGAGCAAGGACCTAAGATGCTTCAATCTTTTTACTCATGTGAGAAAGACTTCAGAAAGAGGATGACTTGTCCAGGATCACCATATGCACTGCTAACAGAGGCAGACTAGACAGTTTTTACTTGTATCATTCTCACTAGCATAACCCCTGGAGTCAGACAAGTCCAAGTACAGACACAGGTCTACCCCACCAGCAGGTTTTAACCTCTCAGTTTCTTCACCCATGAAATGGAATAAATAATTCCTCTACCTCACCAAATTTTTATAAGAATTAAATGAGAAAATAGATAATAAATTGATGGGCATAGTGTCTGGCACATAGTATATATTTTCATAAAATAGTCTTCCTGTTTCTTACTACATTCAGGTAAAACTAATGATGAACAGAACTGTCAAAAAAAACACAACAAAAATTACTAGATACTAAAGGGAAGAGAATGGCATTACTCACAGACAACTTGCTCTTCCTTCTAAGCATTTAACAACCAAATAATATAACCAAATTTCTAAATTTAAAGTCTCTGGTCTTAAGGACTACAACACATAATTTTGCACATTGATCTAGGTACAAGTCTAGCAGCCACCATTCACATCATAGTTACCACAAAATTGCATATTCATCACAACTTTCTGGCAGGGAGCAGTATGCAGAATAAGAGGAAACTTTTTTCGGATTTGCACAAAGGTCCCTTTGGACTAGCATTGGTGCTGCCTTTATTAACCCTCTAGGTACGCTCGCCAAGGGGATTGTATAATATTGTAAGCATACTGCCTAATCTTCCTCTCTCTTGGCTCCTTGTCTGTCCTCAGAGACACAGGAAAAATTGTTTTAAAGATTTTTACGAGTCAAATGCCCATTGCTCTTCTTCACAAATCAAGGAAAAATTTAATTATCTCACCTCTACTACTCACCCCACTTTCTCCCACTCAGTTCTCAAAAAAAAAAAAAAAAACACTCCTTGACCACAGTTGACTATGAGATCAATCTCACTCAACAAGTTAAGACCCACTCACAACTAAGATGTTAAGGATGCCCTCCAACTTACCTGTAGTATGAAGACAAAATATCCATAACCACATTAATTATAGCATATATCGCACAGAAATTATACATATATAATATTAACATCTCAGTGAGATTAATTTTCTCACTGAGATTATGAGTAAACACTGGAGGATGTTAGAAGATTTGGGGACCCAATAATATAAAAAATTCTGTCCTCAGGTACAGATAGATCTCCCTGTATGGTGTCCATACTGTTAAAAACAAGTCCCCAGAAAGGCGCTGATGATAAGCCCCACATCACCAAACTGAGACTTAACTACAGTTTCCGCTCTCTCAGAAATGGAATCTTAACCCAGTCAATTGGGAATCTTCTGATTAGCACTAGATGGGTCATCTGCGTTACACAGCCCTGCCATTCCCTAAAGGAAAGTAACTATACACTAACCGATCCACTTTTTCTGCATAGTATAACTTCCTTGTTCTCGCTTCCTTCTGCTGTAAAAGTCATTCATTTTGTACAGCTCCTCGAAGCTCCTTCCTCTCTTCTAGACTGGATGATGCCCAATGTGAATTTATTTTTGCTCAGATAAACTCTTAGAACTTTTAACATGTCTCAGTTTATCTTTTAACACTACAATGCAATATAATGTTTTCATTAGTTGAGTACACATTTGCTCCAAACCCCGATAAAGAACCCTAGTAAGCTGAACATTATTAGTGCAATTTTGCATCAGAGTCAACCAACATTTTGTGGTCTCCACCATAGCTAATTATTTTCGCATGGTTTTCCATTAATTCTCACAACAACATTGTGAATTGGGCATTATTAACATTTCACCACTGATGCAACAGTATCTCAGAGAGGTAAAAACATCTTGCTTAAGATCACCAGCATGTAAGTTGTAGGGCCAGGATCCCAAACCAGATCTCTAGGATCCTTCTTTGTTATATTTTTATTTTTTGTAGATTAGGGCATCCTAGAGATTTGAAGAGACTCATCAGAGCCTAAATGGGTGGGTCACAGATGTTCCAACTTCTTCCCCACAGTCCATGCCACCTGGCACCACCTGGTCCTATGATCCACTGCCAGGTGGAAAGGCCACCTCATTCCATAACAATCAGAGCCTGGAATGAAAGCAGTGAAGTAGACAGCTGCCCTTTCCTGTGTTCTGTTTTCATTGCAATTGCTGCTGAGATAATCAGATGTTCCTTCCAAGTGATAATTTTTGGTTTGTTTACGCTGGCCATTTGAGGCCCAAGCTAGGTTGTGGTTGGCAAGATGTGAATTCAGCAGGGTAGCTGGTGACATCTTACAGTGGGGAGGCAAAATCAGCACCGAGAGGTATTCAAAGCCAGCAATGAGCAGCAGGTAAGGTTCAGATTTTTCTAATATTCAAGAGGAGAAGGAAAGTCCCAGATCTCAGGCATTTACTCTGAAAATTTCAAGTTCTATTATCAAGACCAGAAGGACCACCAGTTGTAGGCTCAGAAAACCCGACAGTACCTCCCTTACACTCTCTTGGTCTTCTCTTATCTGTAAGAGAGAAAGCTAATGAATAATTTTGCTATAATCATTAAACTAGAAAGTGTATTCATCTATTTGAAATATAGATATCTATTGAGTGTTTCTATGTATCAGGCACTGGGCTTGTTGCAGCAGAGACAATGGAGAATAAGACAAACATGGTAGTTATTCACCTAGAGGTCAGAGTTCTCTGAACATCACAGGTAAGGAACAATGGTTATTTGCACTATAATGTGATAGTAGACAGTACTATTAAAATTCTCCTTGAATCTCTTTTCATTCTGCTTCTAGGATGCTATGATCACAGTTTCTCCTATTTCATTGATCTCTTCATATTTCCAAACACAAAAGACCTTTAAAATGGCCTAAAAAGTCCTACAAGGTCTGGCTCTATTATCTCTCATTGCTCTCCTCTTCACTGGGTTCACTCTGGTCTCGTGATTGAATACTGCTAAGCAGGCTCCCTTGCCTCAGGTTTAATGTGCTTTCTTGTCTTCTGCTAGAAATGCTCTCACTCTAAGAATCTGCATGGAATCATCTTTGTCCCTCAGCTTTGTGCTCTACTTTCACTTTTTCAGCATGTCCTTCCCCAACCACGCTACTTAAAAGTGCAACTCTCTTCCCACAATCACCACACATCCCTTTGCATTATTCTTCCCCCAGTCAGTTATCACCACATGAGACACTTTATGTAACATAATAAACAATTATATGGTAAACTAATAACTATAAATTCATGCTCAATAAGGAGAGGGGTCTTCACCTGATTTCATTCAAGGCTGTATCTCCAAATACAGGTATAGGCCCTGGCATATAGTAGGTGTTTGATAAATATTTATCAAATGCAGATATGGATGGGTGAATGAATGAAAGAATGAGTATAGTGTTTAACAGGAGGACCAAAACTTGTCTTGGATTATTAGGGATTTTAAGGTTTTTGTTTAGCTGTAAAAAAAAGTTATGTAGCTTTTATAGTATTTAATAACCTCAATTATAATTACAATTATTATTACCATTAGTGGAGTTATTAGTAGGTTGATGTGGAATCTGCTTTAAGTAAGTAAACTGAATCAATTTCATGCTGACTGCATTTCCTTTCCCCCCTCAATCATGGTACCAATCATTCAGTGTGATAAAATGAATTTCCTCCATGGAGAAAAATACTTTTTCTCTCTAATGTACACTGTGCACAACCAAGTGGGGCTCTCAAATACATTTGACAATACAACTAAAATATGTGGTGTCCTAATAGGGATCATTAAAGCTAGGAGAAGTTTATTAACATTGCATATATTGTAGATTTTGCCATGTACCTTTTGAAAAAAGATGTGTTATACATTTGATTAGACTCAGAAAAGCCACACAACAGAGGTTAATCTTGTTTTGCATCCATCTCATTCATTCTAAGGACAGTTCCAAAACATATTACGTATATTTAATAAGCTGTACAATGCCCTTGTGCACTGGGCACTGACCTTAACCTTATTGCACAAGAAAAGATAGTGGTTTGTTGTGGAAACCAAATGACCAACTTGGGAATGAAACTGAGATCCAAAATTGCCATGGAAGCATTATTGTACACCTCCTGGAAATTCTGCTTTCATTTTCAACAATGCACAAGTCAGTTGGAGGGATGATGGGTTTCTCTTTGTGATACATATTTGTGTCTCACTGTTATGCCTTTTAAATTATCATGGGACACCAATCTGGTATGCTTGCCCAATAAAGAATCATTGTGACTTAGTATAGGGGCATCAGTAATGGAGAAATGATTAATAGATTTTACTTCAGTTCTGTATTACAGCCAAGATCTTCTGAATAATCCATTTATAACTTCCTCATTCTACACCTGTAGGCATCCAAAAGGAGAAAAAATAAACAGAAATCAAAGGCTCAGTTAAACATTACCACTGAGTAGAAATATCACTTAGAATACACAGCCCTTCAGTCTTGAAAATTTTCTGTTGAAATCTACTAATTTGACTTGCCAGGTGATCATGAACAATTATGATTTTCTTTTATTTTCTCTTTTTATTGAAGTATAATTGACCTATAACATCATGTTAGTTCCAGGTGCACAATAGAGTGAGTTGATATTTCTGTATCTTACAAAATGACCATCATGCCAAGTCTAGTTACCATCTGTCACCATACAAAGAAAGTTATGACATTACTGACTTTATTCCCCATACTGTGCATTTCATCCACATTACTCATTTATTTTATAACTGGAAGTTTGTACTCACCTATTTTATTTTTTAGTCCTAATAGTGTTTTGGTGGCGTCTTTAGGATTTTATATGTAGTATCATGACATCTGCAAACAATGACAGATTTACTCCTTCCTTTCCAATTTGGATTATTTTTATTTCTTTTTCTTGCTTAACTGATGTGGCTAGAACATCCAATACTGTGTTGAAATGAAGTGGCAAGAGTAGGCATCCTTGTCTCATTCCTGATCTTAAAGGAAATGCTTTTAGCTTTTCACCACTGAGTATGATGTTAGCTGTGGGTCTGTCATATATGGTCTTCATTATGTTGAAGTATGTTCCCTCTGTACCCACTTTATTGAGACTTTTAACCATAAATGGATGTTAATTTTTACTCAAAATGATGTGTTAAAACAGTATTCCAGAACATTATTCTTCATAAGTATCATCCCTTTTCATAGTTATCATACAAAATATAGTGATCCATGGACAGGTCTAGCGTGTCTATCCAGTCAAATTATAACTATAAAGAGAAATCCCAGAATGAGGGTCAGAGTAAAACCATGACCCAGGAAGGGAGGTTCTTGGAGAACACACCTCTGCTAACTTTTATGTGTGTATGTGTATGTGTGTTTTTGTGTATGTGGGTACATATATGTGTGTGTATGTGTATATATATATATATATATATATATATATATATACACACACACACACACATATATGTTTTATTCTGAGATTAATTTTTGTGATTTAAGCCTTCATTAACAATATTAAATGCTATTTTTAAAAATACTAGCTTATATTTTCAAAGTATTTTAAAGCTCTAACATACTAAATTTAAATAATAGTTAATATTAATGTTTACTATTAATGGCTAATCTTAAAAAAAAAAACACATAGGAATGTGTGTAAAAGAATATCTGTGAAGGAATATCCCAGTCCATTTTTTAAAACCTAGAGAGCACTTGTAACATATTTAAGTAATCACTGAACTACGCTCAATGGATTAGATGTGGCAGTAAATGTCTCAGTAATTCAATTCTGGCAGTTTACTATCATCATCACTCTTGGACCTATTGTGATCTCAGTTCTTTGGGGGTAGTAATACTACAGAGTTCCTTGTCCTCAGCTTCTGCAGAGTGGGAGGAGAGAGAAGGTTGGAAAAGTCTACTATTTCAAATGCCTACAGAACATGTACCTTCATATTTATGGGGAAATCAGTAGTCTCAAGCCCCTACATGGTTATTACTTTTTGGACTTTTTTTGGTTTTTTGTGGTACGCGGGCCTCTCACTGCTGTGGCTTCTCCTGCTGCGGAGCACAGGCTCTGGACGCGCAGGCTCAGCAGCCATGGCTCACGAGCCCAGCTGCTCTGCGGCATGTGGGATCTTCCTGGACTGGGGCACGAACCCGTGTCCCCTGCATCGGCAGGTGGACTCTCAACCATTGCGCCACCCGGGAAGCCCTACTTTTAGGACTTTATCAACTACAACTTCCTGCCTCATCCAGTCCACTCAAGTCACCTGGACTCTTGATGTTATGCATCAAAAAGAACAAGTACACTTCTGCTTCAAGACCTTTCTTGCTCAGATTGCCAATACTAACTTCAGTCGGCTCCCATGTCACCTTGTTAAGGAAATGTGCCCTGATCACCACCACCAACTGCTACCCCTAGGCCTCCCTTTCCCTTTCCTTTATTTTATTAGTCTCTATAGAACTTACACCCACCCAACGTATGATATATGACCTCTACTATTTGCTTACTGACCACTGTACCCTACTATAATGGTAGGCATCACAAAGTCAGGGGAATTTTCTGTTTTATTTACTATTTACTGTTTTTGTAGTTTACTGTTATGTGCACAGAGCCTCTAACAGTGTCTGGCACATAGTAGGTGTTCTTTGATATCTGTTAAATGAAATGATGCATATAAATAAATAAACCAGTGTGATAAGTTCAGGTGATATGTGCTCTAAAGAAATAAATGAACAGTGGTATAAAAAAACAATTGGGCATTATTTAGACAAGGCGCTAAGGAAAAGTTTTTCAGAGCATTTGAGATAAGACCTGAAATGATGACAAGGAGCAATCCTTGGAAGAAATAGGAACAGAACATTCCACACAGAAGAAGAGAGTCTGTTGAGAACCTAAGTGGGGAGGGAGTGAGCTCAAATTGTTTGAGGGGCAGAAAGAAGGCCAGGGTGGCTTATGTGTAGAGAACAGTAGAAGAACAGAATGAGTAGAAGATAAGGGTGGACAGGAAGACAGGGGCCAGACAGTATAGGACCCCATGAACCATGGTAAGAAGATGAATTTGATTTTCAGTGTAGTGGGAAGGTTTTATTTACCTATATGTGTAGGCAAATCATGGAAGTTGTATGATATTGCAGCAATGGAGATGAAAATAAAAATAATAATAAAGCTTCCCCTCATTTAAAACTAAAATTGCCTTTTAAAATTCAGGACCAACCAAGCAAAACAATTTTATCAGGCTTAACGTTTTGGGTTTAAAAGAATGATATTTACTTACACAGATATACTAATACTGAATAATCTTCAAACCACCTGACCCGCTTTTTTACAGACTTACTCAGAAGAGTGTTGCCTACCAATCCACTTGAATATCAGTGTATTTTAATTTTTCTCATACTTAAGAGATTCTAGTCCGCTTCCTTTACGAAACTGAAAAACTTCACTGTTCATCATATTCACTGGTCTACAGTTTCAGGCTGTTTTTTTTTTTTTTTTCCCCACTTTGCATGAAAAATATGTCCAACATGCTCATCTAATTTACTCTACTACTGAAGAATTTTCAGAACCAATTAAATGTTTACACTGTTCAAAATTAGATGATTAAAACTAATAATGTTAAGATTCCTTCAGTGAAGAAAATAATGCTAAAACAAACAAACAAAAAGCCTTGAAACCCAGCAGAAGGTACTTATGGAGACATCCGTATCTTGGTAAATAAACACTAAAGTGTCAGGAGTATAGAGAAAATTAGAAGAATTGGATTCCTTTGAAAATAGCACAGAGTTCCTGATACTGTTATTTTTTGTTTTATTTATTTATTTATTTTAGGTTTTTTTGTTTAACATCTTTTTTGGAGTATAATTGCTTTACAGTGTTGTGTCAGTTTCTGCTGTATAACAAAGTGAATCAGCTATATGCATATGTATATCCCCATAACCCCTCCCTCTCTCTTGCATCTCCCTCCCACCCCCCTTATCCCACCCCTCTAGGTGGTCGCACCGAGCTGATCTCCCTGTGCCATGCAGCTGCTTCCCACTAGCTAGCTATTTTACATTTGGTAGTGTATATACGTCAATGCTACTCTCTCACTTCGTCCCAGCTTACCCTTCTCCCTCCCCATGTCCTCAAGGCCACTCTCTACGTCTGTGTCCTTATTCCTGTCCTGCCCCTAGGTTCATCAGAAACTTTTTTTTTTTAGATTCCATATATATATGTTAACATACAGTATTTTTCTCTTTCTGACTTACTTCACTCTGTATGACAGACTCTAGGTCCATCCACCTCACTACAAATAACTCAATTTCGTTTCTTTTTACGGCTGAGTAATATTCCATTGTATAAATGTGTCACATCTTCTTTATCCATTCATCTGTCGATGGACACTTAGGTTGCTTCTATGTCCTGGCTATTGTAAATAGTGCTGCAATGAACGTTGTAGTACATGCTGATACTGTTATTTTTAAGAAGTTGGAAGCCAACAATCCTAGCAAGTGAAAATGACTGAGAAGATTAGGTGTGTGAGTGTGCCACGTGTATGTAACACCTTCCCTTATTTCTTTCATTACTGTCCATTAATCCATGTGTAGATACTACCTATGAGGTCACTCAACCTATGACCAACAATATAGACCTATTCTATATCTTTGGCACTTTATACCTTACCAAAATCCATTACATATACCATCTTGCCTAACATGAGAACTAAGTGGTTTTGTTCTTATTAGCAACAGAAAATTCCCATGAATAATTGTGGGAAAGAGAAAAAATAAAGTTGCTACCAAAGGGTAAGCCTATAACACACTTAGGACCCACATCTTGGTCTCTAATATAATCCACCAACTAACAAAACAAACATACAAACAAAACAACACGACTCTTGGAGAAGAGGCTGATTCTTTGGCTAAGGCATGATTTATACAAGGTGAGCCTGAAGCATCTTGTAATGGTAGCAAGTAAAAAAGGGCTCAAGAGGAAGAAACAACAACAAAAAACTATGGTGAGAGTACAGTCATCCTCCAGTATCCACAGGAGATTTGTTCTAGGAACCACTGCGAGTACCAAAATCCACAGATGCTCAAATCCCTTATATAAAATAGTATAGAATCTGCATATAACCTATGCACATCCTTCTGTATACTTTAAATCAGTTTTCGTTTTTGGAACTTTCTGGAATTTTTTTCCATATATTTTTCACCAGCAGTTAGTTGGTTGGAACCACAGATGTGGGATACAGAGGGCTGACTGTATTTCAAAGGGACACAAGAGCCAACTGAAAGGGCCCCCACTGGTTAAAGCTGGAAAACATTTAGCAACAAAATAAACAAAGTCATATCGGATCACAACCCCAAGTGTAAAATGAATATTCATGAGTCAACAGTGGTACAAATAAAGATTGAATACATAGATTAATGGGAGAAAAAAGGCAGGCCTTCCATGCAGAAGAATGTTAAATAACTTATGTAGACCCTCTGTCATCCTAGCTCCCTCCACATTAAGTGTGTACTGCACATAGCAGACTTCCTTGGAAAGGGAAAGATCGGAACTTGCCAGAGGAGAGACCTGGCAAACTTGACCTCAGCTGGTTGATCAGGATCAACATCAGTAATGATTTATGTTGAGAGCATGTCCCTTTGATATGTTATGATAAAAATGGCACTTCACCTCTGCGATCTTGCTCCCCCAAACATATATCTCCATCTAATCCTGAGAAAAACATCAGAGAAATCCAAATTGAGAGACATCCTACAAAATACTTGATCAGTTCTCCTCAAATCTGTCAAGGTCACAGTGGTCTTAGCTTGGATTGCCATAACAAAGTTCTATAACATGAGTGCCTTAAAAACAGACAATTGTTTTCTCACTGTTCTGCAGGCTAGAAGTCTGCAATCAGGGTACCAGCATGGTTGAGTTCTGGTGAGATTCTCTTTCTGGCTTGCAGACAGTCGTCTTCTCACTGATTCCCATGAGGGCGGGGTGGGGGTTGGTGAGAGAGAGAGAACGCAAACTCTCCGGCGTCTCTTCTTTTGAGAACACTAATTCTATCATGAGGGCCCCACATTCCTGACCTCATCTAAACCAAATTACCTCCCAAAGGCCCCATCCAAATATCAACACACTGGGTGCCAGGGCTTCACCATATCAATTTTGAGAGAGACATAATTAATTCAGTTCATAGTAGTCATTGAAAAGAAGAAAAACCGGATAAACTGTGATAGCCAAGAGGAACCTAAGGAGGTATGATGACTAAATGTACTGTAGTACCTTGTAGTTCCAGGGATCCTGGAACAGGAAAAGGAAATTAGGTAAAAACTAACGAAATCTAATGTATGAACAGTAGTTGATAACAATGTATAAATATCAGTTCATCGATTATTACAAATGTACCATACTAATGAAAAATGTTATTAATAGGAGAAACTGGCTGTGGGGTGTATAAGAATTCTGTGGACTCTCTCTGTAAATTTTTTGTAATTCTAAAACTCTTCTAAAAAATAAAGCTTATCTTTTAAAGTACAAAATTGGAAGGTCATTTTAAAAGCCCAAACCAGGATATGCTAGTTAACTGCAGATCCTCTTCTCATTACAAACCATAATCCCTTTTAAATATCCTGTCTAATCTATCT
This sequence comes from Aethalodelphis obliquidens, assembly GCF_003676395.1. Taxonomy (NCBI): domain Eukaryota; kingdom Metazoa; phylum Chordata; class Mammalia; order Artiodactyla; family Delphinidae; genus Aethalodelphis; species Aethalodelphis obliquidens. Next base: position 15,971,248 of record NW_020837951.1, read on the forward strand.
GCTTTGAGACCATTAGGTGGCAGAGGTCTCTACAGGTTAATTAAATTGTTGTCATGTGTGTGTTTTTAAGCATTTGCATTTGCACGCTATGTACTCTTTCTATATTTTTATTCTGTTTGGCCATTTCAACCTTTGCCCTCCATTTTACCATTACAAAGTGCTGGTTAAATGGGAAAAGTCCAATTGGCCCTTTCTGCAGTCCTTATTATTAGGTAGACCTGGTACTGTATAATCTTTATCACTGTGCAGCCATCGGCTAATTAATCTGTGTAATATTCTTCTGACAGGACTATTCAAGTCACTTTTTTTACAGCATAGAAAACTAAAAGCTAAGTGACTTTTCCAACCCTTCCTTGTAAGTTCATTAGGATGTTAACTAAATTCTTAATCCAAAAGTTCTAACATAGGCAAAAGAGGATGCTGGACTTAGAGGAAAATATTCTAGGTCATCCCCTTCAAACATTTACAATTTTCCCCTCAATGTATTTGATGGGTCATTCCAGGCTCTCTTGGAATATTTCCAATACTGAAGAACTGGCTGTCTCATAAGGTAGCTCAAGAGAGAGGTCACTAAAAATGGAAATAGAACTTGCTGTCACTGTCATTACTGCTGTTATTAGGCAGCACTTCTTGGTACTGACCTGAAATATGCTTCCCCTATTACTTCAGTTCTGTGGATCTAGTTGTGCTGCTCAGAGCAATACAACGTTAAGTCTACTTTTGAGGTAGTTGGAGGTTGCAAGAGGACCTTCGTCTATACAGAAGACAGTGAGAGTCTAACTCCACCTCTGAAGCCATCAGAAGATAAAGATAATTTAAGAAAAAAGAATTTAAATCACTGATTAAAGAACAACACCAGGAAACAGTAATACAAAATAATTAATACTCAGACATATGCTTCTAAATTACCGAATTTGAAGATATTCTTTGTAGTTGTGTTTGTCACACCAGTGAATCAAAGGTGATCTGGCTCTATATCAATAGAGAAGTGGCTGAATAAATTACACATTTCCCTAGAATATCTCAGGAACGACACACTCAAAACAGATAACTGTGACTTGATTGCCTCCTTCTAGGGAAGGGAAGGAAATCATTAAAGACAGATGGAAAGAGGCTTGAATTTCATGGTATACCCTTTGTTCTCATTAGATTTTATACTTTTGCATGCCTTAAATATTTTAAAATTGCTTACTTCATTTAAAAATTAACTGGGAATTTATGCAATGTATAGACAATAGGTAAATGTTTGGAAACGTACACAATTATGAAGAGAGAAAAATATCCTGCATTAAAGCATGATTTAAAATCTTGGCTGTTGATCATATTTTGATAATTTACATCTAAGTCTTCTGGATATATTTTAAGTAACTTAACTCATGCTATATATTTTAATTTTACCCTAATTTATTGGCTTAGCATCCATCTTATGTACACACATTTTTTTCACTTCACTACAAAATCATTATCAGTATATATTTTTTTAAATTTATTTTTGGCTGTGTTGGGTCTTTGTTGCTGCGTGTGGGCTTCCTCTAGTTGAGTCAAGCGGGGGCTACTCTTCTTTGCGGTGAGCGGGCTTCTCATTGCGGTGGCTTCTCTTGTTGCGGAACACAGGCTCTAGGTGCACGGGCTTCAGTAGTTGTGGCTTGTGGGCTCTAGAGAGCAGGCTCAGTAGTTGTGGTGCATGGGCTTAGTTGCTCTGCGATATGTGGGATCTTCTCGGACCAGGGCTCGAACTCATGTCCCCTGCATTGGCAGGCGGATTCTTAACCACTGCACCACAGGGAACTCCCTAAAATTATTATAAGTATTTTAATGGGTACCTGATATTTCAAAAGAATGTGTGACCAATAAATTAATATTTTATTCTTTATAGAACTGGCTCCATAATGCTTTATTTATTCTAAATACTTTGTCCTCATTTCAACAATCTTCACAGCATCTTCACCAGGAGCAGACTCCATCTCAAGGAACCACTTTCTTTGCTCATCTACAAGAAGCAACTCTTCATTCGTGAAATTTTATCATGAGATTGCAGCAATTCAGTCACATCTTCAGGCTTCACTTCTAATTCTAGTTTTGCTGCTATTTCCACCACATCTGTGGTTACTTTCTAACTAGAGTCTTGAACTCCTCAAAGTCATCCATGAAGGTTGGAGTCAACTTCTTCCAAACTCCTGTTAATGTTGATATTTTGACATCTTCCCATGAATCATGAATGTTCTTAATGGCATTTAGAATGGTGAATCCTTTCCAGAAGGTTTTCAGTTAACTTTGTGCAGATCCATCAGAGGAATCACTATCTATGGCAGCTGTAGCATTACAAAATGTATTTCTTAAATAAAAGAATTGAATGTCGAGATTACTCCTTGATCCATGTGCTGCAGAATGGATGTTGTGTTAGCAGGTATAAAAATAACATTAATCTCATTGTACATCTTCATCAGAGTTCTTGGGTGACCAGGTGCGCTGCCAATGAACACCATTAGTTTGAAAGGAATCTTTTTTTCTGAGCATAGCTCTCAACAGTAGGCTTAAAATACTCTATAAACCATGCTGTAAATAGATGTGCTGTCATTCAGGCTTTGATTCTCCACTTATAGAGCACAGGCAGAGTAGTAGGCTTAGCATAGTTCTTAAGGGCCCTAGGATTTTTGAAATGGTAACTGAACACTGACCTCAAATCACCAGCTGCATTAACCCATAACAAGAGAGTCAGCTTCTCCTTTGAAGCATTGAAGCCAGGCACTGACTTTTCCTCTCTAGCTATGAAAGTTCTAAATGGCACCCTCTTCCGATATAAGGCTGTTTCATCTACATTTAAAACCTGTTCTTTAGTGTAGCCACCTTTATCATTATCTTAGCTAGGTCTTCTGGATAACTTGCTGCAGCTTCTGCATCAGCACCTGCTTCTTCACCTTGCATTTTTATGTTATGGAGACAGCTTCTTTACTTTAGCTTCATGAGCCAACCTCTGCTAGCTTGAAGCTTTTGTTCTGCAGCTTCTTCAGATCTCTCAGCCTTCACAGAATTGAAGAGCGATTGGGCCTTCCTCTACATTAGGTTTTGTCTTAAGGGAATGTTGTGGCTAGCATGATCCTCTGTTAAGACCACTTAAACTTTCTCCATATCAGCAAGAAGGCTGTTTTGTTTTCTTATCATTTGTGTGTTCACTACCACAGCACTTTTAATTTCCTTCAAGAACTTTTCCTTTGCATTCACCCCTTGTCTAACTGTTTGGTGTAAGAGGCCTAACTTTTGGCCTATCTCAGCTTTCGATATGCCTTCTTCACTGACCCTAATTATTTATAGCTTTAAAGTGAGAGATGTGTGACTCTTCCTTTCACTTGAACACTTAGAGGCCGTTGTAGGGTTATTAATTGGCCTAATTTTAATATTGTTTTGTCTCAGGGAATAGGGAGGCCAGAAGAGAGAGAGAGAGACGGCTGAATGTCCGGTCAGTGGAGCAGTCAGAGCACACAAAACATTTATCAATTAAGTTCACAGTCTTATGTGGGTGTGTGTCAAGGCACCCCTAAACAATTACAAAAGTAACATGAAAGATCACAGATCACCATAACAAAGGTAATAGTAATGAAAATGTTTGAAATATTGCGAGAATTACCAAAATGCAGAGACATGAAGTGAGCAAATGCTGTTGGAAAAGTGATGCCAACAGACTTGCTCGATGCAGGGCTGCCACACACCTTCAATTTGTAAAACAACAGCATATCTGCAAAGCGCAGTAGAGCAAAGCACAATACAAGGTATGCCTTTACTTGCTGCACTTATATTTTCTTTTCTTATTGAAAAATGTAGCCATGGTCTTCCTCCTTTTCTTTTGTGAAATGGCTCCTGGGTCCTTTCCTGTAGATTTATTTTAGTTTAACAACTCTCCCATTTCTTCATTTGTTATTTGTAACAAAAATCTTAAAACCTAAAATGTCCATGGTATCCTGAAACGGCTGCATGATTCTTCTAAAACCATTTCTATTTCTCCTCTTCAATGTTATTAACCTGAAAACATAATCTATGAGAGTGACTTGTGTAGCAGTTAAATCAGTTCTCTTTTCTTAAAACTCACTTTGCCAACTGCCAGGGCATATGCATCTCTGAAGTCTTTATTGCACTTCCTGCCATGACTCCTCCATCCCTCTCATAAAATGCTTTCAGCACCCATCTTCAGGTGGAGTCATTAAGACAATCATTTCAACCAGCCAGCCCATCTCCTCTACCCAGAATCTCATCTGCTACTGCGTTGCTGGCTCCCTCAGACCTGTTAAACATTTCCCTGGTTTTATTAGAACTAATTGCTTTCACACTAACTGGACTGGCTCACCTCTTGATCTTTACCTCCCAGGATACATAATACCAATATGTTCTCTACTCCTCTGACTCTTACTTATTAATGAATAGATAGAAGCTAGAGATGATAGGAAGTCCCAGTGCTGTGCTTCTCTTTGTGAGACTCTGATGAATCTCCTAACTGGACTTGGCACGCTAGAATTATCACCATATCCCAGTGCTGCCTTTCTCATTGGATGCAGGTGGCATTAGCAGATAGTGTCTCTTATCTAGGCTCTTCTCTGGGCTTCATTACATTTAAACTTTCTCCAAGAAAACAGAACACACTGAGGGAAGAAATAAATGTAAAACCTGCTAAATCTTTTACTTAAGATTTTTTGTTGGTTTGTTTGGAGATGGTACATTTCCTTTTTAACTTGACCCTAGGTTTCATATCAGAGCTAAGAGAGCCATGATTTGATGTCACATTTTTATTTCTGAGAGAGGGTAGTAAAAGGGATCAGAGCATGTCTCCCTATTTCAAACAGTCTGCAGAGGAAGGCAGTTCCCCTCTGATGTCCACACCCAAAAATCAAAAGGGATCTACTGAAATATCACGTAAATCCACGGAAAAAAAAGGACTCCTGAAAAAAAGAATACACTCCTGTTTTATTTTTTTAATTGAAGTATGGTTAATTTACAATGTTGTGTCAGTTTCAGGTGTACAGCAAAGTAATTCAGTAATATATATATGCACATATATTTTTTCCAGATTCTTTTCCATTATAGGTTTTTACAAGATATTGAGTAGAGTTCCCTGTGCTATAGAGTAGGTCCTTGTTTACCTATTTTATATATAGTAGTGTGTATATGTTAATCCCGAACTCCTAATTTATCTCGCTCCACCTGCACTATCCCCTTTGGTAACCATAAGTTTGTTTTCTATGTCCGTGAGTAAAAGACTTCTGTTTGTTTGGTCAGAGGAATGATACTGTCTAGAAAATATGAGTGTTTAGTTCATCACATTTATTAAGACATGTAGACAGAGTAGAACATTTGACTGATCTTTTTCTGTTTTATTGTTGTTTCCTGAACTTTCCATATCAAAGTCATTCAAAGAATCTAAACCAACGTGTCAAAACTAGAGAGAGAAAAACCACACTCCAAAACTAGAGAGAAGCCCGTGCACTGTAACAAGACATCCACATGCCTCAATGAAGATCCCACCTGCTGCAACTGAGACCCGACACAGCCAAAAAAATAGAGTCAGAATCAAGATCTATGTCACTTAAATCTTTCCCTTATGTTCATTTTATACTCTTCTGGTATTTATTTGGATTCTTTATTTCCACTTTCTTAGTCAGTTTAGAAACATATTGATAATTTTGTCCTCATGATCATCTCCTATTAAATTTTCAAATTAAATACTCATTAAATGTGCCTAATTTTAAGTAGGTCCCAATTCTTCCCATAGCTGCAGCCCCTTAGCCTCAAACAAAGAAGTTTTTAAGAAGTCCTGTCCCTATTCTTAACTCTACTTCTAAATTTTCTGGGTCTTTGTTTCTTTATTTGTCTGTTAATGAGGTTGAATCTTTACATCATTTAAGGAAATACCTATCACTGTCACACACAAACCCAAAATATATGATGGATCAAACGTTATAGAAATTTATTTCTTACCCAAATAACCTCAAAAATTGACTTTCCAAATCGATGGGCATCTCGTAGATGCAATATCTTTCCATGTTGTACTTCTGTGATTGCCAATCATGCTTTCCAAAGATGTCTTGCTTATTTGCATGAAAGGGAATGGGAGAGAGCATGGAGCCTTACTTACCCTTAAGAGGGTTTCATGGGCTCAGCCTAGAGTAGCACATGTCAATTCTTTTCATGTTCCACTGGCTAGTACTCAATGACACAAACACAAATAATGGAAGGAATGCTGGAAAACGTGTGCTCAGGAAGAAGAAATGTTTTGGTAAAGTGCTACAGTTACAGTGCCTATAAAAGTTCCACCTCCCTTCTCATATTCTGAAACTGTAGGATAAGTAGGACTGTATAAAATATTTGATAAGGTATAGGGCTTTATTTTGGATATCTACAAGACAATATTTTTAAATTTTTTCTTTACTATTTCTCTTTTTCTATTTTACTGTCCCTTAGATAGAACTCTCACCATTGGAATGACATACATAGACTAGTCCTATACTATTCAAAAGAGAATTCTTTGACCTGAATCAATTTCTCTTCCTGCATCTGGCTAGTCTGCTTCTATTATCACCCTCTTAGCTCCTATTTTTTCGTTGTGCTGTAGCTGACAAATCTTTGGGATTCTCATAATTTATTCTTAAACCCATTTCCTTTGGATTCTATGGATTTTAATTTTATAACTTTCCCTTCAGGCAGTTTCTAGCTCATTCTGTTTTTTTTTTCCTTAAAGTTCATCGAGCCAACAATACCTGATATGATTTCCAGTGACGATGTCAAACTTAATTATAGAACCATCATCGTGCCTTATCACTGCAACCTCCTTTAACGGCACTGATGGCACCAGTGTTTTACTCAAGACAAAGTCAAGAATAGCTCCTTGTCTTGTAAGCTTTAGTGTGAACTGTTCCCCAAACCAATTGTCTATGGCACTGTGGAATTAGTTCCACACACTATGCCCCAATATGACATTCATCATGTCCATTTTATTGCAGCCCATTGTTTCCTCAACATTTTGAATTTGCCACCACTTCTGGTTTGTTCATTTCCTTTGCCTTGTGGACGGTGATTTAGTGGAATAATACGCAACTGGGTTAGAACTCTAGCTCTGTGTCACTTACAGGATGTGTGACCTTCAAGATGTCATTTAACATTTATGAGACTCTGTTTTCTCATTTGCAGAACAAAAAAGGACAATTACACCTGCTCTGTGGTGCTATTTTGACTATCATATGGGATTATACATGTAAAAAGGCCATCACATTTCCTGGAAATAAGAGGCATTGAATGATTTTTCTCTTTCTTCTCCTTGGTTGAAGAGGCCCATAAAACCAATATCATAGGTTCAATTTCTGTATGCCTTATGGCAGTACACCAAAATTAGATGTTATCAATGAAACCGGATTGAGTTATTCCAATATATTATTAGGTTTGGAAGGATTCTAATTTTGTGTAACCTCTTACCTACAACTGTATGCCGGGACTTTTTTTGTGAACTGTAAGGAACACAAAGGTAGGTCTAAAGGTCTATACTCAAAATGAGTTTATAATTTAGGAGGGAGAATTGGATGCCAGCCAATAATTATAAAAGGGAGGGCTTATTTCTGATAAGTGAGAAGCAAGTAGGGTTTCTTGGAGGATATTTTATTTAATTTCAGCCTCGATGAACTAGTAGAATTTTGGCAGGTGGGTATAGGAAATACTATATGCACAGGGTGTTTTTTTTTTTTTTTTTTTGGTGGTACGCGGGCCTCTCACTGTTGTGGCCTCTCCCATTGTGGAGCACAGGCTCCAGACGCGGACGCGCAGGCTCAGCGGCCATGGCCCATGGGCCCAGCTGCTCCGCGGCATGCGGGATCCTCACAGACTGGGGCACAAACCCGTGTCCCCCGCATCGGCAGGCAGACTCTCAACCACTGCGCCACCAGGGAAGCCCAGGGTGTTTAATTAAGGTTTAATTCAGGTGGGATTGTTTGAACCTCAAGTTGTATACTCTCGTGTGATAGGAAAAACCTTCAACATTGCCTCTGTTCTTCACCAGAAACTCCATTATAGGATAGATATAAAGGACAGAAATTTGCCATCCTTATTAAATTTTAACAATCAAAGTTTCAAAATTAATACTTTCACAGTGCACTCAGATCAGCCCTTCTCTGAAGGACATTTTTCACCCAAGAATGGAGTAGATCTGCTCCTTCCTTGTTACAGCAGTGCTTGGTCATAGTTATATATGCTCTATTTATGTATCTGTCCCCCCATGTGTTATGAATTCATTTATTATTTACTGAGTATCTACTCTGTGCCAGATATTTCTACAGGAACAAAAGAGACAGAGATTCCTGCCCTCATGAAGGGTACATTCTAATGTGTAGAGACAGACAATAAGCATAATGAATAAAATACATATACACATTATGCCACAAGGTAATATAACCTAGGAAATAAAGGAAAAGGAGAGGGAGATAAAGATACCAGAGAGAGTTTCAGTGGAGCAAACAGTCTGCAGTTTTTAAAGAAGGGCAACAGGGCAGGTATCCTTGAGGAGAACATTTCATTAGACTTCAGGAAGTGAGACAATTACCCTTCCAAATACCACTGAAAAGAGAATTCTGGGCAAAGAGAACAAGTACAAAGCTCCTAAGTTATGACTATGCCTCGTGTGTTACTGAACAGCTAAAAGGCCAGACAGCCTAGAGAAAAAATGAGCAAGGATAAAAGTAGTAGGAAGTGATAAAACATTATCTTGGGCAATAACATGGTGATGAAGGTGGGAAGAGTGAAAGGACCTTGTAGATGATAATATGGACTTTACTTTTACTGTGAATGAAGTGTGGAGCCAGGACAGCATTTTAAACAGTGAAGCTACACAGTATGACTTATATTCTTAAATAATTATTCCTACATTGTAGTGAAATTATATTGGTTGGGTGTGGCAAGAGAAGGCAAGTACAGCAGGCTAAGGCAGTAATCCAGGTGAGAGATGGTAGTGATGTGGTGATGCAAACCAGGATGGTAGAATGGATTTTGGACTTATTGTGATGGTAGAGCCAATGGGATTTGTGATATAGCTACTGAATGTGGTAGAGTAAAGAGAGAGGAAAGCCAAGGATAAATCCAAGGAAGAAAACCTTTCCAACTTAGATGGAAAAGCCTATGTGAATAACAGATTTGGAGGAAAAGATTAGTTCAGTTTTGGACTTTCAGTTTGCAATATCAATTCTATATTTAGTTGTACATACTGAGTAGGCAGATGGATAGATATATGGATCAGAGGGCAAGAGAAAAGTCTAAACTAAATATATAAATTTGGACGTCTTCAACAGCAAGACAGCATTTTAATCCAGGTGGCTACATGAGATCACCAAGAAAGTGGTGCTGATAAAGAAGAAAAGGTCAAGGAATGAGCCCTTAGACACTTGAACCATTAAAAGGTAGGAAAGAAGGAGAGGAACTGGTAAAATAAATTATGTAGCAGAAACCAGTGGAAAATTATGTAGTAGTAGCAAGAGGAAAATCAGCAGAGGGATATAGCAAGACAGGTAACAAGTGACAAGAAGCAGCAAAAGGGAGGAACTGGGTAAATACCTATGAAAGAACAGGTAGGCTGAGAACTGACCCCTGGCTTTGTTAACATGGAGGAGGTCTCTGGTGAACTTGCACAAACATCTTTAATAAAACCATGAAGGCAAAGACCACACTGGAGTGAGTTCAAGAGTAAACAGGAGGAGAGCTTCCCTGATGGCGCAGTGGCTGGGAGTCCGCCTGCCAATGCAGGGGACAAGGGTTCAAGCCCTGGTCTGGGAAGATCCCACATGCCGCGGAGCAACTAAGCCCGTGCGTCACAACTACTGAGCCTGTGCTCTAGAGCCCATGAGCCACAACTACTGAGCCCATGTGCCACAACTACTGAGCCCACGTGCTGCAACTACTGAAGCCAGCGTGCCTAGAGCTCCATAACAAGAGAAGCCACCACAAGGAGAAGCCTGCACACCGCAACGAAGAGTAGCCCCTGCTCGCCTCAACTAGAGAAAGCCTGCACACAGCGACGAAGACCCAATGCAGCCAAAAATAAGTAAAATTAAATCTTCAAAAAAAAAAGAGTAAATAGGAAGAGAGGGATCAAAGACAACAAGTCTCAGCACCTTCTTTTGAACATATTTTATCCTAAGGGAAACAAAGAAACAGGGCATAAGTTGAGTCTTCATTGTCACCTCACAGAATTTTCATCGCAGCTAGAACAATGCAGTCACTAACAAAATGGTTTTGGATGAAGGAATAAAGAAAACAGAGATGATGTTAACTAAATTCAACCTCTTTGGCTCTAGGAGAGTGTTTGGTTAATGCCTTCTCCTCAGCACCCACGTGCATTCAGATGTCCCAAACTATAAATCCCATTAAAAAAAAAATAAAGCTGTCTGTTAAAAATATTAAAAGTTATTTTTATGCTGACACATAATTTTTAGATTCTCATTGAACCTCGAGTGCCTTGTACAGCTGCCTCTAACTGATCTCCTTCTGTCCATTTTCTTACTCCTCTAGTTCAGCTTGCAAAAGCTGCCTGATGAACCTTTTCCTAGGCCCTGCTTCACTTACAGCATCTCTGCGTTACCTCAAGAATAAACTTTATAGTTGTTGTCTCCATCCAGTGCTTCAGCCAAATGAAACGATGCTTCTCCCCCATCCCAGGAATACTCTGATTTCCCATCATCAAATTTTAACTCATTCTGTTCCCTCTTTTCTACTCCTTTTCTTTTAAAAATCTAACTATCTCTAAATAATTCATTACAATGACCTCTCTCCATTAAGTCTCTCCTCATTCCACAAAGTTTTCAAAATGCCCAAACTCCCACAGAATTTTATGAGAACTTTTTGGGTGACCATTCTTGTCATTCTATTATATGTATTATAATTATACTGTATGCATTATATGTATTATATACTATATGTATTATATGTATTATGTACCATATTATATACTATATGTTTTATATGTACTATTTGTATTATGTATTATATGTATTATATACTATATGTATTATAGTTATACTATATCTATATAGTTATTGGTATAGTTACTCATCCAGTCACTCTTCATGTTTAAATATAAATAAGATACTGTTATTTAACTCATTTTTTCTCTAATTTTTTAAGGGCAGATTTAAAACTTAGGTTCGTTATTAAAACCATGGTCATGGAATCCAGATTCTCACTCTATAACCAAATGTTTTCATCTCTTTTCTTTAACCTACAAAAATTAGACTACAGGAACAGAAAAAAAAATATGAATCTTTAGAATTATGATGCTATAAAATATTAATATAGTAACACTAATTATTAATAGTAATATACTACTTTATAGTTTAATAATATTACTATATGCTAGGTATTCTTCTAAACTCTTAAACTGCCAATGATCCTGACCTCCTGATACTAATGCACTTGTGTAGTTCCCTCCTGTACCGAATACGGTTGACCTTGTAACCAATGGGATATTGCAGAAATCACGTTGGATGGCATCTAACATGAGGTCTTTTTTTTTTTTTTTTTTTTTGTGTGTGTGGTACGCGGGCCTCTCACTGTTGTGGCCTCTCCCGTTGCGGAGCACAGGCTCTGGACGCACAGGCTCAGCGGCCATGGCTCACGGGCCTAGCCGCTCCACGGCATGTGGGATCTTCCCGGATTGGGGCACGAACCCGTGTCCTCTGCATCGGCAGGCGGACTCTCAACGACCGCGCCACCAGGGAAGCCCTAACATGAGGTCTTAAAAGATGTTGGGACTTTGGCCTTAATCCCCTTTGGATCACTCACTCTGGGAGAAGCCAGCTGCCATAGCAAGGGGACGTTCAAGCAGCCTATGGAGGAGACTATGTAAGATGAAGTCAAGGCCTCCTGCCAATGGCCATTACCAATTTGCTGGCCATATGAGGGACCTACCTTGGAAGCAAATCCTTCAGCCCCAATCAAGATTTCAGATGACTGGAATTCCAGTCACCATATTGACTGCAACCTTGTGAGAGATTCTGTGACAGAAACACCCAGCCAGTTCTCTCCAATATTTCTCATGCATGCAAACTGTAATAGATATTAAACGTTTACTGTTGTTTTAAGCCTTTATGTTTGGGGATAATTTGTTATACAAACATGGATAACTAATCCATCTGCTATTCCTTTGGCTCACTCTGTGACTTTGGGTAGATGGCATAACGTTAAACTTCTAAATTAACAAAAGGATTGAAACAGAGCATAACAATGAATCCTTGTACACTGAATGCTCTGTAATCATACATGTCCTACGTCACCATATATCAGGGAAAATAATTCAATATTCCCTGAGAATAGCCTTTGTCAATGACCATTCATTTACTCTGCAGTGACCTTTTGCCATGTCTAACTCACTGGTCTTTAATGGTTTTTGATATATTGCCCAATCCATCCATAAACCCACCCCCAGAATGTTATATGAGGCTGGCATAATGCTAACTCTTTAAACCACAGTGGAAGCAAATGCTAATTTATGCTGTCTTTTATTCCCTACATAATTTTGATTTCAATGCTCCATCTTGACCATATCAATATAATTTTGCTACTAGCAATTGAAAACAAAAAGCAAATGTTTCATTTCTCCTCTTGGCCAACTAAAGGGGAATGCTTACGGCTCTAGGCCTTGGTATGAATGGAAGGATTTATGATTGACTTTGTAGGAGAAATAATTTAATATATTGGAAAGCACTGGGTTTGAAAGTCTAGAGATCTGGTTGCTGGTTTCTACCCTGTCACTACCAACCTGAAAGTCTTTGGCTAGTTTTTTTTTGTTTTTTGTTTTTGTTTTGTGTGTATGTGTGGCAGACTAGAACAAGCTATTCCAACACTTTTAGTTTTTTATTTGATTTTTTTAAGTTATCAACTAAAAGTGTTGGAATAGCTTGTTCTAGTCTGCCACACACATACAGTAATTGGGAACATACTGAGTTCTAAGTTAATTTACAATACAAGCGGGTTCAATGGTAACAGCACGTTTATTAACACATAACTTGCAGTCCATAGCCCATAGTCAATGGAACAATGTAAGGCTTACTTCTAAATCTTTATGTATATGAATACAGAATAAAGGGCAGTGGAGTTGGATTCGAACATTGGGTACTAGTGGGATCAAAACGGACTCTTGATTTCATGACAGGAAGGCGATTTCAGAATAGCACAGGCAGAATTACCTAAGAACAGATATTTGGATTCCTAATCCAAATATCTGTTCAGCATCCAAATATCTGTTCAGCAAATATCTAATTCAGCAACCTCTTGGGTTAATATGGGAAGAAGAATTCTCTGATCATTTTAACTCAGAAAGAAAAAGGGGCCCATCGCACTAGCCATATCTGCCACAGACACAGGATCAGTCAGTGATAGGATGTGTAATAGGAATATGCCAGACCTAGACAGGAGACAAAGAGATTTAGGGATAAGTGGGCTCTTTGAGCTCCAATGTTTTCATTTTACAGATGAAGTGGTAGAGAGCCAGAAAAATTATGTGAACTGCTTAAAGTCATATAACAATTTAATCTCAGGGCTATTTCTAAAATTCAAGTCAGTTGACCCTCCCACCCACCTGCATTCAGTATGCTTTCTGCTTTGTGCCTCTATTTCCAATTAAGAAGGTAAAGAAGAAAATAGTAGAGAAAGGTATAACTTATATGATGGTTCACTATTGCAAGGTCAAATTTTATCCTCACCTCATACACTAACTGCAAAATAAACTTACATGGGGGAAAGGGTTAAATGAAAACACTGTAAAAGAAAGAATAGGCACAAATGAATCTGATTTTAGGAAAGGGAAGCACTTGCTAAGCAGAAAACCATAAATTACAAAGAAAAATGATAAATTTGACTACATGTGAATTTTAATATGCCATTTATCAAAAGTAATATAAATAAATTTAAGGTGAAATCAGAAAAAAATACACTAACCTTGATGGGTAAGGTCTTGATGTTCTTAATTAAAAAAAGAAATACTTCATTCCAAAACACAAAATATGATAGAAAAAGGGCAAGGATCCTGAATAAACCAAACCTAAATGGTACAAACCATGAAAATATTCTGAGTCTCACAAATATGTAAATGTATAAAATTATATAAGATGTTACCATCTTCCTCTATCAAATCTGAAAATATTTAAAATTTAAAAATTGTCATTCTCAGTGTCAATGGAGCTATGGGACAATTAGAATTATTGTAATGTTAGTACATTGCATTATTTGTTCTGAACATTTGCTGCCATTTTCTACCTGTTCCATCTATATAGGGTCCCTGGCTGTACCCTTCTCTAGGGGAGGAGTATATTTTTCACTTTGTTTTGGTGAGCTTGACCAGGTGACTTGCTTCAGCCAACGGTATGTGAGAAGTGGCCTGCACTTTATCTGAGCAGCAGCATTAAGAGGCATCATGTACTTGTACCATTGCTCTTTTCCCAGATGTCCCAGCATGCCCCAGATAGAGCTGCTGCTTCATCCTGGATTCCAGAATGAAGGAGACACATGGACAGGAGCCAAACTGATCCACAGCCAGTGGAAACTGTGAGCAAGAAATCAGCCTTGGTTGTTGAACCCACTGAAATCTGAAATGTAGATGTTGTTTTTACTGCAGCATAACCGAGCGAAAAATGTAGATGTTGTTTTTACTGCAGCATAACCGAGTGAAAGCTAATAAATATAGTAGGAATGTAAACAGCACATTTATTAAAAAAACATTTTAGCAATATATATCAGGAGCTTTAAAATTAGCTGATACTATTGACTTAAAAATTCCCTTCAATGATTCTATGTGCCAAGAGGTTCATTACAATATAACCCTTGATGCTGAAAATTGGAAGCAAGCCAAATGTCCAAAATTAGGAGAATGATTAAATAAATCATGATAAATACATACTCTGGAATGTTATAGAGCCATTTAAATGGTATTTACAAGGAATATTTAATGGCATAAGAAAACAGTCTCTGTATAACATGAGGTGACAAAACAGTATACAGTTTGAAAATGTAGAATGATGCCAGATTTGTAATACACAAATGCGTATGAAAAAAGTTGAAAGGAAATATATCAAAAATTTTATGAGTGCTTATTACTTGATGGGTGAGAAAAAGAGTTATTTTATTCTCTTCTTTATGTAGCCCTGTATTTTAAAAATCATGAACAGTAAGTGTGCTTATTTTATAATCAGAATATATATGCATATAAATATATATTAAAAACCACCAGATTGACCTTATTTTGCACATTAGAGAATAAAATCTCAGACAGGTCGAGTAGGTCTTGGAAGAGCCAGATTAGAACCTGGTTCTATCTATGCTTTTAACTATTATACATTTATTGCTTTAACATTATACTGTCTTGACTGTAATGTTCCTGCTCAAATATCTCTATCATGCAGATGACAATCTTATACCCATTAACCTACTTGATACCTCATAATGAAATTACACCAAAACCAGAGCAGAAGCATAGGCCTTCTTATTGGGGTAGCCCAAAAGTTTTTTTGTTTTTTTCCATAAGATGGCTGTAGTAGCACTTAGTTGTCTTTAACTTCATTCGAAACAATTTTGTTAGATTGTATTGTGTAAGCTGTCATATCAGCATACATTAAAAAAAAAAACTTATCAAAATGGTGAATTTTAGTGTAGCCGTTTTAATATTAAAGATGGAAGAAAAAAAGCAACATTTTTGGCATATTATGCTTTATTACTTCAAGAAAGGTAAAAACACAACTGAAACACAAGAAAAGATCTGTGCAGTGTATGGAGAAGGTGCTGTGACTGATCGAATGTGTCAAAAGTAGTTTGCAAAGTTTTGTGCTGGAGATTTCTCACTGGATGCTGTTCCATGGTTGGGTAGACCAGATGAAGTTGATAGTGATCAAATCGAGACATTAATTGAGAACAATCAATGTTATACCACACGAGAGATAGCTGACACCCTCAAAATATCCAAATCAAGTGTTGAACATCACTTGCACCAGCCTGGTTATGTTAATCGCTTTGATGTTTGGGTTCCACATAAGTGGGAAAAAAACCTGCCTGACCATATCACCTCATGTGATTCTCTACTGAAACATAACAAAAATGTTCCGTTCGTAAAACAAATTGTGACGGGTGATGAAAAGTGGGTACTGTACAACAATGTGGGATGGAAGAGATCTTGGGGCAAGCGAAATGAACACCATCAGTCGCATCAAAGGCCAATCGTCATCCAAAGAAGGTGATGTTGTGTATATGGTGGGATTGGAAGGGAGTCCTCTATTATGAGCTCCTTCTGGGAAGCCAAACGATTAATTCCAACAAGTACTGCTCCCAATTAGACCAACTTAAACCAGCACTCCATGAAAGGCGTCCAGAATTAGTCAACAGAAAACACATAATCTTCCATCAGGATAATGCAAGACTGCATATTTCTTTGATGACCAGGCAAAACTGTTACAGCTTGGCCGGGGAGTTCTGATTCATCCACTGTATTCACCAGACATTGCAACTTTGGATTTCCATATATTTCGGTCTTTACAAAATTTTCTTAATGGAAAAAAATTCAGTTCCCTGGAAGACTGTAAAATGTACCTGGAACAGTTCTCTGCTCAAAAAGATAAAACATTTTGGGAAGATGGAATTATGAAGTTGCCTGAAAAATGGCAGAAGGTAGCGGAACAAAAGGGTGACTACGTTGTTCAATAAACTTCTTGGTGAAAACGAAAAATGTGTCTTTTAATTTTACTTAAAAAACAAATGAAATTTTTGGCCAACCCAATATTTTATAACTCAGATTTCTAACATTCATTCATTCATTTATTCAAAAACTATTTATTTAGAATCTCTCAGGTTCTAAGGACTATGCTTGGCACAGGAGATTCAACAGTAAATAGGAGAAAAATGGACCATCCCCTCACTGAGCTTCAGCCAAGTAGATACAGTACACTCTTTCTTCATCATACCACCTTCTATTATTCCCTTATTTCATCTTTAAAGCATCACTCCAATTATCAGAGTGATTTTTAGATGTCTAGTAAATGCTATTTGCATACCTTTATTTTTTTCTTTGATTTTAAACACCCAAACTCAAGTGGCAGAATGCTAGCTAGCACTTCTCTCCATAGCATATAGAACACCATTGACTTAGGAAAAGAGTGAAAATGTACCTTGTGCTTTTTTTTTTAAGATTTTTTTGATGTGAACCATTTTTAAAGTCTTTATTGAATGTGTTACAATACCGCTTCTGTTCTATATTTTGGTTTTTTGGCCGCGAGGCATGTGGGATCTTATTTCCCTGACCAGGGATCGAACCTGCACCCCCTGCGTGGAAGGCAAAGTCTTAACCACAGGACCGCCAGGGAAGTCCTTGTACCTTGAGCTTTACAATTTTCTATAGATTTATTAATTTGCCTTCACCTTCCCGCACTGATAGACTTTTGTTATCCTTCCAATATTTACTTTATAAACAATGCTTCAATTAATATCCTTCCAGTAGATAGATAAACAACTGGTTTTTGCATGTTTCTCTTTTAAGAAGGCCTTCCTCATGTGTACCTAATAAACTCATCTTCGCCCTTGAGAGAATCCCTCACTCTTTCTCTCTGAAGATGTTTTCCACCCATTTTCCTTGCTGACAATTCATACATACTTCAATGCCTATATTAGTATTCTAGGGCTGCCTTGACAAAGTGCCACAGACTGCATGGCTTAAATAATGGAAATTTATTTTCTCAGACTTCTGGAGACTGGAAGTCCAAGATCAAGGTGTCAGCAAGTTTGGTTCCTTCTGAGGCCTCTGTTCTTGGCTTGCAGATGGCCACCTCCTCTCTGTGTCCTCATATGGTTGTCCCTTGATCTCTGTTATCTATGTCCTAATCTTCTCTTCTTATAAGGACACCAGTCACATGGGATTAGTGTCCACCCATATGACCCCACTGAAACTCTTTAAAGGTTTACCTCAAATATAGTGACACTCTGAGGTACTGGGGGGTAAGACTTCAACACACAAATTTAGAGGACACACAATTCAGCTCAGAACAGTGCCACTGGTTTGCTTATCTGCCCTCCTGTCAGGTGTGTGAACCCATCCAATGGCAAGGTCAACTGTCAATGGCCTGTACCTGGTCCATTGTAGGTATTTGATAAATGTTGGCTGGATCAATCAGACTATGAATGTTGCCGAGCATAGAAACCAAAAGAGTACAGAACAGAAGGAGGAGGAGATGAAAGGAGAATTTCAGGAAAGGTTTCATGTGACATTGACTGAACTTTGAGGAAAGGGTGGATTTGTACCTACAGAAGACAGACTCCCATCCCAAAGTGGAAGAATATATCCAAAATCATGGAGGTTGACATGATTTGACAGATTAATGGAATGGTAAGGAAAATCAAGACTTTCAGAACTGGTGGGGACCTATAAGTCATCTAATCCAAAGGGATGCCTCCATCATCTCCACACAAGGTTACTCAGCTTCCCCTTGAACATCTGCAAACATGAAGTGTACTTGTTCCAGCTGTGGGGTTGAAGTATTTCAGTCACTACCATGGTATCTACCAAATTTTCCTCATTCAAATTTGATCTGAATGAGTTTGGCCACATTTGCATATCATATCTCTTATTTCCTTGACTGATACTTTTAAATTTAATTCTCATTTTTTATACAGTGCATTTAAAATGAAACTTTATATTATTACCACAACTACTTGAAAAACAGTGTCTGTTGGCCTCAATAGAAGGTATCAGTATAAAGAAAGCCATAACTATACCTATTATTATTATTATTTTTTTTTTTCAGTACGTGGAACTCTCACTGTTGTGGCCTCTCCCATTGCGGAGCACAGGCTCTGGACGCGCAGGCTCAGCGGCCATGGCTCACGGGCCCAGCCGCTCTGCGGCATGTGGGATCTTCCCGGACCGGGGCACAAACCCGTGTCCCCTGCATCGGCAGGCGGACTCTCAACCACTGCGCCACCAGGGAATCCCTATACCTATTATTATTAATATAACTACACACATGTACTAAAAACATGCCATTTACCATAAATGCTAGGTAAACCACACTTTTGGAAAAATATATTAGAATAAACCTCTTTAGGTGAAGTTTAAACTAGTCCATTTCCACTCGGCTATCTCAGTAAATGCAACATATACAAGTTATTACAGGGAAGAAATCCTGATTTTGGGTGAAGGTAGAGTATGTTGGGGATGAACAGTTGGAAGAGAGTCAGTCAATGGAAGAAATTTCCCTGGAATTATCCCTAAGTGCAGTGGCCAATAGAAAGAATATCATTGCCATGGCAACACTAAAAGGTCAATCCCTTTACTTAGAAACAGGTTCCTCCTAGTTCATGCTTTAATTTAAACTCAAAAATAATAGAACTCTATTTTAAGTGATTAAATACAGATTAAACATTGCCCCTACAATCTGATTTCCTCTCTAAATTTGCTCAGCAAATCCTTTCTCCATAAAGAGTAGAAAGGGAAATCTCTAACCAGCTCCAATTTGAATGAGGACTTAAAAAGCTTTTGCCTAAAAGACTCCTGAATTCCTAGTCCTGGCTAATTTCAATTTGCTTTGTGACTTTGATCAATCATTTTGCTTCACTGAACCTCAGTTTCCAAGCCTGTGAAACAACAGGATTGTGGACTAGACCAACAGTTCTCAGAGTGTGGTCCCCAGAACAATATCATGGGCACCAGCATGGAACCTGCAAGAAATGCACACTCTTGGGCTCCACGCCATATATACTGCATCAGAAACTCTGGAGTGGGGTGAAGCAATCTGTGTTTTAACCAGTCTTCCAGGTGGTTCTCATACTAAAGTTTGAGAGTCACTGCACTAGAGGATATGCAAAGCTCCCTTGGCTCTGCCATCTGTGAAGTGCTGTGATCTTGTGCTCTTTGAATGAGAGGGAGCAAAAGAGACCCTGTGTTACCAGTAGGAGGGGAAACTGGCTGGGTTGAGCTGCTTGAAGAATGGATCTACTCTTCGGAGGAGAGTCCCCTGGCCTAACTAATGACTACAAATCCCATGGGGAGAAAAGCCTGGGAAGGGTTACTCTGGCCCCCTGGAAAGGAAGTGGAGACAATATAGGATAATTCTCTCCTGGTGCTTAGGGATGGGAAGAGTAGGCAGATAATGTCTTTATTAGGAACAGCCTGGCATGCATCATGCACCGTGTATACAAACAGGAGTGGTGTGTGATTTGGTCCCAGGAAGAGGGTTCCCAGAGATATGAAAACTCCCATAAACCACTGTCCTCATTGTTTTCCTTCTCCTAAATTTTAGTAAGAGTAGAGTTTTTAGTGAATTGGGAAGCTGTGGGGAGGTAAATCAATGCAAGACCAAGGGAAGAGAAAGTTCCACAATAGCTGAGGCCATGAGGTGTTTTCTGTCCCACAGATTCCTAAGGGAGAAACAATTTCCCCATCAAACAAATTCACCACAACCCCAGTGGAGCCTGCGCAGATGCACAGGTGGCTGGGTGGGAGCTGGAGAGGTGGTGGTAGGGAGGAGGAAGAGGCAGAGAGGAATTCTCACGCCATCTAGTGGCCAATGAAGCAAGGCTCTTGTCCTAACAGTCACATCCAAGGATGACTGGCACTGAAGCATCTTGTTTAAAAGAAAGCCTACAATACAGTTTAATTGCCAATCCCCAGGGAATTAAGTAAACCGTGAGTTCCCCACCATGCATGAGCACAAAGTGACAGCCCTGATGGTAATGGCAGAGATTAGTGGGCAGGAGGTTGCAAGTGGATCAAAGAATCCTGAATATATTAACAATTCCTTTCCATTGAAAAGAACTCCACCGTTTACATGTGAAATAGCCCACCCCATCCTCACGTTAACCCTGAGAAGCAGGCACTAAGGGAAGAGCCATTCCCCCTTTTGTAGATGAGAAAACTGATGTCCAGAAAGATGTGACTCAAAGTCTCATAGAGCAAATGGCAGGGACAAAACACCAACCCCAAACAGCTCTGTCCTTTAACACCAAGCCCATAGTTCTCTCAGCCACGGTAAAAAATACTCTGAGAAGATCAGGGCATATGAAACCCAGAAGTCCATCCCTTCTCAGAGGCATCACCCTAATATCCCAGAGAGTTTGCAGCTTTCGAACGCCAGAATCAAAATCAATATTTCTACCATTTTTTCCCCTTAGGTGCTCTCCTGCTTTCTATCCTGAAGAATATAGAGATAAAAGTTCTTTCCCTTATAGGGTCTGTAAGTGGATTGGGGGAGCCAGGATTCAAGCACAGTGAACAGTTAAGCAAGATGACACGATCATATGAAATGACGTACCAGATTGGTTGGAAGAGACTGCAAATGCTTAGATCCTTTAGGGACAAGAAAAAAGTAAGGTTCCCCACCAAACAGAAAACAAAGCTCTCAATTGAGCAAATTGAGGATGAGAGCCTTGGTCCCCCTTGGGCCCCTGCTCTATCCCTACTCTAAGTCTTGGGGACCGCTGCAGAATTCCTACTCCTCCTTTTGCTTTGATTCACCTCCTCACACAAAATGTATTTTCTAGACAACCATGTAAACTAGATTGCGACATTTTGCCCATTACAACTCTCCAGTGGCTTTCCGTTGCACCCTGAGAAGAACACAGAAAACTTTCACCATGGGCATGGACCCTAGTTGATCCTGCACTTGCCTCTTGCTCCTTTGGCATGCCTTTTCCTGCATCATTCACACCTCCCTGCCACACTAACCTTCAGACAGATCCCACAGTGAGCCAAGCCAGGTGCTGCTCCCGCTACCATGCAGCTGATTTTTCTCATACAGTAAAAGCATTTCCTTGAAGTGCAGGCATGTTCCTTCAGGTCTCTGTGTAACCATTACCGTCTCAGAGACCCCTTCCTCCACCATAACCACTATACTGCTCCTCCTTCAAATGTCTACCACAGCAGCCTTTTCCCTTTCTCTTTTCTTCTTATTTCCTACTCATCCAATGAAAAATGACTTATTTGATGGTTCCCTTATTTATTATCTATTACCCCAACTCGAATATAGGCTAGAATAGAAAAGATGGTTTCTGTTGTATTTGCAGTACAGGACTGAGATCAGAGTACGTACTCAATAAACATTTTCCCTCTGTTACCAGGACTCAACACAGAACCATATCAATGGATATGCATTGAATATATGTTGTCACCTCACTTAAGGAAAAGGTGAAACAGAAGTTCAATAGAGAAAATGTTGTCATTTCAGTAAATGGTACTGTGTGGGTTAATGGGATATCTACCTTTAAAAAAGGGGGTGTACAGAGATGGAAACAACCTAAGTGTCCATCATCAGATGAATGGATAAAGAAGATGTGGCACATATATACAATGGAATATTACTCAGCCATAAAAAGAAACAAAATTGAGCTATTTGTAATGAGGTGGATAGACCTAGAATCTGTCATACAGAGTGAAGTAAGTCAGAAAGAGAAAGACAAATACCATATGCTAACACATATATATGGAATTTAAGAAAAAAATATGTCATGAAGAACCTAGGGGTAAGACAGGAATAAAGACACAGACCTACTAGAGAACGGACTTGAGGATATGGGGAGGGAGAAGGGTAAGCTGTGACAAAGCGAGAGAGAGGCATGGACATATGTACACTACCAAACGGGAGGTAGATAGCTAGTGGGAAGCAGCCGCATAGCACAGGGAGATCAGCTCAGTGCTTTGTGACTGCTTGGAGGGGTGGCATAGGGAGGGTGGGAGGGAAGGAGACGCAAGAGGGAAGAGATATGGGAACATATGTATATGTATAACTGATTCACTTTGTTATAAAGCAGAAACTAACACACTATCGTAAAGCAATTATACTCCAATAAAGATGTAAAAAAATAAAAAATAAAAAAGGGGGTGTAGAGCACCTACAATTCTCAATTACTGCTGGTAGGCTGTAAATTAACACAGGCACCTTGGTAAACTGCTTGGCAATATCTTCTGTAAGTGAACATACCCAATAACCTCACAATTCTTTTCATGGTTATATACCCAAAAGCTATATGCAGGAATGTTTCCCCCCAGAGAGGTACAAGAATGCTCATAGCATAACTATTGGTAATAGCTATTAGTACTATCACTAGTAGTGTTAATAATCCCCAAATTGGAAATAAGCTAAGTGCCCATAAACAGTAAATTAATAAACTTTGATATATGCACAGAATGAAGTGATATTAAGGAATGAAGAAGAACAAATTTCTGCTCTACACAGAGTATTGTTCCCTCTATTTAAAGTTCAAAAACAGACAAAACTAATTTCTGGTGATATGAATCAACAGAATGGTTAACTTTATGGGACAGGATAGTAACAGACATGGGGTTAGGGTGGAGTTTTAGTGTACTGATATTATTCTCTGTCCTCATCTGGGTGCTGGTTCCATAGTTGTGCGGCCTTTGTGGAAAATCATCAAGATGTACACTCAGAATTTGTGCACTTTTCTATATATGTATACTTCAGTAAAAAATAAATTACATAAACAAAAATATTTCTTGGATAAAGGAAGAAAGATGGAAAGAAGAGGTAGTAAGAAGGAAGGAAGGAAGGAAAGAAGGAAAGAAGGAAGGAAGGAAAGAAGGAAGGAAGGGAGGGAGGGAGGGAGGGAGGGAGGGAGGAAGGGGAAGGAGAAAAAGAAGAAAACACAAGGAAAGAAATAAAATAATATTGATCCACTTTTGTTACTTCTCATCAAAGTACTGGAACTCCCACCATCTCACTGTGGGTACCTCACCATCAACTATGTCCAGTTCTGCATTCAATCCTCACCTACTTCTGGAAGTCTGTGTCAGTATCTGCCACATGGGTCCCCTCTCCTGACCCCTTCCTACTACCTGTCACCTCCCTATCTGGCAAAAGTATCTGATGCATCAGACCGAGCCCGGATGTTTTAAACTAGTTCCCTCTTATCTTCTGTGGAAAGCCATGTCTGGAAAGAATATAGGGTTTGACGCTAAATTGTCACTGACGTGGCAAAATCACAGAGACGCATGCTCAAGAAGAAGGGACACTGCAACCAGATCACCTGAGGAATGGTTTATCCAACGGGGAAAATTCAGTCTGGGAAAAAGAATGGATGCATATGTGCTGGGAACACTCCCTACTTCGCCGCTCTCTCCTGTCCCCCACCACCTCCTAACGGGAAACTCCTACAGCCCAGGTCTTAAGAACTGACAGTTTAAAAGTGCCCTACGTTGTTTTGACTAGAGCAGGTTACGATAGTCTAAATCAGCGGGACACAAATCTTGCTGCTATCAGATTCACCGAGGGAGCTTGTTCAAAATATATTCTTCAACCTTATCTCAGACTTACTAATTCAGAAACTCTGGGATCTATACTATTTAGCAGGTTTCCTAAGTTGGTCTCCAGCAGGAGAGCACAGGGGTTAAGAGCATCTATTCTCAACAGTCAGATCTCTGTTGGAATCCCAGTTTTATCACATCCTTTTTGTACAGATTTGGGCAATTTATTTAACTTTATCAGCCCCGCCTTCCTTATTAGCAAAATGGAGATGATAACTGGATTTATCTTTTAGGGCTGCTTTGAGTTTTAAATGAAATGCCAGGTCTAGCATGATGTTTGACAAACACAAAGTGCTGAAAAATGTCGTGCAGCATGTCCACTACTGATATAAAAATCAGTACAGGTATTTGGAAACCACTATTTTAAAAGACTTCTCCCCCACTATCATTTACACAGAGGATGTTAGCACAGTGATTATTGGCTTAGGCTGTGTATTGACAAATTCACATACTGGTGATATGTGCTCTGTCCCCATATCATTATCACTTTGGAGAATTTTCCTAAGAGATATTTATTTATTAGACTGTAAGCTAAGTGAGGGCAAGGTTCAGATCTACTTAGCTTACCATTACATCAGATATATTTAGCTTTTTATGTATCATTGTGCCTGACACACCATAGGCATGCAATGTTGCATGAATGAATGCATAAATTAATGATTGAAGCATGGGCAATCATATAGTACTGCCTCTCAGGGTTATGTGACCATACAGTTTAGAGTTCAAAGAAAGAAAAAAAAAAAAGTGTCTGGTCAAAATTCTCTCTAGGGAATCTAAGACTCAAGGGATTGCCAATCTTTGTAAATGAAAATACAAAATGGATGCCCAGCTACACATCTGAATTTCAGGTAAACAAAAAAATGGCTTTGATCGATAGTATAAATGTGTCCTATACAAACTGGGGACATACTTATACTAAAAAATGGTCATTATTTATCAGAAATTCAAATTCAATTAAGCCTCCTTGTGTTTTGTGTGGCAACCCTAAAGATCAGTCTAGTCCAGGGTTGGAAATGAGAAACTATTAAACATGATGGGGGTGGTAGTTAAAAAAAAAACTCAGTACTTCATAAAGATCTGAGTAACTCTGTGTGTGTGTGTGTGAGAGAGAGAGAGAGAGGGAGAGACAGACAGACAGAGACTCGGATTATTAAAGCCTTTTATGGCAACAAGTAAAAGATTATAATTTTAACCATTATGTTTAGTTTCTTGCCAGTTTTCTTACAACAGAACGGTTTCAGGTTCTCAGTTAATCCTTTCTTATGCTGGTTTCTCTAACTAAAACTGAGGCCCATGTTTTAGCTAACAAATAATTAGCCTTCGTAAGAGATATGTAAACAAATCATTGACTCATGAACCTTCTAATTGTTCTCACCTATTACTTGATCTAAGCTCATAATGCTGCCATAAAAGAGATTCACATGCCACTGGGGGATTAAATAGATTATGTTTAAAGTCATTCCTCTATCCATGAGTTATACATTCATATACATTCGCATGCCTTCTTGTGTAATCACATATGTTCAAACACATTTTTGAGAAATACACTGTCCAGAAAAAGGTGTTAAATAAGATGTTTAAAGAGGAGTTTTGTGAGACTAGGGACCATACCTAGAGCTTCCGTGCTTCCTCGCATGGCCTATGATGACCACTTTACTTAATGCTGTCTGTGACTCCCCATTCCTTGCCCTCTTAATCCCTCTTACCCTACTCTATTTTTTTCTTTTTTTAATAACATTTATGAACTTCTGACTTACTATAAAATTGACTAACTTATGGCATGCATTGTTTATTTTTGATCTCCACTTACAAGATAAGCTTGTTCTCAATAGATGGCCAGTTTAGGTGCAAACTCTGTCTTAAGTGCAAAAAAGAATTGTTGATGACAAGAATATTTAAGACCCACTGCCCATCTAATATTATCTTTACCCCATGTGTCAGAAATACCTAAAAATGACCTGGTCCTGCAATACTCTTACACA
This sequence comes from Aethalodelphis obliquidens, assembly GCF_003676395.1. Lineage (NCBI taxonomy): Eukaryota > Metazoa > Chordata > Mammalia > Artiodactyla > Delphinidae > Aethalodelphis > Aethalodelphis obliquidens. The sequence continues at coordinate 15,997,534 of NW_020837951.1, forward strand.
AAGCACTACCTCTCCATTTCTATTCTCTGCTCCCATGAATAATTTGGTAGGAGGCAACATAAGATATGGAGTAAATATGATTCCAATGACCTGTATTTCAACTCCAGCTCTATTAAACACCTCTGCAATTTCAAACCAATCATAGCATGGTTCATTTTCTCATCTGTGCAATGACAGGATTGTGCCAACTGAACTCAAAGATACCCTCTATATCTAAAGGTACTCTGACTTAAAATTCTTGAAACTTCCCGTCAGTGTTACAACCACCAGAAACGAAAGGCTGAAATAAAAATGGTGTATGTTTCTGGGAAGAGGCAAGGTAAGTGAAGTAATGACATCACAAGGAACCAGAGAAAGTGGGACCTATTACAAAATTCTGTTGATTTTACACTTTGTAGTGGACCAGCTGTGTGCAGAGCTGAATCTAGAAGTAGGAGAAATAGTACACTGTTGTAAACCATTAGAAGCAGTAAATATTGATTTAAAGTAATTTGTTATAATTACTTTAACACATAATTTTGTATAGTCAATTACTCCATACTTATGATATAATAGCGCCTTGTTTATAATAATGACAATAATAAATTCTAGGACTTATTGAAAACAGACAGTGTGCCAAAATCATTTTGTACACACTATCTAATTTGACGCTCAAAAGAGTCCTTGTGGAGGTACTGTGTATAATCCCCATTTCACAGATGAAGAAGCTGAGGCTTAGATGATTAACTAATGTGCCCGTGATCACATGATTTTTAAACTAGAATCTGGAGGTTGAGTTCAAGTAGGTGTTGCCAGGGCATGCACCCTGATCCCACTCAACTGCTTTCTCTCTGCTCTGGTGGTAATCATTCTGTGTCCTGGTTAACCACATTACCTTTCTCCATCACTAGTACTGCTATGTCCTTGAACACAGGTAGAGATAATCCTTCACCCCTGCCTGTGCTTAGTCCAAGGGAAAGTTTGGTCCATTTATAATGAGGGCGGAATGTCTGCTGTGATAACTTGAGAACACATGATACTTAGCTTTATCTCTTCACATACCTCCTAAGAGTTTTGCCTGTATCTGATTTGATTTCCCAAATTGTGCCAAACAATGATCAGATGACACCTAGGAATTTAGTAACATGCATTAAATTACTTAACTGGTGAGACTTCAAGCCCTTAAAAAAGAGAAGAGGAGGTTTGGGGATAATGAGTTTAAATATTGGCTTAGTCTATAGATACATGAGAAAAGGACTGAAGTAATCCTGGAAACACTGACTTAATGCAAAACTGATGTTAAAGGCCATTAAGGGAAAGCCCCTCCATTTAAAAAAATTCATTCATGGATGTACTCATTCACTCTACAGATAGGAATTAGATGCTGGGAATTCAAATGTGAACAACAAAAATGTGGTCTCTCTCCTGAGGTCTCAATCCTGTCTTATGCTGGCTCCTCTAAACAGGAGCTTATAATGTGTTTGTGAGTGTGTGTGTGGAGGTGGGGGAAGCATAGAAAGAATACTGATTTATAGAGTGGCATGAAAATGTTGCTGTAAGAAAACTTCAGAGGTCTGTGGAACCCAAGAAGAAATGCATTTAGCTCAGACTTTGATAGAAGTACGTTGATCAGAAAAGACCTTCAAGGACTTACCTGGTGGCTCAGTGGTTAAGAATCTGCCTGCCAATGCAGGGGACACGGGTTCGAGCCCTGGTCCAGGAAGCTCCCAAACGCCACAGAGCAACTAAGCCCGTATACCACAACTACTGAGCCCGTGCACCTAGAGCCCATGCTCCGCAACAAGAGAAGCCACTGCAATGAGAAGTCCACACACTGCAAAGAAGAGTAGCCCCCACTTGCCGCAAACAGAGAAAGCCTGCATGCAGCAATGAAGACCCAACACAGCCAAAAAAAAAAAAAGAAAAAAACATCATTAAAAAAAGAAAAGACCTTCAACATGAAATGATATCTGAGTTCAGACCTGAGAAGACAAAGGAGTCAGGGAGGGGAAAATGGGTAAGGCTGACACTATCCTCTGCCAAGCAAAAAGTTATTCTCCTCCCCACTCACTCCATTTTTTTTTTTTTTTTTTTTTTGGTTCAGAGATGTTGAGTCTAGGATGTATCAATGCAAGTCTACCATGGAGACAATGACATTCTGAAAATGGTCTCTTGCTACCTGTTTAGAGAAAGGCACAAAGAACCTGTCTGCCTCATGTAGAAAACTGCTTCATGCCTCTGAAAGTTGTTGTATAAATGGAAGCTGCTGTGACTATCTTGTTACTGTGAGGCACGGACCAACAGAATCATGAAGCTGACATTCTCAGAACCCTTATATTATTGAGTTACTGAATTAGTGCTAATGAACATTCATTTTTAAACTTATCTTCAGGTGAGAAAAATAAATCTCTATTTGTTTAAGCCACTGTTGTGATTTCTGTTACCTGTGGATGAAAACATTTCCAATCGAATAAGGGACTGAGGGGTATAAAGTGGTTGAAGTAAAGGGCTTGAGGATTAAAAATACATTAACATATTTCAGGATATAAAAAATGCTTCAGAGGAGTTGGAATGATCATAGGCAGTTTAGGTGGAATGATAAGAGAAGAGAGGGACCATAGCTTGCCCAGCTTTTATTCTCCTTAATTCAGAAAATATTTAAGGAGGAACTATTTTCTGTTGGGTTCTATTCTGGGCACTGGGATAGAGCCCAAATAAAACAGACAACAATCCTTGCTCTCATGGAGTTAGCATTCTAGGGGGTTAGGAAGTGCTGGGCTTGGTGCAGTTTTAAATAAAGTAGTCAAGTAAGACGTCATTGAAAAGGGGACCCTGGGACTTCCCTGGTGGTGCAGTGGTTAAGAATCCACCTGCCAATGCAGGGGACATGGGTTCAAGCCCTGGTCTGGGAAGATCCCACATGCCACAGAGCAACTAAGCCCGTGCGCCACAACCACAGAGCCTGCACTCTAGAGCCCACGAGCCACAACTACTGAGCCCATGTGTCACAACTACTGAAGCCCACACACCTAGAGCCCGTGCTCCACAACAAGAGAAGCCACCGCAATGAGAAGCCCGCACATGGCAACGAATAGTAGGCCCTGCTTGCCGCAACTAGAGAAAGCCCGCGTACAACAGCAAAGACCCAACACAGCCAAAAATAAATAAATAAATTTATTTAAAAAAAAAAAGAAAAAAGAAAAGGGGACCTTTGCACAAAGACCTAAAGGAGATGGGAGAGCAGACAAGGTGAATAGTCAGCAGAAAAGCAATCCAGGGAGGGCGAGCAGAAACAGCAAAGCCCCAAAGAGAGACTGTGCCTGGCACTTTCAAGCAATGAGGAATGAGGGGGAGTGTGAACTGGAGGGAGCGTCTTAAGAAATAAGTTCAGAGGAGTAGTGGGGAGGGGAGCATTGTGTAGGGCCCTTTAAGTCATTGCAAGGTTTTGGCTTTACTTCAAATGAGCCACAAATATGTCAGGGGGTGAGGGAGGGGGCTTTGATCAAGGCACAGCATGATGTGTTACTTCTCACAGAATGACACCTGTAAAGTTCAAAATAGATAGAGGGGAGTGGGGGCAGAAGTACAGAGACCAGTTGTGGAGCTACTGCAATAATGCAGGTAAGTGATGAGAGTGGTTTAGACAAGGTAGGGCTTGGTAAACATGGTGAGAGTATTTGGGATTTTTTAATCTTTTTCTGATGACTGAATGCCAGGGTTTGATGATGGATTGAATGTGAGCTATAAGAGAAAGAGAAGAGTCAAGACTGATTCCAAGGGATGCACACTGAACGACTGCAAAGGTATAGATTTGTGATTTATAAAGAAATACTGGGAAATACTGTGGGGCGATCAGTTTTGTTTTGGCTTTGGCAATTAAAATGTTACTTAGGTATGTAAGTGGAGATGTCAAACATGTGAGTGGATGTATGAGTCTGGAACTTAGGAGAGAGTCTTGGGCCGGATATAGAAGTATGAGCAATCTTCCAAGTAGAGATGGTATTTAAAGCGACGGGACTGGAAGAGATCACCAGGAGGGTGAGAGAAGGAAAAGCAGAATTTCAAAGACTGACACCTGGTGCATTCCAGTGATAAGAGATGCCAGAGATGAAGAGAAACAAGCAAAAGAGACTGAGAAGGGGCACTCTGGCAGAAAAGGTAGGCGTTATGGTGGACTGGAAGCCAAGCGAAGAAAGTATTTCAGGAAGGAGAGAATGAGTAATGAGCTGATATCACACCTTGAGTTAGTTAAGGCTGAGTTTAGATTTCCAATCTACTGATTCATTTCTTTATATATAAGTTTTTACATTCTTTTTTATAATATTTATTTTATTTATTTTTTGGCTGAGTCAGGTCTTGGTTGCAGCATGGCGGGGGTCTTCGTTGAGGTGTTCGGGATCTTTCATTGCGGCTCTCGGGCTTCTCTCTAGTTATGGCGTGCAGAGTTTCTCTCTCTAGTTGTGGTGTGTGGGCTCCAGGGCGCATGGGCTCTCTCTTTAAGGCATGCAAGCTCAGTAGTTGCGGCACACGGGCTTAGTTGTCCCACTGCATGTGGGATCTTAGTTCCCCAGCCAAGGATTGAACCCATGTTCCCTGCATTGGAAGGTGGATTCTTTACCACTGGACCACCAGGGAAGTCCCTGCAATCTACTGATTCTAACTCTAAACACAAGGGAAATGTTGGAGTGTAGTCACCAGCCCCAACTTGCTTCAATCGCCAATTCAATAAATCACTACAATGTTTTCTATTCATTTGGCAGAATGAAGAAGAGATAGAATTGGAGTCCACTTTCTGGAAGTCAGAGAATAATAACATTGTCAGGATTAGAGGATGTTTAGGGCATGGTAATTTTTCCTTTTTTTTTTTTTTTTTTTAAGATTAAACAGTTATTCTTCAAAAAAGACAGAGACTGCTTTTCCCACAAGTCGATGAGCCAAGACTACTCAGGAAGCATACCAGCAGGATAAGACGGCCCTGACAAGTCTTTATCATATAACCATGCATGTCAAATAACGTAAGAAATTCCTAAGACAGAGGAGGAAAAAATTAGTCTCAGCTTTGTGCATCATTAATGACCAAGAAGGAAAAGAAAGCCATCTCTCTCCAGTATGGAGAAATGATGGAGCAACAAACTCTTATCATAACACTCTCTGGCAACCAGTCAAAACGAAGGAAAAAATATGCAAGTCGCACACGTACTCTTCTGCACATGCAGGGTGAGACAGGAGAAACTAGAGCTTCAAAGCTTATTTTCTGGGGATGGGAAGCTAAACTATTGTGTGTGTGTGTGTGTGTAAATTCTGGAAGTTGTGGCAATGTCAAACACATTTTCTACACTGACTCTCTTAGCATCTTAACTTGTGCCTGCACATGTTCCTTTTGGCTTTTAAAACATGAAATGACCTTTTATCAACTTTTTGTATACAATATCAATGAATTTTGGCACTGAGAACATTCAGAAAAGGACTATACTAAACTTTCCCTTAATTTAAGAAAGTCCTTTTATTTTCAGAAATAGAGAACTCAGATACGTTAATATTAAATAGTTCAAGATAACTTACTATTTTCAAATATTCCAAAGCACATTCAAAGCATCTAGGAATACATAATGGTTGACAGAATAACTATGTGTGCTTACAATAATTATTAAAATAGGTCCCCTAAGGACTTCTATCCCACCACATTTGGCTAGGCCTATTTAACAGGAACCACAAAGGGTTATATCTGGAAGAAGCTATGGTGATACAACTGAATTTTGTTAAATCTAACATAAATAAAATAATTTCGTGTTAAAAAGTACTCTATATATATTGTTTCTTGTTACTGTTGTCATAATGATTTACTGCCAAAATCTGATTGAACTTTTCCAAATTCTGTGTAAGTTAAAGAGATTTGGCTCAAGTTGTAAATTTGTATTATGTGTAGAAAGAATGCGTTTCTGATATGATCTGCATATCTACTGAGGTTAAGGTCAAATCTCAAAAAAAACACCAATTTTAGAAGTGGAGAAAAACCTTAGAGATCATATAATCCAAACCTTTTATTTGACTTAGGTGGAAAACTACAGAGAGGATAAGTGACTTGCCTAAAGCTATACAGCAAATTAGCAAAATCTATAATTATATTTCACTTATTAAGAATAAGGGTAGGGCTTCCCTGGTGGCGCAGTGGTTAAGAATCCGCCTGCCAATGCAGGGGACATGGGTTCGAGCCCTGGTCTGGGAAGATCCCATATGCTGCGAGCAACTAAGCCTGAGAGCCACAACTACTGAGCCTGAGTGCCACAACTATTGAAGACCGCACGCCTAGAGCCCGAGCCCGTGCTCTGCAACAAGATAAGCCACCGCAATGAGAAGCCCACGCACCACAGCGAAGAGTACCCCCTGCTCACCGCAACTAGAGAAAGCCCACGCTCAGCAATGGAGACCCAATGCAGCCAAAAATAAATAAATAAATTTATAAAGAAAATAAAAAATAACCATCCATTTAAAAAAAAAGAATAAGGGTAAACAGTCACATGGAAAGATGGTCAATATCGCTAATTATTAGAGAAATGCAGATCAAAACCCCAATGAGGTACCACCTCGCACTGGTCAGAATGGCCGTCATCAAAAAGTCTATGAATAGGGCTTCCCTGGTGGTGCAGTGGTTGAGAGTCCACCTGCCAATGCTGGGGACGTGGGTTCGTGCCCCGGAAGATCCCACATGCCGCGGAGCGCCTGGGCCCGTGAGCCATGGCCACTGAGCCTGCGCGTCTGGAGCCTGTGCTCCGCAATGGGAGAGGCCACAACAGTGAGAGGCCTGCGTACCACCAAAAAAAAAAAAAAAAAAAAAAAAAAAAGTCTATGAATAATAAATGCTGAAGCAGGTGTGCAGAAAAGAGAACCTTTCTACAGCTGGTAGGACTATAAATCAGTGCAGCCACTATGGAGTGGTTTGGAGGTTCCTTAAAAAACTAGAAATAGAACTACCATATGGTCCAGCAAGCTCACTCTTGGGCATATATCTGGAAAAGACAAAAACTAATTCGAAAAGATACATGCACCTCAATGTTTATAGCAATACTATTTACAATAGTCAAGGCATGGAAACAACCCAAGTGTCCAACAGAAGACTGGTTTAAGAAGATGTGATATGTGTATGTGTGTGTCTGTGTGTGTGTGTACATACACACACACAATGGAATCTTACTTAGCCATAAAAATAATGAAATATTGCCATTTGCAGCAATATGGATATACCTAGAGAATATTACACTAAGTGAAGTAAATCAGACAAAAATAAGTATTATATGATATCACTTTTATGTAGAATCTAAAAAATAATACAAATGAATCTATATACGAAACAGAAACAGACTCACAAACATAGAAAACAAACTTATGGTTACCAAAGGGGAAAGGGAAGAGGGAGAGAGATAAATTAGGAGAATGGGATTAACAAATACAATTTTTATATATAAAATAGATAAGCAACAAGGATTACTGTATAGCACAGAGAACTATATTCAATATCTTGTAATAACCTATGGAAAATATTCTGGCATACACACACACACACACACACACACACACACACACACACATATATCCCTTTGCTGTACACCTGAAACTAATACAGTATTATAAATCAACTATACTTCAATTTAAAAAAAAGAATAAGGGCAATTTCCTTAGGTAAGTCCCTCTTTTCTGAATGTAAATTCAGTCTAGTCGGACATATTCCAAGACTGTTGTTCTATTTCCTTACTGTTTACCAAGAAGTGAAGCTGGTACCTTTTAACATTCTTTGGTCTATCCATGATGATAATCACTTGGGTTTGTAGAAAACTTCATAGAGTTTCCATTAAAAAAGCACTCATACATCCATTTTCTAACATGACCCTATACATGAGTATAAACAGATGGAATTAACGTGATCTCAGAGAGGGGAACTGAGGCTCAAGTTTAGTGATTTATCCTATCTGACCTAGCCAGGTCATGATGGAGCTGAACTAAATTCAAATAGATGGTTCTAAAAGAATCAAGTGACCTGAATCCAGTTCTTAATTCCATGACCTAGATTCAATAAACAATATTGCCCTTCCATGCCCTGTGGTTTGAGGTCTTCCAAATCCATTCAATTCCTTGCTAAGATTACTGATCTGAAAGAAGCAAATGAGAAAAACCCAAGTTTAGGTTTGTCTTTGTTATTTATGAACGTGATGTGTGAGCTCCATCTACATTATGCAAACAAAATATACATATATATATATATATATATATATATATTTTTTTTTTCCCCCCCAAATCTTCCCTTCTTCCAATGAGCTACTAAATAAGATGATTTATTTCACATGATTGATTACAGGGATTCTGCTCATATATCCAAGGGCTGACATTTTAAATCACATCTTCTTTTCAACTGAAGAGAATAAAATGATTTTCATATCTTGACATGATTGATTATTTGGAAGCTGAAGCCAAAATCTATAAGAGTTCAATCTATGGCTCCCACCAGCTGATAGCATATTATCAGACCTTATTAAGATCATGCGTGACTTGCAACTATAGCTTTATATCTGACAGTAAGCAAATATAATGGCCTTTTGCCTTTAGATTGCACATTTGTATTAATGTGGTGGTTGGTGTATCTATTTATGAAAGGATTATAGGTGATGTAAATTTTACCTTTACAGATAAATGATAATTCCTTTGTGTTTAATCTCCATAAGAGATTGGGGAAATCTAAAATACCAATGAGGCTGAATGTTTATCAGAGGCAGATCTATAAAGATTCTCTAATAGCAAACTGCTAGTTCCAGTAGGATACCTCTTCCTTATTTTTCTGAGGATCTCTTACTTTAATCCAAACCCTGAGAAGTACCTCAACTATAAAGATGAGTCACCAGGGCATACAAGCTGAAATTTATACACTCTGGTGTAAGTCAACTTATTGAAAGAGGTTTCATTCATCTGAAGTTACATAGCAGGATATCTAACGTAGAGACCAGCCAGTGTTTTGAGGGTTGGCACGTTTATGGGAAAATCAATGTTTAAGTTATCGTTTCACCTGCTTTAATTATAACACCAATTTTCTTTTTGGATGGTGCAGATCAAATAAAAATGGGTCATGTCTTTTCATTGTAAACACCACTCCATAAATCTGGGCTCTGTCGTTGCAGGACTCTCTACAGACATTCAACCTAGCTCCTTTGTATCTAGAGTTAATTTCAGTTGTGAGGTTTCCAGGGTCAAATAGCAAGTTTCCTAGTAACCACATAGATAACATCCATTAAGAGGACACCCAAGTCACTCTAAAGGAGACCAAAAATTCAAGCTCTCTGCTAAAAATTAAATAAGTAAAAACTTCTCTTTAAAAAAGTTATTCAGTAGACTATAAACATCTTGAAGGAAGAATCTACATCTCTTTCATTTACATACTGCACACATCTCCTAGAGATGGGTGATGAATTCCCATCCTACAAGCACTGTTGTAAGTACTAGAGATATGATGGTGAACAAAAACGGTGTGTGGGGCCCCTGAACTCAAAGAATTTACTATCCCAAGGGTAGACACTATAACTAAACAAAAAAGTAAAGAATGATGAATGCTATGTTACAGAAAATAAAGCTTAGTACAGGAACACAAGCAAAGGCCTCAGTAAAGGATGTTTCATGGATGCCAGGAACATGAAGTAGCATCCTGGTGGATAAGGTGAAGATGTGGAGACAAGTATTCCAGGAAGAAGGAGTGGAATGTAGAAAGATGGCATGGGGAGCTGGTCTTAGAGCTGTTTTGATAGACATGGGCCAGAAAAGGAATGGCCCTACAAATCATGATGGAAAAGTTTCACTTAATCCTGAGGTATACAGAAGTCATAAAAGTGTTTTGAGCAGGAAAGTTACATGACCATCTTTGTGTTTTAGAATGTAGTAATGGGCATTAAGTGGTTCTAGAAAGAATTAATGAAGGCATAAAAACATTATTACTATTAATGGTAAGAATGACTAACATTTTTGGACACTTCTGATTCTCTAACTTTTCCTGATCAATAATCTTATCAAAGTATCCTTTAGTGAAAATGATTTAGATATCCATATTTCAAAGATGAGAAAACTGAGACTCCTAGTAATTCAATGGCTTTTCTAAATGTCACAAATCTAGTTAATTATGAGTCACTATTTGATACAAATCACCCTGTTCCCAACTCTCTAAAATGATATGGCTTGCTAAAATCCCCAAAACCTGATAAAAATATCAAATTGGAGAAAACTAACTATAAATTTCCAGTGCTGAGAGAAATTTAAAACTCTGTTCCCTCACTATTTGATTACCTTAAAGTGATTTTACTACTCAAAATATCTGAAGAATTACCTGGACATTATAGTAAGAGATCAGTTAATATTCATTAAATGGATATTGAGTGTTTTGTGTAAAAGTTTTGCTGTTCCCATTGTTGTTTTTTGTTTGTTTGATTGATTGATTGACTGAGTGGTTGATTTCTATTTCGGTTATGTGGTTGGTGGGATCAATAAAAGTTTGATTGTCAACCTGAGCTAACAAACTGTCAAACAGAAACATTTTAAGTGGAAACATACCGATACGCCACAGGCCACCATGAGAAAATACGCCCTTGAGAATTTACAGGAAAACTGGAGAGAACTGTAGACTTCCACAGAACAGAAATCTGGGATTGAGTACATAAAATCTAGAGATTCTTGCTGTAATCTGGGCTAGAAACAGTTGCACTGAAATCATATTCCATATTTTCCTATTACAATGTTTGTCTTTCTTCCCTAGTAAACTTCTCTACAACCATGGCTGCATCCATCCTCTCCACTGTCATGACTCACATATTTATACTGTCAACATTGATCTCACCAATCAGCACTAGATTCAGTTCTCCAAATTCCTATAGACTTTGCCATAAGGATGTCCCCTACTCTCATATTAAGTAGTGCCAACATTTGTTCCCACTCTACCTACACAAACTTGTCCTTATGTCTTTTAGTCATGGCATCATCAGCATCAAATCTTCAGACTAGAAATTTCTAGAACTACCTTTGTCTACACCTTATCCAAACTACCATCACTCATATCTAAGGAATCTCTAAGACCAGTTAATTTTACATTCTTAATGGCCTTGTCCCAAACCCCTTCTTTCTACCCCCACTGCCCCATCCCACCTTTATAGCTGAAGTCACTAAAACTTAAAGAAGTTAGATCATAGAGCTGGCAGAAAAAGAAGGATTCAAACCTGGCCTTTTTGACTCCTCAGTACCATGTTTATTTATCTATGCTGATGTTTAGATTACTTGCTTGCCTGCAAAACTAACATAGCTGTACTGTAATTTTTTGTAGTGCTGTATTGCATAAAGTAGATATTCAGTAAATAACTATAGAATGAAAGTGACCTTAACCCCATGCTACAGCATTTTAGACCCATACAAATCATCATCTTGCAAATTGAGGTGAAAGGGCCTTATAAGTGTAAATAAAGATTTAAAATAAAAATGATTACTTAATGGATACAAGCTAGTGATCTGAAATCAGTGGGCGAGGGCCTGTGCATTTGTAGAAGCTTCTCTGGGCCATCAGGAAGTTCTACCACCCACCGAGATATGAGCCACACTGGAAATGAAGGGCTTGGCACTAAAAACATGAAATTTCTTGTTCACTGCTTCCTGTGAAGGGTTCCTCAATTTTCACAGCCCAGGGCTAGAGACAGGAGGAATGAGTCAGCAAGGAGTCCAAGAGTGAAACCTATAAGCAAGCAGGTCCAGGAAGCCCCACGAAGTCCTGTGTTGAACTCTACATCAACTTTTTGAAATTGACAGATTCCATCTGTAGGAACCAGGTGAATCAACAGCATTCCGATCTCAAACATCCATCTACCTATTGGTTGTTGACAACATGGTGTGGTATAATGAATCTAAACCACCCAAGAACGCATATACAGACACACACACTCATACACACACAATGCTGCAGTATTATGGGTTTGATGGGATACCTTGAACCCTTACTAAGACCCCTAGTACAAAATCCTTCATGTAGAGGGAAGTGCCTAGTTTGAGGGCCAAAGAACCATGCAAAGCAACCTTAAGCCAATTATTTTATCTTCTGACCCTTTACTTTTTGGCTGACAAACCTAAGCAAATAATAACTGTGCTACCTAAACTGAAATGAAAAACAAAAATCAGAAAATGTAAGTATGTGAAAGTGCTGTAACGTAAAGTTATATATCAAATATGAATGCAGTTATTTGCCCTACCACACTCAGCAAAGGTAACAGCCTTTGAAAAGTAATGAGCAGTAAAGGAGTTGTGAAATCAGAAGAGAAAGGTGGTTTCCAATTTCCCTGTTTTCTATAAATTCAAACTGGTCTAAATGTATAGAAATTCAGATGACAAGGTATAGTGGTATTAGGACCATTTCAAAATATTCTGATACTCCTTCTGGGCACATGGCAGGGATACAGGCAGGGCCATATGACTTACTTTGGACAATGAGATGTATGAAAAATGATGTGTAATCACTCCCAGGTGGAAGCTTTAAGATCCAGAATGCAGTGTACTGTGTTTTCCTCTTCTGCTACATTGATACTGGAAATGCATCTAGAGGTAGAGTCTAATGAGATGAAACTCCATCAGTTCGAAAGCCTGATCAACTACAATAAACATACTCCCCTCCGACCAATTTTGTACACACAGTATGAACAAGAGTACATTTATCGTGTTAAGTCTCTGTGGTTTGGGGCTGATTTTTCACACATGATATAACCTATCTTGACCTACACACAGTATTTAAACACCATGCCTTGTCCAGCTTCAATCCCCACCTCTACCGGTGGATTAGTTTCATAAGTAAATGAGGTATTTTAAGCACTTACACATTTTAAGAAAACCAGGGAATGAGATTATATCTTATAAATGGCATATAACACATAAGACTCCAAAGATGACCACCATGCATCACTTCTCTCATATCACGACTTATGTCTAATTCTCCTCCCCTCAAATCTGAGCTGGCCTTAGTAACTTGCTTTACTCATAGAATGTAGTGGAAGTGATATTCTTGAAAATATAAGGTTAGGTTATAATAAAACCCAAAGCTTCTGCCCATGCCTCTGGAATGCTCCCTCAAACAACCCAGCTGCATGCTTAAAAGCTCAAGTCACATGAAGAAACCACAGGTGAGATTTTCAGGTGACAACACTTGCTGATCTCCCAGCCCCAAATCAGCATCAATTTCCAGCCATGTGCATGAGTCATCCTGGATATTCAACTAAGTCAAGCCTTCAGATGACTGCAGCCCCAGTCAATATCTGCGTGTAATAACATGAGACCCCAATTAAGAACTGCTCTGTTGTGATACAAAGACACCTATGAGATATGAGAACCTTAAGAGATAATAGTAAATTGTTTTAAGGCACTAGGTTTTAGACTTCTTTGTTATATAGCAATAGATAATCTGAGTTCTGTGGAATATGCTTAATGCTTAAATGAAATGGAAATAATAATGCATATCACACAAGATTATTATAGAGATTAAATTCTGTAACATACATAATATGCCTTGTATAGTGTCTATAATATAACATGCATTGATCAAGATATTCTTGGTCATGAAAGGTTAAAAAAACAAACCAAAAACCTTCAAGCATTAGTGAATTAAAAGAACAAGTTATATTTCTTCTTCATTCTGTTTGTCCATCAAGTCTGATTCTGGTTGCTCAGGGACCCAAGATGACAGGATGTGGTCACCATGAATTTTGCTGATTCCTATGCAAGATGAAGAAAGAAGCTCTGGAGCCTTTTGTTACGGCACTTGAATGTGCTGGATTGGAAGCAACACACATCACATCTGCAAACAATTCATTAGCCTGAATTGCAAGGGGCAGAAAGTAAAATCCTACAATTTGCTCTAAGAATAGGGGGAAATAAAAGCATGATAAAATGTGGGTTTTTTTCTCCATAAAATTATTCTATCCTAACATATCATAATTTACTTATTTATTTTGTTACTGTCTGTCTCCCCCTACTGTAATGTAGGCTCCACATAGACAGATATGAGTTCGCCTCTGTATACCAAGCACTCAGGGACGGCAGAACTCAGGCACAGCAGTTACTTATTAAATATATGATGGAAATATGGGCTAACAGCATAGTAACCATCATATTCTCCACTTCATTCATAATGGTGACCACATAAGCTACATTTTCAAAGACAGTAAGTACTTGGAGAGGTATAGGCTAGATAATACCACGAGGAACATGAAAATTAAGTATAAATATCTAGAAGGCTTTAACTTAAACAACAAAAAAGTATTCTATATAATTATTTTCATTCCAAATCCATAGTACTAATGGATATATGTATGTGACTCAACTATCAAGTATAAATATTCTGGTGTTAGGCAAACGCAAGTTTGAATCTTGGCCCCCCAAATTGCTAGCTCTGAGCTTTGGGTTATAAACCAATGGGTATTAAACCAAACCTTCTTCTTATACATCTCACTCTTTTCATTTTCTCATGGTGACCTGAAAGTGTAATTCTCATGTATTTGGAATTACCACCCTCCCTGCCATTTCTCAGATTCTGGGTTCTCTTCCAGGCCCTCCTGCTCTCTCTTGTTTTAGAGAAATACTTCAGTCCAATTTTCTCAGTGGCCCAAAGCAATTCCAGTAAATAATGTTAGCTGGATGCCGAATCTCCTCTCTGATAATTAGCACATCCTGCTTTCCTCCATCGTGGCCTCCACTTCTTGACAATACTTGATAGCTGGCTAAAGAGGTTTCATACAGGACAACAAGCTCTGAAAGGCAGATGCTGAGTGGAAGCAGGTTGTTTCAAATCAGAAAGAAGAGAGCATCAAATCATCCAGCCATCCTTTTGTAACCAGCTCTATGGTATGTGAAATTAAAAGAATAGAAAATGTGTTACCAGTAATATACTATGTTTTCCTCACTCACAGAGCCATCTTTGGTTTACTCAAGATCACTGAGCTGCACACTGCAGAAAGGTTTAAAACACTATACAGATAAAAATAAAGTCTTTATTTATATGTTCTAAAACAAAGGTAGTCAAGGTTTTTCATTTGAGCAGTAGGGAGGGGATGGTGTGCTGGAGGTTAACTTTGCCACAAAAAAACTTTGTTGCCCTTCAAAGATAAGCAAAATTTGAGAACAATTACAAAGAATCTCTGATTAATTAGACTCAAGCAATGTCAACCCCTTAATTAGCCTATACAACCAATAATTTTAAGAGGCAGATGGTAGTAAATGGTAGCTGAACTATGTGACCCCAAGGACATTTGCTCTAAGTCAAAAGCAAGGTCCTCAACTCACAATACTTAATAATGCACTTAATAGCATATATCACCCGCCCACTACCCCGCCGTTTTCTTCCACTGCCCCAAAATTAGAAAAACGTGTATTTGTAAATTGTGCTTATATGATACTTTCATTTATATTATCTGTATGGTTTTCTCAACTGCAACCTAAAAAAGTAGGAAATTTATGTGACATCTACCATAGCAGGACAGATGTTAACTCTAGGTGTGACTAGATAAGAGATTTAACTAGATGTCATCACAACTTGCTTTTTAGTTTTTGGTCTTTTTTTTTAAGTGTTTTTGGGATAGTCTCTCAACTACGGTTTCTTCTGTATAGCAGATTTTCCTCATATGGTGGCAAAGATGGCCACTGGCAACCTTGGACTTAACCTGGGCCTTAGTGCTCACTATCTCAGAAAGAAGAACTGGCTCTTTGTGGATGGTTTCAGGTTTTTGATTGATCTGGCTTCAGCTAAATTCCCATCCAGAATTTAGCCAAGGTTTTCCAGTATTCTGATTGGTCAGGCCTGTGTTATAGCCTCACACCTAAGGCCAGGCATAAACTTAGACATACTTGAAACTCAGACTGAAAATTGGAGCAGGTTTTCTGTGTAGGAAAAATATATTTTCAGTACATTCTTTTTATGTGATTATCATAACAACCCCATAAAAAATCATGGACAGAATTTCTAGGAGAGGTAGGTCAGGAAACTAGAGACATCTAAGCCTTAAGAGGCCAACAGGTGTCAATGTATTTCTGACTTTTCTAAATTTAGCTCTGTGCCTTCAGAGATTATTATGTAACTATAATAATCTCAATTTCTTGTCTGTAAATTTAATGTCTAAAGTTAATATGGTGTGCATGATTGTAGCATGCATTAAATAAGGTATGGAAAGAAAAAAAGAGCATTGCATGTTGTAATTCCCCTGTGTAATAAACAACCTCAAATTTCAGTGGCTTACAATAAGTTTATTCCTCAACTCTGTGGGCTTGGCTCTTGGCTATATGTATGTTCACATCTGCTCAACGTGTTTCCTCATTCTGTGACCAACAGCTACCCAGGGTATGTTCTTCCTATGGCAGATGGCACAAGCATCAGAGGATAAGGCAAACCCCATAAAAACACTTAATGGTTCTAATCACATTACATTTGCTGACATAACATTGGCCTAATCAAGTCACGTGGCCAAGCCCATCGTTGGAGTAGGCAATACACTCTCCCTAGTCTGGTGAGAGCCATCGAAAATTACTTGAAAGAGCCTGTGCCTGTTTAATTCCCCTACAGAGAAGGATTGAAGAATTGGGAAAAATAACCCAGTCTACCACAAAACCATAGTTGGTGATAAAAAATATTAGCTTCATCACTGTAATTCATCCTGGGAAAAAACATTGTAGGATTTAGGATAGGGAATTTAAGATTAGAAAAAGTGTGTAAAATTTCTTTATTGACCATGATTCCGTACTCTTTCCTGCAACACTAGGTTTCCTAAGCAGCCTGGCTACTGGCTTCTGATTCTCTTGGTACTTTACTTTCAGTGTTTAACTCCTGGCTGCATACCACATGTCTCCTGAATCTGCTATACCTGACCTGGATCTTCTCTCTTCTTGGCTCACAATAAGGCAGGTGATATCTGTCCCAGTCACTTCTGCAGCCACAGTGCCTGCCACATAGGAGGGGGTCAATAAAGAGTCATGGACTCAGTAAGCGGAAGAGTGGCACGTCGCAAAGATGTGACCTATCCCAAATTCACCCTTCCAGTTTTCCTTACTAATAGTAAACAAATTAATTTGGGGGTAGAAAGAAAGCAATGAAGAACTAAATTAAAACTACATTTTCTACCCTTCCATGTAGCCAACGGTGGTCAATGAAATGTAAGTGGACAGTATCAGGAAGGGCTTCCAAAATTATTTTTAAAGTAGTCCTATCCCTTTGCCATTTCCCTTCTTCCTTCCTGTAACACAGACTTAATGGTTGGAGTTCTAGTGGTCATTTTTAAGTCATGAACACACCCTAGAGTTGGTCAAGTCGAAAGCTGAAAAGAGTCCAGGTCCCTGATGACTTTGTGAGCCCAGGACTATCAACCTCTGGATTTCTTTTGTGTGAGAAAAAAATGAACTCAATTTGTTTAAGTTACTATTTGGGAGGTTCTAATACTTGCAGCTGAACACAATAATGTCATAGGTTCCTGGTAGATGTTAATTGGATCTGATTTTAAAAGTGGAGTCATAAATGGATTCTCAGTGTAAAAGGAGCAGAGGTAGAAACAGAATCAAATTGGGGTAAAAGGGTTTCCTTGGCCATAATTGAACAGGATGCCTTGACACAATTAAGATCAGATCAAGAGTTACCATCAACACTTTCTTTTTGTTTCTCTCTGCTATTACTTATTGTGTATTTCCCATAGATAAAGTACTGTACTAAACCCCTTTATATACATTATCTAATTTAATCCTTTAAACAGTCCCATCAAATACACAGCATTATCTCTGCATTATTTAATATAGTATTTACTACAGAACAAAGGACAGATAAATGATTTGCCCAAGGCCATTTAAGCAGATCCAAACATAACTTATTTCACTGCTAAATCCCATTGACATTTTAAACTCTACACCCTGTTATACATACATATTTTTTAATGAATGAATATTTCTTGGGAAAGAAACCAAACACACCAAAAGTAAAGCATTAATGAAAACCTACGCTCCTAAGCACTGTGATATGTTCTTCTTAACATGCTTATGCCTTGAATAAGAGTGATTTGCCATCAAGGAAGATGCGTCAGTTTCTGTTCCAGATGATCGGGAATGAGGCACCAAGTCACAGTATCCACTGATCATCTTCTACACACTGTGACCACACAGAAAACAAGGGTCAAATTGTTTCTTGCCAATTCTTTACTTTTTAGAAGGGCTAAGACATGATTATGATACTTGCTATGAGCCAAGAGAACCTTTTCTAATATTTAAGGTGACTTACCTAGAGAATAGGAACCTGCCAATGTCATACTGGAAGGAAGGAGGGAGGGAGGGAGGAAGGAAGGAAAGAAGGAAAAGAGAGATAAATAAAAGAAAGAAGGAAGGAATGAAGGGAGAGAGAAACAAAAGAAATAATGGTGAGGGAGGGGAAGGAGGGAAAGAAACAAAGAAGGAAGAAAAAAGCCATATCTTCCTCATCTCCAAAGTAGGATTAGCAAATCTCTGAACTACTTCAGGACAGAGTGTGAACATGTATCAAGTAGTCACTGTCTTTACATACATAATTCATACACTTTTAAGTACACTGTGAAGAGACAGAAAGGATTATAACTGCCCCTCAAAGCTCAGAAATGCACTGTGTAATTATTCAAAAACATGTATCTATTGTCTTCAGTATGTAAAATGTTATGCTAGGTGCTGTGATGAGAAAGGCAGGGAAGATGAAGTTGTAGAAGATGGAAACAATAATCTCAAAACTTTCACTGTCTAGAAAGAGACAAAATACATGGATAAATAATAAAAATAACTACTGTTGCATCTCTCTCTACATGAACTAATTCAATTAGCAAATATTTATTCAGTGTTTACTATGTATTAGGCACTAAGTCCTTGGGATATATCAATGAACATAAGAGACAAAAATCACTGTCCCTGTGATTCTTATATTTTAGAAAATGCCACTGAATCCTTAGGTGCATAGCTATGGCAAATATTAATGCATTCCATTTGTTCCCCTAAATTCCCTAGACTTTTTTACAATTAGGCAGTTGGGTATCCTGTAACTAGCTCTGGCCAATGAAGTAGTAACAGAAATACAGTTTTACTTCTGGATAGAAGCAGTGAAGAACTGAAGAGTTTATGTATGGTTTTCCATTCTTGCTCTTCCTCCACCTCAGCAAAGCTTAAAATCACAGTTTGAGACCTACCACTCTGACTGTCTAAGGTACTATACAGAGCAGAAGCCCACATCAACCCACATGGGGTTGGATATGAAGCATGAACAAGAAAATAGCTTCTTTGTTGTGGTAAGTCACTGAGAATTTTAGGAGTGTTTGTTACCCCAGTGTAACACAGCCTGTGCTGACTAACACAGAGGTGCATTTCTTACCATCTGTATAGCCACTGCTCTTGGAAAGGAGTCTGTCAACAGAGGGTATTTTAAAAATTACTTGAGTGAATATTATTTACCAAAGCAAAGTTTTAAAAGTTCTAAAGAAAGGGCCAATTTCTTTTGGTTTGCAATATCAAAGAAGAGTTTATGGGAAGGGTGACATTTAAACAAGGAAAAAATATAGAATTCTGATGAGGACTATAGACTTTGGCTTTCAATAGACCTGGGTTTGATTCCCAGAACTACCACCTATCTTAGAAAAGTTACTTAATCTCTCTGAGCCCCAGTTTATTTATCTTTATAATGGGGATGATGTCTGCTACTTAGTATTTTGTGAGGATTGAATGAGAAAAAACGAGCACAAAGAGTTCATACAGTGCTGATCACTGTAAGAAATGTATAGACATGAACTTGAAGGCTTTGGATGCATGGAGACAGTGGTGGGGGGGATGTGTGTACACAAATGTGGGAAAGTGTGGGGGGTGGTCTTACATGGCAAACAGGTGTATTCATTTTAGCTACAGCTTCTAGAATAAAAATCAGTAATTACACTTAGCATTTATGCAGCATTTTACAGTTCTAAAAACCCCTAAGCAAGTGTCATCTCATATATTATTCAGATCAGCTCTCTGAGAGAGTTCTTTAGGACTATTAGCATTAACAGATGTGTGTACCAAGGTTCAGAAACATGCAAATAGCCACCATAGCAAACCAATAGAAGTGTTGGATCCGAAGCTTCTGTTTTCTTATAAAACACTTGGTGCTTTTCCTAGGATTCCAAGTGCCATAGGTGAGGAGCTCAGTACAAATCACAGAACCTTCTTTGCTAGGTACTCTCACTGTTTTCTTGGTCAAGCTTCACTCATGCAACACTGCCCTTACCTGCTGTACTTGTGATGAAGTTCTGCCTCAGCCAATGTGATCTCAGATTTCAGAAAGCCTATTAAGTGGACTGAAAAAAGTGGATGTCTATAACCCTCTTCTCTTTGTCTTGGTGACTTTAACTTCTGAAATGCCAATAGATACAAGTAATCGCACTGACTCTTTGAAACGTCTGGGTTATGTTAACAGGACACATATTGGTTTGCAAGCAACTATACTTCTTGATTGTTCTTATACATAAGACACAACCCATACTGTTGTGAGCTGGAGGTGCAGAAGACCTTTTTGATTCTCTCAGTGAGAGCAATTTAAGATCCACCTGCCATGTTATTGCAGCTTCACATCTGTGAGTGCTGAGATGTCCTCAAGAGGTGAATGCCTTATGTAAACGAGGACCAAATTAATACGATTTTTGTAAATAAGGCAAGTGTTGAAGGAGACAGCCAAGGCAGCCATAAAGCATTGAATCCGGACTTGCACTGTTTTGTAGGACTTGAGAACTCAAAGATGCCTCTTTTCCATTTCTCTCCTTCTATGCCACAAATTGCTTATTCAAAATTAATAACATCACCACATTTAGAAAATGCTTCTCTTTTCTCTGAGAGTTTCTCCCACATCTCATAGGACTGGATACCTGGCTCAAAGAAGACATACAAGGATCTGGCCAATGACCTATTGGTTTATCTCTTCTCACAATTTCAAATAAGACACAAGAGACTTGGAGACTGGAGTTATTGAGTCATATTTGTAGTAAACCACAAAAATTAGAGACTATGAACAACTGTTTTTGTCCTAGAACTGCCTTATTCCTCTGGCGTGGCTGTTGAACTTTTTCTTGGATCATGTGAGATACACCATTATCCTTCCAAAATTTTTCTTTCATTTAATTAAAAGAGTGTGATACGGCTTTCTCCCAACCTCGCTGTCTTTAAGACACTAACAATAACAGTAATTCAGGATAAAAGCCTCTCACTTCTCAGTGGCCTTTCCTCCTCCAAATTGCCTATGTAAACGGGTGTTAAGCCCTGATTATTCTATCTCTCAAATCCATTCTCCACTTTATACATTTCCATAGCTCTGGTTTTCACCTAGGTTTTCATCTTTCTTAACGCGTGTACCCATCTCTAGGCTTGCCTCCTTCCAATCAAGCCTCTGCTCAAAAGAATAATCAGTTTTAATAGAGGGAGAAACTAAACTAGCATCACCAAGCTTCCCATTTGTGCAGAGATTTTACATTCCCTGCCTCATTTAATCCTCCCTAAGAATTACAGGCTGGTTTTTCTTGTTTGGTTTTTTTTTTTTAATCTTTATGCCCATTTTACAGATAAAGAAACTGAGACTCAGAGATGTTAATCAACCTTCTCCTGGTTACATAGTTGGCAAATTATGAAGCTAAGCTTCAGACTCAAACAAGCAGACTCAAGGACCCACGCTTTCAACCATTATGTTAAATTTCCTCCCCAGCGAGATGTGAGCTTAAACACATTTTATGAGCCTACCTGTTTAGTGAAGTCAGAGACAGGATATGAATCCAGGTCTGTCTGACTCATGCTCTTTACACTATATTGTGTTTTGCTCATGCCATTCCCTAGAGTAAAAATTCCTTTGGCGACATTATTTCCTTTTACTGATATCAAGATCCTTCACAATCTGACTCTAAATAAACTTCCCAGCCTTTATCTTCCATCATCTTTGCCTTCTGCCCTCTATATCTAACCATCTAACCATTACCATTTAACCATTTTCTCTTGCTATTTCCCTCTTTCACATTTCAAGCTAGTAAACTTCCTATAATGACACAGTGAGATAAATATTTCTACCTCCGTTTTGCATAGGAGAACTTTAGGCTTAGAAATTTTGAGAAAGTTCCCATATGGTCACAGTCTGATCAGTACCAGAGCTGGGGCTGAACTCTGATCTGTCTCATTCTTTGTTCTTAATCCTGATACATCACCTCTCTTTGGTCCTGGTGCCGCTATTACATCACGCTGAATACATACTCTTCATCTTCCCCATGGCACCACTACAGATATTTGTAGGACGTGACATATTTCTCCTTAGCTGTTTCTTCTCCAGTTCAATATCCCCACTTTTTCAATAGACTCTCACACAATTTTTGACTTCTATTGAACTTTTAGGTCACTGTCTTCAGTCAGTGTCTCTCTCCCTACAGTTTTCATTATAACTATTGAGATTCCCAAGGTGTTACTCACAGCTTCTTCAATAGACACTTCCCGACTGGTTTTCTTGTCTCATAAAAGAAAGATTATAAATTTTCTCTCTTTTCATTTGGTTGAAGACAAGATGAAGCAAAAGACTGTGGCCCAAGAAATCCCATTGAGAGAGACAATATAGCTTTGGTGACAGTGAAATCTGGGTTCTAACCCTGTCTACACCACTTGATTTTGGTGAGGTTATTTATAATATCTAATATTTAGGTTGTCTTTCTATAATATCAGACATTATTATGATATTATGAATAGATTTTGGTAAGATTAAGCAAGATAGTACATTTCAAGCAGAAGGCACATCGGAAGATCTAAGTAAGTGGTCATCATCATTATTTTTATTAGTTCACTACCCTCCCATTCTCAATCAAACAGCATTAAACTATGTTTATTAGTGAAGCACAACCTCTGTCTTCATTCTAAGTCATGGAATGACTTGTGGTTATGTCCATGTTTTCATATATGTTATAAAGCTAAATTGACTTGAGTTTCCCCCCCATGATTTAACTTTAAACCTAAAGAAATAGCATCCAAGATAAAAGAAAGGATTTCCCCCCAGGATCACATAGGTAGCTAAAGGGAGAACTAGAAGTAGAACCCATGATTTTTGAGAACCAATCCAATGAACTTACACCTAAATCAGTGATTCTCAAGATTCAAACTTGGATGATAGGATGATGTTGACTAATGGATTGGCAATCCAAGTATTCTACCCAGTTCAATTATTTTTCTTAAATCAAATGACCAAGAATACGAGATAGCAAAGAGAAAATTTATTTGTTAACAGGGGCATTTGAAATACTTTTCACCAAGTCAACTAAGATCGCCTGGTCACCAAGCTTAGCCATACTCATGGTGGGCCCAGCCTGTGGTGACAGAATCAGATGATTTGGGTTCCAGACTTGGCTCTGCTATTTGTAAAGTGACCTTGAGAAAGTCATTTTACAGCTTTTAGATTATTTTATCATCTGCACAATGAGAAAATTAAAGCACTGGTGATTAACTGATATAATACATTTAAAGTTTTATTTTCCTAGTTTTAGTTTTATTTTGTTTTTCACATGATTATTAAAATAAATTTACATACAATTAAGTGCCCAAATCTAAAGTGTAAGGCTAAATGAATTTTTGCATATCTATACGCTTAATTTTTTCCTTTGCAAATAGGATGGGATCTATCTCATACCCTCCTTACTTCAAAGAATTTAACTCAGATCATTTATCTGAAATTTGAAGTTCTAATAAAAACACTTTATTACATGCTTACTAAATATAAAGTTTTGATAAGGCACCATTATGTCATAAGGTATCTTGTTTAATCTTTGCAAAAATCCTGTGATGTATGTATTATTACCTCTATTTTATAGATAAGGAGAGAGTGTTAGAAGGGGTCAGGTAACTGGCCTAAAATCATACACCTGAGTTGCAAACCCAGGCCTATTTTCATCTAAAGGCAACCTGTGTAGCCATCATCACCATAGTTGCAACCTGATCACTAAGTCACTGCATGAATGTAGCCAGGTCTCAGAACTGAATAGGGCAAGAACAATATCTTAAGAGTCCTAACACCCTAAACCATATTTTTTCTTTTAGTCAAAGAGAAAAAAGAATAGGTGTTACAGCACTTAAACTTTTATCTGCAAGTCCTATTCCCATTCAAGACATTTTATTAGTAAGTGTTGCTTGTGCTTCATTCAGGCAAAGGGAAAGAAGTGTGCAGGTGGAAGAATTCTTGGTCTTCTCTGGGGATAGACAAATAAGATTAAACCAAAAGAGAGACTCTTCTTTCCTGGGATCACCAATCATGTCCAAGGAATAGGCCTATCCAAGAACCACCTGCAGGCTTCATTTTGATTAATCAGTCTTTGGGTTCAGCAGAGTGTGGGTTACAGGGCTTTCCAGGGAGGTAATCAATGGTGCTAGCTTCCTCGTCTTTACACAGTGACTCTGGTGTATTCATAATTGTTATATCCAGGATCTAGAAAACTGTGCAGTAAGGACATGCTGGGATTTATCTGGCAAGAGAAAACACTCTGGTCGAATCTAAAATGAGCTGTGTTTGCAGGCCTCATCTGCCCGGTAAAGACCCAGGGGAGGCAGAAACAGTAGAAATGAGAAGGATACTAGGACCCAGGAAACAAGACCTCCTGGCTTGCCAGGAGCTGTCGCTTATCTGTGAAGACATAGGAGGCTTGGGAAAACACACGGTAATGTTAATTAACAAAACTTCCAACTTTAAGTAACTCTAACATTTATAAAATGCATTCACACAACCTCAGTCCTCTAAGGGACTTAGGGAGGTGGTTATCATTGATCCTCTTCGTTGGGTGAAGACAGTGTGGATCAGAGAGGTCACATAGGCTACACAGCTAATGACAGACAGAACTCGGGCTCCTTGTATCCCAGGTCAGTTCATTTTCCATTATGCTGGGTAGTTTTCAAGGATCCAGAGAGAAAAGCATCCCAAATCAAAAACGGAAGTGTGGAAAAAGCAAAAAAGATGGAGGAGCAGGATGCTGTAACCCAGAAACAGAAAATGTCTTAATTCAAAGCTTGGAAAAGAGAGGAAGACAAAATTGGTATATTCCAGAACAACTCAAATTAGAGTGGAAATTAAATGGCATCTTTGCAGGATGGAGCAACACACTGGACCCAGGACATCCCTGCTCTGCGACAGATTCCACTAATTAATTAATAGCTTTGTGACTATGTGTAAGTCACTCAATGCCACTGAACATCTAGTTCTTCATTTAAAAACTGAAAAGAGTGAAGGAGGAAAAGAAAAAGGGAGAAAAGATGAAGGCAGGGTAAGATGGAGGTAGTAGGAAGGAAAATAAGTGAGGAAGATAATGTAAGTTGCAGGAGATGTTTAAATACAGGAATAGAGTATGTAAGTATCACAGTAGTAGTGAGAAAAAGAAAACAGAACTTTGTCCATGAGTCAACTAGGATGTTTGGAGCTTACTTAGTCATTCACACATTCATTCACTTATTCGTATTTATGATTATTCATTAAGTTACTCATTTGTCCATTCAATAAATAATTACTGAGCATCAATTTGATACCAAGATACTAGAAACTGAAGACAAAGAGGTGGGTAAAACATAGCTCTTCCCTTCAAGGAACTCTCAGTGGGAAGATGGACAAATAACATATAAATTTAATACTATGTAGGATGAGTATCTGGAGATCATGAAAGCACAGAGAGGCCCTAGCTTAATTTTGTGTCTGGTGAATGGACAGCTGAGAGTTTAGAAAGGAGTGGGATTGGTTAGAGCATGTGTCTCCTGGAATAGGTGACAGCTCAGGATGAACATCAGAATTAACCAGACAAGGGGTTTAGGGGAGAAGGCTGAGGAATGCATACGGTCTTTTCAGTATGAGAGCATACTGGAATGAATACAGAGCAAAAAGTGAGAGAGAATGATGAGTTTAACAAAAGGAAGGAAGTTTGGTCCTGCTGCAAATTCGAGAGCAGAGATGAGGCTGAAGCTGAACAGGTTGTGTGCTGGATCAGGACATGTGGACTTTATCCTGAGAACAGGGGGCAGTCTATGAATGACCTTAACCTGGGCAGAGATGTGATCAGAGTTACATGTTTAAAAGAACATTCTGGCCTCATTAGAGAAAGAATTGAAGTGTGATGAGTCCGGATGCAGGGAATCTAAGTTGAGAGGCTCATTGCCATGATCCAAATGGAGCTGATATAGACTTAGACTCAGGTGAGGCCGTGGAAGTGGCCACCAGACTCATAGTGCATGGATGTATGGGCCTAAATTAAGAAAAACAGCTCAGACTGGATATAGTCTCAGGTCTTTAGATTCTGATTTCCTCTGTTACTGACGCACGATGATTGCAATGATGTACATTAAAAGAAATACCTTCACTTTTAAAAACATTCTTCACTTTTCTACCTTTTGCCATTCTCCCCTGTAAAATGCCTATTCAAATTATTCTGGGGTAAAAGGTTCTTCTGGAAGAAGCAGCTGAACGCATCCCTCTCAGGGAATGCCAGCTCCCTGAATGGCAATGATGGAAAATCCCACATCCCCCAGTTCTCACACACATGACTCACCTCCACCCAATTTCAAAGGAAAAAAAGATGTCTCAAGGACTCCTTTGGAAAAATAACCATTCAATAGGATGTGACTAGGCTGTTTCCATGGCAATTCAAGCTTTTTTACATTGTGATAATTTCTGAAAATGGAAGTTTTCTTTTAGTCTTCTAATGTTATTTGCTTTTGTAGTGTATAGGTATTCACACTCACACAGAGGCAGTTTGGGTCAAAAATAAAGTAAAAGAAAAGACTTAAATCTCTTGGTTATTTTCCTACTTCTTACAGCTTACTAGCCTGGGGAGATTGTTGAGCCTTTTAAGGGATGTATCAAATAAAGTGTCAATGTGGGAGCTGGAGAAAGGATTATCCTAGTATTTAGACTTTTTTTTAATACAGGCACTTCAGGAAAATAGAACACTGTGCATAATACCCACCACTTCCAAACTCTCTGGAGCACACACCATGCCCTCAAAAGGCAGTTTCTTCCCAATTAAAACCTTACAAGGCCAGAGATGAGGGACCTTAGCCAGGCAGAGAAATCTAACCCAGAGGAAACAATGTCACCTGACCAGCAACTCTCAGCTCCATCCCCATAGATAGAGAAAGGGTTTGAGGATTATGGTGAAAGTTTATTTTTATGAGAGATTGGTTCAAGATGGCAGAGCAGAAGGACGTGCACTCACTCCCTCTTGTGAGAGCGCCAAAATCACAACTAATTGCTGAACAATCATTAACAGGAAGACACTGGAACTCACGAAAAAAGATAGTCCACATCCAAAGACAAAGGAGAAGCTGCAGTGAGATGGCAGGAGGGGTGCAATCACAATAAAATCAAATCCCATAGCTGCTGGTTGGGTTACTCACAAACTGGAGAACAATTATACCACAGAAGTCCACCCACTGGAGTAAAGGTTCTGAACCCCATGTCGGGTTTCCCAACCTGGGGGTCCTGCAATGGGAGGAGGAAGTCCCAGAGAATCAGACTTTGAAAGTTAGTGGGATTTGACTGCAGGACTTCGACAGGACTGCAGGAAACAGAGACTCCACTCTTGGAGGGCACACACAAAGTAGTGTGCACATCAGGACCCAGGGGAAAGTGACCCCATAGAAGACTGAACCAGACCTACCTACAAGTGTTGGAGGATTCCTGCAGAGGCGGAGGGCGGCTGGGACTCACCACAGGGACAAGGACACTGGCAGCAGAAGTTCTGGGAAGTACTCCTTTACACGAGCCCTCCTGGAGTCAGCCATTAGACCCATGAAAGGGCCTATAGGTTCCAGTGCTGGGTCACCTCAGGCCAAATAACCAACAGGGAGGGAATTCAGCCCTACCCATCAGCAGACAAGTGGATTAAAGTTTTACTGAGCTCTGCCCACCAGAGCAAAACCCAGCTCTACCCACTACCAGTCCTCCCCATCAGGAAGCTTGCACAAGCCTCTTAGATAGCCCCATCCACCAGAGGGCAGACAGCAGAAACAAGAAGAACTACAATCCTGTAGCCTGTGGAACAAAAACCACATTCACAGAAAGACAGACAAGATGAAAAGGCAGAGGACTATGTGTCAGATGAAAGAACAAGATAAATCCCCAGAAAAACAACTAAATGAAGTGGAGATAGGCAACCTTCCAGAAAAAGAATTCAGAAGAATGATAGTGAAGATGATCCAGAACCTCGGAAAAAGAATGGAGGCAAAGATGGAGAAGATGCAAGAAATGTTTAACAAAGGCCTAGAAGAATTAAAGAAGAAACAAACAGAGATGAACAATACAGTAACTGTAATGAAAAATACACTAGAAGGAATCAATAGCAGAATAACTGAGGCAAAAGAATGGATAAGTGACCTGGAAGACAGAATGGTGGAATTCACTGCCACGGAACAGAATAAAGAAAAAAGATTGAAAAGAAATAAAGACAGCCTAAGAGACCTCTGGACAACATTCAATGCACCAACATTCCACATTATAGGGGTCCCAGAAGGAGAAGAGAGAGAGAAAGGACCAGAGACATTATTTGAAGAGATTATAGTCGAAAACTTCCCTAACATGGGACAGAAAATAGCCACCCAAGTCCAGGAAACGGAGAGAGTCCCAGGCAGGATAAACCCAGGAGAAACACACCAAGGCACATAGTAATCAAACTGACAAAAATTAAAGACAAAGAAAAATTATTAAAAGCAACTAGGGAAAAATGACAAATCACATACAAGGGAACTCACATAAGGTTAACAACTGATTTCTCAGCAGAAACTCTGCAAGCCAGAAGGAAGTGCCATAATACATTTAAAGTGATAAAAGGGATAAACCTACAACCAAGATTACTCTACCTGGCAAGGATCTCATTCAGATTCGATGGAGAAATCAGAAGCTTTAATGACAAGCAAAAGCTAAGAAAAGTCAGCACCACCAAACCAGCTCTACAACAAATGCTAAAGGAACTTCTCTAAGTGGGAAACACAAGAGAAGAAAAGGAACTACAAAAACAAACCCAAACAATTACAAAAATGGTAGGAACATACATATTAATAATTACCTTAAATGTGAATGGATTAAACGCTCCAACCAAAAGACACAGGCTCGCTGAATGGTTACAAAAACAAGACCCATATATATGCTGTCTACAAGAGACCCACTTCAGACCTAGGGACACATCCAGACTGAAAGTGAGGGGATGGAAAAAGGTGTTCCATGCAAATGGAAATCAAAAGAAAGCTGGAGTAGCAATACTCATATCAGATAAAATGGACTTTAAAATAAAGAACATTACAAGAGACAAGGAAGGACAGTACATAATGATCAAGGGATCAATCCAAGAAGAAGATATAACAATTATAAATATATATGCACCCAACATAGGAGCACCTCAGTACATAAGGCAAATGCTAAAAGATTAAAAGAGGAAATCGACAGTAACACAATCATAGTGGGGAACTTTAACATCTCACTTACTCCAATGGACAGATCATCCAGACAGAAAATTAATAAGGAAACAGAAGCTTTAAATAACACAATAGACCAGATTGATTTAATTGATATTGATTTAATTGATATTCCATAAGAAAACAGCGGACTACGCTTTCTTCTCAAGTGCACGTGGAACATTCTCCAGGATAGATCACATCTTGGGTCACAAATCGATCCTTGGTAAATTTAAGAAAATTGAAAACATATTAAGTATCTTTTCTGACACAATGCTATGAGATTAGAAATAAATTACAGGGAAAAAAACGTAAAAAACACAAACACATGGAGGCTAAACAATACGTTACTAAATAACCAAGAGATCAATGAAGAAATCAAAGAGGAAATCAAAAAATACCTAGAGACAAATGACAATGAAAACACAACGATCCAAAACCTATGGGATGCAGCAAAGCAGTTCTAAGAGGGAAGTTTATAGCAATACAATCCTACCTCAAGAAACAAGAAACATCGCAAATAAAGAACAAACAAAACCCAAAGTTAGTAGAAGGAAAGAAATCATACAGATCAGAGCAAAAATCAATGAAAAAGAAATGAAGGAAATAAGAGCAAAGATCAATAAACCTAAATGTTGGTTGTTTAAGCAGATAAACAAGAATGATAAACCTTTAGCCAGACTCATCAAGAAAAAGAGGGAGAGGACTCAAATCAATAAAATTATAAATGAAAAAGGAGAAGTTACAATGGACCCCACAGAAGTACAAAGCGTCCTAAGACAGCACTACAAGGAACTCTATGCCAATAAAATGGACAATCTGGAAGAAATGGACAAATTCTTAGAAAGGTATAACCTTCCAAGACTGAACCAGGAAGAAATAGAAAACATGAACAGACCAATCACAAGTAATGAAATTGAAACTGTGATTAAAAATCTTCCAACAAAGTCCAGGACCACATGGCTTCACAGGCGAATTCTACCAAACACTTAGAGAAGAGCTAACACCTATCCTTCTCAAACTGTTCCAAAAAATTGCAGAGGAAGGAACACTCCCAAACTAAGTCTACAAGGTCACTATCACCCTGATACCAAAACCAAACAAAGATACTATAAAAAATAGAAAATTACAGACCAATATCACTGATGAATATAGATGCAAAAATCCTCAACAAAATACTAGCAAACAGAATCCAACAACACACTAAAAGGATCATACACCATGATCAAGTGGGATTTATCCCAGGGATGCAAGGATTCTTCAATATATGCAAATCAATCAATGTGATACACCATATTAACAAATTGAAGAATAAAAACCATATGATCATCTCAATAGATGCAGAAAAAGCTTTCAACAGAATTTAACACCCATTTATGATAAAAACTCTCCAGAAAGTGGGCATAGAGGGAATCTATCTCAACACAATAAAGGTCATATACGACAAACCCACAGCAAACATTCATTCTTAATGGTGAAAAACTGAAAGCATTTCCTCTAATATCAGGAAGAAGACAAGGATGTCCACTCTCGCCACTATTATTCAACATAGTTTTGGAAGTCCTAGCCACAGCAATCAGAGAAGAAGAAGAAATAAAAGGAATACAGATTGGAAAAGAAGAAGTAAAACTGTCACTGTCTGCAGATGACATGACACTATACACAGAGAATCCTAAAGATGCCACCAGAAAACTACTAGAGCTAATCAATGGATTTAGTAAAGTTGCAGGATACAAAATTAATGCACAAAAATCTCTTGCACTCCTATACACTAACAATGAAAGATCAGAAAGAGGATTAAGGAAACACTCCCATTTACCACTGCAAATCAAAACTACAATGAGGTATCACCTCACACCAGTGAGAATGGGCATCATCAGAATATCTACAAACAACAAATGCTGGAGAGGGTGTGGAGAAAAGGGAACCCTCTTGCAGTGTTGGTGGGAATGTAATTTGACACAGCCACTATGGAGAACAGTATGGAGGTTCCTTAAAAAACTAAAAATAGAATTACCATATGACCCAGCAATCCCACTCCTGGGCATATACCCAGAGAAAACCATAATTCAAAAAGACACATGCACCCCAATGTTCATTGCAGCACTATTTACAATAGCCATGTCATGGAAACAACCTAAATGCCCATCAACAGATGAATGGATAAAGAAGATGTGGTACATATATACAATGGAATATTACTCAGATGAACCGGTTTACAAGGCAGAAATAGAGACAGATGTAGAGAACAAACGTATTGACCCCAAGGCGGGAAAGCAGGGGGTGGGAGGTGGTGTTGGTGGGATGAATTGGGAGACTGGGATTGACATATATACACTAATATGTATAAAATAGATAACTAATAAGAACCTGCTATATAAAAATAAAATAAAATAAAATTCAAAAAAAAAAGGAAAGTTTATTTTTATGTCATTGTTTAAAGCTGGAACCTCCCTTCCAGCAGCGATTCTCAACCAGGGCTAATTTTGACCCCCATGGAACTTTTGGCAATATTGGAGACATTCTGTGTGGGCACAACTAGAGAGAGGATAAGGGCAGGGATGCTGCCAAACATTCTACAGAGCTTATGACAAGCTACCTATAACCAAGAATTATCTGGTATAAAATGCCACTAGCACAGAGTTTGAAACAATCTGCCTTAGAAGTTAAGGATGCTACTAACATATGGATAGTGGGTCAATCGTTGGAAAACAGATTTGCCTTCAGTGTTTGAATTGGGAAAATGTATCTAAATGGGTCAATACATTGGGAGTAAAGGGGCCCAAACACCCATTTCAATTTCTGGAAATGTCAAGAGTTAAGTCTCCAAATGGGCAGGTAAAGGAAGACATCCAGAAATCCATGAGCCAGGTTAAGTCCATTCATTTATTCACTCACACATTAATGGAATAACTTTTTTCAATAAATGTCATGCACTGGTCCAGGTACTAAGAATTCAACAATAAACAAAGCAAAGGGTTCTGACTTTATTGATCTAGTCTGGCAGGAAATAGAGATAATAATAAACAAATGCACAATTAATATTTAATAACAGTGGTAGTGAGTGCTATGTAGAAGTACAGCTTTTTTTGAGTATAAGATAGAGGACCTAAGCTAGAAAGGAAAATTTCCTAGAGAACAATGACTTTAAAACTGAAATCTGATTGATGAGTAATAAAATGTTAATTATAGATCTTGGAGATGTGTCTCCAAGGCCCCACCACCAAACTGGTCTAGAATGTTCCAGTCACTTATACTTTTTGAGTTCAGGTATTTTAACAAGCCATAGAAGGAGAAGATAAGGACACACAACAGACAGATTAAGATTGAAACAAGGTTGAGCCAACTTGGAAAAATAAAGTGATACCTACACCTGTCTAATTATACATTAGAACCTGAGTTTGCACATTGCCCATAGTTCCAATAAATATTAAGTTCATCTGCTGTGTTAAGCAAATTTTTTAGTTTTAAATATTAAAAAATGATATAGATAAACTGAGGGTTGAGGTGAGATTCAATAGGATCCCAGTAACCCTATTAGGATCCTAAGCCAAAACTTACAGTTGGTTATTCTTGTTTTTATTAAGCTGTAGAGAAACAGGGGTCAAGGACATATGATAGTAGTTGACACATTCTTCTAGCTGGTGC
The DNA here is from genome assembly GCF_003676395.1 of Aethalodelphis obliquidens. Lineage (NCBI taxonomy): Eukaryota > Metazoa > Chordata > Mammalia > Artiodactyla > Delphinidae > Aethalodelphis > Aethalodelphis obliquidens. The sequence goes on from NW_020837951.1 coordinate 16,030,657, forward strand.
TTGTAATATTACTTCTCTCTATCACACTTTTTGTTTTTCATAAATGTTTTACATGTTACTACTCAAATACTTTAAATTTTTGTATTGATGTAAGCATACATACAGAAAACTATGCAAATTATAGATAGGTAGTTTAATAAATTTTCACACGCACATTTACAAAACTGCCAGTCAGATTAAGACATAAAATATTACTTTGTGGTTCTTCCTGGTCAACATCCCCACCAGGATAACTGCTGTCTTGGTTTGTATCACCATAGATTAGTTTTGCCTGTTTTTAAAATACTCTTTAAAATACAATATTTTATTGTCTGTGTCAGGCTTTTCTTTCCTAAAATTGGATGGTGAGTTTCCCTACTTTGGCGCATGAAGTTGTTAATTATCTTTGCTGTATTGCACTACTTTAGCTGTTAACTTTGACATGTTTTCACTGCCCATTCAGTTTGAAAGCTTTTATTCAACTGTGATTTCTTTATTGATATTTGAATTATTCCAATCTTCATTCCTTAATTTCCAGATACCTATGATTTATGAATTTTGTTATTAACTTCTAATTTGAACATTTTTCTGCTCAGACAGCATACTCTGTACATTTTGGTCCTTAGATTTCACTGCTTCCAGTAGTGGCAGACTTTACTAGGGTCTCCCAGTTATGGCTGCCTTCATTTTTCTGATGACGAGAACTCCAAAGGAGAGCATTCAACACTACGAGGACTAAATAGTCTTACTCAGACAGTGATACCTCAGAGAGTGTTTTATTTTTTTGAGTATTTTTCATGAGCAGTGATTCTTTTGTCATGTATAAAAATCACTAGAGGGGGACTTCCCTGTTGGCACAGTGGCTAAGAATCTGCCTGCCAATGCAGGTGACACAGGTTCGAGCCCTGGTCTGGGAAGATCCCACATGCCACGGAGCAACTAAGCCCGTGCAGCACAACTACTGAGCCTGTGCTCTAGAGCCCGTGAGCCACAACTACTGAGCCCACGTGCCACAAGTACTGAAGCCCGCGCACCTAGAGCCAGTGCTCCAGAAGCCACAATGAGAAGCCTGTGCACCACAACGAAGAGCTGCCTCCGCTCGCCACAATGAGAGAAAGCCTGTGCACAGCAACGAAGACCCAACACAGCCAAAAATAAATAAATGAAAAAGAAATTAAAGAAAAATAAAAATCACTAGAGGAATATGTATATATAACTTATTAAATATATATATTTAACTTATTAAATATACTTAACTCATGACATAAGGTGGTATGATATACATTATTCATCAATGAGAAAATGGCACCTTTGGTGGCCTAAGTTTCTCTTGGGAGACAGTCATCCATGGAGTTCATGTTTCTGCATATTTTGTGAGCAGAGACACTGACAGCTTTTGGTCCAGAATATCTTTTTTTTGTGTGTGTGTGTTTGATAACTTTTTCTTGAGGCAATAAATGAAGGATTTTATGAAAGAATAAATGAGTTAATCAGTACAGATACGTTGCAGGACCATGTATCCTTAATCCTAGTCAGGTCTCTTTGGAATGGGTGGGTTCTGTCATGAGAGTTACCATTTGATTAGAAAATCCAGAGCAGGTTCAGCAAGTATGCAGCACAACAACTGTCGTTCCCTGAAACATGGTTAATCTATCAGGGTGCTCTTCTCAGCCAAAGCAATTTTATTATTTTTTATTTTTTTAACGTTTTTATTGGAGTATAATTGCTTTGCAATGGTGTGTTAGTTTCTGCTTTATGACGAAGTGTATCAGTTATACATATACATATATCCCCATATCTCTTCCCTCTTGCATCTCTCTCCCTCCCACCCTCCCTATCCCACCCTTCTAGATGGTCACAAAGCACCGAGCTGTGCTATGCGACTGCTTCCCACTAGCTATCTATTTTACATTTGGTAGTGTATATAAGTCCATATACACACTACCACTCTCTGACTTTGTCCCAGCTTACCCTTCCCCCTCCCCATGTCCTCAAGGCCATTTTCTAGTAGGTCTGCATCTTTATTCCTGTCTTGCCCCTAGGTTCTTCATTATTATTATTATTATTTTAGATTCCATATATATGTGTTAGCATATGGTATTTGTTTTTCTCTTTCTGACTTACTTCACTCTGTATGACAGTCTCTAGGTCCATCCACCTCACTACAAATAACTCAATTTCATTCCTTTTTATGGCTGAGTGATATTCCATTGTATATATGTGCCACATCTTCTTTATCCATTCATCTGTCGATGGCCACTTAGGTTGCTTTCATGTCCTGGCTATTGTAAATAGAGCTGCAATGAACACTGTGGTACATGACTCTTTTTGAATTATGGTTTTCTCAGGGTATATGCCCAGTAGTTGGATTGCTGGGTCTATGGTAGTTCTATTTTTAGTTTTTTAAGGAACCTCCATACTGTTCTACATAGTGGCTGTATCAATTTACATTCCCACTAACAGTGTATGAGGGTTCCCCAGAATATCTTTTCAGAGCTGTTTTATAATTAACAAATAGAGATAATGTGTCCTTCTGGGACAGAGGGCAGTTTTGTTTGTTTTACCCAGTTAGAGTAAAGACTGGGTAGGTTTGCTTGCAGCCCTTTATAACTATTAGGGCTTCCTAAACTTGGGATTCCTTAGTTATGATGATTCAGACCCACTATGGATAAAGCATCTGACTGGGCTGCTCTGATCAGTCTTGTGAGACTGAAATGCCAAGAGGAACTGATGTCAATGGAAACTAAAGCTCATATCGCTTGCTGTGCAGTGAATAACAAAATCCTTTATCTCTGACCCAGGGTTTCACGTTTTCTGTTATCATCCATGACATTGTGTCAGGCTAACTTGTGAGCTTGCAAGTAGGGTTAAATCTCACACCTTTCATAGTTCCTGATAACTCCAGAGACGTATTCCTGGGCCACTGGTTACACTTTGATCATCTATGTGGACATAATACAGGGACAATTTGGCTTCCTTGTTACTTTGGCTTTATTTTGTGATCCTAATACATTCAGTTATATAACAATTGTATTATGTTAATATGTATTATAAAAGGTTTATAGAAAGTATTTTGCAGTCCAGGACTCTTTCCTCTTGGGTATGAGTTTTTAACTTTTTTTTTTTTCTATTAATTCCATGGACACCCTTGGCCATTTGGTAAAACCCATGGGCCCCTTTTCATAATAATGTTTTTAAATCCATAAAAACATAGAATTGAAAAGGGAGTTAATTATATTGAACCAGAGTTATCTAAATATTTAAAAATTAGTTTGTGATAACAGTAATATATTGCTTTTTATTAATGTATGAAATAAAAGATATAGAATGGAACTAATAACTACTGTAATTGTCAAGTACTCGTAAGTGCAAATAATATTTCAAAATATCTGCAACAACTGGAATATGACATGAAAATATCTGTGATTCTATCAATGTAAAGATACTGTTAATGCACAATTACCACTATTATTAATGTAGCTTGTTTTCTACATTTTCTATTTAATAAATGAACGTAATGTTAAATTTCAATTACAGGATAGTAAAAATAAATGTAATTTTTCCCCATAGGATTAATGGACTCCTTGTTTAAAATCTCTGTCCTAGAGTCTCTGGAGAACCTTAAGACAACCCTGAAAAAGCCAAAGAAAAGCAGACCGTATTAACTGAGTGGTATTATTCTCCTGAAGTTAATGTCCTCTATAGAAGGCAGTGATTTGACTTCTCAAGTACTACATCTCAAAGGTTTGCATTTTCGAGCCAGGGCCATATAAATCACAGAGTCCTTTAAATTTCCAGAGTTAATAGGAGGAAAGTTGTTTTGTTTGCTCGTTTTTTTGTTTTGTTTTGTTTTGTTTTTTACCTCTGTTGCTTCTGGAGTATCACATGCTTTAAAACCTCCAGAGGAAGCTACGACTTGACTTGGGACTCTTTGCAACAATCTCAGACTTCCTGGAATCAAAACTTGAGAATTCAAAATCTTAATTTTTATAGGTCAGAGGGAATTGTAGTGTCTGACATGAACATTACAAACACAAAAAATGTAAGACTAGTACATTCATCCTAAACAATTAGCTGGATCAACAGGAGGAACAAAAGGAAAGGCATATATATATAGGCCTTAAAGCTATTCCATCTCATGATACCTGTCAACTTATTAAAAATGATTTGGGATGAGGATAAGGGAGAATTGTAAAATATTTCTGTTTGTATAATTTTACTCATATTTGATTAACAACTAAGCCTCAAAAACATGCATACATTTCAACAGATTGTATTTGAATGTTGGTTTTTTTTCTATAAAATTATCAAAGATCACACAGTTTCAAACAAATAGTCTTTTCAGTTTCATACAAATGTCCACATAAACTAATATAACTATATAAAATAAGATTTTATAACTATATAAAATCTTCACAACCATGCTTTTGTCAACTGAAAAAAAACACACTACCTAAAAACTGGGTGCTAAGTTTTATTTGGGGACCTTACTGAGGACTGTACCCTGGAAGACAGCCTCCCAGATACCTCTGAGGAACTGCTCCAAAAAGGTAAGGGAGGAGTCAGGATATTTAGGAATTTTTGCTAAAAAAATGTAGTTGAACATCAAAAGATAACTGCTAACCACACACACACACAAAAAGACATTTCAAGTTAATGATTTTAGTGTTTTACTATGTATAGGAAGATGCAAGAGTCTGGGCTCATTGAAGTTATTCCTTAGGTATGCACTGTAACTATCTAGGTCCTGTTTCCAGAGCACAGAATGTTTCCTGTTTATCTCCAACTGAAATTCCTCTCAGGGTGTAACTTCAGGGTGCCACAGTGGCTGATGGCTTGATGAAGGGCAACATTTGTTGTCTACTGGAATGGAAGGCAACATTCTCTTTCTAAACTTTTGGAGTAGGAATCACTAATCCTAAATTACAGATGAAGACACTGAAATTCAAAACTCTGGTTGTCGTGAGTAAAGTTACTGAATCTAACTCTGACCATCTTTCCTTGACACTGCTGTACTAGGGCCTGGCCATCTGAAAAATCTCTATTCAAAAACCTTACTTCCCTTTCTTGAATTATGTGAGTTGAATTTTATTTTGGAAATTGCTACATAAAATTAAAATAACAATGTTAAATGACCATTACAACAGCAACAACAAAAACTTCATTGCACAGAGTGGTCACATAAGATAAACAGTGAAACCAAAATGCATACACAGATAGAGTGGCTTCAGAGTCCTTGTTCTTAGCTACTATTGTGAAATTCTTCCTTTGCTTTGTCCTTGCTCTCTGAGGGGTCCAATGCCCTTCTCAACATTCTTCTATTCTCCAGGCCATTACCATTAATCAATACAAAGTTCTCCTTCATCTCAGATCATAAATCACCAGGCTATCCTAGTGTTGCTAGGTAATGGCTCTGATGAGCTAATTCACACCAAGGTGTGAATGAATAATGATGGTTTTATAAGTTTTTCACTTGGGAGTCTGTTTGCATTTTAAGAAGGGCCACAAACATTTCTTCAGTCAAGTGTGAAATATGGAGATGTCTGAGACTATTTTCAGGCAGATGAAAGGAGAAGTAATATTTGGTCAGGAAGGCTTTAAGCACCTCGCAAACTACCTGGTTTGCAAAAATTGGAAGAAATAGAGGGAATTGGCATATGGAAGCTAGCAAGAGAAAGGGGGGGAAAAAGCCACTTCTTTTGGCTTTTTGACAGGTGTTGGTGAGTCTACTTGTCCCCACAAAGGGAACTCCTAGTTACCATTTACCCCAGAATACATTGCTGCATCTGCTCAGATGCTCCTCTAGGGCAGATATTCATCCTATATTTTGAGATCATTAACACAGCAGAGCAAGGTTCCTGACATCCATGACTCAGCTACCTCTCTTGGTCTGCAACTCTGTTTCAGGCTTCTAGAAATTTTTTTTCTTTTCTTCCTTTTTTTTTGATGGTTGGGAGTTTGGTGATGAGGGTTTTTCCCCCTCTTTACTGACATATAATATTGTGTAAGTTTAAGGTATACGTGTTGATTTGATTCATTTATTTATTGCAACATGTAGATTCATTCCCTAATGGGATGATTCATCTCCTTCTGTAAAGGTTCTTTACTTTAACTGAAATTAAAAGATTTCTATTCCTTCAAAGTACTCCACCTTAACAAGTTTGGAGGTTGCAAGTATAGAGAAAGTTTCCATTGTCTCATACATACCCTAGCTTTCTCCCTAGAAGCTTTTACAACGAGACCCTGTGATGCAAAATTAAACACTATTGATAGACTCATTGCATGTATGGACAATGGAATAAAACCCTTTCTTAATACTCACTGTTGAAGTTGTTGGAAATTTGGTATCATTATGAGAGGAACTCCTCTCAGTGGGTTTCTGAACTGAGAACTATATACAAGAAACAAGCAGAAGGATGGTGGAAATGCCTTGTTTGTTAATAGCTGAATAAACACTCTCCACCTTTGCTGAAGAGTTCTCTGGTAAAGATGCCTTGGGATATGCAGCCCAGGCTTAAGATCTGAGTGAGGCTTTATGCATCCTCCGTATTGATTGTAAGAATCTAAGTTCTATCAGAGCTAATGCTTGTCTAACTTCCTAACCCAGCTGCAGACAGGCAAGAGCAAACCTACCCAAGCCAGGTCCAAAGAGGAAGGCTCTGCTCCGGACTGAAAAAAACAAAACAACAAAAGAATGTGAACTTGAATAGGTTCAGTATAGCATCCACTACTAACTGTTGGTCATTCAAATTCTCAGACACTTTAATAAGCTTAGTAACACTTCCTCCCTTGGGTAGAAGCTAAGAAGGGGTCATGAGATGTGGGTCCAAAAACATATTTCTTAAAAAAGTCCAATGAAAGCACCCACCATTATATTTTAAATTAATATGAAATGTATTTATAAATTTGGGGATGCCCCTCCCCTTGTAGAAAAGGGAGGAAAGCATAGTAAAGTTAAATACAAAATCTTTTCTATTAGCTTAATGGATTTATAGGCTTCTCTAATATTTATTTTTCCTCTTTCTTTCACCTAATGTCTCATGGCCTTTTTTCTGTTAAATGAATTACTATATTTATTTTACAAAGGAACTCTGTGAAATCTAACAATGCACTGTTTAGTACATTGACTGTGGTTAAGACAGTTAAATTCCTTGTCCACCAATTATAAGCCACATGACTCTGGGTGAGTAGTTTATCTGTCCCTTTTTCTTCTCATGTGCATCATGCAGTTAAATATTAGGTGATATATACTGAGGATTAAATAAAATATGATAAAGAAGTTTAGTACAGACTGCATGCTAGACAATTAATTGTAGCTATTATTAACACTACTTGAAAACTACTTCAAGAGGCTTGTGGGTGCCATGTGTTATTACTTGTATTCAGCGGTAGGCAGAGGTGAGTTCAGAAGAAGCAAAACAATTTGAAACCTACACATAAGGAATTTTAATTCCTTTAAAGCCGCTCCCATTTGTCCTTTGGAATGTGCTGGTACAATGTTCTGAAATCCTTGTTGGTTACGGCAGAGCATAGTGGCATAAGGTCTGGAGCCACAAAGCCTGGATTTAAACCCAACTCTACAATTTATACTTTATGTGAACTTGTACAAGATACATAATCTCGGCATCTCACATGCCTCATCTGTAATATATAAACAGTAATATTATCCACCCTATAGAGTTGTTGTGAGGATTAAATGTTATACATTTATCTACTTAGAAAAGTGTTAAGTACATAGTAAACTACTCTTACTGTTAGATACATTTCTTTTCGCATTTATTTCCCTTTGTAATAATACTTAATGAGTATAATACACAAGATTTTATTTTTATTATTAGTTAATTCAGTTTTTAAATTGATCTATGTTGTCCCATATATACCACATTAAAAGCTATTATTATTTTCTCAGGCATTTCTGATCAGTGATGCAATACAATACTCTTCATTAAGACCCAGGTTGGATCAGGGCATCTTTGATTTTTAACTGATAGAAGTTATGGGTGGACTAGCTAGCCCAAAGATTAGAGATGCACATTCACATAAGGGCAAGTCGCTATCATCACACTTGTAAAGTAATGATACATGTGTTGTATATAGGTTTTAATTCATCTTATTATTTGATTATGTCTACCTCCATACACGCTTCTGATGTCCTGATGCATCCTCTTAAAATCGGACCGAAAACCAAGTGCATCACCTGAAATTCACACAAACTACACTGGTGTGAAGGAGAGCAACATATAAACAAGGAAAGATCAAAATTCTGAAACCTTGTGTCAGTCCAGCAGCATGTTTACCACCTTCTGGGAAGACTCTCAGAAGAAATCCTCATCTCTGCTAGATCCCCTGAGATTAGAGCGCCCTCTTGCAGCTGCAGGTATTAATACCTATTTATAACTTCCTTGAGCCTTCGAAGAATTACATTTCCCTACCTGCTTTTAGTTTGTCCAATTCAATCCCACCTACTTTCAGCTGGAAATCCTGGTCCTCTAAACCTCTCTGAAATTCCTTCTGAAGGAGATGAACATAATACCACTCTATCTCTCTCGCATCTTTTTCCATTCATTGATCCAAGGTTACCCCGTTTGCTTAAATCACACACCCTTGATTCTTAAAGGAGCTAGGTACTTAGTCACTTAGAATCCAAGTAAACAATAGAAAAAAAATCTTATAGGCTTTTTCAAAGACTCTCTTTCTGAGAGAGACTAGGCAGTTTTGGAATAGAATGGGGATTGTGAACAGTTCCCATAAAAATCAGAGTTAATTTTATGCCCATTGCCCATTCACTGCTTTATCGTTTGTTTCAGCGCGTGTAGCGGAGTTCGCTCACTGCATGCCCTGACTGCCTCTGACTGCATAAAACATGATGCTCTACCTCAAACAATGCTGGAATACATTACATAAATTTCCCTTTGATATCCAGCATGTTTTCTTCTCTAACAGGACCTGAGCAGAATCACAGCTCCTTTCCCCCAGTGCTCCCATTGTACTTCATAACTCTCTCTTCTGTGAATCCAATAACCATTTCCAAGCCGTTAGAAGGGATACATTTCGGTGAAGCGTGGAAGCAGCTCAGTAGCGCAGAGCCAAAGATGATCTAGCAAGTAGTTACATGAGAGCATGAGAGCACACAGTCCAAAGGATCAACCTTTAGTAGTTAGAATTCTTACAGGAACATTCAGGTCATAATGCAGAGAGAATCTCCAAACCTTTCTTATTTCAAACCCGATTGTAAACTTTCTTGAATTTTTGGGGTTCCCTCCTGTGGAAGATACTGCTGTTTACCTCACACCTATTCTCAAGCCTCATGCCAACTTCCAGCCTCTAACAGAGGCAAATAGTCTTCTCCAGTCTCCTCTACAACCAAAGGTGGTCATGTGTACAGTTAAGGCCAAAGAGATATAAGTTAACATCTGTTATTAGGGTTCCTTAGAAAGCTTTTACCATCCTCACAAAAAGAAAAGGAATAGCTAGAAAGGCACCACCCTTTACCAATCAAATGTCTCCTTGATACCTGGAGCTATAATGCCTGCCCATCAGTGACCATGAGGGAAAGAACAAGATATTGTTGAGATACTGAATCACTGTCAACAACTGCCTATTCCAGCTATCTGGTTAAAGGGCAATGTATCAATAAAAAGTGTAACTGGAGCCAAGGTGTATCACTTGATTTGTTTTATTAATTGCAATAAAAGTCTTTCTATTAAACTTCCATGACTTCTTAAGTAGAACTAACTTGAAAATATCTTGCTCAATATCTGAAGACTTTCAGGCTTTTGAAATTATTCTAAATACCACGGCTTTATACAGGGTCTGGAAAGTCTCAACAAATCATACGACCCAGTTTCCTAGAAAGGCATGTAGTAGAAGTAGTATCAGACCAGTTTCTGCTCTCTTCGCTCTCATTGTGATTTTAGAAAAGCCAATTCAGGGACTGGGCTCTCACCTCTGGAAAGTTAAGTTTGGTGTTGGGTTACATTATGCTCTAGTCTTGAGATTCTACAATTCCATCTCAGGACCTAGAGTGTACTACAGGTTTATAATTACGGCATGTTCTCCATGTCAAGGTGGCACATGCATTAGCATACTGGAAATGTGGAAATTTGTGTTCCTGTGTCCTTGATGCCAATCACTCATGGCATTCAGCTTTCTGAATCTCATTTTCTCACCAGCATGAGATCATGAGTAAATCAGAGACCATTCTGGTGGCTAAGGTTCAGTCTGCAATTGTGTGTTTTTGTTTTGCTTTTTGTTGGCCTGCAGAGGTTTTTTCATTTCATTTGTTTTTTAAGGTTTTTTTTAATATGAGGAATTAGTCCTATGATATCCGTATTTCTGGATTCTTTTGCAAATTCAGTCTATTTGGCAATACTGGGCCCACATTCTTCCATGAAAACAATCATCTAGAGTAGAGAAACTGTTGCCCCATCAAGAACAAAGCCCACATCCTTCTCTCACAATACTGCCTACTAGACCCACTTCACTCACTTAATGTTATATACCCAGTGAACCGTACTTATTTGAATTTTTAAGCCTTGGAATAGAAAATGGCTAAAATTCCTTTCTAACTCTAAAACCATCTCTAAAGACACCCATGGTGTAAACCGAATAAACGGTTAGAGGATTTGACTCATAGGCTGACGATGATGTCTTAAGCCCCTCCCAGCTCTAATATTCTAACATTCTGTGACAAGCGAAGATGTTCCTGAGACTTTGATGTATTACTTGATGTATCACTGGGCCAGCCAGCCTTGAGCTGGTCTTAGAAGTCACTAAAGGGAGCAACACTTCACCTGTCACCATTGATCTGGGATGAAAACACTGATAGGTTAAAATCAGGGGTTGCAGGTATACCCTTCCCTGCAGTTTTAAATAAACGCAATCAGTCTACCCAGGGCTAAGCAACTGTTTCTTAAGGCGTGTTTGTAAATGTGTTTATAAAGCAAGAACCTCCAATCCATCAGGCCTCAAAGAGCTAATCAATACATTCCAATCTGATCTTAGAGAAGTTTTGCCGCTAGGAAGTTTAATTTATTTCAACTCATGGCCATGAAAAAATAAGCAGCCATGGCATTTTGACAGAATAGAAAAAGTGGACGATGTTGTATCCAGCAACGGTTCCATTTTAATTTTCCATTTTATCTGAACAAATCAGCCCACTGAATGGAATGGCCATGAAAACTCATCAGGCATGGGGCTAGTCTATGGGCCAAGGTACCAGGAGTATATACATGGCAGCTACGAGAGGCATTGTTACTCACAGACCATGCTTCCTGTTAAAACATTTCTGGAGAGGGAACAGGAAGCCTGGAAAAGAGTTTTGGCATATACTCTACTAGACAAATGTCCTTTTAACAGCAGTGGTATCTAGATATAATCACTTCCCATAGCTAGGGTGTTTGCCCCTGAAAAATAAATTCCCCTGATATCTGTAAGGAATGGATATCAGGTACCATTTCCCTTTTAGAGTTTGGTACAGTAATGACATAAACAAATCCCAGGAGAGTATTTCTTATTTTTATGTGCCCGAAATAGAATCCAGGTCTATCTTATATCGAAAGACAGCATAGCTTTCCAGCTGGCCCCAAGGGAAATACGCAGAGTGGCAGAAATGGAAATGTGTTATCCTGGGAACCATGCTATATTACAGGCTGCATCAGTGGCATATGTTTGCATAAGTGACACATCAGTCTCCACTTTTCTTATGCAGAGTCAATAAACAACAGTTTCCATTGTCTTTAAAATACAAGGAGATAAGGTCTGGAAGACAAAGATAAGGTAAGGTGAGAGACTGAAAAACTCATGCGAAGGAGGACTTGTTTCAGAAAATTTATCCAGAAAAGAAAATAAGTTAGAGAAGAACTCCAGAAAGCATAATAGTACTTCAGCATCTAGAAAGACAGATCTCATTCCCTGCAGGTACAAAGATGAATTTACAGGGGAGAAGGGGTGAGATGTCCTGATTCCCTCCTGGGCCCCAATAAGACAACTTTTCCATCAGAGAAAAGCCCTGGGGTGTGAGGTCCAACTGGAAATTGTAACCAGGACCAAGAAAAGCAGTCAGAGTCCTTTTGAGGTCTCCCTGGATTCAGAGTTATGAGGATATAGGAAGACTTCCTAGGGATTTCAAAAGCAATGAAACATGAAGAAGGAACACTAGTCTTGAAACAATAAAACAGTGGTTCTAGCCACTACTTTGCCACTAATTTCCAATGTGACTTAACTTCTTTGAAATTGTGCTTCCTCATCTCCTAAACAAAGTCCTTGCATTAATGGTTTTCAATGATATTATATAACTCGGAAATGTCACGATCCTCATCTGTGATCTCCCGTATAACTCCACATCTCTATTTTCTATTACAGTACTAGCTTGTTGGGTATATAAATTAATTTTTAGGATGACAGCTGCATGGGTTAACTCCAGTTCTATAAATTTAAACCTCTACAATGTTCTTTCACAAGTAGGAGACATCTATTTTCAAGGTCATAATGTAGAATTGCTATAGAGTTGATTTACGGAATTTCTCCAAAAATATCCAACCTCACTCATAAGTTTCCAAAGGTTACAGCAGCATGACCAGAAAAGATCTCCTGAAGAGTGAACTGTTTTAAAACACCCTTTGTCAAAAGGGAAAATTTATCTCTGGCACTACATATGGGTTCTTGAAAAAGAATCTATTGACAACATCTATAAAAGTAGGCTCAGTTGACTACATATTCAGAGAGGACTATATTGACTGAAAGCCTCTAATCATTTTCTAGAGAGTTAAGTTACAGTATAATGTTCTTTTGATTAAAAAAAAAAGTTTAAATGATAGTAAAATATATACCAAAAAATACGACATTCAAGCATAAGGAAATGACCTTTGTGACCTGTTTGAAGTCTGTGAGATTGAGATTGTTATTAAATAATTATATCTAGTTTTTATCACTGCATTCTTAGAAGGATGGGGACTAACCAGAGAAGGTCAAGAGAATTATGTGGGTAACCTGAAGGACAAGAACAAAGTCATTAAAAAAAAAAGCTAAAGAAATTTTAGATGTCTACCTGTAAGAGACACTTAAGAGTTATTTGTCTCTCACTTTCATGCATAAGAAAATACATAAAAGGAGAATAAATATACATATAAAAGGCATGGGAGTAAACTTTAGCTCTTTTGGGAATAAACCAGAGGACTACAGCTAGCTTATAAAACATATACTTAGCAAGACATTAAGTTTGGTGCTATGTTTCACAGAGAATTGAAGGAAAAAAAAAAAAAAAGATAAAACCAAGATACCAAACTGCAAGTCACTCATTCTTTGGGGAGACAGAGAAGATATTAGCTAGATCTTTAAGGTCCAAGATAGGGGGTGGGCCTAAAGCACCTTTGTTTGTGACTTTATGGAGTTTTATTGTGAAGATACAAACAAAAAATATGATATACCTTGGATAGATCTCCTGGCATTATACTGTATTCATCCTGGGTCCAAGTCTAATTGTAATAAATTTTATGGGAAGCAGAAGAATAACATTGTTTGGGCATGGAGTCTGGGATTAAGAGACTCCTTATTTTCCTATATACTTATTATCTATGCCACCTGCCGAGAGAAGCAAATTAGATCAGTTTGCCACATCTAACTGGGAGGGCCACCATTGGGGACAGTTTCATAATGAGTCACACCAGATGAATTTGTCTTCTTTTATATACAGCCTATATTTCCTTGGTGTATTGATCCCTTGGACAATTAAGTTGTGAGCAGGACAACAGCACTGACTTTATCCAACACAAACTGCACAGGCCTCTTCAATATAATTCAAAGAATCACCTGGTTCCACTGTCTAAGCCTGGGTATTTCACCTCCTCTTCCTATGCCAGACTTTGTTCCTCCTACCCACTTAGCTCTCTCCTAAGGGGACAGGTGCTGCTTTTTCCTCTTGCTATGAACCCAGAATATACATTGGACTATGCTTTATTTTTAGGCAGCCCTATTCTTCTTTAAAGAAAGAATCCCAGTTTCCTTTTATTGCATTTCTCTTTCGCCTTTGGTATAGTCAGGCCCCAGGGCAGATTGCTTATCTTATATCTTTATCTTTCAGGGCAAGGAGCTGGTTGAATAAATGGATTAAGAGGTTTTCTCTTCCCACAGGCATGAATGAGCATGGTATTCCCAAGACTAAGGTCTTTATTTGATTTGGTGATTACTAGATTTACTAGTAATCTAGGCACCTGTAAAGCTATTAATATTGTAAATTTTGATTTACTTTTATATTATCTCTTCTGTTAAAGTATCTTCCAAAACCCTTTGGGAAGTGTTGTTTAACAGAGTATGACTTGGTATTTCTGAATCTCTGATCATAATATCACCATTACAGGAACTTACCCATGTATTTTTCCTCAGAGATCAAAGTTAGCACAACAGAATACAAAGAACATTATGCAGGAAAATCACGGTGCTACATTAATTCAAATTGGAAGCATCTGCAATGAGATAGTTTTAGGCATGTCAGATTGTGTTTGTTGATTACCAAGGCCTTCTTACCTCATGGGGTAACTCCTGTGTGCTGGTTAGTTTTATATGTCAACTTGACTGGCCACAAAATGCCCAAATTAAACCTTATGTCTTAGTGTATCTGTGAAGGTGTTTCCGAATGAGATTACATTTGAATATGTGGATTTAGTAGTTTGCCCTCCCCACTGTAGGTGGGCATCATACAATCCATTGCGAACCTGAATAGAAGAAAAGGTGGAGGAAGGAGGAATTTGTTTTTTTTCCTCCCTCACTAATGAGCTGGGATAGCTCATCTCATCTTCTCCTGCCCTCACAATGGAATTCACTTCCCTGGTTCCCAGTCCTTTGGACTCAAACTGAGTTACACCACCTGCTTTCCTGGGTTTCCAGCTTACAGACAGCAGACTGTGGAACTTCTCATCCTCCATAATTGTCTGAGCCAATTCTTCTTAATATATCTTAGTCTCCCGCCTCCACCCCAACCCCTCTCTCATCTTCTGGTTCTGTTTCTCTGGAGAACCCTAATATATCCTGTGAGGGTTTTCTAAGTCCCTCAGTATGACTTTTACTACTATATATACTGCTGCCTTTACTTTAATACCACCTTTAATAATATGATCAGTACTAATATTTTTGTGAGCTATGAATGTTCAGAACAGTTAAGAAGTCACTATGCATTTCTGAGAGATAGCAGTGAGCAGCAGCTGGAAGCAAGATAGGGATTGAACCCTGGCTGTGGCGGTGAGAGCACCGAATCCTAACCACTAGACCACGAGGGCCAGGGGCTGCCTTGAAAAAGATTTGACAAAGAGACAGAAGGTAGAGAGGAAAGTAAGACATTTATTAGAAAAGCAGAGTACATGCCAACAGAGGCATGGATGAGCTCAGAGAAAGTTTGCCTTTGGGAAATTTAAATCATGTATAAGGGGGCAGTCTTCCTGGTCTTTGTTTTTCTTTGGCCAATTGTCTTGCTTTGTTATTTGACTCAGGGCCCTCCATTCTGTGCACACACATCCTTTAGCCAAGATGGATGTCAGTGCAAGGGCCTTCGGGAAGTTAGCAAAACTTATTATGGTCTGGCAGCCCCTCCCTTTTTGACGCCACCACCCCCACCCCACCTCGCCTAGGAGCTTTTCTGCGCATGTGCAGCTGAGGTCTCCTTGACCCCAAGGATGAGAAATATGTGACCTCTTGATCTTCTACCCAAGCAGTGCTTAGCCTCTCTTTGCCTCTGCCATTACTGTTACCTTAAAGTGTCCACAGGAGACAAAATCCAGCTATTTACCCTGTTCCTGTTGTCATTTCTACCAGGAGGCTGGTTGTAAACGTCTGGCCTGGAGCCCATCTATCTCCTGCCTCACTATTACAAGATTATCTGAATTAACACTTTAAACAATTCATGGGGTACATATTATCATAACAAACATTTGAAGCTTTTGACAATTGTCCTCAGTCACACAGACTCAGTTATCTATTGCTCCATTAGCTAATCATTCCAAATTCAGTGGCATATAACCAGAACATTTATTATTATCTCTCCTAATGTTGCTGGTTGCCTGGGCTCAGCTAGATGGTTTTCACCCTGGGTTTTGGATGCAAATTCAGACATTGGTTATGCCTGTAACTATCTCTAAGGCTCCTTTCTTCACATGTCAGGCTTCAGGGTTGGGGAAGACACAACAAGCTAAGGACTGGAACAGATGGGACTCCTAGAGCATCTTCATCTATTTTTGTGTGATATCTCCATGTGGTCTCTCCAGCTTCAGGGTAGCCACGCATCCTAAATGGGAGTTACAACACCAGAGGTGCATTTTCTGACAGAGTTGGGTGGAAGATTTATCCCATTCTATGACCTAGGCTCAGAAGTTACTGCCACTTCTATCATATTCGATTTGTTCGAAGCAATTCATTAAGGGCAGCCCATATTGAAAGGGAAGTGAATTAGTCTCAACCTCTTAATGAGAGAAGAGTTAAAGAAGTGCTAAAACCTTTATTTGAATTCAGGTTTTCCTGACTCAACATCTGTTCCTAGCCCCACTGGCTATACTTTTACAAGATATTCTGAAGATTGACCAAAGAACACCTGTCCACTTAATCCATGTGATCATACACTCAACAGAAATTAGAGATCTAGTCATAATGATCTCCTAAGGTAACTGTCTGACATGAATGCTCAATGTGTGTTTTTAAATCCTAGAATCTTCAGAAACTGCATTTTTGATGAAAGATAAAAAGACCAGGATACACTGCCTTTGTCTGAAAAAAACCCTCCTTCCTAATACATTCCTGAGCTTCTCCCTCTCTTTCTGTTTTTGTCTCTCTCTGTGCCCCTTCCCTCATTATCTTCCTTTATCGCCCTCTTTTTTCTTCTGCTTTTTTATCATGTATAATTTATGACCCATCGGTGTGGTTTTTGCCTACTTAGCAAGGTTTATATTCAATCCAAATGAAATTAAGTTTTTAATGTAAAATTCCCCAATGGACAAGGTTCCTTAAAACTCAAGATATATTGCAGGAACACCATTCCTTCTGACAACGAATCTTCAATTTCTATCAAAAAAGTGATTTTCCTTGAATGATTTATTCTCTATAGAGCCAGGCTGCTTATGGCTAATGGCTCTGTGATCACTGAGGCACTAGAAGATTTCCTGATTCTTTATATTTGTTATGGTACTTTGCTGAACCATGAATTTCTATGAAAGGTTGAGAAGATGGTGATTGGATTTCTTTCCTATTTGGAACTTCTAACTCCCTTAGTGTCTGGCTTTGCATACATCTTCAGAGGTCTTTCTAAATTCCCACCCAACTTAAAATGGATGAAAATAAAACAGAACAAAACCACAAATTAAATGCATCAATGCCTCTTCCCTACTTTTGCATAAGAATTAAGAAGCTGGATGAATTCTCACTTCCCCACCTTTCCTAACATCCATAAATACCCTTATCTATTATTGTCTGTACACTGAAATCTTATGTAGGTTTTTTGTGAAGCCTTTGCAACCTGGTCCATAATCCCTGTGCAACAAGTGTGGGAGATCTGGCTTGGAACAAAGAGCCCTGGCTCTGCATAAATTCTGACAAGCCATAATGTTTCTGAATATTAACTGCTTCATCAGTGAAATTGGGAGAATAATTTCTCAAAGCTTAATTCACAGGGCTATTTTGAATGATTCAATGAAATGTTTCTTACCCTTTGTTAAGCCACTTCTCCTATTGGATAAACATAAGAATGTCATACATCCTGTAAATGTAATTTTAAGATTTAAATTATGTTAAATATTATGACATACAATGAGATGAGTGCGTATATGCGTGTATGTAACTCTACTTTTCCTCGAGAGAAATTCTTCTTGAGAACCGCAAAGCTAAAGATTTCAAAAGTGTTTTGTAAACTGATAGGTGACCTACAAAGACAGACTTTCAAATATTATCTTATAAAATCACAAAAACTTTGTGATATACAGCTTATTACTGCCATTTTAAAGTTAGGAAATTCAAAATTACATTATAATAAGCAGCAGGGCTAGTAATCAAACCCCACTTTCCTGATCATAAATTTTTAACTATTCTTACTCCTCCTCAGAATATTTAGTTATCATTTGTCTGTACCCGTAACATAGAATCCTGTGCCATGAATTCTTGATTGTTATGTATTTGTTATTCCTAGGGAGTAAAACTCATCTCCCATATAGATTGTAAACTTTCTGAAAGGAGAACACATCTCTGTTTTCATCACCTCTAGTGCTAGCTTGGTACCAGAAAAGGCACTATTCTTCAACAACCTCCTTTAGTTTTCTTTTTTAATATTTGTTGGGCATAGTTTCCCTTCCCATACACTCCCATAATTATGATAACCTGCCTGAGTTACTCATCCTACCAGAT
This sequence comes from Aethalodelphis obliquidens, assembly GCF_003676395.1. Classification (NCBI taxonomy): domain Eukaryota; kingdom Metazoa; phylum Chordata; class Mammalia; order Artiodactyla; family Delphinidae; genus Aethalodelphis; species Aethalodelphis obliquidens. Next base: position 16,049,011 of record NW_020837951.1, read on the forward strand.
GTGCAGATAGATACCTGTGTCTCTTTAAACCCCAATTTTCATAGCATGGACAGGGCAGATGATCAAACTTTGTGTCTAAAGCCCATTCAGACCACACTGGTACTTGAGTAGTGAAAGAGATATTGCAAACCATGCCAGTATAGCTTTAAACACTATTCTCTTGAGGCAAGAAGAAGAAACAATGCTTTCAGTACATCTAGGAGATGGGAACTTCACATGCACTGGGAAATTAAATAAATAAGTAATTTTTAAAAACCCCACAGAGTTCCACAGAAATATAATACAACTGTTAGTTCTCATGGCCACTATTTCTCTTTCAAACATTAAACATTTTTTATCTGCCAACTCACGTAGTAAAGCTATTGTGGTTATTCCATGTGTTCCCATTTCCCTGCCAAAGGTAAGAATGAGGAATGCCCTTCTGCATCCTTTCATCCCAGCAGATTAAAATAGGAAATTTGTGTCTATGAAGGGGGTGCAGGTGGGTTTCAAATGATTATCAAAGTAACTTTAAACAGGTACTGTATGATAACTGTAATACTTTTCCATTTACAAAGTGCTATTCATTTTATAGTGTCCTTCCAAATGGATTATTTTGCTTTGCTCATCATAAACAAGCAAATGCGGTGAAGTCATTGGAGACATATAATATGGGTAAGAAAATCAAGTTATAAATAAGAAGAATAGATTGACACAACTTATTTTTTTTTTCTGTATGCGGGCCCCTCACTGTTGTGGCCTCTCCCGTTGCGGAGCACAGGCTCCAGACGCGCAGGCTCAGCGACCATGGCTCACGGGCCCAGCCGCTCCGCGGCATGTGGGATCTTCCCGGACCGGGGCACGAACCCGTGTCCCCTGCGTCGGCAGGCGGACTCTCAACCACTGCGCCACCAGGGAAGCCCTGACACAACTCTTAAAGTTAAAACAGCCAGGGTATGAAAAGAAACTAATATTTTACAAGTACATATGTTATGCCAAATAACTGTAGGTAAATATCTAACATATTTTATCTTATTTAGGCCTCATTATTCATGCCCCAAATTAACATTTCTCCACTGAATCTATTCAGGAAACTCTTACTCTTGATGTAGTATACCTCTTCTTCCTAGTACCAATACCCAACAAAATGTAGATAGGACAGTAAAAATGTTGCATTTGAAAGAATAAGAAGTTTCTCCAGATATAGATATGGGGCTCATCTAAGAAATGGGACTTTGTAATGTATCCCCTTGACCAGGCTGAACTACTTTTCCCTGAATTTTCTTTCCTCCATATTTTAGGTTCAGATGCACCACCAGCAATATTATCACTTGACATCTTGAGAGCAGAAGTGAAGCAGCAGCTATTTTGGGTTTTATGTCTCTGAACAGACATAACAGTCTGAACAGGTACGTCGTACCTCACACAGGTTGCCTCTCACCTGTTGGTTTATCTTGTTGGTGTGAGGCAGCAGCCAGGCCTGCAACTATTTTTCTTTTCCTGGATCTTCTTTTAGCTTCTCCTATTTCAGAACCAGTTGTGTGTTTAGCTCTGTGATGAAGGCATCAGCTTCTCCTGCAGGACACCCACTTATCATAGTTGGTGGCACTGAGAACTGACCTTGGTTTCAGATCATTCTCGGGGATTCCAGCACATCTTTGTTCTCCTCACTTAACATCTATTTTGTCTACCTGCGACAACAGCCATATAAAGAGTGTTTAACCAGTGCCACAATCGGGCAAAGTCAAATCCCTATCGTAAATATATCCTTATAGTTCTACCTCTCTGACTGAACGCTACCCGATACATAATTAGTCACTGAGAGAGATTCTAGAAGAATTGTATCTTAAGAATGAGTGTCCTGGACTGTTCTGGCTTATCTTCCCCCCCCCCCCCCCGATCTGATGAGATTTAAAGACTCGAATCACTCCCATTTCTAGTGCTTAAGGAAACACTAGTAGTCCATGTAATGTCGTGGCAAAAGTGTTATGCAAACTGTCACCTGCAGACGTATAATCAAATGCCTATAGAAAACAAGCCTCACTAAATATGTGCTGCCCTGGAATATTTTAGTCAGATTAAGGCATCTAATGGAGTTGATTGATTGGTTCTAAATATGCAGGAAACATGGGGGAAGAAAATGATGAACATATAACTTTAATTTACCAGCTAAGGTCTGAATAACAGACCTGAAATTGTCTATGTCTGTCCTAAAAGTACCCATTATCTCTTATGACCACAGGGCCTGGATTTCTGAAAACCAAACCCGAAGTCTAATCTTTCAGGGAGCTGAATTACGATGCAAGTTGAGTCCCCAACCTCCTGGAGATCTCTATTATTAAAGGTTGGTCATTAATCGGAAAGGAATAAGACCCAAAATTTGCAATGGGGCATAGGGGTATATTCCAATAAATCTGGGGATTTGGGATCCCTAAATTTTGTGAAGTCTTCTTTGACAGTAGAAGCAACTCTTCCACTCCTGAAGAAACTGTAATGGTCTTCAAAGGACCACTGATCCTACTCAGGAACTACCTCTACTGCCCTAAACCTATAAATACACTCAAGTTCCATCAGGTCACAGAGAGTGAGAAACAAAGTATGACCTATGCCTATGTATGACACATACCAAATCACTGATTTTTGCCAACAATCCCAATTACCTGGAAGTTGAGACCACCACCCGGCCACTTTGGGCTTCTCATGCCAGTGAATCAACAAGCAAACAATGGGGTAACTGTAGTGACTGGGGTGAGTAATCCTGACTATCAAAGAGAAGCTGACTTGCTATTATACAATTGGAGTAAGAAGAAATATTCCCAGAATGCAGGAGAACCCTGGCTTATTTCTTAGTATTCTCGTGTCTGTGATTAAGTCAAAGAAAATCTATAACAACTCAATTCAGGCAGGACTGTTATTGGCCCTGACACTTCAGGAGTGAAGGTCTGAATCACCCAACTAGCCAAGGATCACTACAAAATGAGGTGTTCCCTAAAGACAATAAACTATGGGACAGAGAGAAGAAAAATATAGTTATATATACCAGATATGACCACATAACCAGTTAAAACACGAGGACTCTGATAATGATGAATATTACATCTTTATTTTGATATGACTCTGTGTATGTATTTTTGCTGTCTTTCCCTCTTCCATGTAACATAAGATATATCTCATTATTTAAGTTGTAGGATATCAAAGGGAGAGTGTGAATCAGCTAGAACAATAAACATGACCCAAAGACTAAAAGAGGGTCTTTGTATCCTCCTTTGAGGAAAGGGTTAGCAAAATTTAACACAGCAGATTTTTGTCTAATATGGTGTAATGCAAAGCAAAATGACTTTGTAAATTTCCTAATTTGAAAAGAGTACACTGTGGTAGCTTCGTGATAATGTCAACTTGACTAGCAGAACCATTTCCCAGAATTTCCTTTTCTGTAGCTTTCCAGTTAGAATGAGCCATAGGAAAAATCTTTTACAACATTTGAAGGGCAGAAATGAAGCAGTAGCATGTTATATTTTATAATGGAAGGCTGGGGCAGGTGCTTTGCACTTTACACACCCTGACACTTATCTACTGGCTCACCTCCTTGCCATGTACAGCCAACTGCTCCCCCTTCGCCTGGATGCTCTCCCAGCTTCTCTGACTCCTGGGCCAGGCGAGTGCTTAGCACCGAGACGAAGGGCGCAGTTTCTCCTGCAGAGCGCCCACTTTGCCCAGGTTGGAGGAGTGAGACTCACATGTTCCAGTGTGTCCTCATGGGTTCCAGCTCAGGTTGGTGAGTCCCAGCTTGGTCTTGCTCTCCCTGACTTTTTATCTTTCCTTCCTAACTGCCTGCACTGCAGACTTCAAAGTCCAGCATCAGAGGTGAAGACACAGCCCAGAGAGACTGTTTAAGCTGCTCCTTCAATGGCATAAAGTCACATCCCTATAAACAAATTCCTTAATATCTGTTCTGCTTCTGCTGAGCCCTGACTGATACAGGCCTTTGAATTAACTTTTAACCATATCCTTTGTTTCTGTGTTTCTCATGTAATGCTTCTTTGGTAATAGTAATAGCATTATATCTTAATATTAATTAATGTTAATTACTACTCTGACTCTGAGTACCCAATTCTGTAACATGGAGACAATTTTGGCTATGTTAGTACCCAAGGTGAAAGCAGAAATCATAAATATAAAACACCCTTATAGATGGCCAATAGGCACATGAAAAGATGTTCCTTATCGCTAATTACTAGGGAAATGCAAATCAAAACTACAGTGAGGTACCACCTCATCAGTCAGAATAACCATCATTAAAAAGTCTACAAATAATAAACGCTGGAAAGGGTGTGGAGAACAGGGAACCCTCGTACACTGTTGGTGGGAATGTAAATTGGTGCAGCCATGGAACACAGTATGGAGGCTCCTCAAAAAACTAAAAATAGAGTTGGTATATGATTCAGCAATACCATTCCTGAGCATATATCCAGACAAAATTATAATTAAAAAAGACACATGTACCCTTATGTTCATAGCAGCACTATTTACAATAGTCAAGACATAAAAACAACCTAAATGTCCATCAATATATGAATGGATAAAGAAAATGTGCTATATATATACAATGGAATATTACTCAGCCATAAAAAAGAATGAAATAATGCCATTTGCAGCAACATGGATGCAACCTGAGAATATCATACTAAGCAAAGGAAGTCAGAAAGAAAAAGACAAATACCATATAATATCTTTTATATGTAAAATCTAAAATACGACATAAATGAAAATATCTACAAAACAGAAACAGAGTCACAGACAGAGAAAAGACTTGTGGTTGCCAAGGGAGAAGGGTGTGGGGGAGGGATGGATTGGGATTTGAGGATTAGCAGATGAAAACCATTATACATAGGATGGATAAACAACAAGGTCCTACTGTATAGCATAGGGAACTATATTCAAAATCCTGTGATAAACCATAATGGAAAAGAATATGAAAAAGAATATATATATGTGTATACACCCACCCACACACACAGACACATACATATAAAACTGAATCACTTTTTGTACAGCAGAAATTAACACAACATTGTAAATCAACTATACTTCAATAAAATTAAAAAAAATATCCTGCACCTAGTAAGTGCTCAATAATGATAGCTGTCAGTATTACAGATAATGAACATTAGAATTAGAGTATGCTTAACAGTTCAATCTCTAAAAGTCCCTTACTATACTTTTGCTCTCTAATCCCCAAGAAAACTGTGTGACATAGGTAAGCACTATCATTAATATTATTACTGTTGTTATTGTTCCCATATTACAGGTCAATAAAAAATTACCCTCAAGGGCTTACATGACATTTGGCCAAGGGTTTTTGACTCCTAAGGAAAGTACAGAACTTCTTAAATTCTTGTGGAATGTTCTGCCCACATTAAATGCAAATCCCCTGTTTATTCTGATGCCAAAAAATGTTGAAAGCAGAAACAAATGTGTTGATTCTCTCTCTCCCTCAACTGCCTTGCATCCTAACACTCTCGGCTTTGATGTGTCCTTCCCGGTCATATTTGATATAGCTGCGCAACATCTTTTTTATGTCAAGGCTTTGCTTCAAACACTCCATTGCCAGTTCAACTTGTCAAAAGTTGGAGGGAACATGTTTTAAGCATTCAGCAAGCATTCTTCTGAAAAGAAAACCACTATTTCTAATAAGCGTTTGAGAGCAGAGTGTATTGCAGAAACTGTTTTCTAAGATCTGTCACAAATGATTTAGTTTTATTAGTTTTAATGGCCCTTAGCCACAGGCATGGAATGTAAGTGAAAATTAAGATATTTTTCATGAGATGAAAATAGATTTCAATCAGGGAGAGTGTTTTCTTCCCCACCTCCTCCTATTTGCTTATTTATTTTATTTCTTTTGGCAGATGATTCTGGTTAAAAGGAAACCACTGTGAGACATGGGAACACAGGAATAGTCTTCCATGAGAATAAGGCTCTCCTTGTATTGGAAGCTTCTCTGTTAATTGTGTACAACTTGTCTGGTTTGGCAAGCTTATAGGCAGGGTAGCAGAGAAAGGGGCTAATGTATTAAACTGGAATTTCATCCTGTGTAGGAACAAGGAGCGAATATTTTTATTCATAACTAAATGTTTGTCTTCCATGATAGTAGACACAGAAACAACCATGAAATCCATAGATTGCTTCCAATTCATAATACCTTTTTCTTGCTGTTTCTGCTTTTTCTACACTGTAGCTTTTCTTCAAAAGTTTCATTTTTCCTCTTCTTTCTCATCACTCACTGAAAAGTACTGTAATCTGAACAGGTCTACATATTTTATTCTTCATAAACAAGTTAAGTGCATTTCTTCAACAGTTGGATGAAATCCTCATTGCTTATTTGTGGGTTTTTTTTTTGTTTTTGGGGTTTTTTTTGCAGTACGCGGGCCTCTCACTGCTGTGGCCTCTCCCGTTGCAGAGCACAGGCTCCGGACACGCAGGCTTAGTGGCCATGGCTCACGGGCCCAGCCGCTCCGTGTCATGCGGGATCCTCCCGGACCGGGGCACGAACCCATGTCCCCTGCATCAGCAGGCGGACTCTCAACCACTGCGCCACCAGGGAAGCCCCTTATTTGTGTTTTGAGGTGTGTTGGTATATGAGGGCTGATGATGGGTGTTGAGATTTTCTGTTGTAAGAGCTCTGCTCTAGCATTTCTCCATCCTCTATGTCAAAGTATCCATGTGGTTCAAAGGATAACCAACAAGATCTGAAATAGGATGCCTGGAATTTCCACCGCCTCTGCCAGCCTTCCACCACCTTTATAACCTTGGCCAACCAATTTCAATTCCTGTGTTGTACTTTCCTCATTTGCAAAGTATAAATCTTGGGAAAGAAGAAGTTCTCACATCTGAAACCAAAAAAAGGACAAATTCCTTGCCTTGATGGAGATTACAATCAAATGTAGGAAGACAGCAGTTAAACAATAAATGTAACACAAAATTAAACTGCACTGTATATTAGGAGGGAATAATTATGAAGGCCTTTCTCGGTAGCTTATAGATGGCTGTCTTCTGTGTCTTCACATAGTCTTCCCTCTGTAACTCTCTCTGTCCTAATCTCTTCTCACAAGGACACCAGTCATATTGGATTAGACCCCGCCATAATGATTTCATCCTAATTAACTCTTTAAAGACCCCATATAAAGTCATATTCTAAAACACTAGTGATTAGGACTTCAACATAAATTTTGGGGTGACACAATTCAGTCCTTAACAACTATGGAAAATGTAAAAAGATTAGTGCTGGAGTGTGGTTCAACACTAATGGGAATATTCAGGGCAGGCTTGACTGAGATGGTGACTCAGTCACCAGTTGAGACAAACTGTGAGGGAACAGAGAGAGTAAGCATTATAAATATCTGGTATAGTGTGATTAAACACAGGGAACAGTCAATTCAAAGGCCCTGAGGTAGGAAGGACCAGGAAGTCAAAGGGTTAGTATGTTGGTCAGTGCAGCTGCAAGAGAGAATGGAGGTATGGCCAGTGACATACCAAGAGCACAGCATCTTTGAGGATCTTGTGAGTGATTGAAAGGAATTGGGCTTTTACTGTGAAAGAATTGGAAAGCCATTGGAAGGTCTAAGCAGAGCAGACTCACCCTTCTACATACTCATTCAGCTGGTTGTTTTGAGATTAGACTATAGCCTAGAGTTTCTCAATTAGCACCACTGACATTTACGGACAGAAAATTCTTTCCTATAGGAGCCTGTACTATGCATTATAGGCTATATAGCAGCATCCTTTGCCTCTACCCACTAAATGTCTGTAGGTCCCTGACTGCCAGGCGTAGCCACAAAAAATGTCTCTAAACATTGCCAACTGTCCTCTAGTGAATAAAAAGTCATCTCGGTTAAGAACCACTCTTGTAGATGAAGAAGAGGAAAAGCTAAGAGACAATTTGAAAATCAATGTAATAATTTTAGCTAGAAATAATGATAACAGTAGCGTTCTGGAAATTTTGAAGGTAGAGTCAATCTATTTTGAAGGTTGCCAACAAAATAGGTGTGTGGTATGAGAGGGGATTCAAAATGACTCTGAGTTTTATGCTCTGAGCTACTAGAAGAGTGGATGACCTCTTATTCAAAGCAGGAAGACTATGGTTAGAGCAGGTTTAGATAGGAATACAGACTCTTCATACAAGATAACAGGAGAGAAGCTTATGTATAAGGATAATGACATTGATAGATGGCTAGACCAGTTGTATGAGTTTGTGAAAATTTCTTCTATATTTCTTTGTGGAGTAGGAAAAAAAGATCATCATCACCTGAGACTGAGAATGGGACAGGAGGTGTTGGTGGTTTTAGGATAAAAGACAAAGTATAGGATAGAATTCTGGGACAGTATATTTCTTATATGGTGTATTACTGTAATTGTGAAGACACCAATTACAATAGCTTTTCTAATAAGTATTGAGAATTACTTTTAATGACAGAACTTTAACACTCCATCAAATATTAAACCAATAAACCCAGACCCAATATATCTATTTTTAAAAATATTTAGTTATTTATTTATGGCTGCATGGGGTCTTCGTTGCTGTGCACGGGCATTCTGTACTTGCGGTGAGCGGGGGCTATTCTTCATTGCGGTGTGCAGGCTTCTCGTTGCTGTGGTTTCCCTTGTTGCAGAGCACAGGGTCTAGGCGCATGGGCTTCAGTAGTTGTGGCACACATGTGCTCAGTAGTTGTGGCTCGCGGGCTCTAGAGCGCAGGCTCAGTAGTTGTGGCGCACGGGCTTCATTGCTCCACAGCACGTGGGATCTTCCCGGACCAGGGCTCAAACCCGTGTCCCCTGCACTGGCAGGCGGTTTCTTAACCATTGCACTACCAGGGAAGCCCCAGACCCAATATGTCTTTAGATCTATTTTCCATTGTTCTGAACTAAACACAATTTTTTTGCAGAAGGCCAAACAGCCTCTCTCTGTTCCTCTGGAAATACATGTATATAGAGAACTTATGGGTAAGATTAGGGCAAAGTAGTGCTTTAGGCTATTTTCTTAACCTCATGAGTATTCATAATTAAGAACCATCTCCAAGAAAGAAATCATCAGCTCTAGAGGGTTATGCCAGTTTCCAATATGTCTTTCATCAGAGACAGAACTAGTAGCACTTGAGTCAGACTCATATCAGCGCCCACCCCAGCCCCTCATTGAACTCCCATTACTGTTGATTAGAAAAGACAATTTACTCCTTAAGATACTCCTGAAATGCTCCCTGACCCTAATGTGCCTTTGCCATAGATCAGATCCTCAAGGCAAAAAAGAAAAAAAAAAAAAAAACAATCACACAAATTACTTCAATGAGAGTCACTCAAAACAATATCTTCTACCATTCTAAGAAATATTCAAGATTAAGTTCCGATTTTGTATTTGAATTGCTGTATGATTTCAGGTTAATTATTTAACATTTAAAGGATGATTTTTTTTTTTTTACTGTTGAAATGAGGGCCTCACAAGAAGAACTGAAGATGAAATAATATAATAAAGAAAACCATAGTGTTATATAATAGGAGGGGGTCATCATCTGTTTTAGTTTGGTCCCCTGAGATAACTAGCTCTGCGCAAGTGGCTTTCTAAGGAAATACTCCCAGAAAAACCTAGTGAGGGAGTGAGAGCTCCCTCACTAGGGGAGGAAAGGATGTCATGCAATGGAGAAGTTTCAAGAAAGAATTCATGGATGGAGCCCACAGGGAAAAACTCTAGTGTCATTTATAATCTGAATGTGTACCTGTGGCCGAGGAGCTGTGCTTTGAAATGCCGACACCAGTCACTGGCTAAGAGCCATCACAGGCAGATGGAAACTCCCAAGCACTTCTGAGTGTCTGTACTTTCCAGCCAAGGGCCACCCTCCAAAGTGAGTCACAGGTGTACTCTTGGAACCTGTACAAAGGTTCCAAAGATATCTCAGTAGAATAGAAATTATCCAGTCTATCACATTTGTTCCTTTTCTTGTGAAACATCATCAACTTCTTTCCTTGGTATTTTGACATCATATTGTCAACATCTCTGTAGCATCTTTATTAAGCTTTTAAAGTTCTTTAATTATTTTCTGTTTTGATAATCAGATTAAAATTTAGCCTTATTTGTGGAAATTTGGAATATCTGAAAACTAAACACTTGTATAAAAAAAGTTTGTGGAGATTCCAAGCAGTGAAGTGTGTCTCTTAACCATCAGTTCATGGCACCCTTTATCTTTCCCAATACAATAGCATGATAGTTGTGTGCATATAAATTATTTATATAGTTATAATTTATGTTTATAAATATATAGTCATATTTTATATATTATATAAATATAATATGTAATATATAACTTATAATACATATAAGGTAGATATTCTCAGAAATAAAATTAAGTAAAAAAATGCAGAGTTATTGATTACATTTTATGTAACATATATTTGATATATGATGATCTGTTCATATTTGGATTGACTGTTCTAAACATATCTAAATAGATTACCTGGTTGGCATGTGTTTTCTTTGGTTATTTAATAAAAGTTATTGATAATTTGAATTCAATGAATTCCATTTGAGAATGTCATTATTTTCATTAACTGTCCCTTTTTTTTTTTTTTTTTTTTTTTTTTTTGTGGTACACGGGCCTCTCACTGCTGTGGCCTCTCCTGTTGCAGAGCACGGGCTCCGGACGCGCAGGCCCAGCGGCCATGGCTCACGGGCCCAGTCGCTCCGCGGCATGTGGGATCCTCCCAGACCGGGGCACGAACCCGTGTCCCCTGCATCGGCAGGTGGACTCTCAACCACTGCGCCACCAGGGAAGCCCCTAACTATCCTTTTAAAATCCAAATCCAAAAGCCTAAAGAAGAAACAGATTCAAGTTTTCCAATCATTAGTCATATCCCTAATGTATCCTTAATCTAGGAAGGAAAAACTATTAATGTATTTTGTTGTCATATTCCAAAAACTCAGCCGTCTTTAACAAAGAGAAAGTGTTAAAATCTAGGAAGGAAAAACTGTTAATATATTTTGTTGTCATATTCCAAAAACTCAGCCGTCTTTAACAAAGAGAAGGGCCACTCTTTATTTAAATGTCATTCAAAGAGGGTAGTCCTTATTTTTCCACGTGTCTAGCAAAATACGTAAAATGCCACAGGGTTTTTCTTTTCCGTACAGGTCCTATATTACTTTCTTAACATCTCAGGTACATCTTCATGTACCCTTTTGTCTTTGGTCTGCTGTACCAGCAGCTGATGGATTTCCAGAGGTATATTTATTGGATTTTAACTTGAGGGAAGGGAGAGTTCCCCATGTCAACTACATTTCAAATCTTAGGCATTTAGTTTAAGTTACATGTCACTTTACAGATTGCTACAATCATTTTCTATAGCATGTCAGACTGAAGTTTGGCAAATAATTTAAAAGGAATTTATTTCCATTTGTCATTATCTCTTATATGTACATCTTTTGGCGGGGGAAACATCTGAACAAACACTGGCTACATAAAATAAAATGTAACCGTTTTTCTGTCTCATAACCATACATCATTCAATTGCAATGTAGGCCTACCCTAAACACCATCAATGAAAGTAGAATGCTTTATTCAAAACCAAAATCTAACAGATTCCCAGTCACACTGCAATCCCTAGGCAGTTCACTGGAAGGGTCAAAATTTATCAAGATAAGGAAATTATTGAATTATCCATGAAGGACTCCACTCATTAGTTCTGACATAGTTTCACAGCATTTTAAACTGAAAAAGTAAAGTATGATATATCATATTTACAAAGTCAATAACCTTGGCATCAGAATACTTAGTCCCCATCTCACTTTCAGTCACTCACTAGTGATGCAACTTTAGCTGTCTTTAACTTAACTAGCCTGTAAGATGTGGAAAGATATAGTTACTCACAAGATTGTTGAAAGGTGGAATGATGTACCAAAGAAGAAGCTTCTCTATAGCCTAATGTACAGAGTAACAATGTAATGTAGTGTGCTTTGACAGTGTGCTTACATCTAATCAAAAGAGCCCATACTGATAGTCCTAGCATTAGCCGGTTATGTTAAAAATTAGAAATAATGTTTTTACTGTTCTCCAGCATTAACTCATACCCAATATTGGATCTATCAAGACTAATAAAAACAATACTAATTTAAAAAAAAAGATATGGGACTTCCCTGGTGGTGCAGGGGTTAAGAATCACCTGCCAATGCAGGGGCCATGGGTTCGAGCCCTAGTCCAGGAAGATCCCACAGGCTGTAGAGCAACTAAGCCCATGCGTCACAACTACTGAGCCCACATGCCACAACTACTGAAGCCCATGTGCCCTACAGCCTGTGTTCTACAACAAGAGAAGCCACTGCAATGAGAAGCCCACACACCACAATGAAGAGTAGCCCCCGCTCGCTGCAACTAGAGAAAGCCTGTGCACAGCAATGAAGACCCAACACAGCCCAAAATAAAATCAATTCAAAAAAAAAGATAAAATATCCCCCATTTTTTTGATTAGCAAATAGGAAAGCCCATGGTCATGGTGTGTGTGTGTGTGTGTGTGTGTGTGTTTGAGAGGGAGAGAGAGAGAGTTGTCAGTTAAGTCTTTGAGTTTCATATGATTTCGCCTTTCATCCTAACTCTAGCTATTAATTCCACATTCCTAATAGAATAACTAAATTATCCCAAGAAATATTATATTTTTAAAACAGATGGAAATTAAATTGAGTAGAAAGCTCAAGAGAAATTTTTTCTAGTAAGATTTAATGTCAAGTTTCATACACCAAAAGGTCAGGATAAGGTTTGTTCAAGCTTTTGAACTCCTTAGCAACTCACATGCTCAAATCAGTTAAATTTATGTATCAATCAATCATTTAATGGTCACTTCATTTAAAGAACAAAACTTATCCAAAACCTCATGATTTTAAGCTGTTTTAGCCTGTTTTTAGAAACCAAAAAACGTAGTTGCAATTTTACATAATATGTCTTATTGAACCAAATAGTAGAAAGAATATTGGAGCAAGATGCACAAGATATTAAAAAGAGACCAAGTACTATACTCACTAACTGTATGAATCTTGGACAAAGTAAATATATTCTAGTACTCAGTTTCCCTGTTAGATAAAATAGAAAGTACCATATATAACTGAGACCACCTAAATTTAATTATCTATAAAGTAACAAGTCTAGACTTATCTACACATTATTAAAAGTTATTTATGTGACTTGAAGAGCATGAAAAATTTTGTTTTTTTATTCTTCATCATCATCTATCTTTAGTATTGCTACTCAGGGGTTAAATCATTTTTATGTTCTACATTTAGTTTACATTAAATCAATGATCATTTCACCAGGCTGAAGCTAATTTGCAGCCACTGTCATATCCAAAAGAATGGAATTTGAGGTAATGAAAGATGGGAGAGTGTAAGAAAGACTACATTTTGGGAGTGCAGGCTTTCCACTAGGGAAGTGCTGGCAGATTTTAAAAATTCATGGGGTCACTTTAGGCCTTGATGGAATAACTGGTACTAAATTAGTTCTCTTGCTGTAAACAACTATAAAGCTGTACAAAATATATGAAATGACAGTTTTCAGATGTTGCTAACAGGCTGTACAAGCCAGTGACACATGACAGAAGGATCCCATGATAGCCCCAGCTTTTGCACTGAAAGAAATTTGCAGATTCTGGTGCAAGTGGGTAGAACACAAGTAGATTATTTCTGGCATGATGAAGTTAGAAGGAAAAGAAAAGGGTATAAGGCTGCTGAGGTGGCTGAATTTGTGGAAAAGGATAGGAGAGAAAAGGGAGTGCCACAGAAAAGATGCTCTAGAAATTTGCACAAACAATCATGAATTCAAAGCTATGAATATAAAGGATCAGACTCCATAAGGTCCATCAGAGAACAAATACTGGGAAGCTGTGAAATGATCAGAGGGTCAGGAAGTCACACAGTACTGGGAAACAGGCATTCTGATGAGCCAGAGTGGAGAAACCTCACTGAATACTCTGGGTGTTCAATTAAGACACCCGAAGGGCCACAACTAGGCAATGAGAATAATTTAACCCTAGACTGAAACTCTTCTAGACCCACTGAAATAGTTACCATAATCAAGCCTCAAAGGATAAAGCTCAGAAACCAGAAAACTAACTACCTGCCAGAAGAAAACTTAACACTCTCTAGAAGAAAACTACAAAATCCAGAATCTCAAAAATGTAGCATCTATCTTGTCCTGCATATAGTAAATGAATAAGTAGATATGTAAAGAGGCAGAAAACAATGACCTAAAATGAGGAAAAATAGAGTCAGTAAAAACAAATCTAGAGATGATGGCGATGTTGGAAATTAGAGACAAGGACTTTATACAGACAAGGATTGTATAAAAACAGCTATTATCCAAATGCTTAGGATTTAAAGGAACAGATGAATATGATAAGTAAAAAGATGAGAAATATCAGTACAAAAATGAACTTTCAAGAGAAACAAATGGGAATTCTAGAATAGAAAAGATCTTATATGAAAATGTCAACAGATACATATATATATATATTTTTTTCTTGCGGTACACGGGCCTCTCACTGTTGTGGCCTCTCCCGCTGCAGAGCACAGGTTCTGGACGCGCAGGCTCAGCGGCCATGGCTCACAGGCCCAGCCACTCCGCGGCATGTGGGATCTTCCCGGACCAGGGCACGAACCCATTTCCCCTGCATCGGCAGGCGGACTCTCAACCTCTGCGCCACCAGGGAAGCCCAACAGATACATTTAATAGAATATTTCTAAGTAGAGAAAAGATTGGTAAAACTGGCTTCAGGGTAAAAGAAACTATCCAAACATAAAATCAGAGAGAAAAACGTCTGAAAATAGGAGAACAAGACTCTAGAGATCTATGGATAAGTATCAAGTAGTCTTCAATAATTTTAACTGGACTAGGAGAAGGAGATTTGCATAAAAACATTTGAAGAACCAAGGGATTAAATACTGCACATTTGATAAAAAATTATCAATATATGGAGCAGGAAAGTACAATGTACCTCAAGCAAGGTAAACACACACACACACACACACAAGCATATCATAATCAAATTGTTTAAAAAATAAAATACCTAGGGCTTCCCTGGTGGCACAGTGGTTGAGAGTCCGCCTGCCGATGCAGGGGACACAGGTTCGTGCCCCGGTCTGGGAGGATCCCATATGCTGCGGAGCGGCTGGGCCCGTGAGCCATGGCCACTGGGCCTGCGCGTCCGGAGCCTGTGCTCTGTGGCGGGAGAGGCCACAACAGTGAGAGGCCCACGTACCACAAAAAAAAAGAATAATAAAAAAATAAAATAAAATACCTTAAATGCAGACAAAAAGCATATTACATAAAGGAGAAAAAAGTAAAATTAATAACAGAATTAAATGCACAGCCCTAGATGATGAAACAACATCTTTACAATTTTGAAGGGATACAAATACCTTCAAAAATATACCTTAAAACTATTGCTTTAGAAAAGATTCTTCAAAATACTACTTTCCAAAACTGAAGATTAAATAGAGACATTTTCAGATCAAAAAAAGCTGAATTTTTCCCAACGGAACTGTGGTATGAAAAAAATCGTAAAAGAAAGTTCTTCAGGCTAAAGAAAAAAGACACCAGATGGAAACAGATTTAAACAAAAGAATGAAGAGCACCAAATACAATAAATACCTTGGTAAATATAAAATAATTTTCTCTTTTTGATATCTTTAAAAGATAACCTCATAAAGCAAAAATAATAAGACACTGTGATTGATCACATGGAAAAGGTAAATATATAAAAATAATAGCACAGAAGACAGTAAGGAAGAAAGGGAAGTATTGTATACTGCTTTAAGATTCTAATATATAAATTAGTATAATTAAAACTACTTGAAAGTATATTGTGATAGAGTAAAACTATACATTTTAAACCTTAAAGCAACCAATAAAAATTAAAGAGTTATGTTATTTATTGGCTTATTTATATCAAATGTTAAAAATAAAAAAAAAAGAAGGCACTCAATTCAAGAGAAGTCAGGAAATAGGGGAAAGGGAAGAAAGAACAGGTAGGATTATCTAGGAAAAAAAAGCAAGATAACAGATTTAAACCCAATAATATCATTAATTGCATTAAATGCAAATGGATTAAAACATTAATTAAAAAGCAGATAATATCAGACATAATATTTAACTACATGCTTTCTACAAGAATACACAACAGATAATTTGAAAATAAAATTATGTAAATATATGTATCATGTGAACACTAATTGTAAGGAAGCTGGAGTGGATATGTCAATATTGGACAAAAGAAATTGCAGATTAAGGAATATTATCACAGATAAGGCAGGGCATTTCATAATATTAAAAGTTCATTCATCAAGACAACAAAAGAACATTTCTAACAAAGGATCTTCTATAAGTACCAAACCAAAAAAAATGAACAGTACTAAAGGGAAATAAATCTATAATTATATTATCAGGTTTCAACATCCTTTTCTCAGTAATTGGTGGAATAATAGGTTTAAGGTCAGTAAAATATAGAATATTTAAATAATACCACTACTACTGCTTCAATTCAACTTCTTACTAGAATTTACAGCCAGGGGAAAAAAGTCAAGAGAAATGAATGATAAAGATGTGAAGATATCTGCTTTGAGTCTAGATGGCATAATAGGGCCTGGATTTACCTTCATACCTGAAACAAACAAAATGAACAAAAAAACATTATTTCCAGTATTTTTTTCGACACTAGGCAACAAAGGAGAATGATTTCTAAGAGATGAGAAACAAATAAGGTGAGCTATTTGCCCAGCTTACAGATTTGAGTTTCCAGGGCATGACACAAAGAGTGGGAACACAGGTGGAGCCTAGGGGCCTCTGAGTTTAGCAGATGGAGCTGAAAGAGTCCAAAGTGAATAAGATAGCTACAGTTAACAAGACACAGTAGCGTAGAGGAGACAGTCACATTGAGAGAGTTGTCCTGGAATATTCAGAAGACTGTTGATGAGAGCACGTATGTGAGAAAACTACCTGAAGCCAGAAGAATCATCCAAAAGACTTAGAGGGACTAGTCCTCATGCATAGTACCTGTTCACAGCCAGCTAGACTGGAAAACCTGAATATCGTAGCACTTTGGCAAGAAAATTAGAAAGATACTTAAAAGAAGATATAAAGATGGCAAGTAAGCACAAGAAAAGATACTTTATGTCATAAGATATTAGGAAATTGCAAATTAAAACCACAGTGTGATATCACGACACACTTATTAGAATTAGCTAAAATTTAAAAACTGGCCATGTCAAGTGGTAGCAAAGATGTGGGAAACTGAATTCTCATGAACTTCTGGACAGAAGTAAACTAGTGCAACCACTTTGGAAGACAGGTTGGCAGTTTCATATGATCCAGCCATTCTACTCCTAGATGTTTACCCAAGTGAATACAAAGTATTTGTTCATCAAATATCTGTACACACACCCCTGTTTATTTAAAATAGACATAAGTAAGAAATAACCCAAATGTTCATCAACAGATAAATGGATATACAAAATGTGGTTCTTTTGTACAATGGAATACAACTCAGCAAGAAAATAAAGTGCTCCGCAAGAATAAACTTTTGACATATACAACATGAATGAATCTCAAAATGATTAAAGTAAAATAAATTTTCAAAAATACTTGCTGTATAATTCCATTATATAAATGTCTAGAAAATGCAAATTAATTTGTATTAATATGCATATAATTGGTTGTCTGTGGACAAGTATGTGAGTTTCAGGAGGGGCAGAAGCAAGAGAATAGAAAAAGGCATGTAAAATTTTGGAGGCAATGGGTATATTCACTATCTTGATCATGGTGATAGTTTCATGGGTGTAAACATATATCAAAACATCAGATAAAATATAACAGAAAATCTCTGCAACTTTGTGATAGGCAAAGATTTCTTCAAACACAAGAACAAAGAGTAAATGATAAAATATTAAATTGGACTTCATCTAAAGACACGGCTAGTAAAAGTTTTAAAAACCTGGTTACTTGGAGAAAATAGTGTAAATACATACATTTGACAAAGGACTTTTACCCAGAAAGGGTTACAAATACTTTTACAACTCAATAATAAGAATAAAATAATCCCACAACGTGGGAAAACTATGTAAACATATACTTTAATAGGGACGATGACATAATGGCTGATAACCACATGAATTTTTTTCAACCACATTAGTTATTAGGGAAATTAATTTTGAAACACCTTCCTAGAATAACAAAAATTAAACAGTTTGGCAATATCACATGTTGATTTGGATATACAGACACTGGAAATGTCAGAGGAAGCTGATAACATTAAAAGTGGTAGTTTGGGGCTTCCCTGGTGGTGCAGTGGTTGAGAGTCCGCCTGTCGATGCAGGGGACACGGGTTCGAGTCCCGGCCTGGGAAGATTCCACATGCCGCAGAGCGGCTGGGCCCGTGAGCCGTGGCCGCTGAGCCTGCGCATCGGGAGCCTGTGCTCCGCAACGGGAGAGGCCACAACAGTGAGAGGCCCGCGTACCACAAAAAAAAAAAAAAAAAAAAAAAGGTACTTTGAAGAACATTTGGGGATGTCTCATAAAGTAGCATACTCTTACTACGTGACTAAGCAAGTGCAGTCCTAGGTATTTACCCGCAACAAATGAAAACATGTCTAACAAAAAAAGCTGCACAAATGTTCATAGCCACTTTATTCAAAATAGCCACACCATGGAAACAACTCAATGTCTAACATCCATAAATGCATAACCAACTTATGATATATATGGTATATGCATGCAATGGTATACAACTAAGTGGTAAAAAAAAATACTCAAAACCACAACAAAATGAGTAAGTCTCACAATTATGCCAAACATAAAAGGACACATTCTCTATTGTTTCATTAATATAAATTTATAGAAATGTCAAAGTTAATTAATTATAATAGAAATAATCTCAGTTTACCTGGGGTGAATGGTAGAGCAGGTTGCCTGGAAAAGGACGTGAGAAAACATGATGGGGTGATAAAAACATTTTATTCAACTGGTAAGGTGGTTATATGGGTGTGTACTTTTATCAAATTCTTCAGAGTGTAGATTTACATGGATGGTTTTATTGTATAAATTTTATCTCCATGAATTTTATATAAAATTTTAAAACCATATATTGAAGATGGAGATAATAATTAAAGTATTAGTGTTAAATGACATAATAAGATGAGTTAATCTGATCGTGATGCCTTACGATTTTGAGAAACTTACTTACGTCTCCAAGTCTCTCCACATTGCCATACTATAAAGGGTTACAGGGTCCTTTCTCACCCACGGAACCCTGGCTTCTTACCACTCCCACCACATTCAACCTTTTTCAGCAGAGTCAAGCCGCAGAGACGTGGAGAGTAAGACAACAAACTATATAACACACTTGTAATTGAAATGGAACATAATCACTACTACTAAAGACAGTGAATCATTCTAATAGAGCTGTGTTCAGCAAACAATGAAACATTTATGCGCCAGAAGAGCTAATGCTGGTTTTAAAACGAACAGAAATTAAGTGAAATGGAACCTCACTTGTTATTCATGAAGGTCAATTTAACATAATTTCCACCCCACTCCCCCCACCAGCATCACAGCTTTGTGATTACTGTTGTATACCTGAGTGCTACTTTATAACCTAACAAGAGCATAAAATAACCAGCTGGTGATGATTTTGTTTAGAGCTGAGCCTAAATATCCCTTTAACCAGCATCACACTACACATGCTACTGGTTTCAGTGCAAACAAGTTCCAACATATCAAAAGTCAAAGTGAGCATGAGGCATTCAACAATTAGATTTTATTTTAGCAATTCAAAGGGAGAGAGACACACAAGCATGAATTATTCTTTGGTGAAATATTATTTTACAAAATGACCTATCATTTACTTATCTCCACCTCTACTATAATATTAAATTTTTAACACAAATCTGTTTTGTGGTCTGGAAAGGGCATACCCTAAAACTAGACCCTTAAGTGGCACAGGATGAATGCTGACATTGCAACTAACTGATAATTTTCAGAATATCTTTGAAATCCCAAACAGAAAAGCCTATATAAAATTTAATTAAAATATGCGTAAACAATTCCATCACCAACACTAAGGGAACTAGTGGTTGGATGGCAGACAAGTTATTCAGTAAATGAAAATTTCCCTTAAATTCAGCTTTATCGAGGGGTCTCTACAGATTCTAGCAACAAGTTTACTAGCTTTTTCCTATATAATTTATCCCATTTTGTGCTTATCTCATTTTTAATTTTACTAAAATCCCAGAGAGACAAATTAGTAAGGTGGCAGAGCCTGGCTGAGTTCCTTCATTAGCTCAGAGCTAATAACTTCTTTCAGCACCATGGATAGCGCCTGGCACCCCCAACTCAAGCTTATCCAAAAGCTAATTATTTTCCCTGTTATAAAACAAAGGTCCAATATCAAAGGCCCATAATGCGACACAGCACACCCTCTAGATGCACTGATTTGCAAAATAAATCAGCTGTGTCAGGGAGGAATTTAAGTAGAAATTACAACAAATTGCAATTATACTTGCAACGGTGCACTACTTAAATGAACTGTCAGTTATTCGTGGCAAGATGACACCCATGCCATTCTGAGGGTTCAGGGAAAAGGCAGAATTCTCAGGTGTCACAGTAATAAAAGAGTACTTTCTTCTGTTTTGCAAGTTATAGATTCTATTTAGCTCATAAATATTTAAATGATGTGACTGGGAAAGACCTATAAGGGGACCAATGACAGAGTGAATAAAGTAATATTTTAATTACATACACATACACACACACCTGCATACATACCTATTTGTTTTAGGAAGTTATGCTATTGTATATTTTCTCCCTTGAATTGAGAGGGAGTCTCAAATCTTCTCAAACACATGCAGAATGTATACTCCAGCTTACTTACAAAAACAAAAGCAGTTCATTCCCACAGGCCACAGAACCTATCCTTCAGATTACACCAGATCCTCAGAGATTCAGGAGAGTTGAAAAACAGACCAAAGTGTACTGAAATGAAAATTACACTCAGATGTTAACTAGCACCCCTAGGAATTTCCCATGGGCCTATGTCTACAATATTTCACAAATAAAGTAGACTTGAGGAGGAAAATACTGTTTCCACTTCCTTTCCCATGGCAGAAGCTGCTAATTTGGAGCATTGCTTGTGTTCTTTGGTTTCCTTGAGGTGAGCTCTTTAGAAGTCTCTCCGACTTCAGCTCATACTGAAACGGTAGAAGAGAAACAAGATACCTACAAGGCCCCTCAAATAAACAACATGCAACCTAGGAAGCACTGAATCATTACAGGTTATTAAAGATATTCTCCATACTGACTAAATATGTTTCAGGGATCTAAAATATCTAATCCCCCCCTTTTTATTAGTTTATCTTGGTCATGTAATCATATTGGCCTCTTCTTATACTGTCCCTCACACAACTATTCCTTTCATTTCTTGATTTAAAAGGAAAAAAGAATCAAGTCGATGAACTGTCATCTGTAATTTTGTCCGTTTCCTTTTTGAACTTGGCCTATGGAACGTCGTTTCCATATTAATATCAGCTGTTTGTTTTACTCACCACATACTCTCTCCCTTTCATTTCCCTTGGTTTGTTTCCTAGGTTTTTATCTTGAAATCTTTCGTTATACACCAGACAGAAGTCTGCCCCTTGAGTTCATTTGTTATTCCAGTCTCATACACCTTATTGAGTTATTTTCTTTGCTGCAATCAGTCTTTAAATACAATCCAGTAAAGATACAGCAATGATTTTTGACAACCTGACCTTTCTCTGCTTTCTCACACTTGTTTAATTAGGTATTATGTGCAGCTGTGACTTGATCTTTACAGTTTTCCTCTGGAAAAAAGAGAGAGATGTTGATTAAAGAAGGTCAGATTTGGCAGGTTTTCTAGTTACTTCAGGAACTGACATTGGAGACTTAGAAGCCTGAGGAGCTAGGGAATGCTATAGTGGTTTTCTTAAATACAGTATAAAAAAAAATCTGATAAGGACAAAACACTTGACTCCAAGAATAAGTTATAGAATTCAGAGCTTTTCACTTTTGGCTTGATAGCTTCAAGTGATTGCAAATCATGACTCTGGAAGTGATCATTTTGGGTCCATATTCAGTGAGGTGGTGGGTCAAAGCTCAGGTTCCATAGGAAAATATTTCCACATTGAGTAACTCAAAAACAAAGATATTAGTCTAATTCCAGATGAAAATGTAGCAGACAAGTCCCAAGTGGGTAGATATAGGGTGTCAGTTTACCTGTTTTATTCAAACTAGTGGAAGAAGGCAATGTTAGAAAGAAGTATAATGAAATATTGAAGTCCTGGCAGAAGTACAACTGGATCTGAAATAAAGATATTGAGCTCAAGTTCCAAAACTGTCACTAACTCTTTGAGATTTTATGGAAGGCATTTCAACATTCTTGGTTTTAATTCTTTACTTATGTAAGTATATCCAGTAATTGCATAATCAAAAATCACATTTTAATATTTTCTGGTATTCAATCCTCTTATAAGGTATTTGATACTATATTACTATCTCCTTTGTCTCAGTGAGGTTCAGTAATGTGTCCAATTTAACATAATTGGAAAGTGACACAACTGATTTACAGGCAGTTCTACTAATCAAAAATTCTGTTTCTCTTACATACATCACTGATTCTGTTGAGGAGTTTTGTTTATGTACACTATATGTTTCCTAGCAATTTTTAAATATGTGTTTATTTCATTATATCACCCATGCAATGTGGGGTCAGTACCTTTAAATCAGATCCACAGTAATACTCCTTTCTGATTTTGTTGTAATCCATCTTTCTATTTATAAGCCCATTGTTTTTCTTTGCTGAATAAGATATATCTTGAAACTGATTTTTTTTTTTTTTTTTTTTTTTTGCGGTACGCGGGCCTCTCACTGTTGTGGCCTCTCCCGTTGCGGAGCACAGGCTCCAGACGTGCAGGCTCAGCGGCCATGGCTCAGGGGCCCAGCCGCTCTGCGGCATGTGGGATCTTCCTGGACCAGGGCACGAACCTGTGTCCCCTGCATCGGCAGGTGGACTCTCTACCACTGTGCCACCAGGGAAGCCCAGAAACTGATTTTTTAACAAAAGCTCCACTCTGCTTTGTGCTTCAGAAAGGTATGTTTGCTCAGAGTAGAATAACTATATCATGCCTCAGAAAATAATGATGATCCAGGAGAAGATATAATTCAATTCAGTAAGTACTTTTATTGCATGCTTATCTTGTAATCTATCCCATAATAAAGTGCATGAGAGATACAGAAAAAGAAACATGATGGTTTCTGCCTCACAGGAATGTAGTATTTCATTGTAATAATATGATACTGACATATGTCACATCTCAATAAAACTATAAGAAGGTTACTGATATGTTCCAAGAGGAGTAATCCTGTTATGCAATTTCAAAGCAGAAAGAATGCAATAGTAGATGAATTGGTCATGGAACAATATATGGAAAAGCTGGAGTTCAATATGTGACCTGAATAATGAATAAAATATGGTTAGACAGAGTTGTGAGCGAAAGTAATTTCTGTAGGTATTAAGGATTCTGAAGTGGGGTTTTACATACAGTTCACAAACCACAGCAGGTATACATTTTTTTTTTCCCCTGCAGAGGAATGGTAAGGGGAGAAAAGATCAGTGAGTTTTGTTATCATTCATAACCACTTAATCACAAGTTAAACTGTCAAAATAAGAAATAACATGTGCACATGTTTTATTACATACATCTTATTTTTTTGTAATCACAGTAAGATTGAATCTTATTTTTTGTAGTTATAAATATTCACATGTCCTTCAATAATGGACTGCTTGAATAAATCATGACATATTTCTATAATGGAATACTATGAGAGTGTACAAAAGGAATAAGATTTCTTCATAGAGATAATGGAATATCTCCAACATACATTGTTAAGTACAGGGGGAAGAGGAAGGTGCAGATCAGTATTTTAAGTGTGCTAACTTCTGTATGTCTAAGAGAGAAACACACATGCAGGTGTACATACACACGATGAAAAGATAAATTAAATCTAATAAAAATGTTTATCTATAGGGTCAGAAAGGGAAAATGATAGCGGGAGGGACAGGAAAGAATACTTTTCTAAATGCACCTTGCTTTGTAGCTTTTAATTTGGAATGATATAAATATTTTATAAATTAAAAAAAAGATCGAATTTAAAAAAGAAATAAAAACATACTTTAACGAATGAACCAAACTGCTTATTAACTTGGGTGCATTACAAGAGAAATAAAAGTTACCTTTAGTGATTTTATAAAAGAATATTGATTTATTTTTTTCCTTGATGGTATATATTCTAAGGACAAAAATCTACAAACCCATTTAAGTCTTTAAACCATGTTCTGTAGTCTTATTAGCAGTAAAATTGATACTTTTTAAAAGTGATTTTTATATGCATATGTATACATATATGCAAATAATGTAAATTCTGTTGATTAAGAATCAAGATTGTCAATGTAATAAATATATGATGTAGTATAAAAATCAAAGAAGTTATGTAAAACCTTTAATTTTAAATTTGAATTGGAAATATATGAATTCATGATATTTTTTTCTTAAAATACTCCTAGTTCTGTTTACCTAAAAGTCTAGGAGCAATGAATGACAACACAGTGAAGAAAGAATCAAGATAGATAAAGCAGATACAGGGAGAAGTCTAATTTGGAAGGTGTGATTTTATATGGGACAAATAAATGACATTTTAAAAATGATAGCCTCAATTATAGAGTAAGAGAGTTTAAAAGTATAATAAATGCAGTATGTAGATCTTATTTATATCCTGAGTCAAAAATATCAACAATTAGGACATTTGACTATGCACTGGGTGTTAAGTAATATGTGAAGATATTTAAAAAGTCCTCATTGTTATTTAGAAAAATAAACCAAAGTACTTACAAAAGAAGTGACAATGTTCAGGATTTGATTTATAATAGTCTAGAGAAAAGTAGAAAATTTAGATGACTCAAGATGGCAAAATACTGATGATTACTGAAGATGAATTAAGGGTATATTAATGTTCATTATACTACTATCTATACTTTTGTGTAAGTTTGAAAATTACCATAATGAAAATGTGGAAAAAAATAGGAAAAGGTAGTTAACTCCTACCCTGCTAAGGCCAATTTCAAATGAAGATATGGGAAAACTATCTATGAAAAGTGGGAACGTCCTTCAAACACTTTTCTCATACGTCATCATCAAGCATTTAATGATTTAATAAATGAATTTATTATAAATTAAATTCTTATTACTGCATTTAATAATTTGATTAACAAACATTTATTAAGGGTTTACAGCATAAGATGCTAATGACTAATTGTGACAAAAAAAATTACTTTGCCTTCATAGAGCTTGCATCTTGTGAGAGAGAAAAATAAGACAAAAGCAAAAAAATAAAATGACTAAGGATTTTGATAATTATTGTGAAGAAAACAAGCAAGAACGTGAGATAAATAGTACTGCAAAGAGAGTAGGATGTTAGGGTTGTGAAGAAAAAGCCTCCATATGGGGCAATATTAAAGTTCTGACCTAAAGGAAGTCAAAAAAAAAAAAGAAAAAGAAAGAAAAAAGCACCTGCTATGCTGGGCAGAAATCTAAGCCCTCCATGATTCCTGGTCTAAAGTATACCTGCACCTTCTCCTAGTTATTCAATGAACGCTAACCTACGTACTACAGTGAAGAGATTCTACAGATGTAATTAAGGTCCCCAAATTAGTTGACTTTAAGACAGCGAGGTTATCCATATGGGCCTGATTTAATCATATGATTCCTTTAAAAGAAAAGAGTTTACTCTGACTGGTGGCAGAAGTCAGTGATTTTGAGGCATGAGAATGATTTGATGCACTATTGTTGGCTTAAAGATGGAAGTGGTCAGGTGGCAAGGAATGCAGGCAGCATCTAAAGCTGAGAGCAACACTTGATTGACAGCCAGCAAGTACAGATCTGAGTCCTGTAACCAGAGAACTGAATTCTGTCAACAACAAGAATGAGCAGGGAAGTGGGTTTTTTTGTTTTGCTTTTCCCCAGAGTTTCCAGAATATCACTCAGTTTGAGTGACACTTTGAGTTTAGCCTTGTGATACCCTGAGCAGAGAACCTAGCCATAATATGTCAGAATTCTCACCTACAGAAGTGAGCCTTTCATACAATATTTGAGGGGATTCTCTCCATGGGAGGTAATTTAGTGGTGGAAAATGGAAAGTTCTTACCTTTGGAAAAAATTTACTCATAATAAATATGAATGGCACATTTCTATAAGGAAATATTTGAGGCAGGAGAATACTTCAGATTCCATTTCAGTGATGAAAATAATCTGGGGATTGTAAATCCAGGAAATGAGAGTTTAAATGCAACAGTTAATGTGTATGTAAATTTAACAGGGCTCAGTTACTGGTTAGATGTGAGGCAAGGGTAAATAAGAAGAGTGGAGAAAGTGGTATCTTGAACTTGGCTGATCAGAAAGTTTGTGATGCAGAAAATGGCAAATTAGAAGGGACAGGATTGTTGGGGAAGATAATGATTTGAGTCATTATCATGCAAATATTGTCATGCAACTATAACTTAAGGTTACAGCAGAGAGTGGGTAGAAATGCTGGATGGAAACTAAAGAGAAATTCTGAACTGGAATAAAATATGTGGTAGTCATTTCAATAACATTAATAAGTATGTAAATAATAAGTACGGATGAATTGGCAGAGAGGGAAAAAATAAGAAATCTAGGGACTGAATCTAGAGGGTGATTTCAATTATGTGTTGGACCTGGCTTGCCCAGGCTTGCCTGAATGGATTTTGTATATTCCTTCCTAACTCTGTATTCACTGACTTATCACATTGGTAGCTTGAACTAGACCATATTGGAAGTATTTAAACCACAGACATCAGCAAACACTGTAAGTCAGTTCCCCTTCCCCTCGCCACCCCAGAGAACCAGGTGTTAAAACATTTACTGGCTACCTACTGAATACAGAAGACAGGAATTTTAAGTACAGCCAGTTCCAGAGTAGTTAAAAAAAGAAAAAAAAGATCTAAGGTAGTTGATTGTCAAAGAAGAAACTATCATGAAAACTGTGTCTACTGTGTAAATTGTTCAGGATGTCCAAAAAGTATGAATGACTTTTGTGAATTTGTTATTAACACAGGAGAGCATTTTCAATAAAGGAGAG
The DNA here is from genome assembly GCF_003676395.1 of Aethalodelphis obliquidens. Taxonomy (NCBI): domain Eukaryota; kingdom Metazoa; phylum Chordata; class Mammalia; order Artiodactyla; family Delphinidae; genus Aethalodelphis; species Aethalodelphis obliquidens. The sequence continues at coordinate 16,076,229 of NW_020837951.1, forward strand.
GCCAAATGGCAAGGAATTGGGCAAAGATTATATGCTGAGAAAATAGATCCTAAGTAGAATGCTATTATTTCACCCAAATGACATGGTTTAGTGCATCCTTTGCTGGAATAAGAATCAGATCTGAGTCCCTTATGGTGGCACTATTATCACTCTGTGCCTCAGTTTCTCATTTGTAAAATCAGGGGTTTAGATGAAGTTTTCTGTAAGGCCTATTCTACATCTGTTAGCTGAGAACTGATGTTCTAAGACGTCTAAGAAATCAGTTAAAACAAATGAAATAAAACTCCAGCATCCTCACACCCACCTTAGCCTCCCTTGACTACACTTTTGTAATTGCATTCTTTCTCCCATGAACTCCATATGTGGAGCCATCTTTTCTAGGAATTAAACACATGCACCATCTCACATTTGGTACAGGTATTGTTTAAGAGAGGAATGAGACAGTCAACTGGGGCTGATTGATATGCTCTCAGAGGTGGGGGGTTAAGGGGAGAAAGGATTATATTAAGCAAAACTACTTCTCCCACTTCATCCCTTTAGCTCAAATGATTCAGTCAGTGCTGTCAAGCCAACTAAAATGACTCCTTGTGGTTGAAAAGATAGATTTTTATTTTTCATGCTAAATTTTAAAACACATTTAAAATTATTTTTATCAAATATTTATCCAGAGAAAGTTTAGCTCTTCTCTCTCTCTGGGGTTTCATGGATAACTTGTTGATGTGGTTTCTCCTTGGAAATTTACTGGCTGGCCAGGTTTCCTTTGACTGTCTGACACTCAACAGCTTGATTTGCCACTAGCTTTTAAGCCTGAGAGTTGTCCCAGAGTTCTGGCAACATGTTCTGATACCTGCCTCAGTGTTCTGATACCTGTGACTAAAACCACACAGGGGATTGGAAACCAAATAAAGTTTTATCATTCACTGAGGGAGAAGATGAGCTGCAGGGAAATCTAAGTCCTCATGGTGAAGCAAACATACTTAACAGCTGCATCTAAAGCAGGTGGTGAAAGAAGATTTAGGTGCCCTGGATAAATTTCAGTCTCTGACCCCAATGCCTGATAATATCAATGCCAGAGCTAGAAGTACATGGGAACATAAGAGTTAGCAGACCAGAGAGTGAGGATGAGAAAAATATAAGGAGGGGGAAAAGGGAGGATAATGAGTCACATTCTAGAGATATTAGCTATATCATTTCCATGATACACCTCCCCCCATAATGATATCTGTGTAGATCTTGTTTATGTTGATACAGAGCTCAACAAGGTGATCTTGATAAGAAGCATAGATTCAGAAGTGATCAGATTTATAGCCAATAAGACCTAAAGAGTAGATGAAATTGCCCAAGGACATGTAGACTGAGCAAATGAGAGAGATGGAAAAATTCAAGGATGACATCATTACTTAATGGGAAAAAAAATGTTGAGGAGTCAATAGAGGCATTTGATAAGTGTAGTGGTCAGACAGGCCAACAGAGCACAAGATGAGGGTAGCATTAAGACAAAGGTAAGGTGGGGCTTTCCTGGTGGCACAGTGCTTAAGAATCCGCCTGCCAAAGCAGGGGACACGGGTTCAAGCCCTGATCCGGGAAGATCCCACATTCCGCACAGCAACTAAGTCTGTGTGCCACAACTACTGAGCCTGCACTCTAAAGCTCACATGCCACAACTACTGAGCCCACACACCTAGAGCCCGTGCTCCGCAACAAGAGAAGCCACCCAAGTGAGAGGCCTGCGCACCGCAATGAAAAGTAACCCCCACTCGCCACAACTAGAGAAAGCCTGCACACAGCAATGAAGACACAGTGCAGCCAAAAATAAATTTAAAAAAAAGGACAAAGGTAAGGAACTGTGACAGTGTCAATGATCCCTGAAGAGTCAAGAAAATTATTCAGTGGATTTGAAATTAGAAAATACTGATAAATTTAGCAAGATAAATTTTAGTTGAGTCTGGATTTGGAGGAAGGAGAGGGGATGAAAACATGAAGCAGCAAAGAGAATAAAGAAAATGTATTTTGGGGGATGGTGATAGTCTTCAAAGGAAATAATTATAAATGGTTGCTGGAGGGGAATACAGGGTGAAGGAGGATTATCTGTTTATTCATTTACTTTTATGAAGGAGAATATTACATGTCCATAGGCTATGGCCATAGTAGATTAAAAATATAGAAAGGAGATTAATTTATTGATGAAGTGAGATATTAAGAGGACATTCATGACTAAAATGAAGTCCAATTTCACAGGATGTGAGAAATTTCTGGGAACAGGTTACTATGGGTCCTGGATTCAATATTAATCCTAATCTTTTTTTGGACCAAAAGTCAATGAGTGGTATTACTACCATGAGATGATAACTGAAATCACTAAATGAATTTCCTTCCTAAGAATGAGCATTTTTAGGCATGAAATGTCCCTGTTTCATAAGTATGCCTCTCTTTACTGGACATATTCAAGCAAAGAACGATCTTCTTTGGGGAAGGAATCTGGACCAGAAGACATCTAAAAAACTTGAAAACTATGTATCTATGGTTATCTGAAATTAGCCACAATTAATATCTCCATTGACTGACCAAGACAAATAATTTCAATTAACATTCATTTATCTATACCTTCAAGGAAAGTTTATTGACCACTTACTTTGTTCTGGTCACTATTATACATTTTGGGGATACAGTAATGACACAAGAGATACTTCCTTATTCTCAAAAAGCTTATGTTCTAGAAGACATGGAAAAACACACAAATGTAGAATATACTGTTAGTGTCTGAGTTGGCTAGGGCTACCGTAACAAAATACCACAGACTGGATAGCTTAAACCATAGAAAATTTCACAGTTCTGGAGGCTGCAAGTCCAAGATCAAGGTGCCAGCAGCGTTTCTGATGAGACCTCTCTTCTTGGCTTGCAGATGGCACCTCCTAGCTTTGTCTTCACTTGGCCTTTTCTCTGGGCATGAAGAGAAGTATCTCTGGTGCCTCTTCCTCTTATTATAAGGATACCAGTCATAACGGATAAGGGTCCCACTTTTATGACTTCATTTAACCCTAATTGCCTCCTTAAAGGTCCTATCTACAATTATAGTCATATTGGGGAGTTAGAGCATCAACATATGAATTGAATTTGCATACAATTCAGTCCATTAAGAAACAGTGATAATTGCTACAAAAGTTAGAGTAAAGGAATGCAAAATGATAAAAGGGGTGCTACGTAGATAGCACAGCCAAACACACACACACACACACACACACACACACACACACACAAACTGAGGTAGTGGTTTTGTGTAGAAACCTGAATGATGTAAGCAAGTAATGAGAAGGCTGGGGAAGCACATTCTAATCAACCATGACAAAAAATGATGCAATGGTTCTGAAGAAGTTGTAAGCTTTATCTGTTTGAAGGACATCAAGAAGGCCAAGACGTCTAGCACAAAGCAAGTTTTACGGGTAAAATCTAAATACTGTTGACTCTTGAACCACATCGGGGTTTAAGGACACTGACCCTTCATGCAGTTGAAAATCTGAGTATACATTATAGTAAGCCCTCCATAAACATGAATTCAACCAACCACAAATCAAATATTACTGTAGTATTTACTACTGAAAAAAATCCATGTATGAGTAGTGAATGCTAGCAGTTCAAACCCATGTTGTTCATGGGTCAACTGTAATTATATGAGCTTGATAGTAGGACTCATGTATTCAATAAAGATCTACTGAGTTTCCACTATATTGTAGGTCACACAGTTGGTACTGGGGATATAAGCTGTGAATAAAACAATTTGTATGCTGAAAAAATCTTCTGGAGAGATCTAATATGACAATACAGTGAAAGAGTCACACAACCTTTTGGTCTAAATAGAATCTGGCAGGCATTTTCATCCAATGGCTGATCTATGTAAAGTTACATTGGAATGAGACTGTCTGCATTGTATCTCTGCCCTGCTACTCTGTAGCTGCATTGGTTTAAGTTATCTAATGTTTTTGAACCTATAATTCCTCATTTGTAAATGAGTAAAGTTTCATTTCTCACAGACGCTTGAATATTACTTACGTTAATTAAAGCAAACTTCCTAATAAAGTGTTGTCACTGAGTATGCATTCAATAAGCAAGAGTTCTCCTTCACAAGACGCTCCATATCCATTTGGAGGTATTTGATTCCAAAATAAATTGGGTCAGAAGAGTAATCATGGAGAACACTTCAGACCAGAACTGGAGGAGATGGTATGAGGAATGCAGATGAGTAATTAAGATTCTATAGAGAAAGGGGCCTCCAAAGTATGCCTCAAGTCACCTTTCAGAACCCCCTATTTATGTTTATGGATAACAAATGGTTATCCATTATTCGGGTAGAAGATTACAGATAAGCAAGAAGGGAAGTCTGGAATGGTATGTGTAGTAAGGGATTAGAATTTTAGATAGCAGTATGAACTCATATTTAGCTTACTATTATTGATATGAATTACTTTTAGACATATTTATAAAAATATGTGTCTGCATAGATTAGTATACATACACATATATTTCCATGTCACTTAGACCTTTGTTTCTGATACTCTTTAGAGAAATGACTGATTCTAAGACAAGGACAGGGAATACAGATGAGCCAGAAGTACCTCAGTAGCAAGGAGTACACCTAGTAGGGCAGGAAATATACAAAATGAGCCTGTAGCATTCTGAGGTGCTAGAAAATAAGAAAGCGCTAAAACACACCACACACACCCATAGCCCACCCCATACCACAACCCACACCTCCCCATATACAATTATGGGGTTCTATCAAAGGGGTACAGACCCAACTGAAACAGCTGCCAATAACCAAAGCTGTAATATTTGATTAAAATAAAATAGTGTTGGGTTATAATTTAAAGTATAAAACAAATATATATGAGACCATACTGATATAAATAACTGAATGAATAAATACATGGGGGACAATCAAAATCCCATACAGAAGAATTACAAATAGTTTATGTAATAAGCTGCCTTTAATGTAGTGGGGCATAACTCCTTATGCTTTAAGTATGTAAAGGAAAGAAAAAAGAGCTACTTTACAGTGGTGAAACCTTACAAACATTACCTCAAGCCAAGGGATCCAAGTGATACGACATATTGATAACACGTACCCTTGATATGAACATTGCCTTAGTCTAATCATGAGAAAAAGCATCAGATAAATCCCAGTTGAGACACTTTCTACAACACAGTTGGCCAGTACTCTACAAAAACTGTCCAGTTCATCAAAAACAAGGAAAATCTAAAGACACTGTCACAACAAGGAACGTAAGGAGGTAGGACTACTATAATGTGATGTCCTGGGATGGAATCCTGAAACAAAAAGAAAACAGAAAGGAAAAACTAAGGAAATCTGAATAAAGAACAGACTTTAATAATAATATAGCAATATTGGTGTGTTAATTGTGACAAATGCACTATAGCCGTACAATATATTAAAAGGAGAATCTAGGTATATCGTATACAAGAGTTCTCTGTACTATTTTGACAATTCTGTTAATCTAAAACCATATGTTATTTAAAAAAAACAACTGAATAAATTTTTAAAAATAAGACACTAGAATATCTAATCGAGAGTTTACACCAATATTGGTTCAGCATCCCTAAATGTGATTTCCATGGAATAGTAGTCATGTAAGATGCCCTAGGAAAACAAATCATTTCTTTGCTCAAATAATTTTGAGACAGGCTGCATATTGCAAGAGGCTTTGGAGATTCACAAAGCACATTCGAATATTAAAGATGCTAAGAAACCTTACAGAAATCATACAATTTAACGTTTACCAGAGCATTTCCCAAACTTACTGTAACTTTTCAATTTTTTTGCCATATCATCTAACATCTGTGGAGATAAAATTCCCTAGAACATACTTTGGGAAGTGTTTGTTGTACTGCTGTGTTCGCTACTGAAATCCATAATGAGATGCCCATGGAGGAAATATGTGATATTCTTTAGTTGAAGTCATGTAGAATGAGATGTGATGGAAGAAATTTTGGGTGGCTAATCTGCCAAAGATATTTGTAAAACACAGTATCTACTATCAGAACTTTGAGGAAATGTCCTGTTGAAGATAACGTGTAGCTGAAGTAGCAGACCTAATCAAAAAGTACAAAAATGTGACTTCAATAGGAAGAAAACTCTTCGAGGAATTAGAGCTGTTCAGGAATACATGTGGTAGGCATTAAGGTCCCTAGAGGTTTTCAAGCTGTAAGATAAGGTATGAAGGGACAATGTAAAGAAATGAACAAGGCTGGAGGAGATGACCTTCATGATCCCTCCCAGTCTTATGATCCTGCTTACATATTCACCCATTCACAAAATGGTTTGTGCCTATTACATGGCAAGCACTATGCTAAGTTTTTGGTGTGAAACATTAGCATGCTTTATGTTCCTCCTCCCCTACTGGTTTCAATCTAACAGGAAATAAGAAAACGAGGGTTATGGAATAATGAAAGTTGTCCCTACTAAGGACCATACCAGAGATTGGGAAAATTTCCAGGGAAAGGATGTCTAATAACAACTGTGAACACTTAGGTAGTTCGATGTGCCAACCACTTATTATATTTATATGTTGAGTCATTTCATTCTCATAATTTATGAAGTAGATTCTATTATTATTACCTTATTTTGCATATGAAGATATTGTGTGACCAAGATCTTAACCACCAAGTACCACTGTCCAAATTAAGACTTGAAGGATGAGTAATCAAAAAAGTTGTGTGGTATGTGTGTGTGTGTAGCAGAGAAAGGGAGGGAGACAGGAGAAAAAATAAAACAAAGATTTGAAAGATAAAGGGAATAACTTGTTCATTCTCTCTAAGAAGTGTGAGTAACCAGGGAACATGCGATAAATTTAAAGTACTTTTGAGTTATTTCCCAGACTACAATTCCTGATATTAACAAAAAGAAAAAAAATGAAAGCAGATTTCTTCTTCGTTTTACTTCTTTTATTCTCCCCATCCTCACCCAAACATCCATCTCCCTTTCATGTACACACACATACACAAATACAAACACATATACAACAAGGTTTAATTTGGAAAACTAAGTAGGTGTACTAACTCCCTTTTAAACCATAGCTTCACAGAGCTGGGATTAGCCCCTCCTCCCTTCTATGTACCTAGAAAAATTAATTTAGCAAAGCAAAATGAGAAAAGGTAAAGACTCCATTTATTAGCTTATCTGCTCCAGATTTCTGTAGCACTTAGGAACTTGAGAGGGCTTGCCTGAGGGCCCAGCCTGATGGTGGTGATGCCACACTGGGTAAAGCCTGCACAGTTCACAAGTTCTCTAGCTGCTGAAACCGCACATTTGAAAATGACTGAGTTACTCCAGCAATTATGAGATTGGATACCACTCAGGCCTGCAAGACTCTTTATTACACACAGTGATTCAAAGTTTAGAAGGCCATAAATCCCACTTGTAAAGAAATACTCCAGGCCCAGACAGGTTGTCACTCTTTGGAAATGGAGCAAACGACCAGAAGGTTTGGTGGTGACTATGGTCCTGTAAGGTGGAGGTGGGAGAAAGTCTTTCAACCCACAGAGCGCAGGTGCTTCATACTTTGTAAAGCCGTTTCTCATATCCTTACTTTATTCTCACTTGAAGGAGAGAGAGAGGATTTTTTAAATCCTCATTCAATTAAGGAAACTGAGTCTCTGAGATAAAGTCACTATCCTAGATCAAGTAACTTTCAAGTCATATATCCAGAGCTGCAGAACACGCTTATGCTTTTTCACCATAACCCTGAGGTTATGGGGCATGGTAGGAATTAGCAAATCCTACTCTGCAAGGTGGATAAATCAGTCACAGACATGTCAATGCTATGGAACAAACAAAAAGCATACATCAGTAAGCCTATTATTTATGTCTTGAGTCTGAGGGCTGTATAGGGGTGTACTGACCTAGAATGGTGAAAGCTCTCCCAGAGATCTCCATCTCAATGCTAAGACTTCACTCCATTCAAAAAACAGCAAGCTACAGTGCTAGACACCCTATGCCAAACAACTAGCAAGACAGGAACACAACCTCACCCATTAGCAGAGAGAGGCTGCCTAAAATCATAACAAGGTCACAGACACCCCAAAAAACACCACCGGACGCGGTCCTGCCCGCCAGAAAGAAAAGGGGATTCTGTCCCCTGTACCTTCATTCTCCTCCTGGGAACAGCAGGTCAGCCTGGGCATGTTCTTCTCACAGTGTGCACTTAAGCACAAGAGCACAAGGAGGAATACACAAGTCACCTTGAGGCTGAGCCTCAGGACAGCCCTATCATTTTCACTCCATTCTATTGGCTGAAGGAAGTTACATAGAAAGCAGGGAAGTACACCTCACACACAATGGAAGGGCATTGCAGATTTACATAGAAAATAACATGGATGTGGGCAGCAGTGAAGAATTTGGACAATCTACCACCATGGATAGATGACTGTGGACCACGAGGAGAGAAGGTCAAAAATGCCTCTCTCTTAACACTGATGGAAAGTTTGAAGCACACTGAGGGAGACTCAAGATAAGACAGTTGGTCCAGGACCTCATGTAATACCCCATATATTTTAATAAAATTTAAAGATTTGTTTGTGTAAACAGTAGCAAGTTATTATAAGGTTTGAAGTAGGGATGTGATGTGATCAAACTTACATGTTTAAAAGTTCAAGATTAGAGAAAAATAAACCAATTAGGGGGAGACCTTAAAGATGGTGGAGGAGTAACACGTGGAGATCACCTTCCTCCCCACAAATACATCAGAAATACATCTACATGTCGAACAACTCCTACAGAACACCTACTGAACGCTGGCAGAAGACCTCAGACTTTCCAAAAGGCAAGAAATTCCCCACAAACTTGGCCATGTGGCTGACAGGGTCTTGGTGCTCCAGCTAAGTGTCAGTCCTGTGCCTCTGAGGTGGGGGAGCTGAGTTCAGGACACTGGTCCACAAGAGACCTCCCAGCTCCATGTAATATCAAATGGCGAAAGCTCTCCCAGAGATCTCCATCTCAACGCTAAGACCCAGCTCCACTCAACAACCAGCAAGCTACAGTGCCGGACACCCTATGGCAAACAATGAGCAAGACAGAAACACAACCTCACCCATTAGCAGAGAGGCTGCCTAAAATCATAATAAGGTCACAAACAAACCAAAACACACCACCAGATGTGGTCCTGCCCACCAGAAAGACAAGACAGAGCCTCATTCACCAGAACACAGGCACGAGTCCCCTCCACCAGGAAGCCTACACAACCCCCTGAATCAACCTTACCCACTGAGGGTAGACACCAAAAACAATGGGAACTATGAACCTGCAGCCTGCGAAAAGGAGACCCCAAACAAAATAAGTTAAGCAAAATGAGAAGACAGAGAAATACACAGCAGATGAAGGAGCAAGGTAAAAACCCACCAGACCAAACAAATGAAGAGGAAATACGCAGTCTACCTGAAAAAGAATTCAGAGGAATGATAGTAAAGATGATCCTAAATCTTGGAAATAGAACTGAGAAAATACAAGGGACATTTAACAAGGAACTAGAGGAACTAAAGAGCAAACAAACAATGATGAACAACACAATAAATAAAATTAAAAATTCTCTAGAAGGAATCAATAGCAGAATAACTGAGGCAGAAGAATGGGTAAGTAACCTGGAAGATAAAATAGTGGAAATAACTACCGCAGAGCAGAATAGAGAAAAAAGAATGAAAAGAATTGAGGACAGTCTCAGAGATCTCTGGGACAACACTAAATGCACCAACATTCGAATTATAGGGGTCCCAGAAGAAGAAGAGAAAAAGAAAGGGACTGAGAAAATATTTGAAGAGATTATAGTTGAAAACTTCCCTAATTATTGGAAAGGAAATAGACAATCAAGTCCAGGAAGCACAGAGAGTCCGATACAGGATAAATCCAAGGAGAAACACACCAAGACACATATTAATAAAACTACCAAAAATTAAATACAAAGAAAAAATATTAAAAGCAGCAATGGAAAATCAACAAATAACATACAAGGAAATCCCCATAAGGTTAACAGTTGATCTCTCAGCAGAAACTCTGCAGGCGAGAAGGGAGTGGCAAGACATATGTAAAGTGATGAAAGGGGAAAAACCTACAACCAAGATTACTCTACCCAGCGTGGATCTCATTCAGATTAGATGGAGAAATTAAAACCTTTACAAACAAGCAAAGGTTAGGAGAATTCAGCACCACCACACCAGCTTTACAACAAATGCTAAAGGAAATTCTCTAGGCAGGAAACACAAGAGAAGGAAAAGACCTGCAATAACAAACCCAAAACAATTAAGAAAACAGTAATAGGAACATACATTTCGATAATTACCTTAAATGTAAATGGATTAAATGCTCCAACCAAAAGACACAGACTGGCTGAATGGATACAAAAACAACACCTGTATATATGCTTTCTACAAGAGAACCACTTCAGACTTAGGGACACATACAAACTGAAAGTGAGGGGATCGAAAAAGATATTCCATGCAAATGGAAAGCAAAAGAAAGCTGGAGTAGCATATCTCATATCAGACAAAATAGACTTTAAAATAAAGACTATCACAAGAGACAAAGAAGGACACTACATAATGATCAAGGGCTCAATCCAAGAAGAAGATATAAAAATTGTAAATATTTATGCACCCAATATAGGAGCACCTCAATACATAAGGCAAATGCTAACAGCCATAAAAGGGGAAATTGACAGTAAAACAGTCATAGCAGGGGACTTTAACACCCCACTTTCACCAATGGACAGGACATCCAAAATGAAAATGATAAGGAAACACAAGCATTAAATGATACATTAAACAAGATGGACTTAATTGATATTTATAGGACATTCCACCCCAAACCAATAGAATACACTTTCTTCTCAAGTGCTCACGGAACATTCTCCAGGATAGATCATATCTTCGGTCACAAATTAAGCCTTGGTAAATTTAAGAAAACTGAAATCGTATCAAGTATCTTTTCTGACCACAATGCTATGAAACTAGATTTTAATTACAGGAAAAAATCCATAAAAAATACAAACACATGGAGGCTAAACAATACACTACTAAATAACCAAGAGATCACAGAAGAAATCAAAGAGGAAATCAAAAAATACCTAAAACAAATGGCAATGAAAACATGACAACCCGATGCAGCAAAAGCAGTTCTAAGATGGAAGTTTATAGCCATGCAATCCTACCTCAAGAAACAAGAAACATCTCAAATAAACAACCTAACCTTAACCCTAAAGCAATTAGAGAAAGAAGAACAAAAAAACCCCAAAGTTGGCATAAGGAAAGAAATCATAAAGATCAGATCAAAAATAAATGAAGGAAACAATAGCAAAGATCAATAAAACTAAAAGCTGGTTCTTTGAGAAGATAAAATTGATAAACCATTAGCCAGACTCATCAAGAAAAAAAGGGACAAGGCTCAAATCAATAGAACTAGAAATGAAAACGGAGAAGTAACAACTGACACTGCAGAAATATAAAGGATTGTGACAGATTACTACAAGCAACTATATGCCAATAAAATGGACAACCTGGAGGAAATAGACAAATTCTTAGAAAAGCACAACCTTCCGAGACTGAACCAGGAGAAAACAGAAAATATAAACAGACCAATCACAAGCACTGAAATTGAGACAGTGATTAAAAATCTTCCAACAAACAAAAGCCCAGGCTCAGATGGTTTCATAGGCGAATTCTATCAAATATTTAGAGAAGAGCTAACACCTATCCTTCTCAGACTCATCCAAAGTATAGCAGAGGGAGGAACACTACCAAACACATTCTGGGAGGCCACCATCACCCTGATACCAAAACCAGATGAAGATGTCACAAAGAAAGAAAACTACAGGCCAATATCACTGATGAACATAGATGCAAAAATCCTCAACAAAATACTAGCAAACAGAATCCAACAGCACATTAAAAGGATCATACACCATGATCAAGTGGGGTTTATCCCAGGAATGCAAGGATTCTTCAATATAAGCAAATCAATCAATGTGATACACCATATTGACAAATTGAAGGAGAAAAAACATATGATCATCTCAATAGATGCAGAGAAAGCTTTTGACAAAATTCAACACCCATTTATGATAAAAACCCTCCAGAAAGTAGGCATAGAGGGAACTTACTTCATCATAATAAAGGCCATATATGACAAACCCACAGCCAACATCGTTCCCAATGGTGAAAAACTGAAACCATTTCCTCCAAGACCAGGAACAAGGCAAGATTGTCCACTCTCACCACTACTCTTCAACATAGTTTTGGAAGTTTTAGCCACAGCAATGAGAGAAGAAAAAGAAATAAAAGGAATCCAAATCAGAAAAGAAGAAGTAAAGCTGTCACTGTTCGCAGACGACATGATACTATACATACAGAATCCTAAGGATGCTACCAGCAAACTACTAGAGCTAAGCAATGAATTTGGTAAAGTAGCAGGATACAAAATTAATGCACAGAAATCTCTTTCATTCCTATACACTAATGATGAAAAATCTGAAAGAGAAATTAAGGAAACACTTGAATTTACCACTGCAACAAAAAGAATAAAATACCAGGAATAAAGCTGCCTAAGGAAACAAAAGACCTATATGGAGAAAACTATAAGACACTGATGAAAGAAATTAAAGATGATACAAACAGATGGAGAGATATATACCATGTTCTTGGATTGGAAGAATCCACATTGTGAAAATGAGTATACTACCCAAAGCAATCTACAGATTCAATGCAATCCCTATCAAACTACCATGGCATTTTTCACAGAACTACAACAAAAAATTTCACAATTTGTATGGAAACACAGAACACCCCGAATAGCCAAAGCAATCTTGAGAAAGAAAAACGGAGCTGGAGAAATAAGGCTCCCAGACTTCATACTGTACTACAAAGCTACAGTAATCAAGACAGTATGGTACTGCCACAAAAACAGAAATACAGATCAATGGAACAGGATAGAAAGCCCAGAGATAAACCCATGCACCTATGGCCACCTTATTTTTGATAAAGGAGGCAAGAATATACAATGGAGGGCATCCCTGGTGGCGCAGTGGTTGAGAGTCCATCTGCCAATGCAGGGGACACGGGTTCGTGCCCTGCTCCAGGAAGATCCCACATGCTGCGGAGCGGCTGGGCCCGTGAGCCATGGCTGCTGTGTGTCCGGAGCCTGTGCTCCGCAACGGGAGAGGCCACGACAGTGAGAGGCCCGCGTAACGCCAAAAAAAAAAAAAAAATACAATGGAGAAAGACAGCCTCTTCAGTAAGTGGTGCTGGGAAAACTGTACAGCTACATGTAAAAGAATGAAATTAGAACACTCCCTAACACCATACACAAAAATAAACTCCAAATGGATTAGAGACCTAAATGTAAGGCCAGACACTATAAAACTATTAGAGGAAAACATAGGCACAACAATCTATGACATAAATCACAGCAAGATCCTTTTTGACCCACCTCCTAGAGAAATGGAAATAAAAAACAAAATAAACAAATGGGACCTAATGAAACTTAAAAGAAGCAACTGACAAAGGATTAATCTCCAAAATTTACAAGCAGTTTACGCAGCTCAAGATCAAAAGAACAAACAACCCAATCCAAAAATGGGCAGAAGACCTAAATAGACATTTCTCCAAAGAAGATATACAGATTGCCAACAAACACATGAAAGGATGCTCAACATCACTCATCATTAGAGAAATGCAAATCAAAACTACAATGAGGTTGTACTACCACCTCACGCCAGTCAGAATGGCCATCACCCAAAAATCTATGAACAATAAATGCTGGAGAGGGTGTGGAGAAAAGGGAACCCTCTTGCACTGTTGGTGGGAATGTAAACTGATCCAGCCACTATGGAGAACAGTATGGAGGTTCGTTAAAAAACTAAAAATAGAACTACCATATGACCCAGCAATCCCACTACTAGGCATATACCCTGAGAAAACCATAATTCAAAAAGAGTCATGTTCATCGTAGCTCTATTAACAATAGCCAGGATATGGAAGCAACCTAAGTGTCCATCGACAGATGAACAGATAAAGAAGATGTGGCACATATATACAATGGAATATTACTCAGCCATAAAAAGAAACAAAATTGAATTATTTGTAGTTAGGTGGATCAATCTGTCATACAGAATGAAGTGAGTCAGAAAGAGAAAAATAAATACCATATGCTAACACATATATATGGAAACTAAAAAAAAAAAAAAAAATGGTTCTGAAGAACCTAGGGGCAGGACAGGAATAAAGACGCAGATGTAGAGAATGGCCTTGAGGACACGGGGAGAGGGAAGGGTATGCTGGGATGAAGTGAGAGAGCGGTGTGGACTTACATATACTACCAATTGTAAAATAGATAGCTAGTGGGAAGCAGCCGCATAGCACAGGGAGATCAGCTCAGTGCTTTGTGACCACCTAGAGGGGGTGGGATAGGGAGGGTGGGAGAGAGACCCAAGAGGGAGAAGATATATGTATATGTACAGCTGATTCACTTTGTTATAAAGCAGAAACTAACACACCATTGTAAAGCAATTACACTCCAATAAAAGAGATCATGGATTAGACAAGTGGCAGGAGAGATGGGGGAAAAAGTCTCACAACTCTCAAAACATCAAAAGATATTTGGAGATGCAGGTGAAAGTTCTTAGAAACTGACTGGAAGTGACAGGACTGGGAATTGAGGGAGGTAGCACTGCATGTCATGAACGAAGTGCAAAATTCTGGCATGATAAACTTGGAGGATGAAAGTGGAGAAGACAGGAAAAGAGGCAGAGATTCATACTCTGCTCTTTTTGCCAAGTGTACCGCTCCAAAAATGAAGTATCAGACTCTTTGCTCTGCTTCTCCAGGGCTGGGCACTGCCCATGCCCCCAGATTCAAGTGGACTTTACCCTCCTTCCAGGCAGCATCTGTAATAGTATTCTTTTTTAGGATTTTATTATAGCAAGTGTCAAAACCTGAATCAAAATTTCTGGGATGAGACCCAGGTGTCCATATTTTTGAAAATCCTCATGAACAACTTCGGTTGAGACCTATATACTTGACAATAATCACCCCCAGGTAGGGACTGTGTCTTGTTCACCAGGTTCTGGCTTATAGTTAGCACTCAAGAAATATTTTTGACTGATAGCATGATTGAAAAGATGGATGGATGCATAGCTGGTAGGATGGATAAATAGACAGATGAATGAATTTTAAAGGGTTCGATGACCCTAAGTTACTAACAGAATGATGTTAACTTTAGGATAAAAAGTTATGTAATTCTTTAAATTAAAAAATCATTAAAATATTTGTGATGTGGAACAATATGACAAGCAGTCTACATAAAGTTTATTAAAGGAATACTGGATTTAAGTTCAAAGTATTAAGTAGAAAGGCTTTCAATAAAATGGGATTTGGAAGTTGGCATAAGTAATACCATAATGCCTGAGTAGATATCTTGGGAAAGAATGGGATTGCTGAAAGTAATTAAGAATACTGTCATATCAACAAAATTATTTGTGTGAATAGTAATCAGAGAACAGGGCCAAACAAATTTCATTTTTCTGGATATGGTGAATATTCAGGACTCATCACAGCTGAAACATCTCACCGCACACATAAACATATTCTTGAAATGTCACAGAATTGGGGTTGAGGAAAAAGCATTTTGAAAAATTTACCATGCCTTACCCTGTGCACAAATAGTACCACATTCCCTAAAAGTCAACATGGGTAATTGGCTTGTCTTAATCTAATCACCTCTGGTAACCATAAGGATTATTAATCTAAAAGAATTAACTCCAAAAGCCAAGAATTACTGAACTGAAATGAGTGTGTGTGTGTTTAGGGTTCTAACAGCTGTTAAACTGGTGTACAATTCTATTGTGTCTGCCAGTATTTGTCTTAAGATCCCCCTCCCTGTGTTCCCACATTGCAAATGTTAGCCTTTGCTATTGCTTTTATTTGATTTTGACATTTAATTGGTGAAGACTGCAAGCATCGATCCTCCCACCTCTCATACTACCTGCTCTGTTTACCTAAGAAGGTTTTTGTGACAATCCAATATAAAACAATATGTGAAACATGTTACAGTTCAATAAAACTGCACAAGTAGGAAGAATTACAAATATAACCATTCATTATCATCCCCATCATCATCATCATCACAGCAGCCTTGTATTTGAGGAATGGTGATGAGGGTTAGAGCATCTCTATTTGTTGAAGGGACTAGGGACAGTTATGCCTCCATCAGATGATTCTCTCACATATGGAGAGGAATCAGGTTAATTATTTTACAAATCCTGAAAGAAAACACTTGGATAGTCACTGTGGCAGACAGGCAATGCAATTACCCAGGTGGGAAATAAAGGTTAGAAGGAACACTTAAAGTCCTGCCTTCCCTATGGGTTCTCTGTAAGATGACCAGCTAAAAACAGAAGAGCTCTTTGAATCTCTGATCTGTGTGTCTCTGTGTATCTTTCTCTTTCTGATATGAATGTCTCCTTCTCTCCCTCCAACTCTGGTAATGACAACCAAGAGAGAATAAGAAGGGTCACTATAAAGTATGGCCACTCAACTCCAACAATGCAGGTTTTACTCAGAGAGCACAGGCATTTTTTTCCCCAGCTGTATTTGGTAATTAAGGTGGATGTGGGTCAACTCATGCCCTCAGCGGAACCTATCATTGCTTCTTTTTGTTTCTGTACTGTGAGCTTAATTCTTTCCCTGTGGATTTTTCTCTGTGATTTTTAAATTATTATTATAAAGATACCCAGCTACCTGAGCTACTATTTCTTATGCCTCTAATTACTAAATGTGTGATCTTTGGCAACTCACTTAACTTCTCTGAACATTTGTTTTCTTCGTTTTAATACAGACACGATTTCTGTCCTACCTCATAAGACTCTTAGTGACTCAAATTAGAAAATACTTGACCACGATTTATAAGTTGAACAAGACAATCAAATAATGAGGTATAATTATTGTAATTTAGTGTCTGACCCAATTTTTTATGCAAGTTTTAAAATCTGTCACACACAGGGAATTCTTTGAATACATGACTAAGTCTCACTTGTCTGGGATTTCTTCTAACATACCCACTATGAATGGTTGGTAGTGGCTGCTTGCAATGCCTGTTAGGAAGAATTCTAAGTTCATTTCTAGACTCTGTAGGGGAAGAATTCTGTGATCAATGAGCAGCATCTGCCATGAGCATAGGAGACAGAAGCAGTGTCAAGCAGAGTATATATTTGCTAGCTCTGTATAATGCTCTAGAACAGTAGCATACAATGGAGGTGCATAAGTGAAATTCAGTTCCAGACATGTTTTATATGGCCTGAGCTGACATCTAAAAGTTGGAAGATTGCACATTATAAATCTGGCTGTTTTGTTTCTTTTTTTCGTATTCTCTTTGAAACACTGGAAGATCCAATAAAACTATGGGTACACTTTCTCAGTGACAACAATAAGCAAAAGATAGGTACTGTTTTCATTTCTCCTTTTAGATGAAACACGTGCTCTCTGTTTTTACCTAGCCCCTACCCCTCCCAATTGCCTTACTCCAGTCTGTTTGCCTCATTTACTTTACTTTCCAAAGTTTTGTAGGCAGTATTATTTCTGATTGCTGACTTAGAGTTTGTGGGGGTTTTTTGCAGAGATTAGTGTGTCAGATTCATCTTCAAAAGTCAGGCTATGACAAACACTATCTGAGGACCACATATTAAGATAGTTGAACTCTGAAGACCAAAAATCTTAGAAGCTCAAAAATACTGTATTGTACAGGCTTTCTCATTTCAAATTCACCACTGTAGGTCCGGAAAACGTCAATGCCATTATGCATTGATCAAGCCCTTTTAGCAAAAGCTTCATTAAATGAATCATGGCGAAGCTCGAATAGCCAACTCCAGAGTTGGAAAGGAGTTGTGCCTCTTTCCCTCTCCCTGTAATCTCTCAGGACTGTCAGGATCCAGCCAAAAGCAAAGAAAGAGCAATATAAAATGAAGTGAGTAATTCACCATTTGTTGAGGGAACATAAATTATCAACTTGTTATGATGTCATTTTTTTTAACTAAAAATCTCCACAGATACATTTAATGTGGAAAAGTACATTTGTTTTCCTCTAATAGGACATGCTTATCTCCCCCTCCCCCCACCATACTCTTACATCCCCTCTCAGATCCCCTCTAATTGAACAAAGTGGACTTAATTTGAATTAAACTGTCAAAAATCTTCCACTTAAATTGATGTATCTACTTTCCCAGCTAAAATGGATTCATTTCTGGGCAATAAAAAAAAGAGGTGTTGATGGATTGTATTTTGTGAACTAGAAATATTTTGCATGCGTCTCCGGATCATGTAACTCAGGTATGGAAAGTACAGGAGATGGGGGAGGAGAGCAGGTCAGTGAAGGGATAGGAAACACAAGGGGTAGGTGAGGGGCAAGAGCTGGAGGAAATGGCTGTGGTTGCATCAAAACAAGAAAATAATAATCTTCTTTATATTTTTGGAAGCAGAGTAATTTTTCAAATTAAATGTGCTAAGCCCATCTTAACTTTGATGCAGTTCACCTTCAAAACTCTCCACACCCAGCATTTTATTGATGTCTTCCATTTACCAGAATATGACTTTATATGTGCAAACAGTATTTACATTTAAAAGAAGAAAAGGTGGATTTTTAACATTGTGAACTTAATATCAAATGGTGGTTTTTAAAATAATATTAAGAAGTCCTTGTGGACTTTACAGTAGATTGTCAGCTCTATGTTCACCCACTAGGGGATGACAAAAAATAAATTCAAATATAGTAACTAGTACTACCTTCAGGGATGTTATAATTTAATTAGGGGACATAAAACAATTACTAACATATTTGAGGCAGAAAATAATTTAGCATTTAAGTCTATGGTTATGGGCTATAAATGATGAAGAAAACAGAGAGAGGAAATCAATGTGAATTTGTGTAAAGCAGGGAGCTTCACCAATGAGGTTCACTTGTGGGAGATGGAAAGTGTTTCATTCTTGTTGGGGAACTGGAGTACTGCTCACCAGTCTGCCTTTGGCAGTTTTGACCAATGCCACAGATACTAAAAGAAAATTAGCTACACAGGAAGCAAAACACCTGTTTATAAATCACTGAGTGAATATCTGAATGTTCTTTTTTTTTGTAGGGCTGTGGCAAATAGGGGAGTAAAAGAGTATGACTTAGATGTGAAGTTAAAGCAGGTCTCCAACCTCCCTCCTACTTTAAATCTCTATACTGGAATCCATATATTCAGACATGCCTACAGAGGAGAGCAAACTAAGAAAGTCTGGAAGAATAGTCACCTAGTTTGTTACCTAGACAGATGCATGGATGAGACATGTCTCCCTGATCCATTCAAAGGCAAAACAGAAAAAAAATCAGACAGTGCTCAGACAGCCTGTATACCCCAGCAGAGTTGCCTACTGCAAGATTCCATTTATAAACATTAACTTTAATCAGCGTCTCTGCCTACTTGTAAAATGTAGTTCTTTTTTTTTTTTTTTTTTTTTTTTTTTTTTTTGGCGGTATGCGGGCCTCTCACTGTTGTGGCCTCTCCCGCCGCGGAGCACAGGCTCCGGACGCGCAGGCTCAGCGGCCATGGCCCACGGGCCCAGCCGCTCCGCGGCATGTGGGATCCTCCCAAACCGGGGCACGAACCCACATCCCCTGCACTAGCAGGCGGACTCTCAACCACTGCGCCACCAGGGAAGCCCTAAAATGTAGTTCTTTAGATTAGTGAAGAACTTCTCCTTTCCATGGGGAGAAGAAAAAATACAGGTGGCCAGAGGAGTTAAAAGCATGACAAATCCCGTACTCTATGAGCAGCAGTACTTCCAAACGTCTCTTTCAACCAAATGTCCCATCTGTTGATCATCAGAAGTATCTTAACATTATAAGATATCTTGACATACAAACTTTTTGAGGGCTATCTACAAAAAAATGGTAGCTCATTTAGAGAAGAGATGAGGAGGATATGAAGAGACTAAAATGATCATGACTTGAGAAAAGGCTAAAAAAAAAACCCTAGAGATATAAATGCTGGTGGAAAAAAGAGATAACATCACTGTCTTCAAATACCTACAGCTTATGGGAAAAGATCATGCTAATTCTTTATGATCCAAATAACAGAAGTAAATGCAGGCAAACACACTTCCCCAATCAAAGGAAGTGTATAAGCACTGACATTTTAATAACTTACGAGGGACTTTGTACAGAGTTATTCTTAAAAGTCATTCTTCTTCAAAGGGATAATAGTCTAAAAGTTTAAGTTACCATGTAAGCCTAAAATTCTATGATTCTGTAAACCTAAGGATATTCCACAAACTTTTAAACAATTTCTAAGTTTAGCTCCAGTCATGTTGTCTTTAAACCTTTAACTTCTCCCAATATTTTCCCTTGAATTCATGAGGGTAGGATGCATGTTATTTTGATTGCAAGATATATGAGTCCACTTTTGGAACCTGAATACCCATTGGACTTGGTTGAGACTGGCCCTCATTCAAGACAGGAAGATAAAATTTCTTAAGAGCAGATACATCAAACATCATGGCTTAGAACACCACCTTTATGCTGAAGAAGCTCAAATTCATTGCCAGACCAGAGCTCACCTTTGAATTCTATATTCATAATGCTAACTGCCAAATAAAAAATTCCTCTTTGATGTGATAGGCATCACAAACAGTATCTTCAAGCAGACAAAGTAAACAAAAGTGATGTGCATATTTCACCAGTCCCCTACCTCAACCAAAAAAGTAAAAGAAAAAAGAAAAAATGTCTTTTCCTCCCCCAAAATTCCTATTCTCAGTAAATGGCACCAATATCCACTTGCTAGCTCAAACACCTTAGGAGTCAACCTTAATACACTGCTTTTTCTCATTCTCTGCCTCCAAAGCTCTTCTGGTTCTTTGAGGTCTACTGAAAAATATATTCCAAATTTATCTTCTATTTGCTCTGCTCCCATCTTCATCAAGGATGTCATTATAAATCCCCTACACAGCTGCACAGCAGGGTTCCCTGCTTCCACTTCTGGGTCTGGCTGATCCATTCTCCACACCACAGACAGTAGAGGGAAGGGAAGGCAAGGAAGATTAAGTGCTTGAAACCATTATGTTTACAGAACAAACAAAAACCACTTTTCAATTATGAAAAATTTTATTACTTCTGCATTTTGATAAGCTGGCTAGTGTTTAATGTAATGGGAATCATTAAAAAAAAACAACAACTTCATTTTCACTCAGAAAAAAATTCTTATCTCTAGAATCTGGGATGAGGAGTGTCAGGTTCAAACTTCTCTTTGATTGACCAAATAAGAATTTGGTTCTTTACTTCACCCCAGCAAGACCAAACATTCTTTACTGTTCTCTTTCCTTGTTCTTTCAGAAACTTTAGGTTTGAAAGGCCATAAAGGCAAAAAAATATCATTCACTTGTTCATGCTATACATGCTTGTTTACTTACATTCTAGGTTCTGAGAGAAGGAACAGTGATACGGGCATTAGCAAATCGGACACAGATTCTGCTGTCATGTGGATTACAGGGTAGTGGAAAATAAAAATAGTTGAAGAAAAGTTTACTCATTCAACTTCTTGGAAGAGGATAAAGAGCCAGGGGGAAAAACATAAGCTGAGGTCAGTACAAGAACGAAGGTAGGGCTTCCCTGGTGGCGCAGTGGTTAAGAATCCGCCTGCCAGTTCAGGGGACACGGGTTCGATCCCTGGTCCGGGAAGATCCCACATGCCATAGAGCAACTAAGCCCGTGTGACACAACTACTAAGCCTACACTGTAGAGCCCACAAGCCACAACTACTGAGCCCGTGTTCCACAACCACTGAAGCATGCGCACCTAGAGCCCGTGCTCCACAAGAGAAGCCAACACAATGAG
Organism: Aethalodelphis obliquidens; assembly: GCF_003676395.1. Taxonomy (NCBI): domain Eukaryota; kingdom Metazoa; phylum Chordata; class Mammalia; order Artiodactyla; family Delphinidae; genus Aethalodelphis; species Aethalodelphis obliquidens. Next base: position 16,098,142 of record NW_020837951.1, read on the forward strand.
AAGCCCCCGCTCCACAACAAAGAGTAGCTCCCGCTCGTCACAATTACAGAATTCCTGCGTGCAGCAACAAAGGCCCAATGCAGCCAAAAATAAATAAGTAAATTAGTTAACTAAAAAAAAAAAAGAGTGAAGGTAATCACCAGGTGAGACTTCTGTATAGTTATTAGTAAAATTATCCCTATTAATGCCCTAGACTATTGCCATGAGATAAGCAGCTTCTTCTTCTGCATCAATTTCTCTCCCACCACCCCTACAATTAAAAGTAGATTTTGTTTAAACAAAATAATGGTACATTTTAGAAACAGAAATATAGGAGTGACACTGAAAGGAAAGAGAATTTAGAAAAACATTCTTTGAGTATTTAATATGTATCAAGAGCTTTAACATGTCATTCATTTTTTTAAAAATCTGTACCTTCAATAAAAAGTAGAGGGCTTCCCTGGTGGCGCAGTGCTTGAGAGTCCGCCTGCTGATGCAGGCGACAGGGGTTCGTGCCCCGGTCCGGGAGGATCCCACATGCCGCGGAGCGGCTGGGCCTGTGAGCCATGGCCGCTGAGCCTGCACGTCCGGAGCCTGTGCTCCGCAACGGGAGAGGCCACAACAGTGAGAGGCCCGCGCACCACAAAAAAAAATAAAAAAAAAAAAAAAAAAGTAGAAATAAATATCCTTCATTATTCCTTTTTTTTTTTTTCTTTATTAAACACAGTGAAAGAAAGCATCTCTGAGAAGCAAGGAACTTGCTCGAGGTCTTACAGACACACAAAGTGTCAGGACTGAGATTTAAGTCCAAGTTCATCTCCTCACTCCCAAATCCATGCATCAATTATTTGCACTCTACAACATTTGTATCTTCCATGAATCAGCTCAAGTCCTTAGGTTCTATATAGAAAAATATATTAGGACCTTAGAAATAAAACAGAGACTGAAAGAGGTCCCCGAGGCTTCCTGAGCAAGGTCTTTTTCAGGTATCTGCCAGTTGAGCTCTCTTGCAAACTTTTCAGAGTCCTCTCCTCTGGGATTTTCCATAATTACGCACTGCTTTTCTCCAGCTTCCTTGCTTCGATCCCCTGCCCCTTTGGCCCCTCTCAAATGGGAATTAATCCAGCCTCCAACAAGCTGTAGCTAAGTGAAGATTTTAGTGTGATTATTGCTTGGGAGAAAATGTTGCCTTTTCTTCCCCCTCTTCCAAATGCCTTATTTGCAGACTAGAAATCATGGGGCATGTGTCCAATTGATACATTTCCCTTCAAACAGCAGATCCAACACTGAAGTGGGATGCAAATTTAATTATTCCACATGTACAGAACAGAAACAGAATCTCATTGTTAAATTTGTTCTCCTATGTTGGAAAGATTAAAAACAAAAGACGTGGAAGTGGTTTGTGTGAGCGGAATATATTTTGGTTCATATAAATGTGAGGCAACGAAATAAGGGCAACAGAGGGCTTATTTCTATCACATGGAATTATTATTTCTAAATATTTCTTCTCAGAAATCTTTGCTCCTCACCTGTGCATCCCAAAAGAGACTTTAATCCCCTTCTCTGTGGCGATTTCTCCAAATAATCCCCTTCGAACACCTTATCCTCCAGCCAAGCCCATCTATTTACTTTTTAAAATTAATTTTGGAATAAAATGGAGGTATAATTAAGTAGAACATAAATATGAGTCTAGTGATTAAGAGCCTCTGTGGCTGACTACTTAGAATCAAAACTTGGCGTTATATGTTAATAGTTATATAACCTTGGGCAAGTTACTTGACTTCTTTATGCTGCTGTCTCTTGCTCCATAAAATGGGGACAATGATGGTACCCATATCCTGGGGTTTTTGTGAAGACAAAATGAATCAGTACAAGAACTGTGCCTACAACAATGCGCAGAACTTGGTAAGCACTCAATAAATTGCAGTTATTTTGAGAATACATCCTATAATTACTTCCTTTTCCTCTTCAGCATATCCTTCAAGACTCAACTCAGATGTTGCCTATGCTATAAATCCATTCTTCTATCCAATAGTTCTCATCTCTAAAATTCCCACAACACATTATATTCTTTCTACCCAAATCCCCTGGAGCAAAGAAAAGGGATCCTTTTACTCTCTTATAGGCTAGGGATAAAGTGCTTGCTGATCACTCAAGTGAATAAAAGGACAAGGAGTGTTTTAATTTGAACCCTTGAGGGCTTACTATGTACCCAGACCCAGTGCCAAGATTATCTTCATTTGATCTTTGCAACATTTGTCGGAGGTAGGTTTTATTATTTGCATTACACAGATAAGGAAATGGAAAGTCCAAGTCTGACAAGTTTAATAACCTTGCACAAGGACACAAAGGCAGTAAGAGGCAGTATGGGAATTTGATGCTATATATCTCTGTCTGGCTAACTCCAAAGTTCGTATTTGTAACTGCTAAGCAATACTGCCCTATGGACCCCCAGCCTTGGGAAAGGACAACCCATGAAGTGTTTCTATATGAAATTTGAGTTTCAAATTTATTGGATTTCTTACAGGTGCACTTTTTCTGTTAACGAGAAATGCTATCGATCAGAAACTTAGAGTTTCCCTGATGAGTGCTAAATTGAGATGGAGGGAGGAAGAATAGAGAGTAACATTCTTCTTCACCCTCCTCCTCGAGCTGTGTCTATCTCTGGGAGAGGGATTGACTTCTTGATTGCTCAAGGCCCCCCTCTTCCAGCTGCTGCTGGTTTCTTGAGCCTTATTATCAAGCCACCCCTCCTTTTCTTCTCTCCTCAAGCCAAGAGACCTTTACAAAATTCTTTGTATGTTCACTCACCTTTAAGTTTCTTTGGCCATACTCCCCCCAGTCCTCACCTCACTTCAAAATTCTTGCCTAACCAAATCTCATCCTAGCCAACCCTTCCTCTGGGAAGACTCTGTGATCAGTCCATGGATCACACTGCATCGCATTTGCCCATTTATTTTTCATTATCCCCTCACAAGCCTGTATTCTCACTGAGAGTAGGGGTTTTTCTACTTTATTCACAATTAATTCCCCAAACAGACCAGCTACCTATAGGGAATTAAGAAAGAGAAAGAGGTAAAGAGAGGAGAGGGAAGGACCTGAGATGATGGAGAATGGAAAGAAAAGATAATTAGAACTCAGATTCCTGACTCCTGTTCCAGAGCATACATTTTTCTCGACAGGACACTTCCAGAAATTTTTAAAACAAAAGAAAATAGAAGAAAATATCTTTTCCAGGTTATCTGAGCCTTATTAGTGTTTGCCTCAAGCTTTTAGGAGGCAGTTAAGTTCTTCCTCCTCCAGCCTACACCATCCTCCCTCCCCTCCCCAAACAGCATATAAAGGAGAAATAATTTCAGACTGAGATTACCTGGAGAAAGGGACCAGGCCGTTTAGAAATAAGACCCTCTTCCAGTAATGTGGATAGAAACTTGGCCTTCCTTCCTTCCTTCCCTTTTTATAGCTGACTTGCCCTCATTCTAGGCCCAGTGCTTCTTAAACTTTAGTATGCATAAGAATCACCTGGAGAGCTTGTTAAAACACCTTCCTAGTGCCCAGCCTTCAAATTAGATTCTAATTCAGTAGGCCCGAGGTAGGGCCATCATGTGCATTTCTAAAAGCTCCCAGGTAATACTGATACTCCTGTCCTGCAGAGAACCTTCTAGTAGCACTGGTCTAGTTTAGCCAGTGGATCACAGGGTCACCAGTTACTAGCAGGGTGGCATTGTAATAACATGAGAGTGAGCTGTGGACCAATCTTAATGTTTTTGCTTTCTTTCTTTCTTTTCTTTCTTTCTTTCCTTCCTCCCTCCCTCCCTCCCTCCCTCCCTCCCTCCCTCCCTTCCTTCCTTCCTTTCTCTTTCTGGCTGCGGGTCAGAAGAAAGTGGGTCTTCATTTCTGTGTGCAGCTTTCTCTAGTTGCGGCGAGCAGGGGCTACTCTTCGTTGCAGGGCGCGGGCTTCTCACTGCAGTGGGTTCTCTTGTTGCGGAGCACGGGCTCTAGGCATGTGGGTTTCAGTAGTTGTGGCTCTTGGGCTCAGTAGTTGTGGCTATTGGGTTCTAGAGTGCAGGCTCAGTAGTTGTGGTGCACGGGCTTAGTTGCTCCACAGCATGTGGGATCTTCCCAGACCAGGGCTCAAACCCGTGTCCCCTGCATTGGCAGGCAGATTCTTAACCACTGCACCACCAGGGGAGTCCCCAATCTTAATGTTTTTGGTCCTTGAGAATTTCATTGATGTTTTGAGCCATTTGAGATCCCTAGTGAACACTATAAAGGGGGGTTAATTTCATAGTTTTGAGAGAATGATGGAAGCATATTTCCTTTCAAGAGATCTCGGCAGTACACTGTCATTCTGATAGGACTAAACTACACGGTTCTAGCACAAAGTAGCGTTCAAGGTAAACTGGTTTCTGCATCAGACAGACTTGTGTTTGAATCCCATTTCTTCTTCATTCTAGCCATATCTTTATATTTTCCATTTTCTCTCACGCAAAATTATTATAATTATATATAACTCATAGGTACTGCGGTACATGGTAATCACTATAAATGCCTCTTACCAATGTTAATAACCACCAAAAACAGCAATAAGATAAATATTATTATTCCCCCTTTACTGATGAAGATGCTGAAGTTTAGACACTCATTTAAGGTCACAAAGCCAGAGTGTTAAAAATCAGGATTGATGCATGGGTCTGCCTGATCCCAAATCCTTTGCCTTTAACCACTAGGCTACAGTGAATGGACTCTTTGGCATTTAGTTGATGTGATTTTAGGGATACCTACAAAACCTAAAAATAAACAGTTCTGTGTATGCAACCCTGCTACTCCTCGACCCACAGTGGGAATCCCAACCCCATACTTGGGCACAGTCTTTGGCACTGGGAGGCTCAGGGACGCCACCTCTTCACTGTATAGCTCCTCTGCACCAGAACAAAGGTGGCAGCTGAAAATCATGTATCCGTTCAGGATAATAGTGTCTCCACTTAGCACAGGCAAGTGATACTTCATTGTCTCTGTCAAATAAAACCCATCCTTAGCTCAAGCCATTCCCTTCAGAATCCATAGCTTCCATTCCTCCACGCTGAGCTCAGTTAGATTAACATTAATGATGTTTCCTCTCAGATGGATCCCAGAGCACTGGACCCTGCCAAGTCATTTTCCACCCAGAATGATTCTTGCCCTGGCCTCTTGCTTGCAATGTGGCCCTTTCTCAGTTTGGAAGCAGCAGCTGTTTAAAAGACGCTCACCCACTTAGATTTGGAATGGAGGTCTTTAAAAATGCAGAGAGAGTCTGGTACACCGAGAATGAGAGCAGAGCACTGCAGATACATCGTGATGAATTCTAGAGTGGAGAGCATAGACCTGGTAGGGAAAAACTGCCACAGGCCTTGATAGTTGACTTCAAGTGATGAAGACAGAGATTTATATTACTTTTTCCAGGAATGGGTACCAGTATTTAAAATAATCTTAACTACTTTTTTCTCTTATCACAAATCAAAAATTGCAACAGATATAACCAAAAGTAAAATTCTACATGTCCTAACTTCTTTTCTCCATTCCAGAGATCATCATTGTTTACAGTGTCTGTGTATCCTACCTAGAATTTGTATAAATACCAAGGTGTTTAATATAAATATTTGCCATTTTGAAATCACAAAGGGCATTACATGATATTTTGTATATTGTTTTAACATTTTTCTTGTATAATGTGCATGCAGAAAAAAATATATATAAAGCACGTATTTTAAGTTTAGAACTCTGATTTTTTTATAAGCTGAATGCTAAGATGTAACAAGCTGGACCCAGACCAAGAAATAAAACAGAATCCCTGAAGTTCCCTTCTGCACCGTGCTTTTTCATGTAATAAAACAACTTGGTGATCTCTCCATTTCAGCATATATAGATCTACCATTTTCTTTTAATAGTTATAGAGTATTTGTATGAAAAAGTCATCATTTATTTAATGAATTGTCTACTAATAGACATTTAGGCTATTTCCAGTTTTGCTCTGTAAATACTATCATGGACATTCTTCTAAGTATATCTTTGCACACTCCTAAGAAGTACTCTTTAGAATATATTCTTGAAAAAGAATTGCAATAACAAAGAGTATCTACATTTGAATAGTTAAGAATGTCTTAAAATTGCCCTGCAAGAGGGTTACACTAATCTACACTCTTACACTAGTACCAAATTTAGAAAAATGTATTTTTTTAAAGAACTACTTGCTGAGTAAATATTATTTAGAATATACTGATAAACAAAAATAAAAATTACCAGCTGTCTTATTACCTAGAGATAACTTATTATTTTTATAAACACGTGAAATACTTGTCTTAGATTCAAATGAGAAGAAAGGGGTTTGATCTTAAAGGGAGCGACCCTTTCGAGAGACCCTCAGGAAGAGACAGATCTGCCTAATACAAGCTGATGTTCTAAAAGAGAAAGCTTCTCTCTTTCAGTTTAGCAACAAACTTATCCACTGCATCATTTTGGCAGCTCCTGAGGCCTCTTCTCCTCTCTCTTTAGACTAACATACTAGTGGTCTGGGAGGAAAGGAAGGACAGTACACTCTTCCACAGGAGAGGAGGCCCAGGTAGCTGGCTAACCGGGCATTTGGGCTTGTTGTGCTTCCCGTGAAGATGATGGATAGTTATTACGGAATCCATTCTTTGGAGTCCAGGTTCTCTGATAAAAGAAATAGATTCCTTATACACTGTCACCGAGAGGCCAACTCCTTTTTTTATCTCTCCATGCATTTCTCACTGCTGACCATCATTGAATAATATACTCCATATATAAGGGAAAAAAATGTTCAGAAAAGAGTCTCCATGAGGGATGAGATGTCACTAAACATAGCATCAGATACAGTAGAAACACTCCTGCTGTATCCATCTCCCTCTCCCTTGCTGTTGGTTTTGGTTCTACCTGTGGCATCATATTTCTAAGCAAGCAACTTGAACAATTCTTCTGGGAGTATTTTCTATCTGCTCGCTACCTTCTGCCTTAGGATTCCTGGCAAAAAGAACCCAGCACAACAGAGGTTTTCAGAACTGCATGGGATCTTACAGGTGTCAGGATTCCCCAAAACCTAAACATCATTTGTGGACCATGCTTAAATGGTTGCTTCTAAAGAACTAGTTTCTGCTGGTATACATTTCATGCCTTCCTACCACACTAAAACACTCTTAGTCTACCCTAGATGACAATTTAAATCTTAGATTTTCCTTCTCCCCTAGACTAGAATCTGTGTATCTTTACCTTGTTTGCAGCCAAAATCTCAGAGCCTAAAGCAGTTTCTGGCACAAAGCAGTCATCCTCTAAATTTCTGCTGAGTAAATAAATGAAAGAACTAACACAACCTTACCTCTCTGCTAGACCAGACCAAAATCCATTCCTTCTCTTAATTTGCAAACATTATGAATTATCAAATCTACTCTATTTCACTGTTCTTTCTCGCCTGTTGGGTATTTGGCCACTATCATTTCAGGCAATATTTTAGTTATCCTTGTGTAACTTCATAACGGTTATAGAAGGAGCTAGTTAGAAACACCACGGTCAAGCCAGGTTAGATGCAGTGAATAGAGACTAGAGATGACATTCAAAGGCCTATAGAGTTGGATTCAGCTTCTGGTGCTAGAAGAAAAAGCAGGCAAGGGGTAGATGGAGGTATGAAGCGAAGCCTGAGTATGGCCATAGTTTACACCTGGGCTGCCCAGCAGGTGTTAACGGGCAGGCAGAATGCAATGTCAGGACGGGATTTGATTTCAAATGGAGATCCTACTGAGCCGATGATGAGATGGAGGTAAAAATTTCCATGGGTATGCAGTATGAACCAGTATGGCCTCAGGTTCAGGAAAAGGCCTCCAATTCTGTTAGGTTCAGAAAGAGAAAGGTAGAACCCTATACTGAGAGGAGACTTCGGATGCTTGGAACTTGTTCTTGGCTGGGATTCAAACACTGACAATCGAGACCTGGATGCTGGAAGCAAAACAGGGGTGAAGGATTGGGCTTGCTCAGATCAAGGTAGAATCTCAGTTACTGGAATGGGGATTTGGAGTGCAAGACTGAGTCCTAGGCCCCAGCAGAGCTGTTGTTATAGCAGGGGTGAAGTCTACCCAGCAAGCAGCATTAGAAAGTGAGCTCTAATAGTCTGCAAAGGTCCTCTAGTTCTGTTTGTGTAAAGTCTATACTGACAGGACTTACAAGGAATTTCATGTTTTGGTCTGCTGTCACTACTCCAGCCTCACCTCCTGACGTTTTTCTCATCATACCTGTCTCAGCCAGCTCAGGTTACTGTAACAAATACCATATACTGGGTGGCTTAAACAACAATTTCTCGCAGTTCTGGAGGCTGGAAGTCCAAGATGGGGGGGGCAACATGATCAGGTTCTGGTGAGAGCCCTCTTCCTGGCTTGTAGGCTGCTGCCTTCTTGCTGTATCCTCAAATGGCAGAAAGAGAGAGCTCACTCTGGTCTCTTCATCTTCTTCTAAGGGTCCTAATCCCATCATGTCTCCATGATGGTCCTAGTCTCCATCATGGAGACTCTACCCTCATGACCTCATCTAAACTTAATTACCTCCCAAAGGGACCACCTCCAAATACTGTCACACTGGGCATTAGGGCTTCAAGATATAAATTTTAGCAGGACAGAAACACTCAGTCCACAGCAGTCCCATATAGTACCGCCAGAAAGAACCTACTTTCTTTTCTTAAATGTGCCATAGGGTCTGGACATACTGTTCCCTTTACCTGGAATGCTTTTCCATACCCTGTTTGTCTGGCTAACTCATGCTCATACTTTAGGCCTCTGGCTAGAAGACACTGCCTCTAGGAAGCCTTAATTATTTCTGCATTTGACCAAGATACTCCTTTCTGTGGCCCCATAACTCACTACCCTTGCTCTTCCATTACTTGTATCCCCTGATATGGCAATTTTGTGCTTACTCTTCTCTTTCCCTCCCTCCCTAAACTGAATGCTAATTAATAGCAGAGAATGTGCCCACCTTAGTCATCACTGAATCCTTGAGCATCCAGCATCCAGCACAATTTTTCTTCCATGTAGTAAACATTCACTATTTGTTCAACAGCTGAATACACAAATTTCAAAAATGTCGGTTTTGGTTTATTCATTTTTAATAAGGTACATTAAATGCCTCTCAACTACCCTGGTATTTCCATTATAAATTATGATGGACATTTCTATTTATTTTAAACCAGGAATAAGCCAAACTCGTAGGAGACTATGGCTAGTTTATACATTGGACCAATCTTAAATCAGTACCTTAATGTAACATTTTAAGTAAAAGAAGTTCTAGGTTGGAAGTGAGGTGACTTGAGTTTGCATAACAGATCTATCACTCAAATTCTGTGATTCAATAACTGTAGTTTAAGATTATTCTTTCTACCCAGTGAGTATCAAGTAGACTGTGAATATTAGCAATGTCACCAGCTCAGATCATTGTGACTCAGAAGACTAGAAAAGTTTATTCACCTGCCCAAGTGGGTATGGGGGCTTCTGAAGTCCTATCCGTCACCAGTGTTGATTGGACTGAATTTTGTACAGTGACTCTTTTCCTATATTTGTTTCCCCTCTCTCTATGAAGAAGACATTCATGGATTTCTTTCTCCCTCTCTCTCTCTCTCTCTCTGTCTCTCTCTCTCTCTCTCTCATTTTGCCTTTCTCTCTTCCACCTACCGACCCCGACTCTCATCATCTCGACTGCAGTATTAACTGGCACTTGTCCAATTAAAGGGCTCATGGACCTTCGTATTTCATGGTTGCTAAACAGCAGTCAGACTGGCAGGCCCAAGAAGAGCTGCAGTCCCTCAGACACTGGCTGTGTGAGTTAACAGGAAAAGATGAACAATAAAAAAGGAATTGTGAGAGAGATCAGTAGGCGCACATTGGCCCCACGTGTCCACATGCATCTTTCTACAGTAGCAGATGACTGCAGCTATCATTACTGCAGTATTAATTTCTCTCCCTCTCGTCCTTCAAATACCTGGCTACAATCAGGAGTCTATTCGACTCTGGCATTTAAAGTCCCCTTAATTCTCTCTGGATCAGATTTCTGGTCTTTTCTCTCATTGTCTCACTACAAGCCAGAGGCTGCTTTTTTCTTTAACTGACTGACTACAGGCCTAAAATATTGTAAGATGGTTGTATCATCGATTGGGGTGGGGGTGGTGGGGGTGGTGGTGGGAGATGGTCTTGATGACTTTTAAATTTTATTCTAATTCTGGGTTTCAAAATTTCCATGGTTAAACAAATGCATTGTCTTTCTTCTCTAAGACTGAAAAGTTGCTCTTGTCCTCATAAATATTTATTTACTCAACAAATTTTTACTGCACATGTTATGCCAGGTATTGGTTTATGCTTTTGGTTTTATTGATCATGGCCACCTTTCATGTTAATTTTAGACAGACTCTCTGTGGTGATTTGTGCCAGGCACCACACCTCGCTACTGCAGCCACTGTCTCTGAGCCTCTAAATTCAGTACTTATTTATCGACATGTTTCTCAAAACGTGATGCACAACTATCTGACTCAGAGAAGCCACTAGAGTATAGTAAGTGGTTAAGAACCTAGCTTCTGGAGTTGGATCTGCCTTGGCTACCTACCAGCTATGAAACACTGAGCAAAGCACTCAACCATTTAGAACAATGCCTGGTAAAGTAAGTCCTGAATAAATGTTAACTGTCAGAATCACACAGAGGTTCTGTGAAAATGCAGGCTCAGAGATGTTTACTTGATGGAATAAATGTCTGTATTTATTTCAAGGATAATTCTTGTTTACTGAAACTTGTACAATCACTGAATTGTATACCCTCCCTCCAGTTTCCTCATTCTCCTTCTCATACCCCATCAATAACTGAGTTCAAAACTGGGTTCAAATCCCATTCTTGTTGAGAGTTCTGCACCCAATGTGGGTGGGGATCCCCCATACTGCCAAGCAATTCTGGGACACCAACTTAGTGTCCTATAATCCAACTCAATTCTGACACTATCTACCTGGAGAGAGCAACAGATTCCATGGGTTAAGGGCTCAGTCCCACAAGAACACATTTGTCTTCAGTTGTAAATCCCAAGTCCAAGTCGTTACCTGTACTTCTGATAAACTGGCTATAAATCAGTTTCCCATGACCCCTTCTCCTTGGGTTTGATTAATTTGCTAGAGCAGCTCAAAGAACTCAGGAAACCAGATTACTCACTAGATTACTGGTTTATTACAAAGAATAATAAAGGATATGAGTCAACAGCCAGATGAAGAGATACACAGGGTGAGGTTCTGAAAAACAGCTTCTGTCCTCATAGAGTTTGGCGTCCAGCTCATTGACACATGGAAGTACCCTTGCTCACCAACCTGGAAGCTATACTAACCCCCTCCTTTAGGATATTATGAAGGTTTTGTGACATAGACATGATTGATCAAATCATTGACCACTGGCAATTGATTTAACCTTCAGCTTCTCTAACTCCCACAGAAATCAGGGGCTGGAACTGAAAGTTTCACCTTTCTAGTCAAGTTGGGTTCCCCTGGCAACTAGCCCCCATCCTAAGATGCTTTCCAAAAGTCGGCTCTTTAATATAAACTGGGTTGTGGTGGGAAAGGGGCTTGTTATAAATAACAAGACACCCATTTCACCTTTATGGCTTGGAAGCAACTTCAGGAACTGAGGACAAGAGCCTAAATATTATAACAAAAAATGCTTCCATTATTCAGGAAAATCCAAGGGTTTTGGGAGCTGTGAGCCAGGAACCATGGAAGAAGACCAAATATATACGAGAAATACATTTTGGTCATCTGAATGACTAAATTCACATCTCATTTTCACATTCACAATATTGCACTTGTCTTTTCCAAGATGTATCATTCAGGCAAGTTGCTTTAACTCTCTGAACTTCAATTATTTCACACACACACAAAAAGAGGCAATATTTTCGATGTCCCTGGTAATGATTAAGGAAGGAAAGATTAAGTAACATAGAATACACAATAAAATTATAGCTATTGAACCGAGCATCACGCTATGGGGACCTACCACGTACAAAAGCCCCTTTGTGTCCCCTGTTTCTTGTTTGTAGGCAAAGGCTTTAGTCTCCTAGGCCTTCCCTAAATTCCAAAGAGCAGACTCAAGCAGTTACTAACATTATTTTTTCTCAATTTTCTCTCTTTGACCCTACCTTGTTCTATCCAAAAGATATCAACGGACTAGGAATAAGTGGTGAACAAGACAGTAAAGGTCACTGCCACAGTGCCACTTAATTTTAATGGGGGAATGCAGATTAAAATTTAGGAAGAAAAAACCCACAGTCATAATTGATTTTCATAAATGCTATGAAGAATGACATAATATTTAGTTGAAGGAACAGAAAAAGGAACTAAAAATGTTTATCTGAAAAATAAAAAAAATGGTGTTTAGAGACTTGGGGTCCACTTCTAACTCCAAAGCTACTCATGTGCTATTAATAAACACTTAAACACAGAATGCTATAATGTCTTCATAGACCCACAATGTGCATCCAAGTCCCTGGACTTAAGATTAAGAATACCCCATTTAAAGCAATGGTGGGAGCTTTGGAAACATGATGTCTTCCAGGACCAATGTCCATGATAGTCAATGTAGGCAAATTCCCTCTGATTTAGATATGTTTGCTGTGATATTAACATCCTCATCATTTTCTTCCAAAAAATTATAAAATCTTCCCACTCACAGCACTCCTTACAGGAATAACCCCAGAATACTCCTTTTGAGGACACAGTACACTATTCTCTTACTGCAGAACCCTGCTCACTAGGATTACATTTAATTGTTCAGAGTTTGGTACTTGTCTATTAAAACTGCTGATACACAGACTAGTCAGCATCCCATGAAGTGGTCTGGTATAAAACATAAGCTAGACAAATTAGAAGTCCACTCTAAGAAATCTGAACCAGAAAACACTTAGAGAATGATGTTGATAACTGTGGGGAAGCTAAGATGGAAGAGTTCAGAGTCCATAAAGTAGAGTAGGGTAAGCCGTGGGAGATTCTGAGAAAGGCATGTGATGAGGATGCAAGTGCTACGAGTAAGCAAATATTATGAGAGCAAAAACAGAGTAGAGATGCAGTGCCACCACCGGGGGAGAGCGGCAGCAGGAGACCTTCAAGATGGTGAAGGAGTAAGATGTGGACATCACTTTCCTCCCCACAAATACATCAGAAATACATCTACACGTGGAAAAACTCCAATAGAACACATACTGAACACAGGCAGAAGACCCCAGACTTCCGAAAAGGCAAGAAGCTCCCCACATACCTGGCCATGTGGCTGACAGGGTCTTGGTGCTCCGACCAGGTGTAAAGCCTGTGCCACTAAGGTGGGAGAGCTGAGTTCAGAACATTGGTCCACCAGAGACTTCCCAGCTCCATATAATGACAAACGGTGAAACCTCTCCTAGAGATCTCCATCTCAACGCTAAGACCCAGCTCCACTCAACAAAGAGCAAGCGACAGTGCCACACACCCTATGCCAAACAACTAACAAGACAGGAACACAACCCCACCCATTAGCAGAGAGGCTGCCTAAAGTCATACTGACTTCATAGACACCCCAAAACACATCATCAGACACAGTCCTGCCCACAAGAAAGAAAAGATCCACCCGCACCCACCAGAACACAGGCATAAGTCCCCTCCACCAGGAAGCCTACACAACCAGCTGAACCAATCCTTGCCACTGGGGGCACACACCAAAAACAATGGGAACAGTGAACCTGCAGCCTGTGAAAAGGAGACCCCAAACACGGTAAGTTAAGCAAAATGAGAAGACACAGAAACACATAGCAGAAGGAACAAGGTAAAAACCCACCAGACCAAACAAATGAAGGGGAAATAGGCATTCTACCTGCAAACAATTCAGAGTAATGACAGTAAAGATCATCCAAAATCTTGGAAATCGAATGGAGAAAATATAAGAATCGTTTAACAAGGACGTGGAAGAATGAAAGAACAAACAAACAATGATGAACAACACAATAAATGCAATTAAAAATTCTCTAGAAGGACTCAATAGCAGAATAACTGAGGCAGAAGAACGGATAAGTGACCTAGAACATAAAATAGCGGAAATAACTACCACAGAGCAGAATAAAGAAAAAAGAATGAAAAGAATTGAGGACAGTCTCAGAGACCTCTGGGACAACATTAAACACACCAACATTTGAATTATACGGGTCCCAGAAGAAGAAGAGAAAAAGAAAGGGACTGAGAAAATATTTGAAGAGATTATAGTTGAAAACTTCCCTAATTATTGGAAAGGCAATAGTCAATCAAGTCCAGGAAGCACAGAGAGTCCCATACAGGATAAATCCATGGAGAAACACGCCAAGACCCACATTAATCAAACTATCAAAAATTAAAAACAAAGAAAAAATTTTAGAATCAGCAAGGGAAAAACAACAAATAACATCCAAGGGAATCCCCATAAGGTTAACAGCTGATCTTTCAGCAGAAACTCTGCAAGCCAGAAGGGAGTGGCAGGACATATTTGAGGTGATGAAAGGCAAAAAACTAAAACTAAGATTACTCTACCCAGCGAGGATCTCATTCAGATTAAACAGAGGAATTAAAACCTTTACAGACAAGCAAAAGTTAAGACAATTCAGCACCACCAAGCCAGCTTTACAATGAATGCTAAACGAACTTCTCTAGGTAAGAAACACAAGAGAAGGAAAAGACCTACAATAACAAACCCAAAACAATTAAGAAAATAGTTCTAGAAACATACACATCGACAATTACCTTAAATGTAAATGGATTAAATGCTCCAGCCAAAAGACACAGACTAGCTGAATAGATACAGAAACAAGACCCGTATGCATGCTGTCTACAAGAGATCCACTTCAGACCTAGGGACACATACAGACTGAAAGTGAGGGGATGGAAAAAAGATATTCCATGCAAATGGAAAGCAAAAGAAAGCTGGAGTAGTAATTCTCACTTCAGACAAAATAGACTTTAAAATAAAGACTATTACAAGAGAAAAAAAGGACAAACATAATATCAAGGGCTCAATTCAAGAAGAAGATATAACAATTGTAACTATTTATGCAACCAATAGAGGAGCACCTCAATAGATAAGGCAAATGCTAACAGCTATAAAAGGAGAAATCAACAGTAACACAATCATAGAAGGGGACTTTAATACCCTACTTCCACCAATGGACAGATCATCCAAAATATAAATAAATAAGGAAACACAAGCTTTAAATAATACATTAAACAAGATGGACTTACTTGATATTTATAGGACATTCCATCCAAAAACAACAGAATACACTTTCTTCTCAAATGCTCATGGAACATTCTCCAGGATAGATCATATTTTGGGTCACAAATCAAGCCTTGATAAATTTAAGACAACTGAAATCATATCAAGTATCTTTCCTAACCACAATGCTATGAGACTAGATACCACAGGAAAAATCTGTGAAAAATACAAACACATGGAGGCTAAACAATACACTACTTAAAAACCAAGAGATCACTGAAGAAATCAAATAAGAAATCAAAAAATACCTAGAAACAAATAACAATGAAAACATGACAACCCAAACCCTATGGGATTTAGCAAAAGCAGTTCTAAGAAGGAAGTTTATAGCCATACAATCCTACCTCAAGAAACAAGAAACACCTCAAATAAACAACCTAACCTTACACCTAAAGGAACTAGAGAAAGAAGAACAAAAAAAAAAAAAAACACAAAGTTAGCAGAAGGAAAGAAATCATAAAGATCAGATTAGAAATAAATGAAAAAGAAATGAAGGAAACAATAGCAAAGATCAATAAAACTAAAAGCTGGTTCTTTGAGAAGATAAACAAAATTGATAAACCATTAGCCAGACTCATCAAGAAAAAAAGGGACAAGACTCAAATCAATAGAAATAGAAATGAAAAAGGAGAAGTAACAACTGACACTGCAGAAATACAAAGGATCATGAGAGATTACTACAAGCAACTATATGCCAATAAAATGGACAACCTGGAAGAAACAGACAAATTCTTAGAAAAGCACAACCTTCTGAGACTGAACCAGGAAGAAACAGAAAATATAAATACACCAATCACAAGCTTGAAATTGAGACTGTGATTAAAAATCTTCCAACAAACAAAAGCCCAGGACCAGATGGCTTCACAGGCGAATTCTATCAAACATTCAGAGAAGAGCTAACACTTATCCTTCTCAAACTCTTCCAAAATATAGCAGAGGGAGGAAGACTCCCAAACTCATTCTACGAGGCCACCATCACCCTGATACCAAAACCAGACAAAGATGTCATGAAGAAAGAAAACTACAGGCCAATATCACTGATGAACATAGATGCAAAAATCCTCAACAAAATACTAGCAAACAGAATCCAAAAGCACATTAAAAGGATCATACACCATGATCAAGTGGGGTTTATCTGAGGAATGCAAGGATTCTTCAATATATGCAAATCAATCAATGTGATAAACCATATTAACAAACTGAAGGAGAAAAACCATATGATCATCTCAATACATGCAAGAAAAACTTTCAAAAAAATTTAACACCCATTTATGATAAAAACCCTCCAGAAAGTAGGCAGAGAGGGAACTTACCTCAACATAAAAAAGGCCATATATGACACACCCACAGCCAACTTCATTCTCAATGGTGAAAAACTGAAACCATTTCCACTAAGATCAGGAACAAGACAAGGTTGCCCCCTCTCACCATTATTATTCAACATACTTTTGGAAGTTTTAGCTACAGCAATCAGAGAAGAACAATAAATAAAAGGAATCCAAACCGGAAAAGAAGAAGTAAATCTGTCACTGTTTGCAGATGACATGATACTATACGTAGAGAATCCTAAAGATGCTACCAGAAACTAGTAGAGCTTATCAATGAATTTGGTAAAGTTGCAGGATACAAAATTAATAAACAGAAATTTCTTGCATTCTTATACACTAATGATGGAAAATCTGAAAGAGAAATTAAGGAAACACTTGCATTTATCACTGCAACAAAAAGAATAAAATACCAAGGAATACACCTACCTAAGGAGACAAAAGACCTGTAAGCAGAAAACTATAAGAAACTGATGAAAGAAATTAAAGATGAAATAAACAGATGGAGAGAGATATCATATTCCTGGATTGGAAGAATCAACATTGTGAAAATGAGTATACTACCCAAAGCAATCTACAGATTCAATGCAATCCCTATCAAACTACCAATGGCATTTTTCACAGAACTAGAACAAAAAATTTCACAATTTGTATGGAGACACAAAAGACTCCAAATAGCCAAACTAATCTTTAGAAAGAGAAATGGATCTGGAGGAATCAGGCTCCCAGACTTCATACTATACTACAAAGCTACAATAATCAAGACAGTATGGTACTGGCACAATAACAGAAATATAAATCAGTGGAACAGGATAGAAAGCCCAGAGATAAACCGATGCGCATATGGTCACCTCATCTTTGATAAAGGAGGCAAGAATATACAATGGAGAAAAGAGAGCCTTTTCAATAAGTGGTGTTGGGAAAACTGGACAGTTACATGTAAAAGAATGAAATTAGAACACTCCCTAAATAACTCTAAATGGATTAAAGACCTAAATGTAAGGGTAGACACCATAAAACTCTTAGAGGAAAACATAGGCAGAACACTCTATGACATAAATCACAGCAAGATCCTTTTTGACCCACCCCCTAGAGAAATGGAAATAAAAACAAAAATAAACAAATGGGACCTAATGATACTTAAAAGCTTTTGAACAGCAAAGGAAACCATAAGCAAGATGAAAAGATAACCCTCAGAATGGGAGAAAATATTTGCAAATGAAGCAACTGACAAAGAATTAATCTCTAAAATTTACAAGCAGCTCAATATCAAAAAAACAAGCAACGCAATCCAAAAATGGGCAGAAGACCTAAACAGACATTTCTCCAAAGAAGATATACAGATGCCAACAAACCCATGAAAGGATGCTCAACATCACTTATCATTAGAGAAATGCAAATCAAAACTACAATGAGGTAGCACGTCACAGCAGTCAGAATGGCCATCATCAGAAAAATCTACAAACAATAAATGCTGGAGAGGGTGTGGAGAAAAGGGAACCCTTTTGCACTGTTCGTGGGAATGTAAACTGATCCAGCCACTATGGAGAACAGTATGGAGGTTCCTTAAAAAACTAAAAATAGAACCACCATATGACCCAGCAATCCCACTACTGGGCATATACCCTGAGAAAACCATAATTCAAAAAGAGTCATATACCACAATGTTCACTGCAGCTCTATTTACAATAGCCAGGACATGGAAGCAACCTAAGTGTCCATCAGCAGATGAATGGATAAAGAAGTTGTGGCAAATATATACAATGAAATATTACTCAGCCATGAAAAGAAATGAAATTGAGTTATTCGTAGTGAGGTGGATGGACCTAGAGGCTGTCATACAGAGTGAAGTAAGTCAGAAAGAGAAAAACAAATACTGTATGCTAACACATATATGGTATGTAAAAAAAAAAATGGTTCTGAAGAACCTAGGGGCAGGACAGGAATAAAGTCACAGACATAGAGAATGGACTTGAGGACACGGGGAGGGGGAAGGGTAAGCTGGGACGAAGTGAGAGAGTGGCATGGACATATATACTACCAAATATAAAATAGATAGCTAGTGGGAAGCAGCCGCATAGCACAGGGAGATCAGCTTGGTGCTTTGTGACCACCTAGAGGGGTGGAATAGGGTGGGAGGGAGACGCAAGAGGGAGGAGATATGGGCATATATGTATATCTGATTCATTTTGTTATAAAGCAGAAACTAACACAGCATTGTAAAGCAATTATACTCAAATAAAGATGTGAAAATAAATAAATAAAAAAAATTGCAAACAGCCAAAAAAAAAAAAAAAAAGCAGAAAGTAATGGGCAATGAAGTCAGTCTTTAGTTAACTAAAAAAGGAAAGAGAAGTAGAGATCCAAAGAATACCGTAATTAGTCTAATTTTGGAAACCTAGAGTAAATACCTACTGGTGCTTGCTGCCAGATTCTCAAGAACTTTGTACTGGTTTCAATCTCTGAGAAGCTGAATGAAAACATGGCTGCCATGTCATAAGGGAATTCAAAAATCAATTTGAGACTAGGCTAGATAAACTTCTAGGTGTTTCCTAATTATGAGAGTTTATAATCAAGATTCCAAATTAATACACCCACACAGCTTACTGTCTATATCAACATACTTTACTAATTTGCTGTCTTCATCAACATAACTATTCCAAGAAACTGTTGCCCAGGAAGATAAAAATCACAAATAATTTTATCATTTATTCCAGGTTCTCTACCAAAATATTAAGTAAACATCAAATCAAAGTCTTCCATAGGATGAAATAAAAACTGAGTCCTCATGACTCTTCCAACCAAAGTGTCCACCAATCCTAGACCATTATATCAAAATCCTTACCCAGTCCTAGTTAAATTTCTTCATTAAAAGGCTCTAAAACCTCATAAAAATTCTAACTTTATCCTCCACACTACAAGACTACAAGTCTTCCGAGATGGTACATTCCCTTAACATAGCAAGAAAAAACTCAGCTTTTTCTTATCAACAGGTTGTTTTCTCTTTTAATTTCATGCGGCAATGAGTGAGACCAGCAAGGGCAAAAAAAAAAATCCCCATGTAACTTCCAGAACCTGAAAGCCTTATACTTTTCTTCACTTGCATTATGCATTTTCAGACTGTCAAGTGACCTGAATTAATCAGGATTGTATCCCTCTTCCCACCCATTCCCATTATTCTCTTTCCAGAATTCTTATGCCATGTCATTTCTCTCACTCCTTCCCTTTTAAAATGGAGGCACTTCTGTTCCCATTTCATTTTCTACAGGTCTCTGAACTATTCTGGGTGAGCCTCTTCTTCATCTTTGTAAATCTATCTCTATTTTATTTTCATTCCAAATTGTAAATATTTGAAATCTGTAATAGATCAAAGCTTTATTAAAATCCCTTTCAAATTATATTAACATGAGGCTGTGATGCCTGGAAAAGATGATGTGATTTTTCTTTTTCTGCTTGTCTGCGTGCGTGCAATGCGTGTGTGTGTGCGCGCACACAATGTCAAAAGAGAAAACACAGAAACATGTAAAACATCTACCAACATCAGTCCTTTCACCAAACAGCAACCAAATTAAAAAGAAAGCCATAGATAAATTCAGGTCCATATTTCAGAAGTGAATGAGGACCTCTTTATTTCCAATGCAATAGAAATGCAAAGAGGAGGAAATCAATGCAAACCAGTATGTCTTGGATCAGCACATTTTAAAACAAAATGTACCTCTGTATCTAAAAATCTGAGAGCCATGAATATTTAACAGAGAGAGAAAAGAATGATTTTGTCAGTGCGTAAAGCAAGTCCCAGGGAAGCTTAAATTCTGCTGCCTTCTATTAGCTTCTCTGCTTGGTAAACAAAATGAGTCATTCAGGGAAAGGAGAGGAAGGAGATAAGAACTGGGGGAGGCTGGTGAGAGGGGACTTCTGAGTCTTGGGAAGGGGAAGACTCAGGAATAGTAGTGGAGGGGAGAGAGGATGAAGTTTAATGCCAGCCGGTGGTCATGAGCTCTCTGGCTGGCGATAGAGCAGCTGGAGACAGTCCGTGAAGAGAATTTTCAAAATCCTGCCTGTTCTCGAAGCCTGAGGAAGCAGGGAGTGGCTATTGGATCTAAGGGATTGATCTGGCTACTCCAGGATGCAAGTCTTATCCAGTTAATCTCTTCAAGCCTCTCCTTCCTTACCTCTTAAAAGTAGCTCCCTGCTTTAGGAGAATATCTTGGGGATAAATGAGGCACATGAGCCCAAAATCCATGCTAAATATTTGATGGCTGTGTCTGAAGCCACACAAGGGAATATTTGAGCAGCTTACCAGCTTCATGGGGGGAAGATCCTTAATGTGGCATAATTCAGGACTTTTATTACAGCCCAACCCCTGTCATTATGACTGAAATAATGCTCCCAGGAGCTTGCCTGAAACCCACAAAACAACATCCTGTAGGCTAATGATATATTGATTCTTTGACTATGAAGTCTGCACAAAAGGAAAATGCTGATCAGTGGGCTGGGATAGTGTAAGTGGGTGTAGCTGAATTAAGCAAACTAATCAACAAATTCAGGTTGTCTTTCAGCCCACCCCCCACCCCACCCACCCCCACCCCCGCCATTATCCTGTTGAGCTTCAGACTGGCATTTTATTCCCTTTAACTTTTAACAGATGAATTCTGCAAGAGGGAACATAGTGTTGCATGAAATAAACTTTGGACTGGGAGTCCAAAGCCAGGGTTGTCATCCTAACTCTGCAATAAACACCACTCATGAATCTGAGTAAGGTACTTCTAATTCTTTTATTTTTAGAATGTCAGTTTTTCAGTCTGTAGAGAAAAAAAAAAAAAAAAACCTTCTACAGTTCTTTGTATAAGAGAGGGAGGAGGGAAGAGACCTTCATTATGGATAACACATATCACTTCCCTGTTTATGCTTTTTCTAACCACTCTGAGCTTAGAGCCTATATTTCAAGGCTATAAGCTTTGACTATAAGCTATAAGCCTTGCTGGAGGCTGTCACAGCCTGAATAACCATTAACTAATTAAGAGGGAGCAAATCAAGTTGTCAAAAACCTCTAAAACTAATAAGTCCTAGTAAATTGGAAGTTTTTTTTGTTTTTTGTTTTTTAATTTAAGTAGGTACACAGTAATCCCATCACTTCAAGGCCAGGCCTGCTTAGCACGAGGTATCAGCATATGACCCTTGAAAAGAAGATTTCTCATTAAATTCACCAGCCCTGAGGCCATTACTTCACTCAAAGCTGTACTTGGTGCCTTAATTTTGGATGAAAATGCAGATATTCAGAGGAAATAAGAAGACAGCATCCAGGCTGTTATCTAGGAGTCTCTTGAGCCCTCAGGCAATCAGTCTAGAAGAAAAAGTCTCTTATACAAAGGGACACTTGACATCCATCAATAATCCACCTAAACTGACTTTCCTCTTTATGGCTTCTTGGTGATCTCACCAGAGCAGAGGGGCCATCTATATGAAGGTTGACTTTGTACCAGCTGAAACACGGGAGCCACCCAGGAGCTACAGAATAACAGATGCTCAGGGACTGTCATATTAGAGATGGAGATGATTGGCAGAGGAGCATCTTACTAGGACCATATTTGCAAGCAAGACCCAATGTCTTGCTGAATGGAATCATTCAGCAAATAGGTATGGAGTTTCTACTCTGCACTCACACTTGTACCTGAGCACAGAGGATAAAGAGTTGAAAAGACAGGTCCCCTCCACTCAAGTACCTTATCATAGCATCTAGTGGACATATAGAAATGTTAACAATCCCCGACCGTAGATGGTTAATAAACATCGAAAGCATATCTACCCCTCTCGTTGCATAAAGTAATAAGGAAAGACATCACAAAAGAGACAATATCGAAGCCAAGACTTTAAGGATGAGTAGGATTTATGAGTGTAAAGAAACAGAGGCAAGGCCATTCCAGACAGAGGAAATATTACTTGCAATAGCAAGGTCTGTAAAATAATGATTTTTTTTTTTTTTTAAAGAAGTTTGGAATGAAGAGGCACTGTTGAGATACTTGTCTGCCCGACAAAAATACCCACCGTTTTACACCACTGTTTAGGGAAGCCGATATCAAATACTGAGCAGGTGCACGGCCTGACTGACTGCGAATACGAAACGTCACTCTAGCGGTTGTCGGGGGACTGGATAACGAATTGTCAAGTTCCGGTTCAAGATGGCGACCGGCGAGGAACTGAAACGCACCTCCTCCCACAAACACACCAAATGCACAGCTACATAGGGAACAACTTCCTCTGAAAACAACTTGAAAACTGTCTGAGCGACTCCTGCACAGCAGGCAAAGGAGAGAAGGCCCACAGCAAAGCAGGCGCGCGAGGCCGGGCCACAGTCACTCCAAGGCCATAAACCTCATCCCCGGCACGTCCCACAATCTGAGGCGAACACAAAAGCTGGCGCTTCGCCCTGAGGAGGATTTGAAGCCCACACTGGCCACCCCAACTTTTAAGACCTGCACCTCAGAGATGTGCTCCCAAAACATCTAGCTTGGAAAAGCAACAGGGCCCGTTTCCACAAGACCCACAGGACAGGGCTACTAGCAGTCTGAGGAGTGGTCGCGCGTTGCGTTCGGACTTACCCGCCTCAGGGCCCAGCACGGAGCAGCTGATGGAAGGACGCCAGACTTCGAGGGAAAGGCTCATTTGCTGGTCTTGGAGCATCAAACTGAAGGACAGGTGTCTGATTTGACACACATTTGGAGGCCAGCTGAGGTGTTCTGTGAGTGGAAGACAGGCAGACACCATCTTTGCACTCGTGTGGAGCACTGGAGACTGAGCGCCACGTTCGCAGTGGACTCTAGCCAGACTTCCGCGGGGCGACTTCCGTCCCGCGGGGCGATTTCCGCGGGGCGACTTCCGTCCCGCGGGGCGACTTCCGTCCCGCGGG
Organism: Aethalodelphis obliquidens; assembly: GCF_003676395.1. NCBI lineage: Eukaryota > Metazoa > Chordata > Mammalia > Artiodactyla > Delphinidae > Aethalodelphis > Aethalodelphis obliquidens. The sequence continues at coordinate 16,121,671 of NW_020837951.1, forward strand.
GCGACTTCCGCGAGGCTCCCGTGTGGAGCGGCGTGGGGCTTACACGCAGCTGCCGCCCTGAGACAGCTAGACATCTCCTGGCCCTGGTGGGCAGTGAGGCTGTTCACTCTTGGATTCCACAGAACTATCACCAACAGAAAAAGAGTTCTTAAAGGGCTGCCACCTTCAGGGCACAGCCAGAGGACCACAGGCCTATGTGAAAGCAGCTGCGGCGCAAGGGGCAGGCTTCTAATTAAACACACATCTCAGAGCTGCGTGTCACCCTGTCTGGAGCCCTTGGAGGGTGGGCACTGTCTCCAGAGCACCAGGACCTCCCAGCGGAGAACTTTTGCAGGCGTGTTGTGCTGTGGCCTCCACAGCTGCCGCCCAGGGGACTCCCACCCCTTGACCCCTTGATGGCCTGGCTCTGAATTGCCGGGAGGCTTGTGCGCCTGCATCCCTCAGACGGTAATAGAGAGATAGTTCCTGGCCGACTGCCACCTCAGGGCACTGCATGGACAATGGACGGAATCACACCCCCGGTCTTTCTGTAAAGGAGGCCTGATTGCTTGTCCTGGAACTTCTGCCTGAGCGACGGGCTCCACGTTTGGCCACGTATCTAGAGGCTCTGGAAGGTAAGCTTGTGTATTTGCACTTTTCTTCTGCCTCCCTACAGCTTGCTGGTATCTCCTAGACAGGAGCCTATACACTCGTTTGGAGCTCTGATTTTTATGAATACTGCCCAGTGGACACCCCTATATCACCTGGCTCTGATAGCCAGGGGGGCTTAAGCTTGTGGTCCCAGAGGACTGTATATAGTTGCATACTTTAAAACTACTTTGTAGGACAGTCTCTCCATCCATACAGAGTGAAGGAAGTCAGAAAGAGAAAAACAAGTATGTATAATGTGGCTCATGTTTGGAATCTAGAAAAATGGTACAGATGAGCTTATTTGCAAAGCAGAAATAGAGACACAGATGTAGAGAATAAACTTACGGATACCAAGGGGGGAAGAGGGGGTGGGATGAATTGAGAGATTGGGATTGACATATATACAGTACTATGTATGAAATAGATAACTAATGAGAACCTACTGTATAGCACAGGGGACTACTCAACGCTCTGTGGTGGCCTAAATGGGAAGGAAATACAAAAAAGAGGGGATGTATGTATAAGTATAGCTGATTCACTCTGCTGTACAGCAGAAACTAACACAAAATTATAAAGCAACTATACCCTAATAAAAAGTAATATATATAAATAAAGAAATAAAAGCTGCTGCCTGAGGGTCTGGCTTCCAATCAGCCTGAATTGAGGTGCAGACTGAGATATTCCCCTTTCGTACACTGACAGGTCTTGGCACACCCTCGACTACTGGGAGCCATTAAAAATAAAATAGGCTGATTAGTTGTCTCTCAGGGTTTGAGAGACAACCAAGAGCTGGGGCAGGGTTGAATGTTTAGGTTCATCTCCTACATGAGGCCACTCTTTCAAGACTGGGAGAGGTGGCTGTTTTATCTAATGCACAGAAACGAAGGCAGAGGGTCAAACAAAATGAAGACACACAGGAATAAGCTCTAAACGAAAGAACAGAATAAAACCTTAGAATTGTCAGATCATGGGTAGCAGGGGTAGGGAGATGCTGTATAGGTAGGGAGGGTGAAAGGTGACACTGAAGCAGGATGGCAACGATTGGGACAGTATCATGTAACAGGTACTTAAGTGGTGGAATTAGCATTGAAATTTGTTATTGGCATGGTGAAGTGGATGAGGAAGATCAAAAGACATCTTAACTATATTTGGGCTGTTAGTGAAACTTCCTCACTCAAGAGTAATTTTACCATTTTTGTAAGTGCCGATGCATGTGTTAACTCAGTTGATAGCACCACAAAGCTGTGACAGTCTACTGTGTTTTCAAGTTAGCAAGAACTGAATAGCAGGGAGCTTTTTCCTTTGCTTTGCTAATCAAGAGCCATTAAACTTCACTGTGCATTCTAAGCACAGTGTATGTATTTGGGGAAAAAAATGCTAAAAGGCCATGAGGCTCTGTCCAAACTCTGTGGTGGAACCTGTCAGCCTGTGTGGCCTGATTCTCTCGTCCAATGAGTCCGTTAAAGTGGGAACGCCAATTTTGGAAACTGTATTTTCAGGGTTTACAATATAGCTCAGAAAGAGGTCAAAATGGATGTTTTGATATCCATTTGGACTGGATAGAGCTCTCTCCAGGTTTCTTTGTGTTTTTTGAATGTGCACTAAAAGAGCTGAAGTTGCTGGGCAAGTAATGTGAAGATACAAACGTGTACTTGTGTGGAAGACAAAGGAAAGATCTGGGAGTCAAAATATATAACACATAATGAGACAAAATGATTAATGGATTATTTATTTATTCATTAACTAGATAAGTATTTATGGAATTTCAAACATTGCAAAATGTGCAGTGGGTATAATGGTAGAATTAACAGAGTCTGGAAGTGAATTTTAATACTCAGTGGTGAGTACTGTGATTGGATTATGAAGTGCTGTGGGAATGGATGCATCTAGCCATGAATTGTTTCCTCTTAGGCTCAGGGCTATTTACATCATTAGTAGAGGGACTAGGTAGGAAATGCACAGTAATTCATTTATCAACCAATATTTAATATTTACCCATGCTTCAGATATTGAGCTAGGTTTGGGATGGATTTAAGATTAATCAGATGCTCATCCTCTCTTAGACATTTATAGACCAGTCATGGTAAGATATAGACAGAAGTGACTTTGAAATTTAGAGTCCATACTAAGTACCTTGGCAGAAGAAGTACTTCAGGACTTGAGCAAAAGGAGTTGAGTCCAGTTAAGACATCTATCAAGAAAGTTTTCAATATTCAAGAAAACATTAATAAAAACAAAATAGGTTTGGAAACATAATAGAGGAATTGGACTTACTGTCACTTGTTGTGAGAAGGCCAGCCATTTGGTACCAAGTCTGGCCATTCACTCTTTTGTTTTGGGGTTTTTTTGTTTTTTGGCCACACTGCACAGCTTGTGGGATCTTAGTTCCCCGACCAGGGATCAAACTCATGCCCTTGGCAATGAAAGTTCAGAGTCTTAACCACTGGACTGCCAGGGAATTCCCCATTCACTCTTTTAAACATTTGACCTCAACTCTGTGCTCATTCTGCTTCCTTCCTTAAGTTACACCCTCATTGTCTCACTCCTGCACTGCTTCTCAGCAAACCACTCTGTCTTCTCTCTCAGGTCCTGTCTTATCAGTCTGGACTGCTATAACAAAGTACTATAGATTGAGTGGCTTATAAACCACAGAAATTTATTACTCACAGTTCTGGAGGTTGGAGGTCTAAGATCAGGGTGCCTCCATGGTCAGGTTCTGGTGAGGACCCTCCTCCCGGTTGCAGACTGCCAACCTCTCATTGAATCCTCACATGGTGGAGAGTAGAGAGAGAAAGCAAGATCTTTCATGACTCTAACAAGGACACTCATCCCTTCATGAGAGTTCTACCCCCGTGGCTCCATTTAATCTTATATTACCTCCCAAAGGGTCTACTTCCTTATACCATCACACTGGGGCGTAGGGTTTCATCATAGGCATTTTGGGGAGACACAAACATTCTGTACATAACAGGCCCCTCATAAGTTTCCTTCACACTGAGCAATCATTTGGCTCCCTAGGAAACCGGCTTCCATGTTCACTTACTGGTTTATCTCCAGTGCTTCCTTTGACTAAAGCAAGTGTGATCATCTGGTTCCAATAACCTCATCTCCCATCATGTCACCCTTAAAACCACAGTGCAACTATTTGAAAGTTTTTCTTTTTCTCTAAACTGCTGTCTTATAACTACATGCATTTTTAATGGACTGACCCCTCAGCCTAGAATTGACCCCTCACCCTGTGGACCAAGAAATATCTATTTATCCTCACAGGACCCAGCTTAATCAACCCCTTTTCTGTGATGTGATCTCTGAGTCTCAGTTTCCCCTTCATCCCTGTTTCTGTTACAGTACTTATCATTTTGGAATTATCCCTTTATAGACCCCCACTGAACTATAAGTTCTTAGAAAGAGAAACCATGTCTATATTTTGTATAATATTTAAAGAATCTGTTAATTTTGATCATTTAATTTTTGGTTTTCTAATAGTCTCTCTATATTTTTTGTAAAATAATAATTTATAGATTTTCAGTATCTCCAATTGTACCCTTGCTGTAATGGATATTGAACAAAAGATTACTGAGTGACCCATCAGAGCAAAGTGTAATGGTGAGTTAGAACTAACTTCATCCCCTAGTTCCATTACATATTCTCTGTGTAATTTTGCACAACTTTGTTGACTTGTTCAAGGTTTAGGTTCATTATCTATAAAATGAGGATAACAGTACTTAGCTCATTGTGAGGATTAAGTGAAATAATGATTGTAAAGTACTTGGCTCAATTCCTGGCATGTCTTATGCTCTTAATAAATTATTTACATTAAAACTATTGCCATTAATTACTGTTTTAACCCAAGCAAGGCTCATCATCCATAAACTTTATTTTCTCCCATCTTTTTAAATAAGAAGGGGCAATAAAAATTTCCATCTTGCCCTCTTTATAAGACTTAAGAAATTATCCAATTAAATATTATATCTTAGAATACTTAAAAAATATAACAAACCATATAATTGTTAATAGTAATTATTATATTTCTCAGAATCTTAGGTCACTTGGAAGAGATGAGGATGTCGCTATCAATTCTCTGTGACTAACATGAAAACTGTTCATAGGAAGTCAGAATGTTGTCATAGTTGATTCTGTTTTACCAAAGGTTAATAATTATAGGTAAGATTAATACAGTCAAAAGTTTCCTTTTAATCATGGCTCACATTATAAATCAGTTATTGCATCTTTCTCCTGTCCCGGTAACTTCCTAATGTGGGTAGAATTATTAGCTGCTGTTCTGCCTCAAAGTACACATTTGTACCATCATAATTAGTCTGGCCTGAAGTGATAGGATGATTAAGGGGTGGTTCTGTCAAGATTTTGTCATTCAAGATTTAAAAGCAACCAGTTCTTAATATCTTGCCCAGGTCATTGTAAAATCTTCAATAATACTGCAGTAGACAAAGGGGTACATATTATTCTTTTACCAAATTATTCAGGACTCTCAAACATTTAGCAAAAATACTAATTTATCCATTCAGAAGCTATTATCTCCCACAAGAGCCATAGCAGTTGGTGAAATAATAGAAACTTCTTCCATGAAGACTTTCTTAACCACTGTGGTCTACATCTTTTCTCTCTATTCCTGTTAAATTTACAGTGAATTCTACTCGGTTTCTCTCTTAATTGCATGCCTTGCAGTACAGTTGGAACTGCTCCTGGTGTGTATTCAGCTAGATAATTTACTAGCCAAAACAAATTAAAAATTATAAACCCTGGTTTCTTTATCTCTAAAATGAGGATAATAACCTTACCCTGCCTAGCCCCCACCAAAATTTATGTAGTTCAAATGATATATTGGATTTGAAAATAATTTGCAAAATGAAAATAATTATTCGATATTAATTAAATGTTGGTATCCCACAATTTAATTTTTAACTCTTGTTTTATACACTCTCTAAAAACTCCTATTCCTTCCCACAGCCTCAATTATTATTTTTTAGAGCTGATAATCCTGGAATCCATCTCTGTACCTCATCTCTCTCTTCATGATAGGGATATCCATATATCATGTCATATAATCTAAAATCTATCAAATTTAACATCTCCAGGTGTTTTGCACATCACTTTCTCTCCATATGTGTTTTTTTGTTTGTTTGTTTTATCTCAATGAGCAGTACTTCCAACCATCTGGTTACTGCAGCCATGAACCAGGTATACTTGATTTGTCCTTCATTCTTACTAACCATCACTTCTAACCACCCACTAAATCTGGTCAAATACCCCTCAAATTCACCTACTCCTTCAGTTCTGGATCACTATAATAATATTTAAAGAATCATAATAGAATCTTAAAAGAATCTCAAAGAATCTTTAAATAAGATTCTGACTGGCTTGAAGAAGCCTCCTAAATGGCTTCTCTAGTTCCTGACATCCTCCTCACACTGCTAGCGGGATCTTTATAAATAAAGCAAGGAGCCTACTCCTGCCTAATGCCTATAAATAACAGCCATTATTCCCAAGACAGTCTCCAAACTCAAGCATGGTTTACAAACCCTTTAGAGCAGTTCTTCTTAGATTTAATGTGTATACACATGACCTGGTCATCTTATTAAACTATAGTTTCTGATCCAGTGTGTCTAGGGTACAAGTCCAGGACTAGGGTGAGTTGAGCAACACTCCCTAGGTGGACAAGTTAAGGAGCCCTTATTGTCAAGGCTGTGCTAGTGCCAGCCCCATACTTTGCATGAGCCTGAGAGTGAGTGCCTCCTTAAATTATGTGCCTTAGATGCTACATTTGTCAAGCTGCCAGGTGATGCTGATGCTGCTTGTTTTAGGACCACAAGGTGAGAAGAAAATCTTGAATGGTCACTACTTATCTACCTAATTTCATCTCTCAGGATTTCTCACTTTAAACACTACCTTCTAGCCATACTGTATTATATTATTTCTTTCATATCTGGGTACATGTTGTTTCTTCTTGAAACGATTTGTACCCTTAACCTTCTTTGCCTTTGACTTCTACATGTTCTTATAGACCACTTTTTCCAGGATTCCTTCTCCGACTTTGAAACAGTGGGTTAGGTACCTATCCTTTCTCCTTCCACGGCCCCATTTACACCTTATCTTATAGCATTTATCCATTGCCAGTATAATATTCTGTTTAGTTGTCTATTTCTACAAACCAGATTTGTGGATTAAAAATATGGGCTGGTTTATTATTTCAGGTTAAGCAACAAGTATATTTCCTAGTACAGAGTAGACAATTAACATATATTTGATAAATAAATGAAATAATTGAATGTTAAATTTTGTACTTGTGCTATCTTCTAAAATTGACTTTCAAATCCTTTAGCAATATTTTCGTCTAAAATTCTCACGCTAACTTGCAGTGCACTGTATGTACTCAATAAATATGATTTCATATCAATAAAAACAGACAACAGTTTGCCTTTACTGAAGTCATTCAGTGAATAATTTTTAATTATGCACCTGCTAGGTGCTATGATTTCAGTGGTGAACCACAGTAAAGTCCTGGTTTTCACAGCATTTATAGTTTAGGTATTTTCATCATTAAACAAAATTTTTAATGATAAGAATTCAGACATGTGACAAAGGAAAAAAAACAAGGGCCTATGAGATCTGAACATAGGCCATTTAATAAATAAAGTTAGTGGAAAAATAGAAGCAATGGGAGAAGGCAAAAGGAGTTGCCATCATAGGCATGAAACAAAGGGAATTTGAAGCAGGCAAAAAGCAGCATGTAGTAGAAAATGCACTAAACTTAGGTTTGAATCCTGTCTTGCAACTTGTGTGGCCACAGGTAAGTTAGTATCTCCCTGAGTCTCTTGCCCTCAGTCTGCAAAGTAATTATAGCATTGCCTAGCTCTCCAAGCCATTGTGTGGATCAATGATCTTAATTCAGGCTTCACACTTTAATCCAGTAGGATCTGAGAGTGCTGAAGGCAGTTCTGCATGGCCCTTTCTACTTTCTGACATGCCATGTTCCCCTCCCTATGCCTAAGTTGTTTTGCCACATTAGCACAAATGAGTGCCTTTGGATGAAATGCTCCGAAGGTAACTCAGGAAATGGGAGCCATGCAAGAGGCTGAGAGGAGCAGGCAGAGAAGTCATGAGCAGCATTGGGTCACAGAAAGGAGGGCACCCTCTCAGAGTCTTAATGCATGTGGACAGGGGTGTGATATAGGGCAATTGGGATCTGTCTTCAGTGTTAATTAACCTTTCTCACCCTAACACTGCGACAGACAGTAGTGGTTATCTTACTCCCAAGAAAGGGATGTAATTAGAACAGATGGAGAAAATACAGATGAAAAGAAATAGAGTACTTATTCAACTGCAGGGGGTTCACACCCAGGGATTGTGTTTAGTGAAAGTGGGGATTTTTTTTTACCTTATAATCCAGGTGTTTTTCTCAAGCCCCTGAGGTAAGCCAGCTGTTATGTAGAGAAAGGGAAGCAAAATGGAGAGCCTGTTTGAAATCAGATCTTACTAATCTTGGTATTTCTAAAGCCTCATAGTTTTTGAAATATAAAAGATGCTCAATAGATGATTTAAATGAGTTACATGTGTGACATCTCCCTGCAAGAGTATAAAGTCTAGAAACCAAAGAGGACACCAAGAGGCCATAGAATCTTTGCATGCCAGAGCAGGAAGACCCTATAGAATCATCCAGAATCATTTTATCAATTGGACACAGAATTTTGGAGAGAGAAAAAAATCTAGCCTAAAGCTGCACAGCTGGTCAATGACAGAGCGAGATCTAGAACCCAAATTTGTGTTCACTTATTACAACACGGTGATTCAGTCACCCCCATCATAACTACATTTTGATTGTACAGTTAAGAAGCAAGCAATGGCTGGGACCTGTAGAGATTGTAAATATGGATATGAGAATGATATAGGCAATTTAACCAAAATCAGATAGACTGCATATTGTAGAAGAAGCTGCATCAAATTCAATCTATTTGTAGGCTAGCCTGGCAAGAGATGCTGAGCAACCAAGGGACTCTGGGGAATGGCTCATGTAGAGACATGGTGTAGACAAAGGACTTCTGAAGGCAATTAAGCACTTAAAGGAACACTTTTCCCCAAAATTTATCAAGGTATAATTCAAAATTCAAAATTGTATATATATTTAAGGTATGCAACTTGATGATTTGATACATGTATAATTTGTGAAATAATCACCATAAGTAAGCTAATTAATATACCCATCACCTCACATACTTTTTTTTTTAATGATGAGAACACTTAAAATTTACCCTCTTGGCAAATTTCAAGTATACACTACAGTATTGTGTAGGGGAGCAGAATTTGTAACCCCAACATATGTCTCTTTGACATAAGGATTATTTTAAGCTGGTCATTTTCAAGAAATGGCAGACATGGGAGGTCTGAAAACTGAGTAGAAGTTACCCTTTTGTAAAAGACGTTTACATTTATAAGGGAGATCTCTATTTGTAAAGGTGTCTCCCTGTCTGTATCAGGAAGGGAAGGATGACTAAGTCTCTAGAAAATCTTATTAAGGTAGAAGACAGGGACTTCGATCTGCATAACAACCTTACCCTTTTGCTAACTGTGCTTTTCCTGGTAATTTCCCACCACTGACTCTCCAAACCCAGGATCTTTTGTCTTTGGCTGAAGGTGGGATTTAAGGTGAGGGTTTCTGCTACTGTGGAGAGTTACTCAGTTTTCCTGGGTCTCTCGATGTATACATGTTATTAAACTTTTTGTTTTTCTCTTGTTAATCTGTCTTATGTCAACGTAATTATTAGACCAGCCAAAGAACTTAGAAGGGGAGAAGTAAAACTTTTCCTCCCTTGCAATTATTAACCATAGTCACATTATTGTGCATTAAATCTCCAGAACTTATTCATCTTGTATAAGTAAAACTTTGTACCCCTTGACCAACGTCTCTTTCAAGGGAGAGCTTTCCTTGATGAGTCTGAAGACCTTCACAGCAGTTATCTTCAGGGTTATAAAAGGTCCAGAGGACTTCTATTTTTTGTGGATATTTCTTCTCTGAAAAACCAAAACCAAACACACAAAAATATTTTGCCTGCTTTGTTGTGCTTACTTATAGTATTTACTGGCTTTCTATGTTAGAAACTCTGAGTCTGTGGCTATTATGATGGACATCTATTGTACTGTTTGCTTGGAAACCCCCCTCTACTGGAAAGTGGCCCATTCCATAGGACAAGAGGAGAGGGTAATATGTTCAGTTGTGTTTCCCCTCCACTGGCCTAAGGTGATTGGCAGTGAACAGTGAGCCCCTGATGCAAGTCAGGCCAATCAAAGTTCTGGTGGAGTTTGCATCTCTGCTCCCCATTGTATCTGAGGCTCATCTGCATCCTTCCCCTTTCAGCAGTTACTTAAAACTCTCTTGGATTCTGGGAGACATTGGTTTTCCTTAAGCTAGTTGATCTCTTTCCTTCAACCAAAAGAGACCAGATTATGATAGAAATAAAAATTAAAAAATAATTTTGATAGTTCCATTTATATACAAAATTTAAAATCATATACAGTCAACTACTGTATAACACAGGGAACTCTGCTCAATATTCTCTAATAACCTAAATGGGAAAAGAGTTTGAAAAAGAATAGATACATGTATATGAATAACTGAATCACTTTGCTGTATGCTTGAAGCTAACACAATATTGTTAATCAACTATACTGCAATATAAAATAAAGATTAAAAAATAATAAATAAATAACAAAGAGATCATATACAATCATATGTGAACTTTACATACATTTCTGAGAGTTGAATATCATTAGCTCGTTTTACAAAGGGAATAGAGATCTCAGAGAAATCAAATGGCATTTCCAAGGTCACATGGCCAGGGAATATGAAACCTGTGATGTAAGTCTAAACCTGATTTTCTCTTCCCAGTACAGTCCCCAGTCCCTACTCAGGGAGCTTAAAATTTATTAGACGAGTAAAAATAAACAATTAAATATAAAAGAGACAAAAATAAAGCAGATGGCTTACATAAACTGCTATGAATCAAAGAAATAATTTCACCGATGAAGCATTCTAGCTAAGTCTTTCTTATTTTTCTGAGACCAATTCTAACGTGGGGTAGTGGGGTTTTCCCCACACAGCGCCAAATAATTCTCCAGACACCAACTGGGTGCTCCCCTGTAATTCAAATCAATTCTGACAGTATCTACCCAGAGATAACCTCAGGTTCCACAGATTGAGGGCACAGTCCTACAAGCCGGCTCCCCACCAACCTCACCCCCACTTCAGATGCGAATCTCAAGCCTGGTTATTACTTGTATTTTCTGACTGACTGGCTGTGGGTTGGAGGTTCCAATGACCTCCACCTAGGACTTCAGATGCCAGTCAGAAACCCAGGCTGTTAATGTACTTTTGACTGACTAGCTGTAAACCAATGAGGTTCCCACAACCCCCTCCTCAATTTGAATAAATGTGCTAGAGAGGCTCACAGAACTCAGAGAAACATTATACTTACCAGATTACTGGTTTATTATAAGAGAATATAACTCAGAACAGCCAGACAAAAGAGATGCACAGGGCAAGTCATGGTGAAGGGATGCAGAGCTTCCATGCCTTCTTTTTTTTTTTTTTTTTCCCCATGCCTTCTTGACACACTTACTCTCCCTAATCTTAATGCATTCACCCGCGTGCAAGCTCTCTGAACTCTGTCCTTTGGGGTTTTATGGAGACTTCATTATGTAGGCATGATTGATGAAATCATTGGCAATTGGTGATTGATTCAACCTCTAGACCCTCCTCTGCCTGGAGGTCAGTGAGGTGGGCCTGACCCCCTCAGGGTCAACCCCTTCACTGCAAGGTCAGGTCCCCGGCCAACTAGTTCCCATTTAACAGTCTTTCCAAAAGTCACCTCATTAACAAAACAAAGAATACCTTTATTGCTCTCATCACTTAGGAAATTCCAAGGGTTTTAGGAGCTCTGTGCCAAAAATGGGGACAGAGACCAGATACATTTTTCTTCTAGATCACAATATCAGTTCAAAAACATGATAAAAAGGTATTTCCAGTCATGAGATGGACATGAGCAAAAGGAATGAAAAAGCAAAATGTGGCAGAAATTTAGCATTCACAAAGCAGGGCAGTGGGAATGAGACCAGAAAGACATTTAAGGACACTGTTACTGGAGTTCTTAAAGTTGTCGAAGGAATTTGGACTCTATTTCATTAGCGTTGAGAACACAGTGGAAGGCTTGGGGAAAGGAAGAAGATTCTTCACAAAGTGTGGGTTGGATTAGAGATGGGAGGAAATGGAGGTGTGTTGGTGAGTAAAGTATTGTAATGATGCTCATTCCTCCAGAATTTCTAACTTCTGTGTTAGAATGGAAGGGCATGCTTTATGTCCAAACTGGGAACTCGATGTGTATACCCATTCTTATAAAATTTTAGCTCTTTGATCACATGAGCAGCATATCTCTTATTCTTAAACCATTCATCTTATATTAATCCTGAGTCTGAGGCCACCTCTCAGATACCAGCTACTCAGGGCTCCTCCCAGTTCACCAAGGGTGATTCACAGAGTGTACTTCAAGACTGCTATGGGTATCACCTACTGTATTTATACTGCAACTCCCTTTTCTGCTAAATAGCATAAGTTCTTCCTACTCCTTTATAGTCTTACTCATGGCCCAGTTTTTGTCTTTATTTTTCTCTTGCATTGCTCTAGAGGGAGAGAGAAGAAGTTTTCTATTCAAAATAGTTTTGTACATGTGGCTTTTGCAAATTGGGATTGTTTCATTATGCCAACATTCTCAAATGTTATTCATGTAGAATAATTTTCCATGTACTCTTTTAAAGCAAAGTTGGAGAACAGTTGAAAACAACTTTTACCTAAATTGTAGGTGTTCAAATTCCTAGGAAAATTTGAGAGGACAACAGTGAATGAAAAATCCTAATTCCCTTTTTCAGAAAGTTTTCTCTTCCCCCTTTTTATGCTTCTACTGTGTCATATGAATTCCTGGCTTTTTGTAACTGTTCCTTTTACATGCTTATCATCTCAATTAGATAATAAACCCATTAAAGGCCAGTGCTGTATTTTATTAAACTGGATCCCATTTTAGAGGGGCTGCCTCGCTCGTAATGATTCTTTAATCTCTGGGAACTCCTAGGTGTGAGACCCAGCTGCCTTGTCTGCAATAGTTGTCTGTACATCTCTGGCCATAGCAATTTTATCCTAAAGTAAAGAGCTGACTCAGAACAGTCAGATTCTCTCCTCTGGAACAGTGTAATCTCAAAAGGAGAGACAGATGAGCCAAACTGATGATAATATCAAAGAGGAAATTGGACTCCTTTTCCCTAGGTCCTCTGAACTTCCCCACTCCCCACTTCTCCAGAGTCTTAGTCATTCAACTCTGGATTTAAGGAGATACCCAATATTCTTTCAAAATCCCCACTTTTTAAAGTTAGCCTGCATTAGTTTCTGAGACCTTAGTCACAAGAATCATATCTAATTCTGTTTTTCTTTGTCTTTTCCATAACACAGATCTCAGAAAGTTACAGATAGTAAGTGTTCAAGATATAAGCTAAATGCATCAACTCAAAAGCATTGACGTAGACACTGGCTTTTTATTCAGGGTTCAAGCACAAGAGTGGAAAGTTAAACAAGAACTGAGTTAGCTTTGGCTCTTTTACCAAACCACGACCTGACCTTGGGCTGGTCACTTCCTTAGACCATTCCTGTCTGGGCATTTCAGATGAAGAGTTTATATCACATGACATCTTTGTTTGCTTCCAGGCCCAATTCCAGACTCTTGTCTCATATTTATAAAAAAATGCTACAAGGCTTGACATCAGTGCAAAGCTTTTTGGGTGACAAAATGTGTTGGGTCCTCATTTATCTTAATGTTCACCTCCATATGTGCAGGTCTCCATGTACAATGCGAGAGATGATTATTTGTAAGTTTTTAATATGGTAACATCAGAGCTGGGATTGAATCCAGATCCTGCAGCTTCTAGTTCGGTGTACTTCCCTTCATCCCATGCTGCTGCTTCAGCTCCTCTGCTACATGTGGAAACATCTGTCTGACAGTCACCCAGACAGTCTTTCCAGATCACCCTCATTAGTCATGTAACACAGTTAAAATTCTTCCCGGAGAAGCAGTCCTTACCAGTGAGGCTTAAGTTATCATTAGTATTTTAGGCAGCACATGGCATTGATGGAAATCCTGGTAAAGAGGAGATGGTGCGTGGAACAAAACTGGCGTTAAGTGGTCAGAACTGTCTTCTGTGAGTTGAAGGGGACCCTGCTCTTTCTGTAGCACACACCAGCAAATTACAGTTTTTCAGAACTCAGTGTGTGAATGTTTGATCTTGGATGATAGAAAGCGATGGCACTGGAATCATAAAATGTTGACTCTCCCTGGAGATGACTCACATGTTACAGATTCACTCAGATAAATGGAAATGACTTCATTTCCCTGGACTTTGATTACTTGCTCAGTGGTTTTCCAGCTGTGTTCTGGGAAGATCTAGGTTCTCTAGCAGGATCTCAGAAGGCACTTTGCAGTAGCCAGTGTACAGAGAATGTGTACAGAGAGTGTAGAGAGAATGGTGCACAGAAAGGGCTTCAAAGAGCCTCCTCTCCTACTTTAATCAGAACCGCTTTGCTTTGGTGTCGTGTACACTGGATTCTCTAACAGGATTTATTTAGGGGTAAAAGTGAAAGCTATCAAACAACTCTTTCTTAAAATTCTGAAATTGTGATCTCTCTGTTTCTGTCTCTGTCTCTCTTCTTCTTTCTCTTCCTCCCTCTCTCTTTTTTCCTCCCTCCTACCTCCTTCTCTCAATCTTAATCCTAAATGGGGAAAACTAAGGGAATTGCACACTTCCTGAGCAGTGCATCTCCACCAAGGGTTTGGAACAAAGCAAAAAACAGAAAAACAGATGGATTCATACATCTCCAATTCCTGACTGACTTTGTCACTGTGATTCCTCACCTTATCAAGACAAAATTAACACCCACAAAACTGAACTCAGTTTCTCTCTCTGACAAACCAGCTTCTCAACAAACCAGCTGAAGCTCAGTGAAAGGCAGATTTTATTTTTTATCTTTCTGGTTAGCCATCATTAAAACCTTAAAGTTATATTTGACCTATCTCTCTACTTTAAATGCTTCATGCACTTATTTACCTACTCATCCCAACACTTCTTTCACTTCTTTTTTTTTTTTTTGGAATTTCATACACATCTGTTTCTTGATTTCAATCTCTGTTCTTATAATCCTAATTGAGAGAAGCATCTTATTGGATGCTGAGGTTACTGCCATAGCTTCCCTAGTCATTATGTACAGCCATTCTCAAACTCTCACTCCTTCACACAAACGAATCCTCATGGCCAGATTAATCTTTCCAGAATGCTGCTCCTGATAAGTAGTCAATAGGGCTTTATAAATCCAATACCTCTGGATTAGATTTTAAGTCCCTCTATACTCTATCCCCATCTTAAATATCTACGTATGTGATCCAGTCTTTTTTAATACAAAGAATTCACTCTGGAATATTGATTACTTTGCTGTATCAGGAACACATATATTATTTGGATTCAAATAGAGGTAATCTGATTTGGAATTCTGCCTGTTGCATTTGATAGGACTCTGAGTTTTTCAAGTATAAAATAGAAAATGTGACAGCCACAAAACTTTCCTCACTAGGATGCAGGGAGAACTAAATAACATGGTAATAAATCAATTATATGGGGGATTAATTAACTTTATGTAAAGTTAGAAGCCTTTAAGGCACACCCTGTAGTGTATGAGGGCAAATTTCACATTTCCACGTTGTAATATTGCTGCATCTGTCTAAATCACAGGTCTAAGAAGTCAACATACTACATTAATTGAAGCAGTTTCAATATTTATCTCACATTTCTGTGATACTGTCAAAATAATATGTGTCTTCAGAGCATCCTCCTTTATTCTAAGGTTTTAGTTGTTGTTTTTTATTTATGCATTTATCACTTCTATATCATCCTCTCCAACTATGATATCTTTCTTCCATTTCAGACACATATTTCTATTTGCCCATCACAAGGGCTTTGCTCAAATCAAATTCATTGCTTTGCCTTGAACAGACTGCTCTCCTGTGTCATCTTTGTAACAGTCTTCACATTTCATAAAATCCCTGAACCAGATTCCTTGGAATCATCATTGACTCCTGCATTAGTGAACATTTAGGTAGAAAAGCATGTACCACACCACGTTTTTTTTTTTGTTTTGGCCTTGCCACGCACAGCTTGCGGGATCTTAGTTCCCCCACCAGGGATTGAACCCGGGCCCTGGCAGGGGAAGCGCTGAGTCCTAACCAATGGACCACCAGGGAATCCCCCGTATCAGGTATTTTTACGAGAGATTTAACATAGGGAATTGATTATATGTGTTGGGGAGCTGGTGAGAGAGACAGAAACAGAGAGAAGACAGAATTAAGGGCTAGCTATTATCCCTAGGATTAGCAGAACAAAGAGAAGAGGTTGGGATGACTATAATCTAGACCCTCAGTAAGAAGATGCTCCACAGAGCTGGGACTCCTACTGAGAAGGGGGGCGGGGCATTGGGAAGCTCTGACTAGTATCTCTGAGAAGATGCAATGTGACTGCTAAAAGAAGCTGTAGTTTGGAACCCGTTGTGCTGCCAGGTAAAGTGTCATTTCTAGGTCATTGCTGGCAAGAACAGGAAGCAAAATAAGAAGAATCAAGTCCCTTCTACTTGTCTCCTGCCTTCTCTGTAATCCTTAGTTGCAGAACTTCCAGGAAGCTGGGTACGAGAAAAAATGTGTAATTCACAAGTTCAGTCCCAGGAACCCAAAACAGGAATAAAACATGGATTTGGAACTCAGTGAAGTAGCTTTCATATCCAAATGATCACCATGTCCTAAAAATCCTCCCTTTGACACAGTACTAGAATGCTTCACCTCCTCATTTCCTGCAGCCCCACCCCTGGTACAGGCTCTCACCTGTTGTCCAGACTGTCTAAACAGGCTACTACCGTGTGTATCTCATTCATCTCTCAAATCCATCCTTCACACCCGACACTCTAATTACTTTCTCACAAACAACGGTGATCATGTTACAACCTGTTTGGAAATATTTCAAAAATCTCTTACAGTTTCTACACTGTATTGATACATTTTGCTCTGGGGAATCTGAAACATACTTTGCTCCATCTCCACTCAGAACTCTTCTAGAAAGATTTGTCCAGTCTACAAAGAAGAAGAATTTTCCCCACAAACCTTGATAGCATTCTCTATTTTGGCTTTCAGCATTCACTGAGTATCTGTTATATGCCAGATATCAAAAAATTCATATTCTCATTTGAGAATCTGCTGCCATTGCCAAAGCATAAATGTCTCAAGATTGAGTTCTGTGTTTATTTTTTTTGTACCTGCAGTACTCTCTAGAGAACCTGGCATGTAGTAGATGCTGCAAGCTATTTGTTGAATGAATGAATGATAAATACATATGTCTAATAAAAAATCAAGCTATCTGTTTTCTTGTCCTGCTGGGTTTGTATGTTGTTTGTCCACACACAGGTTTCCAGGAGATCTGGATAATACTCCTTAAAGAGCGGACCCTGAATCCCACAGTGCACGTGTGGTCAGGGCCAGGGGCAGGCAGTTGAGGAGATGCAACACTAGTTGACAAGTTTTAGCTTGAGTTCCACCAAGGCCAATGAGTTTTGGGAAAAAAAGTGAAGTTAAAGCAAGAGGGTGGTCTACTGGGGCACCTCATTCTTGTTACCCTTCTCCCCTCTTCTAAGAAACCTGAAATTAGTTCTTCCCTCCCTGTAACCCTGCCTCCTCTTCATTTTCACCTCCTCATTTTTAAACGCCACTGTTTTGGAGAAACGTAGTGCCGTTCCAGCTGCAGGCCCTAAATCATTGCTGTACTTTGGACATGCGCTGGGGAAGGGAGCCCTGTGATGGATGGGGCTGTCCGTATTTACCCTGGGTGTGCGATGGCTGTGGGGATCGTCCCGTGCAATGGGTGTTCTGGGCAAACTCGGCTTGTCACCTCCCCTGCCTCCTCGCACAGTGACAGTGACTGATCGGCCACTTCTAAGGAGAACTGCCCTTTAGAGCAAAAGAACTGCAACGCCCCCTCTTGTCTAAGCACACGTGCACACATGATCACATAACACACGCACACAAATGGCTCACTCTCAATCTGTCAGTGTCACGTTCTTTTTGGCAATTTTGTATTTCCCTGGATAACCTTGCAAACAACAAAGCTGCTTAAGTGTAAGCAGGTGATGCAGAAGCAGCAATCTCTGTCTTTTAAAGAAATCTCCTTATGGGCTTTCAGAGACATACTGCATTGGTCATCCACAAACTTATTGCCCAAGGCAAATTGTGTAAAATACAGGTCATGCTAAAGCCCCACATAAACAGGGCTTTTTGCCTTTAGGCAATCCACCTTCCTGACAGTGTTGACTTGAGTTCTAGAACCAAAGAGAGAAAGAGAAGAGGGAAAGGAGAATACAGATAGCAAAGATACATCACACTTATGCAATTCTTTACAGTTTGTAAGGCATGCCATCCCCTTTTACTCTCAAGCCTGAAGGACAAGAGTATGTATATGTGTGTGTGTGGAGAGAGAGAGAAAGAGACAGATTATGTATTTAATATCAGAAAGGCTGAGCAAGTTGCACTAATTACATTAGCCAGCATCTTTTAGATGCAGAGCATACATCTGCTCTTCAAACTTTTAATCTTGTACCCTTTTAATTTCACTATTTGCCATGTGATCTAAACCTGAGAAAGATTATCATCCAACCACATATCTTTTATAAATCTCCTTTGGGCCTAGGAGTTCTTATAAGTTCTGATAACTAGGCATCAAGACATAGAGGTCATAGTCATGACTTTAATGAGTCCATGGGTGGATCCAGTTCTTCGTTCCAACCCTTATTCTGTCTCTGAGCACGTCACCAAACAATTACTGGTTTGACAGAAATAATTCCAAGTTTTCAGACGACTCATCAAGAATTTTAAAATTTCTTTTTAGAACACATACTTGAATTGCTATTCTTGGGTTTCTCTTTCATATGTTTCAACCTGTTTCAACCTGTGATATGGAGCAAAGAGGCTACATAATCTATTATAATTGTTTCCAAACTCTGCTCCAGAAAATCCTAGTGGGTCACTGAGGCCTTGAAGGGTTCCAAGGCAACTGGGAGCAAGAGGGAGGGGAAGGCTGAGCTGATTGGGGCAGCCCCTTGAACTTCTTATGTACCCACATAACATTGTATTTGAACAAAATGTTCCAAATCTAACCCCCTCCCATTTTTTAGCAAAAATGCTAAAAACCACTTAGTAGATTTAAGCTTCAGTTCTCTACTAAAATTTTGTTCTTGAGCAAATAATTTTAGTCCCCTGGGCCTCCTTTCCCTGCAGGAAAAGGAAGATAGCAATAATCCCCAAATCAGAGAGTTGGCATGAAGGATCCAGTGCTAAAACATCTTGGATAAACCATACTTTATAAAACATTACAGAAAGCTAAGGTGTTAGTATTGTTAAATCTGCTCCCAGACAACCTCTTTTCCTCCTTTATCCTACCACCACCACCCAAAACAAGCCCATCAGGACCTATTCTGGGACTCTGTGAGGTAGCCGTGCCCACCCACTAGATCCACCCTATCAATTCAGAAACTTAGTCAAACACAAAAAAAGACAGAGTAAAGGGGTGATCAGTGACCCAGGAGGCAGGTTCCAGTTCTATCATTTATATGCTGTGTGATCTTAAGTAAGTTTCTTAACCCAGCAAACACTTTTCTCATGTGTGAAATAAAATGAACTCATCTGCATAAAATTATGAGGACTATGTGATATAATGAATCCAAAGAGTTTGGTACCAAGTAGTGATTTCATAAATTGTCTTTGCAGTTGCTTTTACTAATTTGGTAGGAGTTGTGAGACGAGAAGCTAACTAATATGACTGAGATGCAAACAAACAGACAAAAATCAACACCCCAAACAAGGGGGATGTGGAGGGATTCCATCATCCAGTAGCTTTGGGAAAACTGGGTTAGGTGTGGTTTTTCATAGCAGGATTTTTCATGCTTTAATATTACTGATATCAAAGGAAGATGTCTTGTGCAGTGTCTCCCAAATCTGCTTGACCTTGAATCTCATATCTGCTGGATGTTTCTCGAGTGGCAGTGTCCTGTAGAACTCTCTGTGTCATAATAGGCATGTCTGCATCTGCTCTAACCTGTATGGTGACCACTAGCCACAGATGGCAGTTGAGCCCTTTTCAGTGTGCCTGAGAAACTGAATTTAAACTGTATTCATTTCTAATTTAAATTCCAGTAGCCAGATGTGTCTAGTGGCTACTACATTGGAGAGCACAGATCTAGAGACCAGTTTTTCAGGAAACACACTTTGGAAAATGCTGCAGCAGTACTAACAGCTGGGCAAACTGTCAGAAGCTGGCAGGGCCTGAAGAGGCAGGGTGAAGTGGGCAGAACTGCTTGCTTTGTTCAGGGATGGGAAAGTCATGAATAACAGCTGCTCACCTAGGCCGATTTACCAAAAAGTTAATGAAGCTTAAGCTTCAGTGCTGCTCCCTTTCATAGGTCCATCTAAGGTCTTGGGAGTTTTCACATGGTCATATATTACAGTAAAATATGTTAGCCATAACTGATTAAAACAGCTCTTGCTACTGGAACTTCCATTATGTAATGTTTTCTCTCTTGTTGGTTGGTGACTGTGTAGCTTTAAACATTTTTGGAGTCTGGGTAATGGAAAGTTGAGATGTGATATGGAGTTTGGGTGTAAGTGAAATATATTTACATGATTCAGAGTCACTTTTTTGTATATATGTTATCTCAAGTTATGCCAGTTGTAGGAATGGCTTTCAGTAATGTTCCTAACTCTGTAAGCTCAAAAAGCTTGTAAGAAAATCTTAAATACTTTTAAATGTTACAACTCATATATGAAACAAACTCTCTAAATATTTTCATAAATTTGACCACATTCTTAAAAATTTACATGACATTAGAATAATTAGTGAAGCCCAAAGAAATTTCTCTAAATTAACTTTAATGAAAAACAAATTTTAAGCAACATTATTAGGGAAAAGATCAAATTACCTTTTATTTTCTCTTTAGAGAATATTACAAAAGCATTGTTATAGAAAGACATGATCAAATAAAGCCAAAAGAAAAAAAATCTAAGGAAAAAATTATTACAGAAATATGTCAGAAAATTATTTTTTTAAATTACACTGTTTTCTGGATTAGGAGACTTAAAATTTGAGTTTATTATGAGTTCTTTTCTAACTAAACATAATTTTTATTTCTTTATTTTGTGTTTGTAATTTTGTATTCTTATTTTAAAGCAACACCCCCATTCTATAATTTTTAGTATCTACAAAATCTACTTAAGTCTACAGATGCCATTAAAAAAAAATTCTTATCGTATGCCAGGCATCATTTAGAGCATGTTGCATGGATTATCACATTGACTCTTTCCACTACCCCTATAGAGAAGGTCTTATTATATCTCAGTTTTCAAGATGAGGAAATGAATCATAGATTTTGCCTAAATGTACAGATCTAGTAAGTGGAAGAACTGAAACTCAAACCTGAAAAACTCCTGGTTTGGAAGCAGAAAGTAGCAGCAAACTATGCCTTCTGTTAGAACTACTAGGGGAAACACACACACACACACACACCACACACACAAATTACAAAAGTAACATATTTTTAAAAAGTGATCAGAAATCTAGGGAATCTAGAGTGTAGAAGGATTAAATTCCAGAGTGCAAAGAGCTTTTCCTAGGCTAGTAAAATCACTGCTTTCTTCCCCTGGCACATTTCTTGACTCTAGGCACAGGCAGGGTATAAAGCTTGCAATAGGCAGAGAGTTTTGTGAGGGAAAGAAAAACCAGTGGAAATTTTGGCAGTTCTGTGGGATTAGAATCTGGAGGTGCCCCAAACACTAGGCTGGAGCCCCCAGGATCTGCCGAGTGCTGATGCGGAGGGGAAGCAGGGTGGTTCCTCTGAAAACCAGAGTGAAATCCGCACTGTGCTGCAGTGTGTAAATCAAAGTAGTGTATATTGTTGTTTAGGGTTTTTCATTCATCCTAACTGCTGGTTATAATCCACTGTGTGACAATAAGCAATTTATTTTTCACCTTACTTTCTAGGAGCGTTTGGATCGGTTCTGATCTTTGTTCATCACAATGGTGTCACTATGAACTTTCAATTGCATGTCTTTTGGTGGGCACATTTATGCGGGGGATGTACCCGGGTGTGAAATCACTGGGTCATAGAGAGACGCATATAGTCATGCCACCAAGTAACAGGAGGGACCAAGTTTTAATTGTTTTAACTTTACTGCAGATTATTCAGTCTCATTGAGGCACAGATAAATTACAACTATAAAACTGACCTCATTACCATATATCTATATCTATATTCATTTATCTTTTTATGTATCTATGAGGAGACAAAAAGACAGGGGGAGTTCAGGTGGAGAAAAGAATATAGAAGAGAAAAAGAACACGTAGAGGCCAGAGAAAAGAGAAATGCAAAAACAGCAAGAAAGGGAGGGAGGGAAGAAGAAAGGAAGGAAGAAAGAAAGGGAGAAAGATGAAGATAGAGATCATGCTAACCGGAGAAAGAGAAGCAGTAGAGAGATAGAGGTTTTGAAATGCATCAGTGCATACTTATGTGTGCAATTTTTAAAATCAAAGCAGGAAAACATTTTTCTGGAAAGATACCTTTGTCTACTTTGTGTGTGTATTTTTTTCTTAAATTTGTTGGTGACTTTGATGTATTGAACATGTTCTTTTAAGTGTGTTGGCAGCATAAGCGAATGTGCATTTGAAATAATTCTTTATTTCAAGTATTAGAAGTAAACAAGGTGTCAGAATTTCTGTAAGACAGGAGGAGAGGAGAACAAGGAAGGCAGAGAGAAATATATGTATATATAGGAAAGAAAAGAGTTTACAGAGTTACAGATCAGGGTAGAGGCAGGGTGTGCACTCCTGTGTTAGATGGTGGAGGCTGAAACCCCAGCTCGCAGCCTCCTTTGCAGCGTGGTTTACTTTGTGATGCATATATCAAAATAATTTACTTTTAATTCTCCCCAATTTGGACTCTTACTATCTGGTCTCAAGCTGCTTTTTATCCAATCCTGGAATATCAGAGCCCAGAGAAAATTGGGAAGATTATTTATTCTAAGACTTCACTTTACATATGAGAAAGACTGAGCCCCTCCCAAAAGGAAAATGACTTGCTCAGAGAGGCCACAGACATGGTCTCTGATCTGCTGTCCGCTCCCACATTCCTCCATCATTCCAACAGCTCTGCTGTTTGGGGCAGTATTTCTTCGCAGTAGGATATACACATAAGAATTGCTGATGCTTTATCAGTTTTCCATTGTGTTGTATTTAACCTTGTTTTCTCTTCTCCTCCTGGTCCTATGTGGGAAATACTCTTGAAGAATGGAGCAGAGCCACATGTTTTTGTTGCTTTTGTTTATTGGGAGGAATTATCTGGAATTCAGATGAGAAAAATATTCAAGTAGAATTATAAAATCAAAATAGAATTATATTTTTAAAAGATGCAAATAGACGAGAGATATATGTAGTCTTCATATTAGAAATAGAATAACTGAGTCTCAGAGAGTTCAAATATGAGAGGCGCAGTATGGGTTAGAATTCAAGTCATTTTACTTCCAAGAAACTTAGTATAAAATTCAGTCTCTGCTCTGAGTTAAGGACTAGTCTGGTGCAATAGAGACTACGTGCAGGTCTGGCTTCTACCCTCAAAAGAGCTTAGGAGAGGTGAGCCAGGTACCCTAGATATGGTCTTATTCAATTCAGAGAGAATGATGTGAGAACATCAGTGTGCCTACTGTGTGTGTGTGTGTGTCTCTGTGTGTGTGTGTGTGTGTGTGTGTGTGTGTGTGGTGTGAGCTGGTGAGATAGTTAGGGTAGACTAATAAGTCCCCACTTCATGCCAGCCATGCGATAAACAGAGAGGATGCAGTGGTGAGTGAGACAGATACTGTTTATGATCTGGTGAGAAAACAAAGAACAGCAAAAATACCTTTTGAGAGAGAAGCAGAAACTAGAAGGAGAGAGAAAACAGGAAAAAGAATGATTAAGGAGCTCTGTGTAAGTAGAGGGTAATAATCAAGTGCTTTCTTGGAGGTAGAGTAAGGATAATAGAGGGGCAAAATAAGATGATTTTAGAAGAGACAACTCAAGCATTTTAAGATGTACTATAGACTGGTGAGGACAGAGGACCCAAGAATAGCTCTTTTTTCCCTTGCTTACTGATTCTGTTACTATGCTATGTGAACACACAGATAAAGTTGTCTCTTTTTCCACTTCCTTCTCTGTGGGTTTCATTTCTAGTCACACTCTCAGCTGGTTAATTCTCTTCTCTCTGAGATCAGAGATTAGATACAGTCTGGATTTATTGCTGGAAAACATAAAAAGAACTATTCCTATCAAGAATTCAAATGATTAAATATCCCACCACAGAAATACTTTTAACTTCCCAGGTAGTAGAATTTTGCTTGCCTTCAGACACCAGGGCTGGTGTTACCCCAAGGCTCTGAGTCATGGGGAACAAGGACAAAAAGCAGAGGGTTAGAGGCAGGAAAGAGATAAAGACCAGGAATGAGAAACAGGAATGATTTTAAAATGGGGCAGGGAGAGGCTGTAAGGGGGAAAGGGGGAAGACAAGGATAGAAGAGAAAATAGGAGGAAGATGTGAGTAGCATTGAAGAGGCACTGCTTCTGGTAGCTTTGAACTGAAATTGGGAAGATTAAACCAATCAAACACAGGAAGAAAAGCAAAGAATAGAAGAGAAAAAGGTTTTATACATTTTTCCTAATCTACTCCCTCTATCCCTCTACCCTTAATTTTCATTTTCATATCTAAGAATGCTCCATTCCTTATGTTACAGAATCCCAGAATTGAAGAGCATGGGATGGCCCTTTTAAAAGAGTATTTGAGGACTTCCCTGGTGGTCCAGTGGTTAAGATTTCACCTTCCAATGCAGGCAGTGCGGGTTCGATCCCTGGTTGGGGAGCTAGATCCCACATGCTTTGGGGCCAAAAAACCAAAACATAAAACAGAAACAATATTGTAACAAATTCAATAAAGACTTTAAAAATGGTCCACAACAAAAGAAATCTTTAAAAATAACTAAATAAAAAAATAAAAGAGCATTTGTCCCAGGCATCTCATGCTGCAACCTAGTGGCTCCATTCATATTTTGTTTTTTTTTTGCTGAAGTCCTCACCCATGTTTTGTTTGTCGGTTGCATTTTGCAAACAAATCGGGAATTCAAAGTTCTCTTGGAAACATTGGAAGATGTAGTTAACACTTGACTTTCATGTGCACACATACAATTAGTGGAAGCCAAGTACCAACTATCCCCCTTCAGGCAAAGTACAACATTTTTGGTTCTCCACTGTCCCCACTGACCTGTCTACTGAAGGTGTTTGAATTGACTACTTAGGATTTGGTCTAATCCGTCTGCATCCTGCATCCTATCTCCCCACCTTCCCATACAAACCTTGTGCACATTGCATGTGTTGGAAAACAGAGGCCAACACAAGTCCAGGGACTTCCCAAGGTCACACAACAAGTTTCTGGCAGAGACCAAAGCAGAGTCCAGCATTCTTTCCACTACCTCAGTGTCAACTTGTAGTTGAGGCCCTTTGTGATGAGAGCTTTCTATGCCTCAGGGCTCTTGTCACAGCTCAGCTTGTCATGCCATCCACAAACTCAGCCCGAGTTTCCACCAGTTTTGGATCATTGGCCTCAACTTTGAGATTTCAGAATCATCTCCGAATGAGGAGGGGCCTCAGAGCTGACCTAAACCATCCTCCACATTCACAAAGAAGCCAAGGTCACACTCCCATCGATGAGGACCAACCTCAGAGCCCAGTCTTCCTCCTAACTTTGTGCTATTTTTAACTAAACACACATTTAAGCCCCAGGACCCTCCAGGGCTTTCATTTGACTTGACTTCCTCTTCATGCTGCTTCCCAGGTCTCAGACCCAAACATTTCCACATTTCCAGGGATCTCAGGTGCTTCTCTTATCTGGTTCTTAAGTTCACATCTGTTCCTTAGCTGACTTTTTTTTTTTTTTTAACTCAATCCCTCATTGCCTTCTGCCCTAGTCCCCAGCTGTCTGATGCCTCCCCTCTCTTCTCCTTTTTCTGTTTCATTAGATTTAATTTTACCCTGATTTCCTCCCAAATTTTCTAATTTAATCTTATGTTGACTTTGACACAGTGTTATTTTCCTTGACGCTTCACCGTAGCACTTACCATCTGGCCCAAGGATTTAAATGATTCTTTCTGTTTCTTTCTGTTTCATTCTCTCGCTCTTGCTCTCCCCCCATCTTCCCCTCTCTCTAGTTCTAAGTCTGAACTCTCTCTCCCACTTTCTCTGTCATTTTTTTGTCTGGCTCTTTCTCCTTTTTTTCTCTCTCTGCCTGTTTTTTCTCTTTTTCATCATTTCTTTACTTCTCTTGTCTCTTTCTCTTGGCATTCTCTCATATTCTCTCTCTCTCTCTCTCTCTCTCTCTCTCTCTCTCTCTCCCCCCTCTTTGAAAATTTCAGATCCCTTTATTTTCTCCAAGAGACATATGGGATAGATTCCAGGTATGGCAAGAGCAGTAGGAAAGCACATATTCTCAGCTCCAGTCCTCATTCCTCATGGTGGGTGTGTAGGACCATCTGCTCTACAAAATGGTGCATGTTCCTCACAGGTTCTCCCTGCCTTGGGGATAAATGTTGCCTTTTCTCCTCTGTCAAATTTCTGGTCCTTAGATGCCTCCTTCCTTTGGACTTTGTGCTTCGTACTGAACTAACCGTAAATGAGATTCAAGGAACCTGAAATAGAGTTCATTGACTGTCTGGTCTTAAGAGCTTGGGAGATATCTGTTGTAACATAACTTTTGGTACGCCTGGGACCTTTTCCATCCTTGCATATAATGTGCTCTGAATAAAAAAATGGTGGAAGATTATGCTAAAGAGGGAGGCAGGGGGTGTGCAAAATAGGTGAATGGGATTAAGAGGTACAAAACTCCAGTTATATAATAAATAAGGCATGGGGGGGATATAATATTCAGCATAAGAAATATGGTCAGTAGTATTAGAATAACTTTGTATGGGGACAGATGGTTACTAGACTTAGCATGGTAATCATTTTATAATGTATGCAAATGAGAAATCATTATGTAGTACACTTGAAACTAACAATATTGTATGTCAACTATATTTCAATTAAAGAGAATAAAAATAATAACTAGAAGGAAAAAAAAGGTTAAGCTAGAGAGATAAGAAGGAGTTAGATCATGAGCAAAAATGAGTGTGAAATGTTTCACAAAGCAAAATCACTAAATTGTTTTTTCTATTCTGTCCCCTTTTGGATTTTAACAAAATAATTTTAATTCTTTGAAAAAGAAATGGGAGCATTGAGAGGATAGGAAGAAGAAAACGAAAGAGGAAGAAATTATAGTAGTCACTTGAGTTTTTGCTAGTGAGCCTTGAAGAGTTAAATTAGGGAATAAACTGAAACCCATGGATCAAGCGAGGGGTTGGATTATTATTGCCTATCTTTTTTGTTTTTAATCTTCTCATGTATGGACACTCAGTAATTAGTAATAATCCGATCTTTTCCAAGTGTAAGATCCTAGGATGCCATCATTATCATAATTATATCCGAAGAGCAATTCAGTACTTAGGAAATGTTTCTCACATACCTTATTTTATTTTATTCATGGCCATGGTTCTAATGATAAGGTTAAAGGGAAAGGGGGAAGGTTCTATCCTATCTCCAAAGTTTGAATCTGCAGGCCGTTCATTTAGAGGATTTTTGCTCTTCAAGGGAGGTTGATAAAATGATTGAGCAGTGTCTGAATTCAGCACTGCAAACCTCTCAGAGGAAACCATATGTAAATGGACCTGTGGACAGTCTGTAAACTACCATATGCCCTCAGGCCCCAGCTAGCTGGTTGTTAGTGTTCCAAGACACTTCAAAGAACAGTTTGCTGCATAATGATAGTGTCCACTGTCATTTATAAAAACCAACAATTTCCCAGGCACCCATATCATAATTTAATTCTTCATCCAAGGCTTGAATATACCCATATTTGCCTATGAGGAAATAAAGATGCAGAGAGGTTAATTGATTTGTTAGGATCATACAGCCAATAACTGGTGGCATTTTAGTTCGAACCCCGGTCTACCTGCTCAAACTTCATTTATTTTCCCATAACACAACACTGCCTGCCTTTCAGGAAATGGGTGGAGGAGGGAAGGTAAAGATAAGACCTCACATCAAATGATTTTATTTTTTTTTCTTTTTCTAATCAGTCATCTTTCTTGTCTCTTCCATAAATGATTCATCAGCAGAGGGTAAGAATCATTCAACAAATGAATAAATGAACAATGACATCTTTACTGAGATCACTCACTCTGGAGGCAATGGACTGGTTCTTCCCCATGGCCTCTTCAAGTTGGAATATTTCAAGTAGATTTGGGGACGTACTGAATATATTTTACAGAGAAAAAAAAAATCTACTTATCAAGTCATCCTCATCCTATCAAGGACACCTGCCGGATTGCAGTCAAATTGCCAATGAATAATTAAAAGCTAATTTCCATAAAGTGATTTGCCATCCTTTATTGGTTCCTGAATTACCCTCAGATGAGCTACTCCCTAGAGGGATGTTGGCTGGCTTTAACATGTTCGAAGCCACCCACATGGCCAAGCAGGGGTCTCCAGTGCCCAGAAAAGGGGATGCAGGTGCAAGAATGAAAGTATATTGCTGCTCCTGACAGGGAAAGCAGGCCCTATGGAGCTTACTGAGCTGAGCAGAGCACAGGAGGTGGTAGCAAAGCTCAAAAATGGGAGGCTCATAGAATAATTGGCGGATGCTAAAAGACACCTTTGTGAGAGCTTCCTATGTGGTTTTTAAGCCACAGATATTCCACAGAGCTGCAAAGAGAAGGGGGTGGATTTCTGGCCCCGTTCTTCAACTGTGTCCACTCTGCCAAAGCTGGAAGAGACCTTGAGTTCAATTGATCTGGTACATTTTTAAGTTACTTTGGGCCCCAGAATACTTTCTTTTAGAAACAAAAGCTCATTCCAAATCCAGCTATAAAGGACAGAGATGATTGAAAGTTCTTTTTTTTTTTTTTAATTATTTATTTTTGGCTGTGTTGGGTCTTTGTTGCTGTGCACGGACTTTCTCTAGTTGCAGCGAGCGGGGGCTACTCTTCATTGCAGTGAGTGGACTTCTCATTGCGGTGGCTTCTCTTGTTGTGGAGCATGGGCTGTAGGTGCACGGGCTTCACTAGGTGTGGTATGCAGGCTCAGTAGTTGTGGCTCGTGGGCTCTAGAGTGCAGGCTCAGTAGTTGTGGCACACAAGCATAGTTGCTCTGTGACATGTGGGATCTTCCGAGACCAGAGCTCAAACCTGTGTCCCCTGCGTTGGCAGGCAGATTCTTAACCACTGTGCCACCAGGGAAGTCCCTGAAATTTCTTTAGTTATACTTAGCTGAGTGGCTTTTTTCTTTTTTTTTAGGCCAATGTGTAAGTATTTATCAAAAAGGTACCTGTGCATATTCTTTGACACAACAATTCTACTTCTAGTATTCTAGCCTCCAGCAAAGCTCTGACCTGCACAAAATGGTGTGCACAAACATGGTCTTTGCAGCACTGTTTGTAATATCAAGAAGGGAAATAGCTTATCAGTAGAAGAAAATCCAAATAAATTGTTGTGCAATTTTTAAGACAAGTGAGCAAATATCAGCTAAATATCCTCAATAAATATTGAGGCTATCCAATATCAATTGTTGTTAAAAATTTTATAGTATAAGTAATACCTTAATATGATACAAATTATGTCTAATGCTCTCTTCACACATACGTACATGTTGTATACACATATACATGCATATGTATATGTAATATACACACATACATATGTGTATTGAATGTCATTGCCTATGCAGAGGAATATAGGCCTTAACCAGTTCACATGACAAAAATTATTATTCTTTATATTTCCAGATTATTTAAGTAACTTTAAAATTTTTGAACAAATTTGTAATTTTCTCTGTATTGTTTTCATAATGCCTTGACTAGATTTTTCATTTCAGAGATAAATTTCTCCTTCAGATCAATTTTTTCTTTTATAAATTCTATTATTTTGTTATGGTTTCTACTGTTACCTCTATGAATTTTTTTTTTATTAATTTATTTATTTGGCTGTGTCAGGTCTTAGTTGCATCATGCGGGATCTTCGCTGAGGCATGTGGGATCTTTTGTTGCGGAGCATGGGTTCTTCACTGCAGTGCGTGGGCTTCTCTCTAGTTGTGACATGCAGGTTTTCTCTCTATAGTTGTGGTGCATGGGTTTTTTCTCTCTCTAGTTGTGGCGTGCAGGCTTAGTTGCCCTGCAGCATGTGAGATCTTAGTTCCCCGACCAGGGATGGAACCCACATCCCGTGCATTGTAAGGTGGATTCTTTACCACTGGACCACCAGCGAAGTCCCTACCTCTATGAATTTTAATTATACTAATTTTGTAATAATTCCCAGATTTTCTCAAGTTCATGGGATTCTACTTCTCTTATTTCTTGTCTTATTACTCTCCCTTAAGGAGAATGGATTTGTAATTTTCTTTTTTGTTTGAGCTCATCTTTAGCAAAATATTTTTGTTCTCCATGAAAGCTGAAGAAGTATCTTTATAAAGCGGTGTTACATTTGACTCTTTCAAGGATCAAACTGATCCTTCACCAGTTTTTTTTTTTAATGTTAACTTCTGATCTTGTGATTCCAATACAATATGGATGATAGGAATTCAGACTCTACATGCACATATGACACAGCTCTGGGGTTTTGGTTAATTATAGGAGATTTCCTCTTCTTACTTAGAACCCCAGAAAATTTCTTCCAGATTCATAGACTACAACAAAGTGTTCCTGATATCCTTTCAACAATAAAGAGAACTATGCCAGCCTCACTGTTGTGTCACCTCCCAGTTCCCGCTTCTCATCCCTTTTTGGAGCTGCACAGAGTTACTCTTCCTTTTCCATATGGACAGTAAACTCTCAACCAGTCTTTAGAGCCTGTATCAGCACACTGAACCCCACCCTAGGGAAAAGAGCCTTGTTTGTTTATTGTGTTGGTTTTAAGTTACTTCTTTGGATCCACCACCTAAGTATTTCTCTTTTTTACCCCTTAAATTCTGTTAAATGTTTAAAGACATTTTTGTTATGCTTTTCTTTCTAGTACTTGTACACTTTTGCAATGAAAAGAAGGATACATAGTAACTCCATTTTATTGTTGGAATTTCTCTATTTTCTCTTCAATTGAAGAATAATTAAAAAATTGGAAGTAGGAATCAACTAATCTTTCCCTAGCTTCCTGAGTTTCTTTCCTGGAATTCTCAGGTTCCAAGGAATAATTTTTTTTTTTTAACATTTTTATTGGAGTATAATTGCTTTACAATGGTGTGTTAGTTTCTGCTTTATAACAAAGTGAATCAGTTATACATATACATATGTTCCCATATCTCTTCCCTCTTGCGTCTCCCTCCCTCCCACCCTCCCTATCCCACCCCTCCAGGCGGTCACAAAGCACCGAGCTGATCTCCCTGTGCTATGCAGCTGCTTCCCACTAGCTATCTATTTTACGTTTGGTAGTGTATATATGTCCATGCCACTCTCTCACTTCATCCCAGCTTACCCTTCCCCCTCCCCGTATCCTCAAGTCCATTCTCTAGTAGGTCTGTGTCCAAGGAATAATTTTAATAATAGCTAATAATATTGATGATTTACCAAGTACCAGGAACTTTTCTAACTAATTTACAGATATTAATCTATTTAATCATCATAACCCCATGTGGTAGATACTATTAATATCATCCCCATTTACTGAGGAGGAAACTGTGGCACAAAGAGTAAGAAACTTGTTTAAGATCGTACACTGTGTCTGAAGCAGAACTGGAATTTGAAGGCCAGAAGTCTACGCTCTTAATCACTAGGCCAGCCTGCCCCTCAAGTAAATTGAAAAATCATTTCTGCAGTTCACCCTGCCTATCTCCTGTACTGATATTGCTAATGAGGGATAGAAATTCACCAGCAAATATTATGAAATTCTTATAATCTGAGCAATCTGAGTTAATGGGCACAGAGAATAGTACCCACTAGGACTTTACACCACACGAAATTCAGGGCTACTTTTGAATTTGGGTTACTTTTGGTCATTTTTGGAACCTCTGTAAGATCTTATAAATACCACTCCCACAACATCAGGTAGGTAGGTAGGTAGGTAGGTAGGTAGTTGGGTGTGAGGATGGTATAGAGAAAACTGGGAGGCTGGTGTGTCAGTAAAACATTTTATGGGTAGCATGGAATGCTGTAATTTTTATTCTCTTCTGCTGTGATGTGCACAGAGAAAAAGAAAAGAAATGCTAAATGAAGAATCTTTGACTCTGTTGATCAAGTACAGTGTCCAGAATATGTTTGCCAAAACCAATTTCCAGCTTCATTATTAGCAACCTTTAGTGAAAAATGGAAGACCATTCTGAATGAGGTCAATAGAGTGATAAATGGTCCAGGGTGAAATAAAAATAAGACTTGGATGGGAAGGTAATGTGGCCACAGTATTTCACCAGTAGAAAACCTAAAAAAGTCTTTCTAGATCAAAATGTTACTAGAGAAATGAGGTGAACTTATAACTAGTTTAGTAGGAGATGAGACTTTGGTGGCACCCTAAAGACTTTGGATACTGAGTTCATTTACAGTGCTTTGTAAGCTTAAGGACATTTATTGATAATTGACAAAAATAATTAGTTAATGGTATTTGAACCAAAACTCTCATCAACAGTGTCATTTGTTCATAACCATATAATGATCAGAACAAGGGCATCATTTTTAAGATATACAAGTGAAAGATTTACTTAGGGCTTCTTAAGTCTCACTGCATACTGTTGTGTTGAGAATAAGCAAGGGTGAAGTAGCACCAAAAATGTTCTTGCCTTCATGCTACACATCCCATACAATGCTTAGCTAGCATTGAAAAGCAAGAGCCTGAAGAAGAAAGCATTTTCTATTGCCAACACAAAGAGCATTGTCAGGACTTTCATGTTCCAGAGAATCACAAACATCTTTATGTAGAACGACCCTGCACAACAGAATTGCCTGCAAGGATGGGATTTTTTCTCTATCTGTGCCAACCAATATGATGGACACTAGCCATTTGCTATTGAGCTCTTGAAATATAGCTAGAGTGATTGAGGGGCCAAATTTTTAATTTTAAGTTTTCATTAATTTAAATGTAAATAGCCGCATGTGTCCACTGGCTGCTCAGTTGAACAGGGTCTCCCAATGATCAGGCTGCAGCTGAAGAGTCTAAGAGGGGAGATAAATGCTGATTCTGGGCTTACACGTGGGCACTGCTCTGGGGATTCTCTTTTATCTCTGCTCACACAGGCACCACTTAAGTGATATCTGTCCTTATCTATGCATAAAAAGTCACTTTACTCTTGGATTAATGGGAGATTAATGGGAGTCAAAACTCTCAGTCCACTAATGCCAACAGAATCCATTTCATCTTGCTCACATGATGAAACATGATAAGGAAACTGAATCTCTCTAGCCCTTGAAACCTTCCTGCTTCTCAGGAACTTATGTTTTAAAGAAGAGAGAAAAGAACCCATGTGCCCTTACCTCAGAGTACTGCTCTCCATGAAAGGTGAAATTCCACTTACAGAGCCCATCTTTTGGGTACAAGCATTATATTCTTGAAAACCTTTTTGAAATGTAAAAATGTTAACTAATGGGGTGAACACATATGATAAGAGAGACTCATTAAAACCTTAGCAGTAATTAATTTATCAGGTAAGCTAGTGTTCTGGGAATGTGATTTAGGACTAGTAAATTGCTCTAAGTACCGCTGTCGCTTCCAAAATGTTAGTGGAAAAAGAGAACTTAAAGTTGATTTAGTCTAAACCTCTCCTTTTGCAAATTGGGAAACTAGGGTTCAGTAAAAATGGAATGACTTGTCCGGAGTCAGTTCGAGTGGCAGCTTGTGGTAAAATTTAGGTTTCCCAAATTCTAGACTAATTCCTTTTCTAAAGCACTCAGAGCCTCCCCTGGGAATATTCACACCAGGACAGCAAACACATTTTATGTGAGTGTGCAAATTCTTAGTTATTGTTAGTTATTGGAGCTCTGTATGCTAAGCTCTGAGTATGCATCTGAAGTCGATGGGAAAGACTCCGTACCTCCATAATTAATTGGTGGGATCTGTCACGTGCGTAGGAGAAATGGCACATATACCAAGGATTTGCCATCCCTGTTTTCAAGTGTCTGTGGATGTGCCTTGGGATACAGGAAAGTCGGGGCCAGTAAAATTCATAAAAGATATATTTAAGTAATGTATGAGGGGAAGATTAGATTCCGTCTTCTGGTAACATATTTTAGGGATAACATTGAGAAGGAAAATAGTACTTCTCTGGAATAAGGAAACCTGAATTCTAGTCTCAGGTCCAACCTATGCTTGCTGTGTGTTTTATAGAAAAGTTAATTTACTTGTCTGAATTCCTAATTATTCTTTTGTAAAATAGAAAAACAAAAACAAAAGAAAAAAAACTACCTCAAATTTGCTATGAGAAGTGCATGAGATTGATAGATATAACCCATCCAACAGGGCAAAGCATGTAATAGGTACGTAATAGAGTATTTCCTATTTCTCATGTGTAAGTCTGTATTTATCCACAAGTTCCCTAAACATGGGATTTGCCTTGAAGTAGCATCTTCATCATCATGCCCCAAGCCTACTCACCTCCACATGCCATCCTATAGCACCCATGGGGGATAGAGAACCAAAAACATAGAGAACCATCAACGTATTTATAAAACTCTAACTACAACAAACAACAACACAAAAAAATACATGAAGGGAAATTCCAACTAGTATAATAAATACCCCCAAATTATCTGCGCCCCCTGAGTCTCCTCTTTGAAAGTTCCTCAGGGCATTCTCAGTGCTGGGAGAGGTGGGTATCTCCTAGCTGCTTTTTCCCCAACTGCCCTACATGTTGTGCTCCTTGATGTAGTGTTGTTGACCTCTTATCACCCCTGTATCCTCACTTGGTATCACTTGCATTATTAATCTATTTAGTATTTCAGAAAACTTTACTAAACCCTACACTCTGTGCTTAGTGATGGGAATATAAAGATGTTGAATACAGACATGGTCCCAAAGTTCCTGAAACTTAAATCTAGTGAGGAAGAAAGCTAATCGAGCTTGGAGAATACTGACACAATCTCACCTGTGTTCTTGATTCCTTGGAGTACCGCCAATTATTCTGAATCCCCACAACTTGACTGAATGGGAGAGAGAACAGCCCTCTCGTCTTTATCTTCCTACATTATAATCTCTTCTCTCGTGAACTGCCGCCATCTTTTCCTTTCCTTTTTTATGCAAAATCCTTGTGGTTGTCTGGCTAGGCTTGCCTTCTAAACAATGCACAGACTATCTGACCAAGATGTGTCTTATGCTGTAAGGCATCAGCCATGGTTATGCCACCGACTGCCTAATCAGAGCACAGCCTAATTACAGATGTGTTGTGTGATTCTCTATTTGATCAGATAATCGGAGACAACTCATTACTCAGATATTGAAGAAAAGGGGTGCATTATGGGAGTGATGCTCTACAATAATAACCCTGACAGAGTGTGCAGGATATCTTAGTGGGGATAGGGGAATGGCAAATTCTGGGGCATGCTGGTACTAGACCAGACTAGAAAGAATGGCAGTCCATTGATGAGATGTCCAAAAAGAAAATATGCTGTGTCTAAAATGAAAATTATTGGCATTGAAGGTATTGATTTGCACAGAACATCCAAGAAACGTGTTCTGTTTTGTAAAGGAAGGGTCACCTGTGCTGTGTGTGAGGGCCAGAACCATTACAGCTTTATTTAGATAAAGTGTGAAGGAGCCGTCTGTTCCAGCTCACAAGAAGGCTGGGTCTCCATCACAGGCACCCCACTCAAGGTCCAATCACAGCACCTGATGTGAGAGTTTCCTGATGTGATGCTTGACTGAAAGCTAATGACAGGGAACACTTTATTTTTCAAGGTGTGCTTTTTCTCAGGAGCAAGTGTGCTCTTTGATGATTGCTTTTCTCCTCCCTGCAGCCCATAGAAACAGCACGAAGAACAGAGAGGCTGGAGAATGAGGACGGTTCTCCATTTATTCTTTCTTGTATTTATTCCTTCATCCATTCAATAAATAGATGGTGATACCTGCTATTTTGGATGCTGCAGATATACCTGTGGACAAGGCAGATGAACTTTTAAGGTGATTACATGTGGGGGGAGTAGACAATAATCAAATATGTACATTTTTTTTTTTTTTTTTTTGCGGTATGCGGGCCTCTCACTGTTGTGGCCTCTCCCGTTGCAGAGCACAGGCTCCGGACGCGCAGGCCCAGCGGCCATAGCTCACGGGCCCAGCCGCTCTGCGGCATGTGGGATCTTCCCGGACCGGGGCACGAACCCATGTCCCCTGCATCAGCAGGCGGAGTCTCTACCACTGTGCCACCAGGGAAGCCCAATTTTTTTTTTTTTTTAAGACATACTACCTGGTGGTAATCTGTGCTTCAGTAAAATATATCATACTGTTGAAAAGAGAGAGGGGTGGCCACTCTTCACTGTGCGGTCATAGACAGATTCTCTTTAAGCCAAGGCCCTAGTATCAAGAAGCCAACATTGTAAAGTTCTGGGGGAATGTGTATTCCAAGCAGAGGGAACACCCAGAGCCAGCTTCCTAGAGTCAGAAGGATTCTGGTGTGTTTGAGGTATGAGAGCACCAGTGTGGCTGGAACGGAGAATTGTATGAGATGAGGATGGAGTGGCATGTCACATAGCACCATGAACAATAGAATTAGGGGTTTGAATGTTTCTCTGTGCATAATGAGTTCAAGCATCAGAAGGGCATGATCTGATTTAAATGGTGCCAATCACTGTTGGGTTCCCATGAAAGATGTCTGGCTTATGCATCTACTACTCAGTTTGCCCCTCTATAAATGCCCCTCTATAAACCCAATATCAGCCTTTAAACTTTGCAAGGGAGAGAAATATAACAAAATAAAATTTGAGGCTCCACTGCGTATTTCTGCAAACTTTTCCTGATTTCTCCTCCCTTTCTCTCAGGCCAGGGTCAGTAGTCTCCTCAGGAATATCATTGCTTCATGTACTTTTTTGATACTGGGTTGCTATTGTCTGTTAAGGTCAATGATGAGACTTCTCTTCGTCCCCAGACCTAACTCAGGGTTTGGCTCATTGTGTGTCCTTTGTACTTGGCCCCTAACCATACGTTCAGTTTTATCCTCTATGATTGTCACATCATAGTTTAACCTCTAGGAAGCTCAGAGTTTCCATTTATTACTCTACCTTTCCTAAACTTCTTTCCTTTCCTGAAGCTCCCTTAACTGCCTGCATGGCAACCTAGGATGCTTCCTCCTCTCTCTCCTTCACCGGGTGGCAGGTTTGTATCTTGGTCTGATGGCTCTCTGAGTACATCGCTACTCCTACTCCATGTTCTTTCACAGGCACCTCCCCTCATAAAAAACCTTGCACATTTAATCCCATTTTGGTTAACAAAGTAATTGTATTTGAATTATTTGTTAAAAAATATGTATGGAACACCCATTATGTCAGGCATTTTGATTGTGGCAATTCAACTCAACTGAGGTGTGATCACTAGGCTCAAGAAGCTCATTGGGGATAAAGACTGGTAACCAGATATAATACAAAAAGAGGAATGCTAGAGTCAGGAAGTCAGTGGGATATAAGAGCATAGAGAGGCACCAAATTCAGCCTGTATGTCACCTATATGTTGGCTGTAGTGGGGATGCTGCGTGAAACCACAGAAGGCTTCCTGGATGGAAATTGTGGGTATAGATAAGAGTTAGCTAGAGAGGCCAAGGGATGGCGGCACCAAGAAGGAAGGCAAGTGCTCCAGGCAGGACAAATAGGAAGGAAGCTTCCAGCAGTAGATAAAGCAAGATGTGTTGTTTATCAGAAACATGAAAGGAAACTGGGGGTAGCAATATAAGGGGATTGGGGTGGCTAACAAAGGGAAGAGTGGTGAACAGGAAGAAGGACAAGAGGGAAGACTCGGGCTAGAGCTTGGAAGGGCTTGCTTTGCAAAATCCAGTTTTAGGAGTGTTCCCGATTGACAGAGCTATTTGTTTATTTGGTTGGTATATCTAACCCAGAATCTTCCATGTAGTAAAACAAGTAGTGAGGCATTAAAGGTCACATTGCTTCTAGACCACATTCCCTTAAAGGCAAAGGGAGTGAACTCATTATGTTGAGGGATCTGGGGCGTGGCCCAAAGTGTCTACCACCCAAGCATAGCATTTATTTGATATATAGCTTAGTGGTCTGAATTGTGGATTTGGGAGTTAGACCATCCAGGTTCCAGGTGATTCTCAAGTCCCCTGTCTCTCACTTGTGAGTTCTGATTTGGGGCAAATAATTAAGCCTCTCTGAACTTCAATTTATTCATCTGTAAGTTGGAGATGGTTATATTATTTTTAAAGTAAAAATAAAAGACAGGGCTTATTAAACAAGTCTCTGTGCCAGGCAGTGTGATCAGTGCTTCACAGATTTAGTTTATTTATTTTTAGGAGGTATTTTGCAGAATTAGATATTGTAATTGCATGAGTAAGAAATATATCAAGGTCACAAAACTGGTAAATCTTAGACCTGGCATTTTACTTGAATGTATTCATTTAAAAATATATATATTTTAAGTTAAATACTCTTCAGTTAGTGATGTGATACTGGTAAAGTGTTCTGGGCTTTCGTCCCCCCGTTTATACCACCTTTCTGATCCTCCCTGTGGGTACTCATATCTTGATTTAAGAGGCAAGGACTTAAGCAGTCAAGGCCTGAGAGCAAATTCAGAGCCAGACTCCACATTCGGCAGGACAAGAATCAAAGAAGGTGCAGAGAGGAGAGGCAGAAAATGTGCTGGCAGGTCAGTAAGAGCAGTGATAGACTAATATGAGGCCTCAGTAGAATGAGGAGACAGATATTAACTGGACAAGAGAGAGGAGATGGAGGGGGAAAAAGAAGATTCATGGACAGCCACAGCTAAGCCTTTTACCTGTCAAAAAAATTACTTTGACCTGCACATTTAGGCTGTAAAAATATATCTTCAATCAAGAAAAGCAGAGCTCTTTCCAAGGACAAATCAAGGCAGCATCTTCTGCTTGTCTCATAAAATTAATCTCAGACACACACACACACACACACACACACACACACACACACACACACACACACACACACACACACACACACACACACACACACACCCCTAGAGGACTGGACAGAGTGGAAATCCTTGTATAACCTCCCATCATCTGCGTTAGATGGGAGGCACTAACTAAAGACTGAGATTGGCTGGGTCTGACTTCAGTAAAATGAGAGAGCACATGAAGCAGAGGCAGAAGGGCAATAGAATCTTGCAGTTCTAATTTGCCCTCTGTTACTTTGTTTTTAAACCTATATTAGTAATTATTATTATAAGATATGGGAATAAAGATACATTTATATGCATATATTTACTGACCTTTCATTATGCATCAAGAAAAGTGCTAAACAAAGTTTTATGTTATCTAATTTAATCCTCACAATAACCACATGAGACAGGTACCATCATTAGCCTAATTTCACATGTAAAAAAACTGAAAATCAAAGTCTCTCGTAAGGGGCTTCCCTGGTGGCACAGTGCTTAAGAATCCGCCTGCCAGTGCAGGGGACATGGGTCCAAGCCCTGGTCCAGGAGGATCCCAAATGTCGTGGAGCAACTAAGCCCATGCACTACAACTACTGAGCCTGCGTGCTAAAGCCTGCAAGCCACAACTACTGAGCCCACGTGCTACAACTACTGAAGCCTGTGTATCTAGAGCCCGTGCTCCACAACAAGAGGAGCCACCACAATGAGAAGCCCGTGCACCACAATGAAGAGTAGCCCCCTCTCGCCACAACTGGAGAAAGCCCCCACGCAGCACGAAGACCCAATGCAGCCAAAAATAAATAAAATAAATTAGAAAAGAAAATATTAACAAAAAAAAAGTCTCTCGTCAAAGTATGCCTCCATTTAAAAGGTATGCCTTTACAAGGAAAAAGCAAGAAGAAATTGTACTGGAATGAGGTTTAAGGACTAAAGTTAGATTCCCAGTTCTATCCTACCTTAGCTGTGGGACTTCATGCAACACTATTTACACTTCCTAAATATCTTCCAATTGTATCCATTTCTCTCCATCTGCAACCTGACACGCTAAAGCCTAGCCACTGTTACATTTTGTTTAGACTTTTGCAATCTACCTTAACATTCCACACCAGCACCATTTATTGTGTCTTCCTTCTAATGCATTATACAAAACTGCACCCAGAGTGATTTAGATGGAAAGGTAGGTAGCAAAGATGACTCAAAATGTGTTGCTTGCCAATCTGGTTAGAAGGGAGTGCCATTAACTGAGATGGGGAGGTAATCAGATTTTAGAGGGAGAAGGGTAGCTAGATCTTAGTCATGGTGAGTTTGAGGTATGATGTGCTCTATATTATCTTTTTTTATATGTATTTTTTGAATTGTATTATTATTTTTTATACAGCAGGTTCTTATTAGATATCTATTTTATACATATTGGTGTATACATGTCAACCCCCATCTCCCAATTCATCCCACCAACCCCACCTTTCCCCCGTTGGTGTCCATGTGTTTGTTCTCTACATCTGTGTCTCTATTTCTGCCTTGCAAACCGGTTCATCTGTACCATTTTTATAGATTCCACATATATGCATTAAAATAAGGTATTTGTTTTTCTCTTTCTGACTTACTTCACTCTGTAAGACAGTCTCTAGGTCCATCCATGTCTCTACAAATGACCCAATTTTGTTCCTTTTCACAACTGAGTAATATTCCATTGTATGTATGTACCACATCCTCTTTATCCATTTTTCTGTCAGTGGGCATTTAGGTTGCTTCCATGACCTACCTATTGTAAATAGTGCTGCAGTGAACATTGGGGTGCATGTGTCTTTTTGAATTATGATTTTCTTTGGGTATATGCCCAGTAGTGGGATTGCTGAGTCATATGGTAATTCTATTTTTATTTTTTTAAGGAATGTCCATACTGTTCTCCATAGTGGCTGTATCAATTTACATTCCCACCAGCAGTGCAAGACAGTTCCCTTTTCTCCACACCCTCTCCAGCATTTGTTCTTTGTAGATTTTCTGATGATGCCCATTCTATCCAGTGTGAGGTGATACCTCATTGTAGTTTTGATTTGCATTTCTCTAATAATTAATGATGTTGAGCAGCTTTTCATGTACCTCTTGGCCATCTGTATGTCTTCTTTGGAGAAATGTCTATTTAGGTCTTCTGCCCATTTTTTATTGGATTGTTTGTTTTTTAATATTGAGCTTCATGAGCTGTTTATATATTTTGGAGATTAATCATTTGTCCATTGTTTCATTTGCAAATAATTTCTCCCATTCTGAGGGTTGTCTTTTCATCTTGTTTATAGTTTCCTTTGCTGTGCAAAAGCTTATAAGTTTCATTAGGTCCCATTTCTTTATTTTTGTTTTTATTTGCATTACTCTAGGAGGTGGGTCAAAAAAGATCTTGCTGTGATTTATGGCAAAGAGTGTTCTTCCTATGTTTTCCTCTAAGAGTTTTATAGTGTCTGGCCTTACATTTAGGTCTTTAATCCATGTTGAGTTTATTTTTGTATATGGTGTCAGGGAGTGTTCTAATTTCATTCCTTTGCATGTAGCTATCCAGTTTTCCCAGCACCACTTATTGAAGAGACTGTCTTTTCTCCATTGTATATCCTTGCCTCCTTTGTCATAGATTAGTGGACCATATGTGTGTGGGTTTACCTCTGGGCTTTCTACACTATCCCATTGATCTATATTTCTGTTTTTGTGCCAGTACCATATTGTCTTGATTACTGTGCCTTTGTAGTATAGTCTGAAGTCAGGGAATCTGATTCCTTCAGCTCCGTTTTTTTCCCTCAAGATCGCTGTGGCTATTCTGGGTCTTTTGTGTCTCCATCCAAATTTTAAGATTTTTAGTTCTAGTTCTATAAAAAATGCCATTGGTGATTTAATAGGGATTGCATTGAATCTGTAGATTGCTTTGGCTAATATAGTCATTTTCACAATATTGATTCTTCCAGTCTAAGAACATGGTATATCTCTCCGTCTGTTTGTGTTACCTTTGATTTCTTTCATCAGTGTCTTATAGTCTTCTGAGTACAGGTCTTTTACTGCATTACGTAGGTTTATTCCTAGGTATTTTATTCTTTTTGTTGCAATGGTGAATGGGATTGTTTCCTTAATTTCTCTTTCTAATCTTTCATTCTTAGTGTATAGGAATGCAAGAGATTTCTGTGCATTAATTCTGTATCCTGCAACTTTACCAAATTCATTGATGAGCTCTAGTAGTTTTGTGGTGGCATCTTTAGGATTCTCTATGTATAGGATCATGCCATCTGCAAACAGTGACAGTTTTACTTCTTCTTTTCCAATTTGTATTCCTTTTATTTCTTTTTCTTCTCTGACTGCCATGGCTAGGACTTCCAAAACTATGTTGTTTAGTAGTGCTGAGAGTGGACATCCTTGTCTTGTTCCTGATCATAGAGGAAATGCTTTCAGCGTTTCACCATTGAGAATGATGTTTGCTGTGGGTTTGTCATATATGGCCTTTATTTTGTTGAGGTAGGTTCCCTCTATGCCCAGTTTCTGGGGTTTTTATCATAAACTGGTGTTGAATTTTGTCAAAAACTTTTCCTGCATCTATTGAGGTGATCATATGTTTTTTAATCTTCATTTTGTTAATATGGTGTATCACATTGGTTTATTTGCATATATGGAAGAATCCTTGTGTCCCTGGGATAAATCCCACTTGATCATGGTGTATGATCCTTTTAATGTGTTGTTGGATTCTGTTTGCTAGTATTTTGTTGAGGATTTTTGCATGTATATTCATCAGTGAGAGTGGCCTGTAATTTTCTTTTTTTTTTTGTAGTATCTTTGTCTGGTTTTGGTATCAGGGTGATGGTGGCCTCGTAAAATGAGCTTGGGAGTGTTCCCTCCTCCACAAGTTTTTGGAAGAGTTTGAGAAGGATGTGTGTTAACTCTTCTCTAAATGTGTGATAGAATTCACCTCTGAAGCCATCTGGTCCTGGACTTCCGCTTGTTGCAAGGTCTTTAATCACAGTTTCAGTTTCATTACTTGTGATTGGTCTTTTCATATTTTCTATTTCTTCCTGGTTCAGTCTTGGAAGGTTATACCTTTCTAAGAATTTCTCCATTTCTTCCAGGTTGTCCATGTTATTTGCATAGAGTTGCTTGTAGTAGTCTCTTAGGATACTTTGTACTTCTGTGGTGTCTGTTGTAACTTCTCCTTTTTCATTTCTAATTTTATTGATTTGAGTCCTCTCCCTCTTTTTCTTGATGAGTCTGGCTAAAGGTTTATCAATTTTGGTTATCTTCTCAAAGAACCAGGTTTTAGTTTTATTGATCTTTGCTATTGTTTTCTTTGTTTCCATTTCATTTATTTCTGCTCTGATCTTTATGATTTCTTTCCTTCTGCTAACTTTGGGGTTTTTTTTTTGATCTTCTTTGTCTAGTTCTTTCTTTAGGTTAGATTGTTTATTTGAGATTATTATTGTTTCTTGAGGTAGGATTGTATTGCTATGAACTTCCCTCTTAGAACCACTTTTGCTGCATCCCATAGGTTTTGGATCATTGTGTTTTCATTGTCATTTGTTTCTAGGTATTTTTTGATTTCCTCTTTGATTTCTTCAGTGATCTCTTGGTCATTTAGTAACGTACTGTTTAGCCTCTATGTGTTTGTGTTTTTGATGTTTTATTCCCTGTAATTTATTTCTAATCTTATAGCGTTGTGGTCGGAAAAGATGCTTGATATGATTTCAATTTTCTTAAATTTACTGAGGCTTGATTTGTGACCCAGATGTCATCTATCCTGGAGAATGTTCCTTGTGCACTTGAGAAAAAAGTGTAATCTGCTGTTTTTGGATGGAATGTCCTATAAATATCAATTAAATCTATCTGGTATATCGTGTCATTTATGGTTTGTGTTTCCTTTATAATTTCTGTCTGGATGATCTGTCCATTGGTGTCAGTGAGGTGTTATAGTCCCCCAATATTATTGTATTACTGTCGATTTCCTCTTTTATGGCTGTTAGCATTTGCCTTATGTATTGAAATGCTCCTATGTTGGGTGCATATATTTTTACAATTGTTATATCTTCTTTTCGGATTGATCCCTTGATCATTATGTAGTGTCCTTCCTTGTCTCTTCTAACATTCTTTATTTTAAAGTCTATTTTATCTGATATGAGTATTGCTACTCCAGCTTTCTTCTGATTTCCATTTGTATGGAATATCTTTTTCCGTCTCCTCACTTTCAGTCTGTATGTGTCCCTAGATCTGAAGTGGGTCTCTTGTAGACAGCATATATATGGGTCTTGTTTTTGTATCCATTCAGCGAGCCTGTGTCTTTTGTTTGGATCATTTAACCCATTCACATTTAAGGTAATTTTCAATATCTGTGTTCCTATTACCATTTTCTTAATTGTTTTGAGTTTGTTTTTGTAGGTCCTGTTCTTCTCTTGTGTTTCCCACTTAGAGAAGTTCCTTTAGCATTTGTTGTAGAGCTGGTTGTTGTTGCTGAATTGTCTTAATTTTTGCTTGTTTGTACAGCTTTTGTTTTCTCTGTGGAATCTGAATGAGATCCTTGCCAGGTAGGGTAATCTTGGTTGTAAGTTTTTCTGTTTCATCACGTTAAATATATTGTGCCACTTCCTTCTGGCTTGTAGAGTTTCTGCTAAGAAATCAGCTAGCAACCTTTTGGGAGTTCCCTTGTATGCTATTTATCATTTTTCCCTTGTTGCTTTTAATAAGTTTTCTTTGTCTTTAATTTTTGTCAGTTTGATTACTGTGTGTCTCAGCATGTTTCTCCTTGGGTTTATCCTGCCTGGGACTCTCTGCGCTAC
This sequence comes from Aethalodelphis obliquidens, assembly GCF_003676395.1. Taxonomy (NCBI): domain Eukaryota; kingdom Metazoa; phylum Chordata; class Mammalia; order Artiodactyla; family Delphinidae; genus Aethalodelphis; species Aethalodelphis obliquidens. Next base: position 16,166,420 of record NW_020837951.1, read on the forward strand.
CTGAACTTGGGTGGCTATATCCTTTCCCATGTTAGGGAAGTTTTCGACTATAATCTCTTCAGATATTTTCTTGCGTCCTTTCTCTCTCTCTTCTCCTTCTGGGACCCCTATAATGCGAATGTTGGTGTGTTTAAAGTTGTCCCAGTGTTCTCTTAGGGTGTTTTCATTTCTTTTCACTCTTTATTCTTTATTCTGTTCCACGGCAGTGAATTCCACCATTTTGTCTTCCAGGTCACTCATCCGTTCTTCTGCCTCAGTTATTCTGCTATTGATTCCTTCTAGTGTATTTTTCATTTCAGTTATTGTATTGTTCACCTCTGTTTGTTTGTTCTTTAATTTTTCCAGGTGTTTGCTCTTGAATTCTTCTAGGTCTTTGTTAAACTTTTCTTGTGTTTTCTCGATCTTTGCCTCCATTTTTTTCCGAGGTCCTGGAGTCATCTTCACTATCATTATTCTGAATTTTTTTTCTGGAAGGTTGCCTATCTCCACTTCATTTAGTTTTTTCGGGGTGTTTTATCTTGTTCCTTCATCTGGTATGTAGTCCTCTGCCTTTTCATGTTGTCTATCTTTCTGTGAATGTGGTTTTCATTCCACAGGCTGCAGGACTGTAGTTCCTCTTGCTTCTGCTTTCTGCCCTCTGGTGGATGAGGCTATCTAAGTTGCTTGTGCAAGCTTCCTGATGGGAGGGACTGGTGGTGGGTAGAGCTGGGTGTTGCTCTGGTGGGCAGAGCTCAGTAAAACTTTAATCCATTTGTCTGCTGATGGCTGCAGCTGAGTTCCCTCCCTGTTGGTTGTTTGGCCTGAGGCAACCCATCACTGGAGGCTACAGGCTCTCTGGTGGGTCTAATGGCTGATTCCAGGAGGGCTCATGCCAAGGAGTACTTCCCATAACTTCTACCAGTGTCCTTGTCCCCACAATGAGCCACATTCACCCCCCACCTCTGCAGGAGATCCTCCAACAACAGCAGGTAGTTCAGGCTCAGTCTCTTATGGGGTCACTGCTCCTTTCCCTGGATCCTGATGTGCACAGTACTTTGTGCGTGCCCTCTAAGAGTGGAGTCTCTGTTTCCCCTAATTCTGTCAAAGTCCTGCATTCAAATCCCGCTAGCTTTCAAAGTCTGATTCTCTGGGAATTCCTCCTCCTGTTGCCGGACCCCCAGGTTGTGAAGCCTGACATGGGGCTCAGAACCTTCACTCCAATGAGTGGACTTCTGTGGTATAATTTTTCTCCATTTTGTGTCACGTACCCAGCAGTTATGGAATTTGATTTTATTGTGATTGCGCCCCTCCTGCCATTTCATTGCAGCTTCTCCTTTGTCTTTGGATGTGGGGTATCTTTTTTGGTGAGTTTCAGTGTCTTCCTGTCAATGGTCGTTCAGTAGTCAGCCATGATTCCAGTTCTCTCGCAAGGAAGAGTGAGTGCACGTTCTTCTACTCCACCATCTTGAACCAATCTCTGTTGTGCTCTATATTATCTTAATTTTCTTCTCACTCTACCTACACCCTCTAGTTGGGTCATTGTGATTTAAGGAAGAAAATATACACAGCTATGCAATATAAACATCATATGAATATAGGTGCTGTTACAAGGACAAATTTTTTTTTCTTATGCACCACCCAGAGTCATTGGAAGGTTTTGAAACAAATGCATGTAGAGTGCCCGAGGCTCTTTAGAGTAGAACTGCCTTGAAAATATTAATTAAGATAAACAAATAAGTGGACAAACATGCTGTTGCTGTGTTGTGAGTCTGTTTCCCTTTCTTGGCTTCCATAAAAAGGATGGTTCTTTTTTGTTCAGTTTATCTCCCACGTACAAGCCCTGTTGTTTGATGCAAGATGTGTGAGGGGCTCATTTTGAGGAGGATATCATAAATGTAGCCACTAAGATGTTCTAAATTCTAACCCCGGTTCTAAGGCAGAATGCAAGACCAGAAGATACTGAAAGGGATGACAATTTGGGTATAAGTAGCAATCCACAAGGCTTGTCACAGAAATCTGCATTATTACAAGAGATTTTTTTAGAGAATAAGAACCTGTTCTTCAAAAGTAGACCAGAGAATGCTATCAGTATTCATTATTCCTCCCTTATCCTCAACATCTTAGATGAACAATATTAATTATTCCTTCCTTATCCTCAACATCTTAGATGAATTACCCCTAGATCAATTTAGCACTAGACTTAGTCTGTGTCATATTAGATAAATATTTTGTTTTTAGAGCTGTCTTCTCTGCTAAATTAAAATAATAAAATTAATGCCTGTTTATCGAGTGCCTACTTTATGCCAACCACTGGTCTAGGAATATTACAAGTGTATACTCATTTAATTCTCACAATACCTCTGCTAGACAGACACAGTAATTTCATTTCATGCACAGAGAAAGTGGGGGTCCAAGATTTAAAGTCACTTGTTCAGAGCTTGCTTGCTAATAAGTAGAGGTACCTTGATTCAGATTCACATCTCTTTGTCTAATATTTTGAATTCACGGATATTTTAAATCTAAATATGTTTCATAGGGCCAATCATTTGTAACAAATAGGAGTTTATCACATCCATGGTCAAAATTCCTTCTCAAAATATTCCTCTCAATTAGATCAAGACGATGAGACACAGAAAGGGTAAGGTCTATGTGACAACACATGATCGTGGTAGAGTTGGACTTCAAATTCAATCCTTTTGACTGATTCAGATTATTTCTCTAGGCCATGCCCTCCTTCCCAGCACAGCTGCAAGCCCAGAGAGTTGGGAATTTACCATTCAACACATATCCTCTCCTTGGCTTCTAATTCCCATTTCTTTCCTAATGATGGGAGGAATTCCATAGGAAGTAGTAATTTCTCCATGATCTGAGATCACAGCATGCAGCTAATTATAGAAATAAATAACTGGTGACTGGAACCATCTGTCCTTCCTTTGGCAAACACCTTGCTTTGCTGTGAAATTAGTGCCACCTGCAACCTGTGGGCCCCACAGAGACACAGGGGTTGCCCATTTCACATTCAGAGGTTGACTACTTTGTTGCTCCCAAGCCACAGTCACAACCCTTGGGCTGTCACGCATCCCCAGAGAGAGACAACTAATGAAGCCAGTTACATTTCTGAGCTCCTTCTATAGCTGAGGGAAAATAGAGCAAAGGCAGGGCCCAGGCCTCAGTCTCTGGGAGTGTTATTGTGAGCAGCACGGATGTGCATTGCAGTCACTCTGAAGTCTGTTTTCCTGGGCCGAGGGCAACGGGCACTTTACCTCATGCTATTCATTCCCCATGGCGGGGACACTTATGCCCACTCTGTCCAGCAGCAACATGGATTTATAAAATCATGTTAGAAATCCTCTCTGCCTCATTCACTTTGGAAACAGCAAATTCTGCTTCAATTCCCAGCCTTCTAACTGTGTGATATTAGATTGTACTGCTTTGAGCCTCAGTTTCTTCATATGCAATTTGTGAGAAATAATAGGCCTATCTATTAGGGCTGTTTTAAGGATTATATGAGATATAATACATGGTAAATATAGTATAGTATATAGGAAGCACTCAATATCTTGTGGCTTCCATTCATCAAAAGTGAACACTCTAGTTAAAATAGAACATAGGGACTGTTAATCTGGCTTCCAAAGACTCTAAAGAACCTACAAATGCCCTGAAAATATATGAAAAACTTTGTAAATGTGATGATTTTTCTTGAGAGTGTAATGTGATTTATTAGAAGAAATATATATTAGGTCTTTGTTCCCATTTCTGGAACAGAGAACCCTTGGATTTGTGATGCACAGACTGCTCAAAGTGTTGGCAATGAGCTAGGTGTCTTTTGTTATGTTAATGAGGTGAGGTTAGAAAGACCCTAAGGATGGGGGCTGGTTGCCAATGGAACCAACCACCTGATTAGAGGGTTGGAATTTTCAGTCCCATTCCCTGATCTCCAGTGAAGGGAGAGGAGCTGGAGGTTGAAATAATCACCAAAAGGCAATTATTTCATTAATCATGCCTATATAATGAAGCCTCCATAAAATCCCAAAAGGATGGGATTCAAAGAGCTTCCAGGTTGGTGAACACATGGAGATTTGGGGAGAGTAGCATACTATGAAAAGATATGGAAGTTCTGTGCCCTTTCTCCATACCTTGACCTATGCATCTTTTCCATCTGGCTGTTTCCAAATTATATCCTTTTATAATAAACTGGTAATCTAGTATATAAAATGTTTCTCTGAGTTCTGTGAGCTGTTCTAGCAAGTTAATCAAATCCAGGGAGGGGGTCATGGGAACCTCTCATCTATAACCAGTGGTCAGAGGCTTAGGTGACAGCCTGGACTTGCGATTGACATCTGAAGTAGGGAGCAGGGAGACAATCTTGTAAGACAGAGCCCTTCACCTGTGGGATCTGATGCTATCTCCAGGTTGATAGTAAAAGAACTGAATTGAATTATAGGACACTTAGCTGGTGTCAGAGCATTGCTTGCTGCTGTGAGGAACCACGACCCTGCCATGGTGGAGTTAGGTGCAGAACTCTTAGAGGAGGTGGAAGTGATTCATCTTTTTAATCAGAATCTCAATGGCATCCTCTGACCTCCTCCCACTTTCCTAATTTAGAGATTGGAAAGTTGGAGGATTTTCCCCAGCTTTTTCAGTTAGATTTCCTCCTGCTGTGGAAACTGCACACTCAAAGCCACTCAGTGTCTCTTAGGGTTGGAAGCGAGCTTAATACCTCTGCTCTCCCTCACATAACTAAAAGAATGAAAAGCAGAACCTTTAGTATGTCTCTATCACTACCTCTGTGATAGCAGTTCACTCCATGTTGGTGATTCTTTAATTTTATCTGGACATGCCCTGTATAACTTGTCTGGTGTTGGGAACAGTATTGTTTGTGAGCCTCCTGGCATCTATTATTACAGGAACACAACAGATATCTATTATTACTTGAACATAATTTCGGTTATTGTTTCCTTGGCAGACAACAGGAACTTAAGTCAATAATTCTACCAGTCTCAGTAGCATGTAGCAGTTGATGAAATGCTATACAGCATCTAGCAGTTTACAAAATAACTTCGTATTTATTATTGTGTCTCTCCATAGGTGTATTAGGTATTCAAGGCAAAAAAAAAAAGAAAACTTCATTCCCATTTTATAGATAACAGAACTGAGGCTCAGTGAAGAGAAATAAATGTTAGTACTAAATTGGTTTCTTTAAGAGAACTCTCCTGCCATCCAATATCCATAAAGCTAGACCTATAAAAACACCTGCTATTATTTTTTTGCCTTTGTTTTTGGTGAGAAAAGAATTAAAAAATGTCTCCAGGTGGCCTGCTACTTGAATCCTCTCTACAGTTCTCTTCCCCAGGATTAATTCAATTACATAAATAGCAAAGCTTTGACATTTCAGTTATCTAAGGCTGACTCCATAAAAATATGACTGACTCCATGTAAATAAGATTGACTCCATGTAAATAAGATTGACTCCATTTAAATAAATATACACTTATTTATATATGTAAATATATAAAATATAAATATATACTTGCATATGTATTAATCTCAGTAGAAAGAGAATCTCATAATTTTTTTAAAAATTATAGTGTTTTTTATTTGACATCTGGAAATCTACGAATCTGCAGATAGGCTTCAGGATGTCAATAAACTCCTGAGACCCAAACTTTTAAGAATGGCTACATGGAGACTTCCCTGGTGGTCCAGTGGTAAAGAATCCGCCTTCCAATGCAGGGAACGCGAATTTGATCCCTGGTCAGGGAACCAAGATCCCACATGCCGCAGGGCAGCTAAACCTGCGTGCCATAGCTACTGAGCTCACGCACCTCAACTAGAGCCCGTGTGCCTCAAACTACAGAGGCCACGTGCTCTGGAACCGGCGTGCCACAACTACAGAGCCCATGCACCCTGGAGCCTGTGCGCCACAACTAGAGAAGAGAAAACCCGCCGCCACAACTAGAGAGAAGCCCGTGTGCCACAACGAAGAGCCCGCACAGCAACAAAAGATCCTGCATGCCTCAACTAAGACCCGATGCAGCCAAAAACAAATTAAAAAAAAGGAATGGCTACATGGCATTATGATATTCCCTCATATAAACAAAACTCTGCTGGAAAGCTGGAGGAGAAGTGAACATTGACAGAGTAAAGAATGCCTGGGTGGTAAGAAGTTTTATAGAGGGACTAAAAGGGGATAACAAAGGTGGAGAAATAATGTGTATAAACTACTTACATCATGGTTCAGTTTGTCCAAAACAACTTTAGAGCTATGGGTATCAATTCCTCTGGAAATAGATACACCATAGACTTTTCCTTATATATATCTGGACTCATTTGTAGAAGTATTATTTTCATTTTACCAGGATTCAGAGTACTACCTGAGGGAGTAGAAGAATACCTTCATCTGTTCAATGCTTCTTTCATCCATCCTTTCATACATTCATCTAATATTCATGAAGCATTGAATGTATTATATAGCACATTTGGTTAAAATCATGGAAGCAGGCTGGAGAAGGAAATAGACAAGAAATCGGCAGACACAGTACAGTGATAAGCACCACAGTGGAGGCATGGACTGGGTGCTAATAGAAAGTAAAAGGAAGAAGAGGACACAAATCAAGCTGGAGGCTGCAGAAAATGCCTTGCAAGGGAAGTGTTGCTTGAGATAAATCTTGAAGGACATGTTTATGTTGAACATTACATATTGGGGAAGTGGAGAGAAAGCAGAGATTTCAGGTAGAGGAAACAGCCTATGTAAAGACATAGAGATTTGAGAAAGCCTCCTTGCTCTCAGTCGCCTCTGATTTATCCACCACCCACACCCATGCCTTTAAGCCCTGGTCTGTCCCCATGCTGGCATTAGTTGCTTTGCCTTCAGTGATAACTGCCCAGCTATTTCTCAGGTTAAGCAACAACTTCTTCACAGAAGGTAATTCTTACCAACCAATAAACTATAAGGCTGGTTCTGCACGTTTTAAAATATTCATTTGCTTTACAAAAAGTATCACCACGGGGTTCAGCATAGGATGCACTCATGGTGGGGTGAGCACGTGATGCAACTTATAAAATGATGGCTACTCTCATTTCTATAGAAATGACTAAAGGGAGGTTCACCTGCCTTGTACATATTTTTAATTTACATTTGCAAAATATAAATATTCCAGAGACATATTTTTTAAGGTTCTACCTGTATCTTTCTTGCTTAATCAGAATCAGTCTGATTTCTTTTCTGTGTGTGTGTGTGTGTGTGTGTGTGTGTGTATTTGTTTGTCTTTTACTGAAGGTCACCTACCTTCTATACTACATTCTCTATTCTCTCAAATTCTCTTACCCAACCACCAAAAAGCTCAGGAGGTGACATAATGGAAGAAGTCTTTTCTTTTTTTGCTTAGTTTTTGATCCTCCCACTCTCAGGCTCAGCACAGAGAAATGGGGCCTCGAATCAATTTTAAAATCATTATGAATTCTTTGTGTTTGACTTTTTAGTGAGAGCTCAAAAATATTTCAGGATTTTAGAGCAATAATTAGACCTATCATTTTAGACAAATGCCACATAATTTGTCTACTCCTGAAGCAAATCTTGCTTCTGGGATGGAGGACAAATATTTAAGAATGAAAGGAGACTGACACTCACATGAATTAAAAAACAAGTGGCTTAAATCTTTAAAATGATTTCCCTGGTTCTTGTTCATTAGTCAATATTGTAGAGTCACGTGCCAAAATTTTGAGCAGTCTGTGCATCTCAAAGACCATTCCTTTTCCTCCCTCTTCATTATTAATGCTAATTTATATGAGCCTTGAGGGAAGCGATTGCTAATGTTTCTATTGCACCAATTCTAGCCACAGAAATCATAAAAAGGAAACACGCAGGAGTCTAATTCATGGTTATTTCTCCTTTCACCTGAGCAACATGGGAAATGCAGCTTTTATTCGGTAGGAAACAGTGAGTGCAGAGAAGGCACTCCGGGAAATGGGAAATAAGGACAGAACAGAAGAACCACTCAGCCAAAGTGGTAATCAGAGAATTTAAAAATTATTTTTTGACAATACAGACAGCGCTTGTGGAATGCCATTCCCTTTTAGTTGGAGTTACCCAGTGAACCAACACTATAGAACAAGAAATAAAATGTCAGACAATGCATGAAACAAATTATTTCTCTTTACACATCTTATTTCCAAATGATAGCCGAGGCAGTCTTAGAACACGACCCAGAATTTTACATGGCTGGAATGACACCATTCACACAATGACAAGGAGTTCAACGGCTGAAATGAGCTCATTGACTAAATTCCCCAAGCCTGTCTACCACGTTGTCTGAAAACCTCTTCCCTGCTTCAGTGACGATGATGATGATGATGATGATGGTGATGGTGATGATGGCAGCAACAGCATCAGTCCAATAACAATAAAATTACTTATTATATAGTATCTATGAATAATATACATTAACTTAACAGTGGTATATATTGGGGATCAGCAAACTAAGGCCAGTGGACCAGATCCAGCCCATGACCTGTTTTTGTAGGGTCCATGAGCTAAGAATGACTTTTACATTTTATAAGGCTGTGAAAAAAGAAGGCAAGAATATGCCATAGAGACTATATGGTTTACAAAACCTGAAGTATTTACTATTTGGCTCTTTACAGAAAATGTTTGCCAACCCCTGGCATATATTAATATTCATGTAGCACTTGCTAGATACCAGGTTATTGTATAATAAAGAATTTTTGGGGCCTTTGTCTCTGGTTCTTGGAAAGGAGCCTCTGCCTTCTTGGAATTTATTTATGGTGGGCTTCTCCGGTGACATTTGACTTTATACTAATGAGGTGACTTATGGTGGGTTCCAGTGTGGTTTCAGGATGGGGGCTGGCATGCTGGGAAGACCAACATGTGAATACCTAAAGCTGTAGTGAGCTTCTAGATTGCCAGCAGGGGGATGCATGCTGAGGACACAGAAGTTTTATCTTTGGGACTTTCTCAGACCTCACCTTATGTTGGTCTTCATTTCACTGGCCCTGATTTGTATCCTTTATAATAAAACTGTAATCATACTCTAGCATTTTCCTGATTTCTGTGGGCTGTTCTAGAGAATTATCAAACCTGAGGGGGTAGTGGAAACTCCCAAATTTGTAACCAGTTGGTCTGAAGGGTGAGCGGCATAGGAACCTGAGCTGGTGTCTGAAGTGAGGGCAGTCTTAAAACCCTGTGCCCTTAGCCTGTGAAGTCCACAATAACTCCAGGGAGTTAATGTCAGAATTACATTGCACAGGCATTAGGTATTTTTCCCAAATTTTTAATGATATTCATCCTGAAACAACTCTATGAGGTGGGTGCTATTTTATCTGTATTTACAGATGAGGAAACTGAGACACAAAGAGATTGAATAATTTTCTCCAAGACACACAGCTAGCAAGTGGTGGAGCTAGGATTCAAACTCAGTCCAGCCTCGGAAGGCAGCTGAGGTTGTAACCATCCCGATCCTCCTAAACTTCATCTGGTAGTAGAAGGATGGTTGTAGAACTGTATGCCCTAAGACTTGGCATCCAGTGCCTCCTTCCCTGTTCTCTTTGCCTTGGCCTTGAAGCTCAGTTCTGGCCCTGAACCTTAACTGGCTTCTTAGATCTTATTACTGTATGTGCCCCACTTCTGCTGACCGGATCCTTGATTTGTTCCATGTGTTTCAAATACCAGGGCAGACTTGGAAGAGAAAAATAATGGACAATGGAATAAGGCAGACTTAGGTTTGAATCCCAGCTCTGCCACACTCTTAGGTTGCCTGATGATCTCAAGGCTCAGTTTTCTCATCCATAAAATGGAAAGGTAGATTAGTGAAATAATAAAAGTGTATTCAGGTGTTCTGATTGGAGCAAGACTGGGGTTAAAACTTCTCTGAATTTTGAAGCTGAGGGTCCTATTTCAGTTTCCATCCACACAGCATCAATTTGGATCCATGGGTTTGCATGGGAGCTGTGAGTCCTCTGGGATATTTACAAAACTACCAGTGGGCATGGAGAAAGATGAACACTGGAAACAGGCAAATCACGGGAGGGTCTACGTGTCTCCTGCGAAAGAAAATTCCTTTTTATTCATCAGGGAAGAAAGAATCTAGAGAGATTGGGTAATAGGGTCTGAAGGTGAGTGGAGAGAAGTGGTTCTATCAAGAGGGTCGTGACTCTTAATTAACCCTGCCCTTGCCAAGGCATGCTGTCAGCATGGGAGCCCACTGGGAAAGAAAGGGCTACACCTGTCAGCTAAGAGATGTTGCATTAATTCGAACTCCTCTGCAGCTGCACAACTTTGCTGTTTGTTTCCCTGTAACTCAAAACAACACAGAGGGAAGGTGGTGGTTCCCTTCTCCATTTACAGCAAGGAAGGGTTTGAAAGCATCCAGGCCTATGAAATCAGAATTTGCACTTTTTTTTTTTTTTTTTTTTTTTTTTTGCCGTACGCGGGCCTCTCACTGTTGTAGCCTCTCCCGTTGCGGAGCACAGGCTCCGGACGCGCAGGCTCAGCGGCCATGGCTCACGGGCCCAGCCGCTCCGCGGCATGTGGAATCTTCCCGGACCGGAGCACGAACCCGTGTCCCCTGCATCGGCAGGCGGACTCTTTACCACTGTGCCACCAGGGAAGCCCAGAATTTGTACTTTAGCAATGTGAGGGCAGCAAGCACAGTGGATTTCAAGTTTTATTATGAATGATTAAGCTGGACCACAATGGGGACCCATGATTGTACTGAGATGACTGAGGAGAGGGATTGCAGTAGTTTCACATGCATATCTGCATAGGTTGTTGTGATCTGTCTGGTTATATTTTGGTTGCATTATTTGGCACTTAAGTACTCAAACATTAAAAAAAAAAAATGTTTCTCTTTTGCGTCTTGTTGGTTTCTGTCCCTGTCCATTACTTAGTTCTACCCAACAGCTGAGCTTCATCCTAACTGGGTCTGTGGCCCAGAATCAACTCAGTGTGGACCCACCCATGCCCGAATCTGTCTCACAATAAGCATTATGTTTCAAAAGTCCTTCAAATTTCCCCCACCCCACTCTCGGCCATTCTCTACACCAAACTCTCTTCCATCCACCGCTCTCTAGGCCTGCACTGTCTAGAGATAGCCTCTGTCTCTAGAGGTGGATAGCCTCTAGCCACATGTGGCTATCGAGCACTTGAAATGTGGTTAGTTCGATCAGAGATGTGCTGTGAGTATAAAATACACAGTGGATATCAAAGCCTTGGTACAAACAGAAGACTATAAAATACTTCCTTAACAATGTTTGTATTGATTCATGTTGAAACAATGAGATTTTAGATACATTGTGTTAAATGAAATATACTTCTAAAATTATTTTCAACTCTTCCTTTATTTTAAAAAAATGTGGCTACAAGAAAATTTAAGATTACGTATGTGGCTCATATTTGTGCTTCACATTATATTTTTAGCAAAGTGCTGTTAGGCAGACCCTCTAAAAACATAATCTGACCATTCTATTCCCCTGATTAAAAGCCTTCAAGGGTTCTTTAGATAGCCATCACATTCCCTAACATGACCTGAGGACTCTTCTGATCTGGGCCCTGTTTGCTTCTCCATCTCCCCCTATGCTCCTGCCCCACTGAATCTCTTACAGCCCTATGAACAGGCTCTGGTTTCTCTACACCTGTACACCTTTGCTCATGCCAGTTTCTCTGTCTGGAAAGCCCTTCCTTCCCAGAATCCACCACTGGCTCATCTTTATATTTCAGTTTAGGTGTCTCTATACTTCAGGTGTCCTTCCTCTGCCTTCCCACAGCATCCAGTGCTTGCTCCTCTCATAGCTCTCATCACAGCATTATCATCCCTGAGCAGGGACTCTGTCTTGTTCACTGATGTGTAACTAATGCCTAGGTTAGCGCTGACACATAGTAGTTACAATGCTTTTAACCTGAGGTACAACATTCACATTTTTATATAAATAAATGAATCAATCAGTACTCGTTCTTTTGAATCAATAGAGCATGTCTGAGATGCTCAATTCATCAACGAGCTGGTAAGAGAGATAAGTAGGATTGCTTTGGAGGCTATCCCTAAAGACTCAGATTGCTTAGAAAAAGGTGTCTGATTCCAGCTTCACAAGGGGCCAGGGAATCACTTTTGGCCTGTAGCTCAAATCTAAACTTTATCAAAGTCATAGGTGCTGGAGGCTGCCATTCTTAACAGGTTCCTGCACAGCTGGCATGTGTCCAAAACTGCCTGGTAAGGAACGCTCTTTCAAAATGGTCCTTTCTCTTCCAATGTAGAGTAGCAGTGGAAAAAGGCCTTTGACTTAAGACTCAAACCAGTTATGTTTCCAGCAGATCATTCAAGCCTCAGACCCTCCTCTGCATGATGCTCACAGAACAGGGGATATTTCTGACCTTTGGCTTATATGTTTCCATGGTAATACCTGCCCCTTATCCTTTAATGTATGACATTGGGGTATTTGTCTTCACCCACCTTACCATCATGAAGAATTCAAAAATAAAACTTATAGGTCATCTTAAGTCATGACTTAACATTAAGATATGTTTGGAAACCTCATTTAATTCCAGTTCTCACATTTGGGGCATAGTATCCCAGAAACTCATGTTCTCTCATTCTCTGATCCAGCCAGCCCTTTCTATACATTGTCTCTCCGTTTTATTTAAGTTCACCTATATATTTTTGCTTCTACTTGGCTCTTGTCTGGCTCATCCTCATATTTTCTCTTTACCTAAGAAAAACTTTACCTATCCTTAATAACGGTCAAAGCTCTTTTCCTCTATGAAACCAAAAGAGATCAACTCAATCCTCAATAATGTCTTCTTATCTGCCATAATATTAATTATCCTTATTGTTCTCTTTAGCACTTCAATTTTGTCTTAATGCAGTCTTGTCATATTGATTATGTCACTGTGTTAGTATTATTTAACCTTTCAAAAGTTCATGTCATGTGTCTTCAAATATATCACATGCTCCCTGAGGGCATAGTCTGTCTTGTATGTCTTCATAGTCACCCTGGAGCCTAGCACCTGGGTCAATAAATTATTTTTGATTGACTGGTGGGTAATAAAAAGAAAGCAGGATAATATCAAATATGGATTGAGTTGGTAAAACTAGATCTATAACATTAAAAACTGATATACTTGAATTTGACAGAAGATCTTGGTTAGTGGGAGGAAAATGGGTATAGAATCATTCATTTTTCCAATTTGTTCCTCCCACTGTGTAATTTTGAGCATAGGTTCTACCCAGATGCTAAGGATCCAGTGGTGAACAAAACAGGAAAAAAAATTTTTTTGACCACACCTTGTGGCACACGGGATCTTAGTTCCCAGACCAGGGATTGAACCCGTGCCCTCTTCAGTGGAAGCATAGAGTCTTAACCACTGGACCACCAGGGAAGTCCCCAAAACAGGAAAATTTTGACCTTCAGAGGGATTAATATTCTGGTGGTAGAGGCAAATAAAAGCAAATTTTAAAATATGTATTAAAAATACTAAAAAAAACTAAATACTAAAAAAATACTAACAAAAAACAACAACAAAAAAAACAAGGCAAATAGATATCCTGTCCGACCCACTCATTCTTTCTCTGTAAAATATGGGAGTTAAATTGTAACCAGGTTTTTGTTGAGTCAGAATGATTAGTTCTGTAATTACTAGCATGTGACTTTGGAAAATCAATCACTTTTTGTCTTAGTTTACACATCTGAAAAATAGTGATCATGATAATACCTACCTCTGAGATTGTCGTAGGAGCTGAATGAGTTAATACATGTAAAATGTTTACAATAGTTTTTTTTTTTTTTAAATAATTTTACTCTGCACATATAAGCATGGAGGGAGACATACCTGGTTTGACAATACAGGTATTTGATATGCTCTTCTTGATACAATAGTTTCTTGTACAAGTAGAAGCACAGTAATAAAATAATACTATTGAAATGGTAATTAAAATTTTTAAAATTGTATTAAAAAACAAAACAAAGATAGTATAAGTATTATGAAGAAAAATAAGGCATAGAGTGCTGGGGGACAGATGCTGCAATTATGAATTTAAAATTTTTAAGTTCAGCAGATTTAGGTTCAAAACAGACTCAGTTATATATACAGTTGTGCACTACTGAGTACCTTACTTAAACTCTATAACTTTCTCTTTCTATAAAATGGGTAAAAATGAATATCTACTTGCACATTAAATGTTGCTTTACAATGTATAAAATTCTTGACATATTGTCAGCATTTAGTATATTGTGCCAAATACATGACTATATAAAAATCTATAGAGGTGGAATTACTCACATATCTGCATAGTTATAACTGTGTTCACTCTTCCATCTCTGCATCCTAAAATGTAGCCATATGTTAAGACATGCTTCAAATGCCACCACCTCTGTGAAGCCTTACTTGAGATCCTCTATTACAAACTAGGCTCCTTCTGTGCTCCCCAAACCTTTTTAGATGTATCTCTCTTATTTGTGTGCATATTATCTTCCTGCTAAGGCTATGAATTCTTCCAGGAAAATCCCTGTGACTCTTGGAATTTTATAATTTTTGATATGTTTCTTACCATCTATGTAAAATCCGAAACCAAGTTCCATAGAACCTACCTGCAAAAGAGCCTCAACACTGCTTGCTTTTCCACTGTACTACTCAAATATAAGCTGTCATCATGTCTCCCCTGATCCCTGACCTTGCAGCACTCCTTAACTGATCTACTTATTTTCATTCCTAACTTCCTTCACTTTATTTCTACATCATATCCAAAACTATCTTCTTTAAATATGAATCTAATTAAGTTATCTTTTTCTTAAACCCTTCTATAGGCTCTAATTAGATTTAGGATAATATGCAAACTCCTTATGCAAAGCCCTATGTGACCTGGTCCTGTTTGCATTTCACACTTTACAGCTCACCAGCTTCCTTGCTCATTGCTCTTGAGCTATTTTTTTCGTCCTTTTTTAGTTCCTTAAATTTTCCGTTTTCTTCCCTCAAAGTATTCTACCAGAAATAATCTTCTTTTTTTAATTTCTATTCTTTGCCCAAATAAGACTATCTGTCCTTCACATCTCACTTTAAAAGTTATTCCTTCAGAGAAGCATTCTGTAATTATTAATCTAAATTATTCCACCTAGTCTCTTCTCTCTTAAAACTCAATTATGCTTCTTTATAGTTCTTACAATTAGTTTGTGGATTTTCTTTTATCCCCTCACTAGTCTGTAAGCTCCATGAGGGCAGGGCAACAACTATGACAATACAAATTTGTGGAATAAATTACTGTTTTGTTTTTTTTTTTTAAACATCTTTTGATACCTACCTGGTAGGGGCTATTAATTATTGGCTAGCTGAATTAATGTTTATCTTATTTTTAAAGTACTTAATAAAGATGCTTAGCATTAGATATAAACAGAGCCAGTGTCAGTAGAGGCTTTGATGTTTTCACCTTTAGGTTCTGAGCCTCGAATGCCTTCCTCTACCCTACTTACCACCAGCAACCATGTAGCTGGGAACTGATGGTATTTTTAGCCAGTCTTCTCCCTAAAGTAGATCTTCCTTTAGTGTTCTCTTCCAATATCCTTTTACTTGATAATCTGGAAGGAAAAATGTATAACTCATGTAAATTCTTGATTTCTGTACATGAGATTACGTCCTTGTCTACATTCTTGTTAATTATCATCATATTTTAATTTGTGACATGGATTGAGTCATAGTTTGTTGGTCAAATCAAATATGTTGCATGAAAGGATTAGTATGTAAAGAGGTTTCCATAACCTGGAATGAGAAAACTAACCAGATGAAATTTCATATGAAGAAATGTAAACACCTGCCACTATTCACATAAAAAATACAGAGTATAGGAAGAACCTAAGTTAAACTCAGCAGGGATGAAATAGGCTTGGGGCTTTCAACTGGCTCAAATGTTTCAGGAATATACTACATGTGGAGACCAGAAAAAAAAAATTTGCTTTGGAATGAATTAATAGAAGTAGAAATTGGAGAATGGAAGAGAGGCTATTCTATTACGTGATCAGACAATCTAGACTAAGTAAACAGTTCAGGGCATGATAATACATGGATGACGTTTACAAAGGAAGAAGACATAGAAAGTCACCAGGAAGGTGATGGAAATGAAAGCATGAAACTGGAGTAATAGAGATGCATATTCTAAGAAAGAGGACATAAAGCACGCAGGAGACATATCAGCACAGTTGAAAGAGCAAAGCTTTGGAATCCTTCAAACACTGATTTATATTTAAACCTCTCTAGTTTCTTGATATATGACCTTGTGCCTTAGTTTTCTCATCTAAGAAGTAGGTATATCAACTTCGTTAATTAGTTGTGAGAATAAAATGAGAGCAATTACTCCAGAGCCCAAGATGTGGCAATTATCTTTTGACTTCATTATCAATGTTAATGCAAATAGCCTTAACAATAGAATGACTAGGCTTAAAAGGGAGTGAGCTTCCTGTCCATCTAGGAATTCAAACAGAGATTGGATGAGCTCTTATTGGGGGTAGTAGGATGTAGAAGAAATTCAATATCAAATAGAAAACTATACTGAATTCTAAATCTGATTTGCTGTTATTTTAAAATAACGGTATTGGGGGTTGTGGAAAAGGGGGAAAGAGAGAGAGAGAAATAGAGAGAGAGAAAGAGAGAGATAGACAATCTCTAATTAGATAATCCCCATTTTTCAATATGCTGTGACCTTTTAGTCATCTCATCATCTGAAATATATTTCCAGGCACTTTACAGACCACTTCTTTACCCCATTTTCCCCCAGCTACCTGGCCTCAGGCAAATTCACATTCCATGCCAGGCCTGTGTGTGGTTGGTACTTGGGCCTCAGAGACAGCATCCTAAGACATCCAGGAGAGCCCCATCTCTGGAGGATTTGGTCCTGCCTGCCTCCCTCTCCTTCTCTTCAGCCCCTCCCTCCTGTAATGGTTCCAGTCAGCAAAATCCCCCTGGGGACAGATAAGGCTCTCGTAACCCATGGCAACCAGCTGCCTTTGGATAGAAAATGGCTTTTCCATAATTTCATAATGTGCTTCAGTGGAGGGGGCAGCAAAAGAAAATGGGAAAATAAATAAATAAGTCTGGCTTTGTAGGCAGTTGTACTCACACCAGGGAATGAAGGGTTGTAATATTCTCCAAATATGATTACACCACCCTTTCATAGGGAAATCATTGTCCCTTCCAATAAACTCAAAAAGGCCCTCCTTACTGTGTGGTTCAAAAGAACTCTAGGACTACCCACATTCTAATTATTTTTAACACAAGTGTGGCAGCCCAATTTGGAGAGATGGGCCGACACCAACTCTAAGTTGCCCCCAAGTATTTGGACAGGTCCTTAAAATGCTATTGAAAAGTTATTTTCCCAAATAATGTACCTTCCTCATGCCTTTTAATTAGTTTCACCACCCATATGTTGAGAATCACAGAATTAAGAACTGAAAGAGGCAAGGACAATTATCTTGTTCAATCTTTAATTGTATTACTGGAGTTCCATGGATAGAAGTGATGGAAGTTCCGTGGAAGCTCAGTGATGGCTAAGGAGGGTCTGGAACCCAGGTCTCCTGCTTTGCAATACAATATTCTTATGCTTTTTCCTTTGGACAATCTTGTTTACTTCTTCTCTGTCTTTGTCCCCTGCATACAGTTTCTCTTTATTTTCAAATTTTGGTAAATGTAATGGGTAATAGCTTACTGAAGGGGATGGGTATATATTCAGTAATCTAGCTTTAATAGCAAGTAATAAAATAATAATAATGTGATACCTTACATTTATTGAACTATTTCATTGTTCTAAGACGTTGTGCTCATCTAGGATTTCAGTGGTTTTAAGAACTGATTTCTGAGTTTTCAACAGATGTCTCACCGTTTCACAAATATTTGATTAAAACATCATTTTTACTTGTTCATTTTTCTCTAGATAAATCCTTATTGAGGGCATACTCGGTCTAGAGTCCTGTACTAGGCCTTTAGGAAACATCAAATAATGTATTGCAAACTATAATAACAAGAAGAATGATAAGTAACATGCACCCCAAATGTTGTAAGTCACATTTTATCAAAATGAGAAAACTATGATTCTTAACCCCGGGTGCTAAATTAACTTGTTTCAGTGTAAAAGGTAGCATTCAAGTTCTTTTCTTTTCTTTTCTTTTAAATTGCTATAATGTTTTATTACATTATTTCAGAAATAAATGTAAAATATTTATCAAGTTCTTTTGTTAATTCTGCTCACTTGAAAAATATTTTTGATATTGCCAGGTGCATTGCTGAAAGACTTACTATTTGCAAGTACTTTTCTATGCCCTCAGGACCTCATATCCTACCATAAAAATGTAACTAAAAACAAAAAGGATTCTGAGATTGACCCCCAAATAATGATCTTTTAAAATCTCTTATTCCTATATACTTTTTTTGTTTGTCAGAATAACCTGTTTTTCATCTAGGAACTAACATTAATTTTTAATTTGATGTCACCAGTTTTTTAAAGAGTCCTCATATTTTCAATGTACATATGACATGTTTACAAATGAAATGATATAGTGAGGGGGGATCTGCTTCCAAAAAATGAGGTTGCAGAAGAGGAGAGATGAAACAGAATTGGCCATTAGTTGACAATTATTGAATCTGGGTGATGAGTTCCTGGGGGTTTATTTTGAACTTTTCCATTATACAAACATTATATTAAAAACAATTTTTTTTTCTTGCTGAGGGGCTTCAAAACAAGTAAACAGCATAATTTGAGTTTATAAAATATATTTGTACTAGTAAAATACTGGGTTGGGTTTGGTTTTGCTTTGTTTTGTTTCTGCATCCAGACACTAAGTAAGATTTGTTTGCAGTTTTGCTACTTGTGGGTGGTGAGAACCACTGTGCTACATCAACACTCTCAGAATTGGGGGTCACCAGCATGACAAGATGCATTTTATGGAAAGGACAACAGAAGGGCCCAAAGGACTCTATGACTTATCTAAGATCATGCACCCAACTAGGTACAGAGCTGGCACATCTACCATATTTCCTAACCTTGAGCTGTCCCTCACCGGTGAGAAAAAGCGTGTTGCCCCTTTACAAGTTCAATAATTGAAAGAACAAAAAGGTGTTGTCCTGTAATGGATTGTAAATGAGGTCTCCACACAATAGAACTTTCCTAAGTAAAATGTCACTATCATATTTTTACCACCCAAAGGTCCATGCTGACTCCATGCCCTTACATGACATCAAACACATTTATAGGCAAAAAGCTATTTCCCATACAAACACACATTTATAGGGGAACAGTCAACAGGCATTTGATGTAGTCAGTGGCAAACAGGGCTATCTGTTGACATTTTTTTGTTATTTTATGTACTCTGTGTGTGTTTATGCAATTTTTTTACATTAACTTCTCCTTTAAATATGTCTTCCAGCCAGCTACATAATTGGATTTTCTTTTGTTACAAGAAGTGAACATAAATTACTCCTGTTGGGTGCAGATTAAGTTACAGGATTTTTTCTCTTCTGTCACTGTCAAAACCTGGGTGTCAGAAAGCTTTAATATTTAATGCAGGCCTAATTAGTCTCAGTTGGGCCCAGGGCACTTAGCAAAACCTGACACCAGCCATAAAGTCAAGTTCATTTAGAGAGCATAATTACCAGTTATTTCTATACTGCAATAAATGCCCATTATAGAGTAGCCTTCCTCCTCACCCCCTGATTTTACTAGAAATTGAAAAATAAAGAAAAAGAAAAGCCTTGGTGCCTGGTGACAGTGGACAAAGATTATGTCATTTGGTTCCGGGTCTGACATTTGTGAGATAACTTAAAGAACTTGTGAGTATATAAAAATAGAATCAGAAATGGCTAGATAAACCTGGAGAAGATGGATCTGTAACAAGTTAAGAAAGTTAGAGATTCATCAGGATAAATTGCTGCCCATAACCAACATTCTGAAAGTAGCTTTTACGTACATCTGACCAGTCATTCAGAAAATGTGTATTGAAGGCCCGTTATGGGCAGGCATCATACTAAGTCCTAGGGTTACGATGGTAAAAAAGAAAAGATTTCTGCTGTTGCAGCATACATTCTAGCAAGGAACCACAGAACTTAAACAAATCACATATTTAATTCCTATTTACACTTGTGATTACTGCTACAGTAGAGAGTCATAAGATGCTATGACAGCAGGGTGACCTGACCCCAACTGAGATTTCAAGAAAAGCTTCCCTGAGGTATGGACATGTTAGCTAAGATCTGGAGAGGGAGAAAGAGTGGAGAGAAACGGGACAGAGACAGAAGAGCACAGAGAAGAAGCAGAGCATGTTCATGGAATGAGAGAATGTCTGAGTGATGACTCCCCCAGAGCTCTGGAACTTGAGAGGCTGAAGGAGATGGGCAGCAGATGATGCAAACCCCAATGGGCCATGTTAATGTCCCAATTAAACAATTCATTGTATAGTTTGTTGTAGAATGTCTATCTTACTTGGTATAATGCCTGTCTTATTTCCCTTCAAAACCTGACCTATTATACATGCATCAACTGAGTGAATCCATTGAATCAAGCAAATGATGAATCAAAAATTACAAAGTCTAATACCCCAAGTCCCACCACTACTTGCTTTCTTTGCTCCACTTTACAATTCAGAAATACCCTGTCCCTCTATGATGTAGTCCTCGGTGCCATCACCTAAGGCAGGTATAATTATTGTCATTTAGACCTAGGGAAGTTGGATTAGTCCAAACTCTACCGCTAGGTGCCAGAGCTGAGACAGAAGAAGGAGAGACTCACATTTACCCAGAAAGGGGGTCTGAATACTGGAGTATGTACCTGGAGAAACACATCTAACCTTACCTCCCACGGCAATTCTTTCTCTTCCTTCATCCCCTTTTTCCTCTGTCACCCCATCACACCGTCAAGTCCTCAGTTCAGGCCTAGACTTCCTTTACGAGGCTTCCCAACTATTGTAGCTCTCATGAGCCTTTATAATAGGTCAAGTCTGAATTACACATTTTATCACTTGACTCTTCATGCCCACCTGTAGTTCTTTTATTTTGTCTGATGGTACCTTTCTGCTTTAAATAGACCATATATCCCATGAGAGTGAAAAGCATACTTTTTTTTTTGTTTTTCCTGCATCCAGTATACAAAGCACAGGAGAAGCTGAATAAACACTCGTTGATGGGTTGATCCCTGGGAGAAACTGCAGCTCCCTGGCCTGAGAGGGAAGGATTCTTATTTCCCTTTTTGTTTACTTACAAGATCAAAAAATTCCCATCAGAGACTGAGTTGATCAGATGAATAGTGATCCCAGGGTAGAAGGGTCTGAGGTGAGAGGGTTTACATCCTTGATTTATCTGAAAAACCTTTCCCAGGCAGAATCTGGGGCAGTCACAGGTGACCTTCTGAAACAGCCCTCTTGATGCTATCGATGGCCCTTTAGTGGTCAAATTCAATAACAGTTACCCAGTCTTCACCCTGGCTTGAATCTCTGAAGCATTTCTCACTGTTGAACTGCGCCCTCCCCCTGCCCCCCATTTTTCGGAATTCCATCCTCTCCCATCTTATCACAAGAATGTTTGATTATGATCCTATTTTTATCTTCTGGGCCTTTCTAGATATGTTTTTTCCCCAAGGCCCCCCCCCTTCTTTTATTAACGTACTTAAACAAAATATTTATAGTTTAAAAAGTCAATAATTCAAGCTTAAAAAAAACACTGTCCTCCACTCCACTTCTCCCCAGAGTTAACTTCTTTCACCATTTTTTAGTGGTTTCTTCAAGTATTTATCTCTATATTTCTAAGACACAAGGCTATGCTGTTTTATTTGTTTATAAAAATGCTTAGCTGTCTTGAAGTCATACTATGAAAGAAAAGAATTTGGTTTTCTGACATGATGTGCTGATTAAAATTATTTTGTCCATTCTTCTAATATATTTATATCAATTTTATATTTATAGTTTATATTATTATGACACTATAAACATTGTTCACAGCTGAGGCACATAGCATACTATGATTATGTGCTTTGTGTTTTGTTTGTGTGTACGTGTGTGTGTGTGTGTGTGTGTGTGTGTGTATATATATATATAAATACACACACACACATATATATATAAATTTTCCTGAAATTAAAATGGACTCTTTTTTTTTGCATTGGCTTACTTTTCCATGTTCTTATAACTAATTCAATCTCAAACATTTTTCTCAATGACTGAAACACATTAGGTAACACCAGTGCATTGGTTCTTTTTCCTTTCCTTTGTCTTGGAGCCTTGAACCAGGAGCCCTCTAATCAGCACTAATCAGTACAGAAGCTGCTCACAGCTTTTGACCTAGGACACCCCTCAACCATTATACTGGCACTTGCCTTCACCTCTCTCATGTTGGATTGCCTATTTCTTGCCTGTGTCTTCCTCCTTCTTGGATTACCTTCTCTTTTAGGTGGCATACATCATCCTTATAAAGTGTGCATAGGGGTTAAGCTTCTGTGTTCCTCCCTGGATGTCTGAAATATGGTTATTAATATTAAATAATGGTTTGTGTATAGAATTCTAGGTTTGAAATGAATTTCTTTCAGGATTTTTAAGGTATTGCACTACTATCCAGCAGGTTCCAATATTGTTTTTAGAAAGCCTAATGCCATTCTGATTCCCAGTCCTTTTATATATGATCTGTTCTATATCTCTTGGAAGCTTTAAGAATATTTGATTTATTTGTCATGTTCTGAAACCTTATAATGATATGCTTTGATATGCTGGACATTCCATGGGCCCTTGTTGAATTATTTCTTTGGTAAATACCTTCTTTCCATTTTGTCTGTTATCTGTAACTTACTTTAGTCAGATATTAGACTTTCTGTATTAATCTCCTTTCCTATTTCCTTCTGTATTTCCTTCTCTCCTATATCTTTTATTTCCTATTTTATATCTATTTTCTACTTACTTTCTGGGAGATTTTCTTGACCTTAACATTGCATCATTCTTTTGAGTACATATATATGTATACATATTTTTGCTACCATGTTTTCAATTTTCAAGATCTTTTTCCTTTTCTCTATAACATTTTTACAACATATTTTTTGTGTGTTTCATTGATATCTTTTTCTTTTCTTGAAGAAAAATATCTTTTTTTTTCTCGAAGAAAAATATCTTTTTTAAATTATATTTTTCCAGACATTTCTTCCTTTTTGCTATTTACATTATTTCTATTTCCTTGGAATTCCTTTTATAGTATGTATTTGTTTTGATCTTTCATATGAGCTTTAATTTTATATCTGTATTTTATCTCTATCTACTATCTCTCTAATGTATCTATCTGTCTCACTAAGGGAGTGTCCATGGAGCAGTGTATAAGGGTGCAGCTTGTCAACTGGTGGGCTCTACTGAAATGTAGTTGAGACAGAACCTGGCCTTTATATTGTCAGATGCCTGCTAACATAAGTCTCTTGCATTGGACCAGTCACTTTCCCCAGCAATGAATGTCTGGAGAACATAAGCTTTGTTTCCAGCATTCTGGAAGCCAAGTAGGGGCAGACTTCCATTAATACGTCTGTCTTCCATGCCTTGCCTTTTGACTAGCCTCATTTGTGCCAAGTGTTCCTGAGACTAGAGTCCCTGTGAGTCAACATTTAAGGTACTAAGTCTCCTGTCTTACTTTTTAAAGAGTGGCAGCCTTTTGAAGGAGTTTTTCTGAGGGTCTAACTGCTCAATACACACACATTCAACCAACCGTCTTATTTCCAGTTTTACCCGTTGTTCCTGACTTCAGAGGTGCGTGTCACCTGACTACTCCAGATTTCCATGATGCCAATCACTCAGCCTTCTCTGATGGGCTCAGTCAGTCACTACTTACCCATAGGCTTTTACTATTATAATTCCACTGACATTTCTTTTTATCTATCAACTCTTCTCTCATTCTCTTTTACGTCATAGATTTATTTCTTTTTTGGTCCATCACTATCATTTTAGTAGGCTTTGAAAAAGGGAAAGTCTGTGTTCAGTCTACTGTGTTTAACTCCAAGTCCATAGTTTTCTCTTCCATATTCTGTGTTTCTTTACACAGGCGTTTTGTCACATTGTGCTCAGAGACACCTTGTATGTACAGTCACAGCCCAAACCAGTTCCATTAAACGTACAATTTTCTTCCAGTTAGAACTCAGATGTTTTGCAAACAGCTCAAGTTTATTGTATCTGAATTAAGATGAACACATCATCCTTCCTGACCACAAAATAAACTCTTGGTTAATATTTAACAGCATAATACAAAAAAGAATTAATCATTTTGCCTTTAAATATGATCAGTAGAACTTGCAAAGCCTCTATTGGAACCTATCTGTCCTTTCTTAGTCAACAAGTGATTACCGAGTACCTCGTGTGTGAACGCTGGCTGACAGACAAATAAGACATTTACTCTGCCCTTACAGAGCTCACACTCTCATGAAGGAAACAAAAATGTAAGGAAGAAATTGCCGTGTAATGTGATAAATGCCATAATGGAAGGGAGCACAGGGGTGATATGGGCAGGGGAGACTTCCCAGAGAATAGCACCTGAGTGGAATATTGAAGAATGGTTAGACATTCTCCAGGTATTAAAGAACACTTTTAGCTGTAGAGACAGTATGTGCAAGTTATAGGAAGCATAAAGCCTGTGTGGTTCATTCAGAGGAATGGTGAGTAATTCAGTCTTTCTAAAGCCCAGAGTGGGAGGGTTGGATTGATGGGAGAATGAACCAGATGCACATCCTAGGCTACCCATGAAGGGCTTTTACTGCTATTGTAAGGAATTTGGGTGCATGCCCAGAAGGTTTAATTTTCCATTTGTTAAAGAACATTAAGAAGTCTTCCAGGGGGCTTCCCTGGTGGTTCAGTGGTTAAGAATCCACCTGCCAAGGCAGGGGACACGGGTTTTGAGCCCTGGTCCAGGAAGATCCCACATGCCACGAGCAACTAAGCCATGCACCACAACTACTGAGCCTGCGCTCTAGAGCCCGCGAGCCACAACTACTGAAGCCCATGCACCACAACTACTGAAGCTCGTGTGCCTAGAGCCCGTGCTTCTCGACTAGAGAAGCCACCACAATGAGAAGCTCGCGCACTGCAACGAAGAGTAGCCCCCGCTCTCAGCAACTAGAGAAGGCCCGCGTGCAGCAACGAAGACCCAACGCAGCCAAAAATTAAAAAAGAAAGTCTTCCAGTCTAATACCATACACTTGCATGTTTATACAAACACACACTTAAACACATGTATCCACAAACACACACACTCACATGTATCCTGTGATGGCCACACTTTTGGATTTTTTTATATACCCTACGTTGGACTAGGTAATGTTATCTGGAAGCGAAGGAAAGGCAGAGATGTCAGGATGTGTGATACAACATAGGCAAAGAGTCACAGCCAGGATAGCCAGTTGAGAGTCTGTTCCACACACCTTGGTGGGAATCAGCAGAATGCACATACCTGGGGAATCTGAGGCCCCACAGGAACCAACCCCATCTTGCTAACAATTGGATTGTCTAATTATAATGTGAAGTAAGCTCCTTGCTCCTGGGACTGCCATTCGAAGCTACATGGGCATTCTCAGGGGATAATGCAGAAAGATTTTGTTCCCTGGGTGAAATAATCTTTCCAACTCTAGGAAGAAAAGGGACTCTAAAGCATACAGACAAAATGCGTTCCCCTGTTTTCTGGCTTCTGGAAAGAAATGACATACTCAGAATTGGAGGAAGTTCATATCAGGAGACCATGAGGACATTACCAATAATTGGAAGATGATGAAAGAGGAGACCATATATGTAGATAGTTTTTCATAGTTATAAAATATTTTCATGCCCAGCTTTTAATTTGATGCTTACAACATTGTGAGAGAGCAGTTTGCATCATTCCTACTTTTACACATAAGGTACATTCCAAGAAGCTGAAATTTGCTCAGGACCACACAAGTAGAATGCCACTGAGCCTGAGTTGGTATCCTAAGTCTCAGGTCTGGTGTTCTAGATCTACCCATCTTTGCCCCAGTTTTCTCTCTTACTGGGCATAGGCATGTGGACTTTGGTTTGGGCTGTGAGGATTCAGAATGGGTGTTGCTTACCTCACAGTTTTTTGGCAGCCGTGGTAGCTGACTCCAGGACTATTTTATAAGACATATACTGTTCCTGAGACCACATCTGCAAGTTTATTAAAGTTGTTAGAGCTTACATGCATTGGCCTTTATGACAGCAGACAACAAGGGGTTGAAGATGGGGCAGGAGGGAGGATAATTGACGTGTGGGCCTGTTGGTCTTTCACCAGGCCATCTGGGAGCTTAAATAGCCAACAGTTAATTAAAAATAAACTGACACTTTAGTTTAAGGATAGTTTTAATAACCATTTATAAATGTTACATTAAAAATTCATACACTGTTATCAACTCCTGCTAAGGATTTACAGCACAATGAAGGTGTTATGAATGTTTTATAGGTACTGGGGAAAAGGCTTTTTCTGTAGAGATATTTTCAGAAGACTATTTGTCTTTTTCAGGCCACAATGTAAGTACTTAAGACAGCTTGTGGAATAAAAACAGCTCCCAAAGTTCAGGCTGCAATCTTGTCCACATACTTCTAACTGGCTGCAGCTCTTTCCTTAGGTATAGTGTGTTTTTACCAGAGTGTGTGTTCCAAGTCATGGATGATATAGGGAGGAAAAACAAGCTGGCAGTGACAACTCAAAATGCATGAGTGAAGCCACCACCCAAAAGATCTTGCATGTCATTGGTGGAGAAAATGAGTAGAAACTGAAGATGTGATATGAGAATTGACTAGAAAGCTATCATATCTGGTGACCCACAGATTCCACTAAGCAAGTACCTATTTCTGCTTTTGGAAATTCTGTTGTACCGTGAAGCACTAGATTCATATCTGCTCTACTTTGGTCACATCCTGTGAGTCTGTGTAAAATCCCTACATGTTGCAGACATAGTTTTTGACCATGAGTTTGGATATACCTGGGTTCATTTTACAAATGGCAATTGAGCAGAAGTTAGGCTCAGAACTAGGGACAAGTCTCTTCCAGCTGCTACTTTTTTTTTTTTTAATCTTCAGGCAGGAGCCATGAAGCTGCATATATTGCAGGGATTGAGGAAGAAGAACCCCAAACTGTCTGCATCACCGTTAACAAGTTGAAAGTACATTTCCTTGTTCATGGGCCACAAATTACAAACTTTATCTCTTGGCTCTTTAGGGTTGTGTTGTTATACAATGCATGAGTGGATTTTAAAGCCCTGGATAGTTGCCTCCAGTGATGACCCAGCTTTCCAGGTAAAGCCAAAGGATCAGAAGTATTGGGTTAGCCAAAAGGTTCATTCAGTTTTTTTCATAAGATGGCTCTAGTAGCGCTTAGTTGTCTTTAACTTCATTCAAAACAATTTTGTTAGATTGTATTGTGATAGCTGTCATATCAGCGTACATTAAAAAAAAAAAAACATCAAAACTGGTGAATTTTTGTGTAGCCATTTTAATATTGAAGATGGAAGAAAACAACATTTTTGGCATATTATGCTTTATTATTTCAAGAAAGGTAAAAGTGCTACTGAAATGCAAAAACAGATTTGTGCAGTATATGGAGAAGGTGCTGTGACTGATCGAACACGTCAAAAGTGGTTTGGGAAGTTTTGTGCTCTGAAGATTTCTCGTTGGACGATGCTCCATGGTCGGGTAGACCAGTTGAAGTTGATAGCGGTCAAATCAAGACATTAATTGAGAACAATCAACATTATACCACGCGGGAGACAGCCAACATACTCGAAATATCCAAATCAAGCGCTGAAAATCATTGGCACCAGCTTGGTTATGTTCATCGCTTTGATGTTTGGGTTCCACGTAAGTTAAGCAGAAAAAAACCTTGACTGCATTTCTACATATGATTCTCTACTTAAACGTAACGAAAACATTCCATTTTTAAAACAAATTGTGGCAGGAGATGAAAAGTGGATACTATACAATAATGTGGAACAGAAGAGATCGTGGGGCAAGTGAAATGAACCACCACCAACCACACCAAGGGCTGGTCTTCATCCAAAAGAAGGTGATGTTGTGTATATGGTGGGATTAGAAGGGAGTCCTCTATTATGAGCTCCTTCTGGGAAACCAAATGATTAATTCCAACAAGAACTGCTCCCAATTAGACCAACTTAAAGCAGCACTCCATGAAAGGCGTCCAGAATTAGTCAACAGAAAACACATAATCTTCCATCAGGATAATGCAAGACCATGTGTTTCTTTGATAACCAGGCAAAACTGTTACAGCTTGGCTGGGAAGTTCTGATTCATCCACCATATTCACCAGACATTGCACCTTCGGATTTCCATTTATTTCGGTCTTTACAAAATTCTCTTAATGGAAAAAATTTCAATTCCCTGGAAGACTGTAAAAGGCACCTGGAAGAGTTCTTTTGCTCAAAAGGATAAAAAAAAAATTTGGGAAGGTGGAATTATGAAATTGCCTGATAAATGGCAGAAGGTAGTGGAACAAAAGTGTGAATACCTTGTCCAGTAAAGTTCTTGGTGAAAACGAAAAATGTGCCTTTTAGTTTTACTTAAAAACTAAAGGAACTTTTTGGCCAACCCAATAGAAATCAGTGGTACATTTTTTTAAAAAAAGGGTTTTTTTTTGTTGAGAACGTTTAGGTTCTGTTCTCTTAGCAAGTTTCAATTATACAATACAGTGTTATCAGCTATACATCAGCCTCAGACCTTATTCATCTTAAAGCTGAAAGCTGTACCCTTTTACCAACCTCTCCCTATTTCTCCCATTCCCCAGCTCCTGGCAACCACTTTTCTACTCTCTGTTTCTATGGGTTTGACTTTTTCTTTAAGATTTCACATATAAGTGTTACCATGCAGTACATTTATTTTTATTTCTCTATTTTCCTTTTAGTTCTGTAAGTACAGGTCAGAGTTATCTGAACTTCTTGATAGGGAACTTATGGACTGTGAAATAAAGCTAGCTCTTGAAGCCATTCCAAATGATCAAAATATCAGCAGGAACCTACAGGTGCAGAAACACAACACAAACTTTATTAACAATAACCTAAAAGAACTTAATATTAGAAATGTGTTTAAATGAGCATCAGTTTATATTTTAGGCACCATTGGTTTCCCAGAGTCTTTTCCCCTTTATTTCATTGGGACTCATTATGTCCCTCCCTTTGTAACCATTCCATTCTGAGTGGAGTTTGCCTGTGTGTGATTCTGTATATATTATACTTAGTTCCCTTTATTTTATTAATTGTGACATAAGAATACAATATCACAATTATTATCACATGTTACAGGACATAAACATATCTAGAAATCTTGTCTTTTCTATATATTGTTTTGTTTCTGGACTTCTAGAAGAAGCCTTTAACCGTTTAAAATTTCAAATCATATCATTTAAAGTTGGATCAAGCAAAAATATTATCCTTTAATTTCTTCCAGTGGAAGTAGAAAGACTGAGAAGAAGAGAAACTAAAAAATAGCGAGGAAGCCAGATTGAGAGCAAGCATGAGAGAGAGACAGAGGGTGAAAAGAAGAATGTGAGGACCAGAGGCAGAGGCCATGTGTAGGTGAAGATGAGGGAAAGAGAGAAGCGTAGACAGAACGTGAGGAATAGAAGAAGGGAGAGAGGCAAAAGCCAATTTTACATTTTTGGAACCAGTTAAAATAATGCCTTTTTCTTACAGGATCAGATCTGGAAACCATTAGGTTGGTGCCGTGTTACAACACAGTTGAAAGAGTACTGGGGTTGAATTTGTGTTGTTGTGTTTGCCCTACCCCAGTGGCCACGCTCTTGCCTCAGCTTCTTCCTTTTTAACATCAGGATAAGTACAAAATCTGCCCCCCCCAACCCAAATAGGGTAATACCTTCCTCATGGTTTTGTTGTGACAATCAAATGAGATAATGGATGTAGCTGGAAAATAGCATGTTTTCATATGTAAGATATTATTATCTTAAAAGTAGTACTTTGTAACCTACTATTTTCATATGCAATATACTATCATCCTTCTAAAAATATACCATGGGGACAATAGAATTGTATGTAAGGAAACAGAAACGGTGAACAATAGACACCCCAAACCATCCTCCACACTGCATCCCTCCTCTTCCTTTACCCCACCTTCCTTCTGAGATTTTGCTTGTAAAGCCAGTTTTCCCTTGCCATCCATGGGCTGCTACTTTGTTCTTTACAAATCTATATCTGAGAGGCCAAATTCACTAAAGCATACACAAGAGGGATTCCCGCTGTTCTAGCTTCAAAAAAGTTTGTTTCATTTGTTTCATCCTTTCATTCAAACGTGCTGGATCAGATTCCCACTGCTCCTCAGCCTTATCAGCTACCATGTCTGTCGTGGATTTGCAGGCAGTGCAGAAAAAAATGGAAGCACTTATTATTAGCTGCATCCTTACCATGCTCATCACATATACAGAAAGATCGTCTTCCCAGTGAACTATCTAAACTTCTTCCCACTTGCACTTTCTCACATGGTAGCCTGGGGAAATATACAATACGGATATATCTTCATATGCATTTAAAAATAATAATTAGCCTTTAGCACTCAAAAGGGTTGAAGTTTTATAATCCATTACTCTTAAGACAAGTAGAAAGAATACTGAACTCGGATTGAGGATATTAAGCCTGGATTTCTTTCTGTTCCTATCAGTAACTGGCTGCTGTCTGTATGATCTTGAGACAGTCACTTCTTGTTGCCTCTAAGTTTTTCAAATATAAAGTTAAAGAGAGGAACTCAATGGTGACTAATATTTGGCAAGTGTGTTGCTACTTCTTAACCTCCAAGCCCATAGAAGTCAATCTATTATTAGAAATTTTATATATTCACTAACCATTTTGGATTGAATGTTTCTGTCTCCCCAAATTCATATAATGAAATCCTAACTCCCAGTATGATGGTATTAGGAAGTGGAGCCTTTGGGAAGGGATTAAATCATGTATAGGGAACCCTTTGGGAACCATCACGTATAGGGTTAGTGCCCTTATGAAAAAGGTCCCAGAGAGCTCTCTCCCTGTTTGCCATATAAGAGCACAGTGACAAGACAGCCATCCATGAACCTCCAGAACTGTGAAAAATAAATATTTGTTATTTAGCCATTCAGTTTATGGTATTTTTGTCACAGCACCCCAAATAAAGTAAGACACCAACTCTATAATGCTTCAGACTGAGAATTTGAGAATGGAAGAATTAAACTTTGAACTAAATTTTGAATATTGAGTAGGAATCATATAATGTATACAAAGATGAAGATTAGTTATTGGTGTTTTCTTCCCTACCAGAGTAACCACATAGGGAAGAACGTTCCTTACAGTGATATGATCTCTGAGTTTGATATGATCACTGAGAGTGCTCACAGAAGATAGAGCTGTAGGTGTGTGTTAGCTGAAGGAGAAGAGAGAGGGGTCCATCCATGGTAGAAATAATTCAGGCTTTGAAGTCAAACTGATACTTACTAGTTGTGGAACTTTGGAAGAGTTGTTTAATCTCTCTGAGTGTTGATTTCTTCCTTTGCACGATAAAGCCCAATTTATATACTTGTTGTGAGGATTAATTTACAGGACCAGTGTGCTCAAATCTAGCAAAATGCCCAGTACCAGACTGCTCGACTAGTGGCAATGAAATATTTCAGTGCCAGCTTCTCCCAGGTGGGTTGAGAACTTACATGAGGCCTTGGCAGAGGGGAGAATCTTGACAGATGTTGCTGAAGAAGCAAGTGAACAAGGAATTATACTGAGAAACAGAAGAGGAATCCCCCTCCCTCAGCTGAGGAGTCTTGGGGATTGTACCTTGCTTTGCTGAAGAGAAGAAATGAGGGCAAAAGTGGTCTGCTGAAGCATGACAGACACAGAAATCATATCACAAGTACATCTTGTGAAATATTTCCATTGTGAGCTATGAAAATTTTAAATAAAACATCTGCCAGCAAATTACATTCTCTTTATAAAGAATCTGTTCATGAAATATGATCCAAATCCTCAGTGGAAATCTGTGAGGAAAGCAGGGGTAGGTGGTAGACTCTTTCTTCCAAATTAAGAAAGAGAGAACCAAAAAACAGGTTCAGATTTTAGCCCATGGCTATCTAGTAAAGTTTGGTTAGCCCAAGCATGTAAGTCTTTTGTTTCGGATCCCAAAATTCCTTCTACTAGATCCATCCACATTTTTACTGAGAAGCACTGTCCAATGAGGGATAAGAATGCTTTATGCCATTTCATTAAAACAAACTATTAGGTGGAGAAGAAAATATCAACAAACAGAAGTCGTAGATAATGGACTCATGGATACCATGGGTTGGAAGATTCCAAAAGCCTAGTTTCAAATTTTATCTCTGAATATTACTAGTTACATGAAGTAGATAGGAATCTCATATGTTTACAGTGAAACATGATAATTATATATGTGAAATAATTTAGCTCTGTGCCTAGCTAATAAGTATATTAATGTAGTATTACTATGTGAAATGTACAAATAACTCTGCTAAAGTTTCATCCAATGAATTCTACTGTACGCTACTCCCTTCCATTTCCCCAAACCATAAAGTCAGCATTGGTTTAGCCAATGATAGATGATTCAGGTCTTTCAGGGCAACTCGTTCAATTGCTGGAGAACACTCGTGAGAAATGGTCTTCTTGGGACTTCCCTGGTGGTGCAGTGGTTAAAAGAATCCACCTGCCAATGCAGGGGACACGGGTTTGAGCCCTGGTCCAGGAAGATCCCACATGCCGCAGGGCAACTAGGCTTATGCGCCGCAACGACTGAGCCTGTGATCTAGAGACCACGAGCCACAACTACTGAAACCTGTGGGCCTAGAGCCCATGCTCTGCAACAAGAGAGGCCACTGCAATGAGAAACCCAAGCACCACAATGAAGAGTAGCCCCCGCTCACTGCAACTAGAGAAAGCCTGAGCACAGCAATGAAGACCCAATGCAGCCAAAAATAAATAAATAAATATACTTATTAAAAAAAAAGAAAAAGAAAGAAATAGTCTTCTTATTGTTCAGTTTATGTGTGCTAGTAGTCAAATGTGCTCCTTGTTCTATGGAAAATAGACTCTAGAATCTATTTATACAAATGATGCTTTCTTTAAATTCCAGTTCTTAATATGTTCAAATTATGTATAATATCATAGCCATCTTCTTTGCTTTAAGCAAGGTTCCTCACTGTTAGTACAACCCTTTAAAAAACTATTTTTAAAAATCTATTTGATTGCAATCAGTTTTATGTGCCAATAGCAACATATACAGTTTCCTTCTAGATATACAGGTTCACTTGCTAAATACAATCTACTTTATTTTCTGACTTCCATATTACCCTCTCTTCTCCTCTTTCCTCTCTCTCAACTTAATCATGTGTATGCTGGGCCTCTTAGAGTCACGCTCTATTTCCTGAGCCATTTTGTGCATTCAGTGGAATGGATTTACTGTGTATAACATCTTTAGTTGGTCCTATAAGTTTCAAAAATTTCATCTTTTCAGAGGTTATATCAGTGGGTACAAAGTTCATATCTTTAAGTTTATCCTTGCTACAAGTCTGAATTTTAATCAGCCTTTACTACTCAGAAGCCTTCTCAATTTTATTCTTTACTGGTGGGTACTGAGAAATAATTTCTTTTTCTAGTTCCTGAAAATCCCTGAATTAATGAACTCTCTCTATTCCCTTCCATTTTTACTTACAAGCTAGGCAACACTTTTCTGAAACTATCTCTTCATTAATACATTGCCAAATGGAACCAGAAGTACTAAGTTCTCTTTCATGGCTGTTTCTCCTAGACCCACAAGTTCATAAGGTACATAATTTTCTTCCCAGGTTACCACATATAATGGTTTTACTAAATGATTTGCCTCTGCAAAATAGAGAATATGATTTTTCCAACTTCTGATCAGTTTTCTTACCACCTGTCAGACAATTACTAGGCCAACGCCACATATTTCAAAGTGTCTGTTGCAGCAGTAGAGAGTTTCTAGGTATCTTCTACTACATCATTCAGGATAAGGGAGGCTATTTTACAGTAACAATCTATATAAAACTCTCAGCGAATTAAAGCCAAAAAATGTATCTTCACTCATGTTCCACGTCTACCTCAGGTCAGTTGAGGGCTCAGCTTCATGTCATCATCAATCTAGGATCCAGAATGACAGAGGAACTGCCACCTGGATTCTGCCAATTACTGTGCATGGTTCTAAAAGCTGCTGGCTAGAAGATACACAATTCCATTGGCCAAATGAAGTCAGATGGCCATAGACAACTTCAAAGTTGGGTAGCAATGAAAGACTCGTAATGCAAAATGAGGAGAGGCAAGGAAGAGAGAATAACAACCAAGAGAGTTTGATATCACAAAAGCCAAAGGGTGAAAATATCTCATAAAGGAGAATGCCATCGTCAAAAACAAACATGGGGGACTTCTCTGGTGGCGCAGTGGTTAAGAATCCCCCTGCCAATGCAGGGGACATGGGTTCAAGCCCTGGTCTGGGAAGATCCAACATGCTGCAGAGCAACTAAGCCTGTGTGCCACAACTACTGAGCCTGCGCTCTAGAGCCCGTGAACCACAACTACTGAAGCCCAAGTGTCTAGAGCCCATGCTCCACACCAAGAGAAGCCACCGCAATGAGAAGTCCGCGCACCGCAACAAAGAGTAGCCGCCGCTGTCCACAACTAGAGAAAGCAGCCAAAGATAAATAAATAAATTTACAAAAAAAAAAAAAAAGAGTGAGAAGTGAAGTAAGATGAGGACTTACAGATAAAATGGTGACACAATTAGTAATACCTGAGGAACAATAAGATTATAACAACTCCAAGAACACTGAGAGACAGAAATACGATCTCACCCTCATTAATACAAGTTTAACTTTACCTAAACTGCTTATAAAATTGCCTGTATCCAATATGAGTTCTTCTACAGACTCAGGATTCCAGTGTGTACAAATCAGTCTTTTAATTTTCAAATAAAACAGAGTCAGGCCCCCACTGACAGATTAGCAGTAAGTCCCACCAATATTTTCCATTCAGAGCTTCTCACTTCCCCAGAATTGTGGAAGAAAGTTGGAGGCCTTGCAGTTCAAAAGAGAGTCCAGCTTCCTTAACAGAAGTCAGCTACTACCGTTTACCGTCACTGCCACACACAGTCTTATGAGAATAAGAGATTCAATCCCACAAATGCCGTCAGTCAACTGCTTATCCAATTCCCTGGTTCTTCAAGGAAGGCTCATTCTACTTTTTTAATGCTAAAACCAGACATAGGTACTCCTTACTAGAGTTCTTAAATTTGTACTGGGTATTTGCTTCTTTTATTACCATATACCGCCATGCCTTGGAAAGCTGGCCTTTTAAATAACTGTAAGTTTTTGTCCCTTGCAGAATAAAAATTATTGTCTCCTTTTTCTAGGGTATCCACCAAGACTTGAGCTATATCACCTTTCCAACCTTTGCAATCTAAACAGTACTATTTCATCCCCTTTCTCAGATAATGCAGATCCACACACATCCTTCCAGGGGCTGTACACACCTTTCTAAGGTTTTATTTGTGGGGAGGATAGGAGAACACTGCTTTCATGGACTCAAAATGAATTTATTGTCCTAAACGTGAGCATGTTGACTTTCTGTCACAGCTCTCTCCTGGGTAAAGCAAAGCAAAATAAAACAAACAAATCAATAAACAAGCAATACCTATATATGGCTGGTCTGCTACAAAGGCTTCCTCTGGTTATTCAGTGAAGGTTTTTTTATTAGTGACTATTTTATATTTTATAATTAATGTTTCTAAATACAATATTTTTAGTAACAGAAAAGTAAATTTAAATATCAAGGTGTACCCTGCAATCAATGATTGGTGAATGAATGAATGAATGAATGAATGAGTTAATTGCATGCTGTTTATAGCTCGAAACAACAGCATCAATGCACAAATAACATGCAAAAATACCTGAATTGCCTGGAAGCATTACAGCAGCTGCTACATCAGCAGTTATTTTGCCAGTTGTTTAGAGGCTGTGAAAATTAACATGAGCTGGCTGAAACACTGGCAATATATCTAGGAGCCATTTTTGCCTAGAATAAAGGTGATTTCTTTAGACAAAACACAGTCTGCAGGATCATAGAGGATGAGAGGCACACTGAGCAGAGATCAGCATCAAACAAGTACTAAGAACAAAAAAAGCACCATACCTAGAGGGGTGGGATAGGGAGAGTGGGAGGGAGGGAGACGCAAGAGGGAAGAGATATGGGAACATGTGTATGTATAACTGATTCACTGTGTTATAAAGCAGAAACTAACACACCATTGTAAAGCAATTATACTCCAATAAAGATGTAAAAAAAAAAAAAAAAAAAGCACCATAGGAGAACCTAGCACCAAGTGCTGTTAAGCAGACTGTTCTAAGTTCTGCTACCACACAGGCAAATACATAATTTGCTTATCTATGAGGATGCGATATATAAATATTAAGGTGGTTTAAGAGAAGGCTGTTAGGGAGAGGCTGCCTGGGCTGTTCAGTAAGTAAGTGTTTACACATGGGTTCAACAGAATCAAATATATGGTGAGTATTTATTGTGGATCAATCACTGTGCTAGATCCTTATCACACAGGAGTGGACCTATCAGACACAGCCCTGCCCTCTTGAAACTCATAACACTGTATTTAGTGCATACTTTATAAGAAGTTTCATTGAGAAAAGCTAGAAGGGAAAGAAAAACCAGAATGACTCTGAGTGGCCGTTAAGGATTGTTCTCTTAGCCCCAAAACACGAGGTCATATGTTACAACATATTTGCCAAAGCCCAGTTCATTTCCGTTATTCACATCCTCCTCTCCCCTCTGCATAGGTACACGTACACCTTCACACACTCACTTTTGGTGATTGATCCCTGCTGGGTCCAAGTCTCCTTTTTCCTCCTCCCTTCCCGAGTTTGTTACTCTGAGATCACTCACCCAAATCTTCCTGCAGCACTTTTAATCTAACATTCTTGTAACTCCAAGGTGAGGGTCATTTATAGATATTTTTCATAAAAACAATATTTCAGAGAACACAAAAAGCAGAACTTGGTGGTCAAAAAGCCAATTAGGGCAATCTCTGAGGTTTGTCTCCCTCTACTGTTCAACCAAGGGATCAGCAAGACATTTCTGCATGCCTGATTTAGAGTGCCTCTTCAAACGGGTGAAACATCTGAGAGGGGGTGAATGAGAAAATCACACTGCTACCTGGATTTCAATTTGCTAACCCTGTGTGGCTATCGCTGATGCAAACTCCAATTCTAGAGAGCTGACAAGTACATATTTTATTTTCATAAACTCTCTAGACCTTTAACCAAGCTCTTCCCCTTGGTAACAATCTCAGAATCTATCTGGGAGGAAGACTGGCCAAGTGACAGAGAAGGAAGGCACAGAATTAATGAGCAGAAGCAAGGTCACCATTCAGACTCTGTTCCTCTGGTTATGTGACTTACCTGCCTTTGGAAAGCTCTATTCACTATCTAAATGTCAGTCTCTTCACCTGCAACAGGAGAAGGTAATCTGGAAATGAGAAGATGGAATGAACAGAATGGTGCAATTGAGAAATGAGAAGTGAAAGAGAAGGTTTGCGGCCCCTTTGCAAACTAAAGAAGCCCACTTGGGAGGTTTTTATACACGTGCCCTGTGCCCAAGTCCATCTTACATCAATTTTCATTTAAATGTTCTGGGAGAAGTTTCAGTGTACTTTTTTTTTTTTTTTTTTTTGCGGTACATGGGCCTCTCACTGTTGTGGCCTCTCCCGTTGCGGAGCAGACTCCGGATGCACAGGCTCAGCGGCCATGGCCCACGGGCCCAGCCGCTCCGCGGCATGTGGGATCTTCCCAGATCGGGTCGCGAACCCGTGTCCCCTGCATCGGCAGGCGGACTCTCAACCACTGCGCCACCAGGGAAGCCCTCAGTGTACTTTTTAAAGGCTCGCTGAGCAATGTAGTGTGTAACCAGAGATTAAAACAAAACAGGGGCTTCCCTGGTGGCACAGTGGTTGAGAGTCTGCCTGCCGATGCTGGGGACGCGGGTTCGTGCCCCGGTCCGGGAAGATCCCACATGCCGCGGAGCGGCTGGGCCCGTGAGCCATGGCCGCTGAGCCTGTGCGTCCGGAGCCTGTGCTCCGCAACGGGAGAGGCCACAACAGTGAGAGGCCCGCGTACCGCAAAAAACAAACAAAAAAACACCACACACACACACACACACACAAAATACATAAAACCAAAAAAAACTGTAGAGAAGGGAAACACTGCCTAATATCTGCTAGAGGAGCTGCAGAAGGGCAGAACCAGCATTTGAATGCATATTCTGTATATTCCTATCCAGTGCTGTTCTGTGTCCTCAGTGCACAGATGAGCCATCCTGCTCCCTCCAGCTGGGTGCAGTTTCTCCTACCAAGCTACCAGAGCACTTACCACTTCTTCCCTCTTAGTCAAGTGACTTACTTCCATCTTTTATATAGGCTCTATAAAAACGTAAACTTCCTAAGAATAGAGACCACATCCACATCATTCTACACCCTCCATACCTCCATAGACAGTGATATGCATCGTGCACAAAGAAATATATGCTGAACACTAGTTTTCATCACCCCCCTCCTCTTCCCACTCTCTACCTTCTTTACCCCAAGCTATATTTTCTTCTGGGCCAATTCACCCAAGTTCTTTTGGGCTTTTTTTGTCATCGCTTAAATTTTTCAGGTCTTAACATCACATCTCTGCCCAACATTGCTCTCTTATTTCCTTTTTTTCTTAGGCAAAGGAATCTAACTCTTTTAACTAACCCCCAAATTACCAGCCATGACGACTAAAACAATTAGTGCCTCTTCAGTATTGCAGGATTAGTTTCACTCTTCACTTACTATTCTTAGGATTATGGTTAAGGGGCCGTGAACGGATAAGTTCTTTCCTCCAAGGAGGCAAATGAAATTCCCTGGAGTCAGCCGCAATTTTGTAATTTGTAGCTACATTTGTATCTACATTCTAATAGTAGCTAGTGTTCCATTATCCAATTACATGTTGCCCTTTGCTATGAATATTACCTGTTTCCCACCTGCCACTCCATCACACACACACCTGTCTAGCCAGGCACTGATTTTAAATACCTTTGCTCTTGTTATTTACCCAATATCTTCTTCCCTTTTTTCATTAATATACCTGTTGCCCATATTTCCAGGCATAGGTAAGATTCTGGCTCTTTTTTAAAAGAGCCTTTTCTGATCTCCCTAGCCACTATTGACAGCTGTCATCTCAGCATAGCTGATTCAAATCACCTGTCTCATCAGGTGAGCTCTTACATAGTTTTAGTTAAAAACTATTTTCTTACTGTTTTTCCAACAGAATGTAAACTCAACATTAGAGATTTTTCTTCTGCTGCTTTTCTATTTCCGGTGTCTTCCAGTACAGTGCTGGGAAAACAATACTGTGGTTATCAGAGGCCAGATGAACTGCCCAGGACTTTGAACTAGATTTTAGTCTAAGTGTTTTCCATGCTTGACTAACTTAATCCTCCTAACAACTCTAGGAGGTTATCCTCATTTTGCAGAGAAAATGCTACACCGAGAAATCAACTAACTGAAGTTTACACAGCTAGTAAGTGGTAGAGACAGTACTGGACCACCTAACTCCAGAGCCCAAGCTTTAAATAACGATGTGGTACTTCTGTGCTTGTTTTACTTGTAAGCACAATACGTGCTTATTGTGTTGTTATGAGGAACAAAGAAGATGATAACATAAACTCCTTAGTACAGGGCCTGGCACACAGGTCCTCAGTAAATAGTAGATGTTTTTATTACATGGAACAGTCCTGACTATATTCCTTAACTACTGTGTGATCTTGCATAGATCACCAATAATCTCTGTACTCACAGGCTCCACACAGGATGGACTTGGACAATCAGAAAGGGGCATTTTAAATGCATGGGAGACTTATTTTCATGTGAAGTATCATTTTTGGTTGTCATAATGACAGAAGTGCTACTGGCCTTGAGCAGGGGAAAAGGCAAGGATGCTAAATATTGAGCCCTTTTCAGGCCTGCACAGCAAAGACCACTCTTCCCAAAACTCAAACAGCACTCTCATTAAAAAACACTGGACCAAATATTTTTAAGGTCCCTTCAA
The DNA here is from genome assembly GCF_003676395.1 of Aethalodelphis obliquidens. Lineage (NCBI taxonomy): Eukaryota > Metazoa > Chordata > Mammalia > Artiodactyla > Delphinidae > Aethalodelphis > Aethalodelphis obliquidens. The sequence goes on from NW_020837951.1 coordinate 16,206,516, forward strand.
GACTTTAAATACCAGAGTTTTAATATTGGGCTTTTTGTTCAGATATGATTGCCTGTCAAAAGTTTTAACCATCATCACTTACTAAAAAATTAGCTCAGCACTACTCATCAGCTAGCCAGTATTTAAAACACAGGGTTATTATTTATAATTAATATGGATTAGATACTATTTCCATGCAGTATGGAAGACAAGTCAATTTAGAGAGACATACAGCTGCTCAATAATGCAAATAATGCCTATTTTAAATAGTGTATTACATTGCTTTTTTAAGGTGTGGGAAACAGCATGGCATAGTTAGAGAAGCAGAGTCTGGAAGCAGAGAAACCATTTTCCCATCCTGGATCTATCAGTGTTTAGCTCTGTAAACTTGGACATATTATTTACCTTTGTGGGATCCTATTTCCCCAAATGGGGAACAGGAAGAACACGGTCTGTTTTCTATATGTTGTAAGAATTAGAGGGACTTTATTTAGAAAGGCTGGCACATGTTGGTGGCTCAATACATAGTCTCCATAACCATTTTTATTATTCTTTTCATCATACAGAAGATACTTATTGTTTCCTCCCCTGGTACTAGAAGAGGAAATAAGATTTTGGATCTGGACCTTGGAAGATAATTAAGTTTTGGTCTGGTGGATAAGTGGGCAGCTTTATGACCACAGAATGCAATGGCCCTAAATGTATGTTTTCATTAATTCCACACGTTTCTTGAGTTGCTGTTACACATCAAACACTGTAATAGGTCCTGCAGATAGAGTGAAGATGGTCTTAGAATTGGCACTCTAGAGGATTTTGCCTTATATCTCTAAGAAGATGTAGTGACCTCATGCTGCATTTTCAAAACTTATTTTTACAACTTTCAGGAACATCACCCTAGACCTATTGACATGTTTCTCTTCTTCAGTCTTACTGTTATACAAAGAGACCATAAATCGTCTGAGTTTTTTTTAAATCCAGGAGTTGCAGCTTCTGTAACATAGGGCGTGCGTGTGTGCGTGCGCACACACACATTATGTTACCCCTGTGTCTCAATAGCGTGAGTAACAATGGACATGTTACTTACTCACGGTTGCCTTGATTTTTCTCATTATTAAATATGGTTTGTAAATCTCCTTGTTTTATTATTTGAAAAAATTGATTTAACAGTAAAAAATGCTTAGGAAATGCAAGACTTCACTGGGTCTTTAACATGGACTGTGATTCTCTAAGAAGTTGATACACTATATTTAGTATTTCACAGATAAACTTAACCTGGGGAGCCCTCTTAAAAAGTATTTTCCCCATTACATCTGACTTGGTAACAGATGCTGGTAAATTCTAATATACCCACTACTCTCATCTCATGGCTTTCTCTGACATATTTAGTGAACAGTGCTTTGAACACGCAGCTTACAAGATTATGTTCCTCTTCCTGAAAAAGTGGAAAATAATTTTAATTAATTTTGAAATCTGTAGCCAGAGCAAGCTAATTCTGTTTTCAATTTAAGTATATCAGGAGATATTGCAGCCGATATTAAATGTTTGAATTAGACCATTCATTTCTCTTATTTGTCTCTGTCTCAAAATACCAGTGATCTTTGAGTGACAGCTAGCAAATGCTCAATCTTATAAATTCACATTCAGCAAATAAGATTTGGGTATCCACTATACTACAAATGTTATTGTAAGCACTGAAAAAAAAAGAGATAATTAAATTATGGCTCATGCCTCTGGGAGCTTATAGTCTAATAGAGAAGACAGTCATGTTAATAGGCAATTATAATATATATTATAAATAAGAATGTATTAGAAATATATCACAGAGGAGGGAGTGATTATCTGAAAAAAATTCTTAGGACCCAGGCAGATTATTTACAACCACTGAGCCACCACTAGTTAAACCAAATCCCCTCTTCTTGGAGCTTAGAAAAAAACAAGAGAACATCCTAAACAACAACAACAGCTACAGGTCAGGAGACTTGAATTTCTCTTATCCATCTCACTTCTCTTCCAGGAGTGACTAGAAGATTTATTGCTTAATTGAACCTATGAGAGCAATTGTACCTTGAGGAAAAACGAGGGTCACCTAAAATAAGAAATTTCTACAAACACACTTTGAATTCCACCTCCGAAGAGCCAGCACTAGATAGTATATCCTCACTCTAAATCACCACCCTCCCTGGTAAATATCAAAGCCATTTTCCCCACAGTATCCCCTAACAATGCCTCCCCTAGTTACACCCAATTCACTGAAAACATATCACTGGAAAACATAATGATGTTATCGGTAATGACAGCAGTACTTTGTTACAGTTTGTAATGTCCCATATTCTAATATTTAATTTGTGCCAAAATCCTGCTCATTGTTTTATATAATTTACCTTTTATAACTGAGAATACAAAGGCTCAGAAATATTGAATAAGTAACTTCAGGTCATGCAACTACAAAGCAATGGACCTGAGGAGCAATTTTCAGTCATTTGACTTAAGTTTAGTGGTTGTTACTGTTGTTTTTTACTTAAATTTTGTGAAGCTGATATGTCTAAATATTGAACTGCTAAGAAAGCATCCTAAATATCAGTTGTGACTTAGGGCCATTATGATTTATGAGCTAGAAGTTACCTTTGTTCTCAAGCGATTGTTATGCAGAAGACGGCATCAAAATTATTCTCAGAAAAAGCCTGCCTATCAGCCTAATAGACCCATTAGAATTTTTATAGTGTTTTAATTGAAAATAATAATCTTCAGAGTTATGTAAGTCACTTAACTGACTAGATCATGAGTTCTCAATGTTAACATGAAACATCCTTGGGGCCTTACTCAAGGTTGTGTGAAATTGCCACCCAGTTAGCTATAAATCCACTTCTTTCCCACACCCACTCAAGAGAGCATACTGGAATTCAAGTGAGTGGCAGTATAATGTGTAAACTTCAATCTAAGTGATCATAAAAAGCAAGTCATTGCAAACTCTTGTACCTTAGTTATTATTATTAAGACACTGATTGTAATACCCTCAAGATAGATCAAGACTTACCAGTGTGCCACAGTTTAGAAGATTAATTTATACATTTATCACGTAATATTTGTGGCATTTTCTTTGGCTTTTTATCAAGTAATGTTTTAAAAGTACCTTCAGATATTACTCATCCATAAAAAGAAACAAAATTGAGTCATTTGCAGTGAGGTTGATGGACCTAGAGTCTGTCATACAGAGTGAAATAAGTCAGAAAGAGAAAAACAAATGCCATATGTTAACACATATATATGGAATCTAAAAAAATAAAATAAAAATGGTTCTGAAAAACCTAGGGGCAAGACAGGAATAAAGATGCAGATGTAGAGAATGGACTTGAGGGCACGGGGAGGGGGAAGGGTAAGCTGTGACAAAGCGAGAGAGTGGCATGGACATATATACACTACCAAATGTAAAATAGATAGCTAGTGAGAAGCAGCCACATAGCACAGGGAGATTAGCTCCGTGCTTTGTGACCACCTAGAGGGGTGGGATAGGGAGGGTGGGAGGAAGGGAGAAGCAAGAGAGAGGAGATATGGGGACATATGTATATGTATAGCTGATTCACTTTGTTATAAAGCAGAAACTAACACACCATTGTAAAGCAATTATACTCCAATAAAGATGTTAAAAAAAAGTACCTTCAAATATTAACATAGTTATTTAATACTTTGCTTTCACTCAATCTCATTTAAAATTCACAAAAAGGAAACCTGATAATAATTGTAATAATAAAATGAATGACTAGTATGGTTACAATGTTTTATAATTTACCAAGTATTTTCACACCTATTATACTTGATCCCCAGTAATCTTTTAATGTGTTCAGTAATTCCCATTTTACAGATAAAGAAGTTGAGATTCATAAAGGAAATGTTGGAGATACGAGAAATTGTGTTTAATGACAATTTTATCATTCTAAGGCTAGTGTGCCTAAAAAAGAAAGAAAAAAAATAGAAATATACAAATCCAGGGAGAATTACCTCAGCCACGAAATTGGAAAGACTGTCATTAACCTGGGATTCTTAATTCCAATTGGTTTGTTCTGCATCAATACAGTTAATTAATATACAACTCCAAATTAGCTTTTGCAGGCAGGGAAATGTCAGCGGGTTTTTTCTTGTCCTCCTGCTAAGTGGAGGACATTAAGTCATTATTACACATAATAGTCCTAATTTGCAGGTGGAAATATTAGCTTCCAAATGCATAAAAATCATTCTCAGCCTGAAGGTCAACAGTTGCGTATCAGATTGTTTTGGTTCCCTGCTGGTCACTTTACAACACAGTTTAATGGTTACCATATTATCTTTCTTCCAAAGTGACTTATGACCTGAACCTCATCTCTTCATCTTTTTTTTTTTTTAATATTTATTTGTTTATTTATGGCTGTGTTGGGTCTTTGTTGCTGCAGGCGGGCTTTCTCTAGTTGCTGAGAGTGGGGGCTGCTCTTTGTTGCAGTATGCGTGCTTCTCATTGCGGTGGCTTTTCTTGTTGCGGAGCACGGGCTCTAGGCGCGCGGTCTTCAGTAGTTGTGGCATGTGGGCCTCAGTAATTTTGGCTCCTGGGCTCTAGAGCACAGACTTAGTAGTTGTGGCACACGGGCTTAGTTGCTCTGCGGCATGTGGGGTCTTCCCGGACCAGGGATCGAACCCGTGTCCCCTGCATTGGCAGGCAGATTCTTAACCACTGCACCACCAGGGAAGTCCCTCTTCATCTTTACTTAACCATGAGGTAGCTAGGAGATGGGATTGCCAGCTGCATTTTCCTAACAGAGGAAAGGAAGCCCAGAAAGGTCAAGTGACTCAACAGAGGTCATACAGAAAATTTGACTGCTCGGTGGATCTTCCAGATTGGTACAACCTTTGGAAGGAACCAACTGATCTGTTTCTTCTTGCTTTTCTAAATGTCTCTCTCTCCATTATAATTCTACACCCCATGACATTCAAGGGGACAGTGGAAAATGCATGGTTTGACCAGCAGCAAACACACTCTGTAAATAAGACTGTAATTACGGCCTGAGAAGACTGGGACTCACTACTGCAGCATTTTATCTGCTGGGTGGCCAGTTCATTAAAACAGATATCTAGTGTTTTAATCACTCTGCCAAACCACCATCTGTTTCCATCCCAGCCTCCCCCCAATCCTAAACATGCCCCTGTACCTCCTGCCACAGTCCCAAGCAGGTTTTGCTATAGGAATGGACAGCTTGTGAGTGGAGTGCCGAGGGCCTGTGTAATCATTCATCTTTTGGGCATGACAGAACAAGCTGTTGGGTGCTGTGAATAGGCAGAGCAGGTCTTGCTGGGCAAAATCCTGGATCTGAAAAGAGAATGGCTCCCACTTGGTAGAAACAAATGCTTCCTTCCTCTCCCCACCCTCCACTCTAAATAGTTACCAAATTTTCTAGAATGTCTGAGAAATATTTCAGAGCCCAGGAATAAGACTCCTGGAAGAAAGGGTTATGAATTCCAAAACTTAGGAGATGAATCAAGATCAAATACATTGATTTATTAGTAGTAATATGACTATCATTTATTAGGGTCCTATTATGCGTTAGAAGCATGCCAAGCACTTGACATAAACTATCTCACTTTAATTCCTAAAATAACCTTGGGGGGTAGTAGGTTGTGTTCCCATTTTACAGATGAATCAACTAAATGAAACTGTACTGCTTGCGTCATTAACCCAAGGTCACAGCTATCAGATGACAGAGACTGGATTTAAATTTGTGTTTCTTTGACACCAAATTTTGGACCCTTAATGACTATATTACCTGCCAGGCTTCATAATGCCACAGAGATGTTAGCAGTCAGCTGCCTTCAGTGACAATATTATGTCAAATGCTGTAGCTTACAATATTACTGACTTCTTTTTATTCTCATTGCAACCAGTGACTATTTTTTCTTAATTTTCCCTTTTATAAACCAACAAAAACAAACAAAGAAAAGCAAACTCAGGCTCAGAAGGTTAAATTACTTTGTATAAAACCACTTAGCAGAATCTCAATTAGCACAGGTATTTTGGTGTCCTAGCCCAAAGCTTTTTCTGAGCAATGGTTAGCCATGAATATTTGTTCCAGACCTTGGAAAATTACACAAGGCTTTTCTTTCTTTTTTTTTTTTTTTTAATGGAAATATAGTTGATTTACACTATTGTTTTCATTTCAGGTGTACAGCAAAGTGATTCAGTTATATATATATATATATCAGATTATTTCCCATTATACGTTATTAGAAGATATTGAATATAGTTCCCTGTGCTATACAGTAAATCCTTGTTGCTATCTATTTTATATATAGTAATGTGTTTATGTTAATCCCATACTCCTAATTTATCCTTCCTCCCCTCCCTTTCCCCTTTGAAAACCATAGTTTGTTTTCTATGTCTATAAATCTGTTTCTGTTTTGTAAATAAATGCATTTGTATTATTTTTAGATTCCACATATAAGTGATATCACATAGTATTTGTCTTTCTCTGTCTGACTTACTTCACTTAGTATGATAATCTGTAGGTCTATCTGTGTTGCTGCAAATGGCAATATTTCATTTTTTTATGGCTGAGTCATATCCATTGTATAGTCCATAAACAGATGAATGGATAAAGAAGATGTGGACAAGTCTTTTCTAAGTTATGATTGAGCCTCAGCCTTGCTGCCTCCCCACATTCCTAACCTGCAGGGGCAAGTACATGCATTCATGGCCAGCAACATACTGGGACTGTCTTATCCGAGCTCAACATTCCGGGTCCCATCGAGTCAAATTGGTAGGTCAAGCAATTGACTTAATTTGCAGGGTACAAAAATGTGAGGCACCTTGTTTCAAAATTACTAAGAATTTCAAGACATCAACAATGGATCATTAAACCAAGCATGGGACCTTCCAAGTGTGGGATCCTGTGCACCTGCACAGGTGACATGCTTGTGAAGCTGGCCCTGTCTAAGTCTCCAGAAAAGGTCCTATTTTCCTCTACCTTATTCTTCTCATGGAACCCAGAGTAGGAAGAATGCTGGACTGACAGAGTGTAGCTCTGGGTCCTAGTTTAGGTATGGTTAACTGGCTCTTTGACTTTAATTAATTTGACTTTAATAACCTCTGGTGCTGAGAGTCCTCAGAAACTATGGGAGTTGGACTAGGTAACCTCTAAAGTCCATCCAAACTGTCCCAGTCTACAACTCTTAAATCATCCAGTGGCCTCCCTCACTCTGTGTAACTTCTGTGTTATCTTTTTCAATTTCCCCTTCTGCCAGTGCAGCTCTGAAACTAATTGGCTTCCCTAACACGGGCACCACAATCTACCACTGTCTTCATCCTCCCCAGCCTCATCACCATGCTGGAGAAATACTCCTCCCACCTCAGTGACCAGGCCACCACTGATGTTGCCACATCTTCTCATTGACTCAGGTTCCTACCCTGGGCCATTTAGAAGAAGTTATTTTAAGCTTGTTGAAGAGAGAAAAGTTGTTCCTATTTAGCCTACCATGGTAGTAAGGGAAGTAGCAGGAGGCTTTCCACCAAGGGACACATTTGTTAAAATCATATATTTCCTGTTTTCTAAAAAAAGATTTCTGTATCAGGAAGATAAGCCAAGGCATGGCAGAATTACTTATCTAGATATATTACTTAATAAAAGACTTTTTTTTTGCAAACCATGACCTCTATCCTATGAAAAATTATAGTGATATCAACATATCTACTCCATCTCTAATTCTCCTCCCCTTGTCTGCTCTACCAAAAATAAATAAATTCCTTTGGCTTTTATCTTACTCCCATCTCTGAGTCCAGACTAAATTCCATTCCTTTCTTCCTTTAAAATTCTTCCTGAGTCTTCTTCAGATTCTTCCATCCCCCAGCCACCAGCACCACCCCTATCTCCTCTTACCCAAGAGAAGCTTCAGTAACTTTTCTTTTCTCCCTGCCTGCCTTGGGGAGCATATTTCTGTAACTCTGCATTTTAAAATACTTACTTTTTACTTGAGACAGATTTGGGAGTATTACAAAACTTACTATAAAACTTACTTCAGAGAGCTCAAATTCCTACTTTCTGGCTAAACTTCCCTGATTTCCACCCATCCAAACTGGTGTGATCTTCTAGCTATTTCAGAATACTTATCACTTCTTAAGGTAGGTTAAAAACATATATGCCGGTGCTTCCCCTCTCTGACTAGCTTATAAGCAATTTGAGGAAAAGAATAAGCCCTCCATGGCTAAAAGCATGCCTTGATTAGATTAGAGTCACAGTGAGTGTTTGTTGAGTGAATGACTGTGAACTATTATCAGAGAGACAAGCTAAAACAGGAACAACTGGATTAGAGTTTTATCTCAGCTGACCTCTCCCCCTTGATGTTCCCAGTTCATGTTTCTCAACTTCTGAGTCTATCAAAAGCCAAGTGAAGAGGCTGTTTCTCTGAGATCATTTGTCTATCCTGTTAATTTGTGTTAAGTGGTACTTTATCAGAGCCAAGCTTTTAAGCCCATTAAAAGTCTTACAGCTTGTCTCAAACCTGGGAACACTATAAAAGATAACATCAATCCTGTGGCTCTGCTCTATGCTCAGGACAAGCTGATGCTTTCAGCCTTGGTCCCAAGATCAGCCTCCAGCACCTCCAGAATGATCCCGTGAAATGACAGCAGGCCTTGGAGTGTCACCTCTTCTGAGATACGAAACAGGCTGTCCCCAACTCAAAAATCTCTTATAAAGTTGCCAGCTGATGGAGAAACAAACTTTCATGTTGTTACCCTCAAATACCCTCATTTCTCAAGCCTTTATAGCACACTTTTTAAAACAACAAATTTTACAGACCAGACACACCTCGCTTACCTGGGAGACTTGTCATAAAAATACAGATTCCCACATACCATCTGTGCAGAATATCTGGGGTGAAGCTCAAAATTGTATATTTTTAAATCTCCCTATATGTTTTTTATTTGTAACTAGGGTTTAGAACTTTTAAAAGTCTCTTGTGGAGTGCAGAGCCATTTAACATCGGTTGTTATTTCATTTAATGTTCACAGAAATAGCTAAGAGTAGTATTCCCATTTTAGGAAGGAGAAAACTAAGTCTCAGAGAGATCGGATGACTTGTGTAGCACAGTCCCAACTGTGGGCTTAAGTTGGAACATAAACTCAGGTCTTCTGACCCTAGTCCAGGGCCTGCCCACTGTTCACTTTGAGGTTGGCAACTGTAGCTACTAACATATGAACATGAACTAATTTATTAGGTTGCACTATAGGGGATGGGGAAACCAGGGTAATACATTTGAATCAGAAAGAGAACCATATGAGCAAGAAAAGTTTGTATCATGGGAAAGCCCTTGCAAAGCCCCTGCAATCTGGGAACCAAGGAAGGAAAACATCCTCTCAAATAGTCCTGTAAATGGTCAAGACTTTTTATATTTCTTTTTTTCTTTTCTTTCCCATCTCCATCACACATTTCCTTTTTTTCCTTCTTCACTGGTAATAGCTTAGACCCATTACCAATACAAAAAGTGTTAGATAAGATGGTCTCAGCTTAACAGAAAGAAGAGGTTGGGAATGAAGTGTGTATAGATGTACTAAGGTTGTTGGTTATGAACTATTACTGCCGTGAAGAGGGTGCCTCACTGCCCCTCTTCTCATGTTTATTGCCTCCAACTCTCTAATAGTCAGCACCTCTCCAACGAGAAAAAAAAAAAAAAATGTCAATATGATTGATCAGAATTCAGGGCTTTCACTGGGCCATATTTTATTAGTGCATGAGTTTACTCTGCCCCAAAAGTTAACATTGTGTGCATCTCTTGTCTCTTCTTAAGACTTGCAAATGTACAGCATACAAATATACAGAACTTCAGCTTATGAATAGTGTGTCAGACAAGTGGAGAAAGGAGAGACTACTTCCAACTAAGCAGAATAAAATGGTTATTCATATAGAAAAGGATAAATTGAACATCTCTGTCACTTTATATACATTATAATTTAGATAGGGAAAGATTTATTAAAGAAAGCTTTTAAAACTATAGGATCATAGAAACACATGCTACAGAGTTAGGTAAATAGATCAGAGAAAAAGTCTTACGGACTGAGTCCTGAGGAATTCCAATATTTATTGATCAGGACAAAGAGGAGACTTTAAAAATGACCAGTGAGACAGGTGGAAAACCAAGAGAAAGACTCCAAAGGGAGAAAATATATCAAGAAGAACGAGTAATCAACTATGTCCAGGGAATAGAGCAAGACAAAAACTGAGAAATTACCATTGCATTTGGCAATATGGAGGCTATTGGAAAACCTGACAAGAATAATTACAGTGTGTTATTTGTGAATAAAATTTGCAATAAGAATAAAATAGGGGAACTGACCTGAGGTAGCTGGGGAAAGGTAAGTAATTGATAATCTGAGATTTGATGGATAAGTAGGACTCATGTTAGTGAATTAAAGTATAGGAAGTATGGGTAAGAACATTGCAGGAAGCAGGAACACCATACAATTAGACCTCAACAGGGTAACAAAGTGTCGCCAAAGTGATAAGAATAAGGAAGTGAGAAGTATAATATAAGTTGGAGGAATAGGCTGGGACCGTATTACACAGGACACGGTTAAAAGTTCATTTTTTTTGATAGATATTGAAAAGAAATTGAAGGGACTTTAAGCTATGGATCAACTAGAGCAGATTTGTGTTACAAAGGATAACTGTTTTATGAAGAAGGGATTGAAGAAAACAAATACATATGTAGGGAAACTGGTTGGGATATTATTAAAGTTGTTCACATGTAAAATGATGGTAGCACAGACTAAGCTGGTATATGGGTATATGGATGGATGTGAGAGATATCCAGGAGTTTGGATTGATAGGATATGGCAGCAGGTAGTTGGTGAGAGAGAGAGACAGATACTTTGAGGATGACTTCCAGGATTTGGGCTTGAATATGTGGGTTGATTTGGTGCCCTTACAAAGAAGAGAAGGTTTTGGAATCATAAAAGTAATGAGTTAATATTAGACATATACAATTTGTGATGTCAGTGAGATTTTCAGGTGAAGATGGCAGGCAATGGACCAAATTCTGCCAAGTGCTATGCTGGGTTCTGTGAATACAGAGATAAATAAAAGTAACTTTCTAGCCTCAAAAAAACTCACAGTTTACGGCTTCCCTGGTGGTGCAGTGGTTAAGAATTTGCCTGCCAATGCAGGGGACACAGGTTCGAGCCCTGGTCCGGGAAGATCCCACATGCCTCAGAGCACCTAAGCCCGTGCGCCACAGCTACTGAGCCTGCACTCTATAGCCCGCAAGCCACAACTACTGAGCACTCGTGCCACAACTGCTGAAGCCCGCACACCTAGAGCTCGTGCTCCGCAACAAGAGAAGCCACTGCAACAAGAAGCCCGCATACCACAACGAAGAGTAGCCCCTACTCGCAGAACTAGAGAAAACCTGTGCAAAGCAACAAAGACCCAATGCAGCCAAAAATAAAAATAAGTAAAATAAATCAATTTTTAAAACAAATTTAAAAATTCACAGTTTAGCAGCTCGTATTCTTATATGAGTATAAATTTGCTATAGCACTTTCCTCATTCTGAATCTGCTACCAGGTCTGAAAGCTAAACTTTGCCCAGGAATAACTGGAAGGAAGGAAAAAAAAATATTCCAAGTTGATATACTTTAACTAGGCAACAGTCACTCCTAAAGTCACTCCTAAAAGAGATCAGAATGTGGTTTGAAATATGCTAATAGCATTTATAAAAATGAAGGTTCACTGTATTAACTATAAGAACAAGGGATAACTGCAAGTAATTTGGTAATGGGCTGTAATGACCCTTCCAACTATAGCATGGGGGATGAGGGTGATGCATGAATCAAACACTGTTACTAAATACTTTCACATTTCATCAGTGACTTCTCTTTATCATTGTACTTGAACATACCTGAAAAGCCACCACAAGATGAACATGTCATTTTTTTTTTTTTTAAGATGTTGGGGTTAGGAGTTTATTAATTATTTATTTTTGCTGTGTTGGGTCTTCGTTTCTGTGCAAGGGCTATCTCTAGTTGTGGCAAGTGGGGGCCACTCTTCATCACGGTGCGTGGGCCTCTCACTATCGCAGCCTCTCTTGTTGCGGAGCACAGACTCCAGACGCGCAGGCTCAGTAGCTGTCACTCACGGGCCTAGTTGCTCTACGGCATGTGGGATCCTCCCAGACCAGGGCACGAACCCACATCCCCTGCATCGGCAGGCAGATTCTCAACCACTGCGCCACCAGGGAAGCCCTGAACATGTCATTTTTAATATCAGGTTAAACAGGGAAGAGAATAGTTTATTCTCACTTTTTTCCTTTTCCCTTTTTTTTTCTTCTTTTCTCTTCTTATTTTTAACATGGTAATGTCTGAAGAGAAGTCTTTCTTAAAGTATTGGGTTGGCCAAGAAGTTCGTTCGGTTTTAAGTAAAAAGGCACATTTTTTATTTTCACCAAGAATTTTATTGAACAACGTATTCACTAACCAAACAAACTTTTTGGCCAACCTGATATTAGCAACTAGGGCTATAATTCCAGGTTTGACAAGTACTACTCTTTGACTTTGGGTAAAGTTATCAATATTTTCCATTTGGTTTCCCCATTCTGTAAACAGAAATGATAACATTTGTAATGACCTCTTCAAAAGGGTATCAGAAATGACTGAGTTTTATCTGTTTAGAAATGTTTAAGACAAATTTTTCTGTTCGACTTTTTATTCTGAAATACTTTAGAAAGTTGTGGAACAAAGAGCTATTCTCCCCTCACTGAATCATTTTAGAATAAGTTGTAGGCATGTTGCCCCATTACCCCTAAACACTTAAGCATGTTTTCCTACAACCATGATTTTATCCTGTATAGTTATGGTATGACAATACAAGTTAGGTATTTAGCATTGATACTATCTACTCCCTGCTACCAAATCCACTGAACACATTCAATTTCTATCAGTTGCCCCAGTGATACTCTTTGTAGCAAAAGAATTAAATCTAAGATCATTTAGTCCACATGTCCCTTTAGTCTCCTTCAATTTGGAACAGTTCATCAGTTTCTCCTTGACTTTCATAACCTTGATACTTTTGAAGATTAAAGCCAACAGTTTTATAGAATGTCCCTCAATTTGGATTTGTCTGATCTTTTCTGATAATTAGATTCTACTTAAGCCTTTTGGGGGGCAGAAATATGACAGAATGATGTGTTCTTTTTATTGCATTCTATCGATTGGTACACAATTTCAATTTGAACCATTACTGGTGATGTTAATCACTCGATCAACATGATTTTTGCCAAATTTCTCTTTTGCAGAGCTATTCTTTTTCTCTTTGAAATGAATAAGTGTTCTGTGGGGAGATATTTTAAGATATATATAAACATCCCCATTCATCTTCAGACTTTCATCCACTAGTCTTACTGTCAATTTATTTTGTATTTGACTGATTTAATTATTACTCTGATGGTTGAAATAGTGTTTTAAAAAATTCCATCATTTGTTTGAAATGTATTGCTTGGCGTTTTGCTATAATGAGAAGCTTTCTCTTCTTCCCATTTGTTTATTCCCTTAAGTTGTACCAGTATGAAGTCATGGATTTCTATTTGATGTAAAGTAGTATAATCTGTTAATTATTTTTATTTATTTAAATTATCTTAGATTTGGCCAGTAGGAAGGATCCCATTGAAGATGGATTCTCCTTTTTTTTAAACATGTTTCCATGGTTCTCTGAGCTCTGCTTTACTGTTGGCACAATAAGATGTTTTAGGCTCATCTTGTACTTCTCTTTCCCCAGAGCTTTGGCATCAGCCATTTTTCCCAAGATTCTTTGTTCATTTTAGTGGAGGATGGTATTTTGAAACTAAGATATGAATATAAGATGTACTCACTGTGCTGGATGATGTAATATACTGCACAGATCCTAGCTGCTCTGGGAGTGCTGTCCCCAAACAGCCTTTGTCTGTCAAACCCTTTTAGCTGTCACCTCAACTGAAGAAAGCTATCTTGCCCAAGGTCATGTTTGCTATTAGAAGTGTCCCTGCAATGAATGACTTGTTATTAAAGGCTTGGGCTCCTTGCTCCAAATTAGGAATATTCTAAATTACTATCCTATTTCCTGTAGGGTCAGCTGAGGCCTTCATGGGGTCTGCATACCAGCTTAATTTCTCCCTTTGCCCAGTCCTGCTTCTTTTCTCTTGCTTCCACAAATATAATTTCCCAAAGCACTCCCTACTAAATGTTCAAAGTCTGCTTTCTGGGGAATACAACCCTAGGAGATGTTGGGTATTGCTGTGCCCAGACCCTCTCAATGAACAGAGCTAGGGAATATATGTATGTATTTACCTCTACCTCTACCTCTATCTATATCTATTTCTCTGTATATTGAACATCATGAATGTGGTAGAGAGAAAATGCACACCACCACCACCAAAGATATCCACATCCCTGGAGGCTATGAATATGTTACGTTACATGGCAAAGGGGAATTATATTTGCAGGTGGAATTAAGGTGGCTAATTGCTGACGTTAAGATACAGAAGTTATCCCAGATTATCTGGGTGGGCCCAATGTAGTAACAAGGATCCTTAAAAATGGAATAGGGAGGCAGAAGAAGAAGGGAGGCTGAGGAGATGTGACTACAGAAGGTCAGAGTAATGCAGTGTAAAGACTTGACCCACAGATGCTGGCTTTGAAGATAGAGGAAAGGGGCTATGAACCAAGGGATGTGGGTGGCCTCTAGCAGTTGGAAAAGGAAGGGGAAAAAATGGTCCCTTAAAGCTTCCAGAAAGGAATCTAGTCCTGTTGATACCTTAATTTTGCCCAGTGAGACCCATATTGAACTTCTGACTTACAAAATATAAGATTGCAGTAATTTGTTACAGCAACAATAGAAAACTAATATAATGAATTTATGCTGATTCCACTAATTCCAGTCTAACAGCACAGGGTTTATTACAGTTTTGCCTCTTTCCATATTTGTAGCTCCCTTTTCCAGCATTGAGAAACTTGGCTCCCATTTTGCTCAATATATGTACTTGTTGGATCAATCCCAAGCCCACTGGGCCACCTTTCTCATCTGGGCTCTCCGTCTCTGCCCAGCCACCACTGCTATCTCATGCAGATGTCTTCCTTGCATGGCCCCCAACTAATGGGGGCTTAATTATTAAGAAAGGACTTAATTATTTTTTTTAAGAAAGGAAGGAAGTATGTATGGAAGGAAGGAAATTAGGGAAGGCGGATGGGAGGAAAGGGTATGGAAGGGAGAGAGGAGGTTGAGAGAAAAGAAGAGCAGCCAAGACAGGGATTTTTCTTCTCTTTTTTTTTTTTTTTTATCAAAAATCTATGCGTAGAGTCTATGGATGGACCTCGTGGAGCCATTGTATTACGTACCCCACCCTGCAAATATTCTGAAAAATCAGAGCTTATGTTTACTTCCCCAGGGTATAGATCCATATAGTCTTGTTTTTTTTTTTTTTTTTAACATCTTTACTGGAGTATAATTTCTTTATAATGTTGTGTTAGTTTCTGCTGTACAACAAAGTGAATCAGCTATATGTATACATATACCCCATATCCCCTCCCTCTTGCATCTCCCTCCCACCCTTCCTGTCCCACCCCTCTAAGTGGGCACAATAGATCCATATAGTTTTCATCACTTTCTCAAGAGAGATGCCTGAGCTCTAATAAGTTAAAAAGCACCGAGTTTGTAACTATTTAGTTGGAAAGCAGAGCAATGACCTAAGTGTCCTCCTTAAAATCCATTTACAAGCCTCGTGATAGACTATAATAGATCTTCAGAACACTCACAACACAACCACTGTTAGTAGGAGCTGTTAAAAAATGTATGTTCTTTATCTCAGTTTTGTCTGAGATACCAAGGATCAGAAAAATTCGGATAGGTGCTCAGAGACAGATAGTAGGCCATTTAAAGGGAATGCTATAGGATTGAGAAGCTAGTTTTTCCAGTTAGTGTTCCTAACTTCAACTTCTACAAAGACCTAGATTAAAAAGACCAGGAGAATGAATTTATTGAAGAAAAATTTTAATGTGTATGTGTACTTACCCTCCCTATCTTCAACCCCCAACAATGAGTCAATTTTGTAAAAGGTTCCAGTTAGAGGTCCTGAAACTCCCGATGAAAGAAAAAAACAGCTTTCAGTATCAGCCAGGTACAGACTACAATGGTCCTGACCACCAAATACTGTGCTTTCACTTTTCTCTTCCTTCCCCAAGGCCCACCTTAGAGGAGTCAAAAACCAAGCCCTTCAAAGGGGACAGAGATGGAGCAAGGAAAAGGAGAATTAGTTGACCACAATCCCCTTGCCCACTATAGGTGTCTGGGATAAAAACTGTATCAACCTGCAGGGGGAGAATCTCTAAATTAGCTAAGAGTTGGCAGGTTTAGGATACATGCACTGGGCTGCAGATTTTAATCACAGAAACAAGACTCTTTCTACAAATTACAAAAAGACTACTTTATTTTCTAAAAAATGGAAGAAAAAATATGGTACCTGCCCCAAATTCAATACAAGAAGTAGAGGAGAAAAATATGTCCATGTTTTGTGCTTCAATAGGCCATGGAGGAAAAATAAAGTTGTCTTTTGCTTATTTTCTTGGGTCAGCTCCTGTCAAAATGGCTCGTTTTTATCAAATATGATATTGAAACAGTGGTAGATATTGAACAGCTCATATTTTTCTATTGCCTGGTGGAAAAAAACCCTAAGAAACTTATTTATTCTTTTCTTTTCTTTCTTTTTTTCATCTGATGCATGGGTGGGCAAGTTAGCTTAACTCTAAATCCGGCATCCAGCTGTAACATCCTGCAATCCTAAAAGCTGTTACTCAGGGGTCTCAGTGCCCTGCAATGAGAGAGGTTGAGTAAGGAAATGCTTCTCGAACTTTGAAGGCTAATTGTATGTACATCAGATACCTTGGGATATTTTGGTTAACTTATTTAGCTTTCCTCACCTGAAAAACCACCTAAATACTTTTAAATTTTCTAGGATTGATTATTGTTCTTATTCAAATTTACTTTCCCTCTAATGGCCAAGGCTATTTCATGAGTGTATACTCCCCTCCACTTGCCTCCCCAATCATCAAGTTCCCTTTTATTCCATGGAAATACAATGATTATTAGGAGTAAGGGCAAATGAGATAAAGATTCTAGAAATCATAAATCCTTTTGAGGGATGATTTCAGTAGTTCTTCTGCCTTTAAATTGGTAGTCTTAAATGTGCTTCAAGATATAAGATCTAGTCATTGAATAAGTAAATATTTGTGGGAAAACTATTTTGTGCAAAGTCCTGAGCTTGGGACTCAGTAGAGAACCTTTTCAATTGAAATTATTATTGTCATCATCATCATCATCTAAAGCAACTCCATAAACCTTGTAACATTCCTTTCATAGTCTGACAACTCTTTTTTTTAAGTTGTGTCTTTTTTTTTAATATAATTTATGTTAACCCTCTTATTTATTTATTTACTTTTGGCTGCATTGGGTCTTTGTTGCTGCACATGGGCTTTCTCTGGTTGCGGCAAGCAGGGGCTACTCTTCGTTGAGGTGCACGGGCTTCTCACTGCAGTGGCTTCTCTTGTGGTGGAGCACGGGCTCTAGGCACACGGGCTTCAGTGGTTGTGGCACACAAGCTGAGTAGTTGTGGCTCATGGGCTCCAGAGCACAGGCTCAGTAGTTTTGGTGCATGGGCTTAGTTGCTCCATGGCATGTGGGATCTTCTTGGACCAGAGATTGAACCCGTGTCCCCTGCATTGGCAGGAGGATTCTTAGCCACTGCACCACCAGGGAAGCCCAATCTGACAACTCTTGTGATGAATCCATTTCTAGGTTCTATATACTATGCTCCAATCCTGGATTCACAGGGCATTGCTGTGTACTGCCTGTGTATATAGGCTTGTCAGATATGTGTAGGCTTGTCAGATATGTGTGTCTGTGTACTCATACACATACATTCATATACACACATATGGATTGTACTAGCTATAGCATGGGAAAGGAACACATGGGAAAGGTAAGGGTATTCTGAAATAGGCTTTACTTTACAAGTGGGTGGTTGAAGGAGACTTTGCATTTATAAACATTATTTAGAAGTACAATGGCTAAGATCCCTAACTTGTATATCAAACTGACCTAAGATTAGTCTTATCTATGTTTATTCACCAGCTTTATGACCTGACCCAAGTCATTTATCTTTTGTTAGCTTCACTATTCTCATCTGAAAAATAGGACTAATAGAATTATAGACATTCACAGAAAGATAGACAAGATGAAAAGGCAGAGGGCTATGTACCAGAAAAGGAACAAGATAAAACCCCAGAAAAACAACTAAATGAAGTGAAAATAGGCAACCTTCCAGAAAAAGAATTCAGAATAATGATAGTGAAGATGATCCAGGACCTTGGAAAAAGAATGGAGGCAAAGATGGAGAAGATGCAAGAAATGTTTAACAAAGATCTAGAAGAATTAAAGAACAAACAAACAGAGATGAACAATGCAATAACTGAAATGAAAACTACACTAGAAGGATTCAATAGCAGAATAACTGAGGCAGAAGAACAGATAAGTGACCTGGAAGACAGAATGGTGGAATTCACTGCAGAATAAAGAAAACAGAATAAAGAAAAAAGAATGAAAAGAAATGAAGACAGCCTAAGAGATCTCTGGGACAACATTAAACGCAAAAACATTCGCATTATAGGGGTCCCAGAAGAAGAAGAGAGAGAGAAATGACCCGAGAAAATATTTGAAGAGATTATGGTCAAAAACTTCCCTAACATGGGAAAGGAAATAGCCACCCAAGTCCAGGAAGCACAGAAAGTCCCATACAGAATAAACCCAAGGAGAAACATGCCGAGACACATAGGAATCAAACTGGCAAAAATTAAAGACAAAGAAAAATTATTTAAAGCAGCAAAGGAAAAATGACAAATAACATACAAGGGAACTCCCATAAGGTTAACAGCTGATTTCTCAGCAGAAACTCTACAAGCCAGAAGGGAATGGCATGATATACTTAAAGTGATGAAAGAGAAGAACCTACAACCAAGATTACTCTACCCGGCAAGGATCTCATTCAGATTCGATGGAGAAATCAAAAGCTCTACAGACAAGCAAAAGCTAAGAGAATTCAGCACCACCAAACCAGCTCTATAACAAATGCTAAAGGAATTTCTCTAAGTGGGAAACACAAGAGAAGAAAAGAACCTACAAAAAGAAATTAAGAAAATGGTCATAGGAACATACATATCGAAAATTACCTTAAATGTGAATGGATTAAACGCTCCAACCAAAAGACACAGGCTTGCTGAATGGATACAAAAACAAGACCCATCTATATGCTGTCTACAAGAGACCCACTTCAGACCTAGGGACACATCCAGACTGAAAGTGAGGGGATGGAAAAAGGTGTTCCATGCAAATGGAAATCAAAAGAAAGCTGGAGTAGCAATACTCATATCAGATAAAATAGACTTTAAAATAGAGAAGGTTACAAGAGACAAGGAAGGACACTACATAATGATCAATGGATCAATCCAAGAAGAAGATATAACAATTATAAATATATATGCACCCAACATAGGAGCACCTCAATACATAAGGCAACTGCTAACACCTATAAAAGAGGAAATCGACAGTAACACAGTAATAGTGGGGAACTTTAATACCTCACTTACACCAATGGACAGATCATCCAAACATAATTAATAAGGAAACACAAGTTTTAAATGACACAATAAACCAGATAGATTTAATTGATATTTATAGGACATTCCATCCAAAAACAGCAGACTACACTTTCTTCTCAAGTGCACATGGAACATTCTCCAGGATAGATCACATCTTGGGTCACAAATCAAGCCTCAGTAAATTTAAGAAAATTGAAATCATATCAAGAATCTTTTCTGACCACAACGCTCTGAGATTAGAAATCAGTTACAGGGGAAAAAAATGTAAAAAACACAAACACATCGAAGCTAAACAATGCATTACTAAATAACCAAGAGATCACTGGAGAAATCAAAGAGGAAATCAAAAAATTTGACGATCCAGGGGCTTCCCTGGTGGTGCAGTGGTTGAGAGTCCGCCTGCCGATGTAGAGGACACGGGTTCGTGCCCCAGTCCAGGAAGATCCCGCGTGCCGCAGAGCAGCTAGTCCCGTGAGCCATGGCTACGGAGCCTGCGCGTCTGGAGCCTGTGCTCCCCAACAGGAGAGGCCACAACAGCGAGAGGCCCTTGTACCGCAAAAAAAAAAAAAAAAGAAAAGAAAAAAAAAACATGATGATCGAAAACCTATGAGATGCAGCAAAAGCAGTTCTAAGGGGGAGGTTTATAGCTATACAAGCCTACCTCAAGAAACAACAAAAATCTCAAAAAACACAATCTAACGTTACACCTAAAGGAACTAGAGAAAGAAGAACAAAAAAAAACCCAAAGTTAGCAAAAGGAAAGAAATAAAGATCAGAGCAGAAATAAATGAAATAGAAACAAAGAAAACTATAGCAAGGATCAATAAAACTAAAAGCTGGTTCTTTGAGAAGATAAACAAAATTGATAAACCATTCACCAGACTCATCAAGAAAAAGAGGGAGGACTCAAATCAATAAAATTAGAAATGAAAAGAGAGAAGTTAACAACAGACACCGCAGAACTACAAAGCATCCTAAGAGACTACTACAAGCAACTCTATGCCAATAAAATGGACAACCTGGAAGAAATGGACAAATTCTTTGAAAGGTATAACCTTCCAAGACTGAACCAGGAAGAAATAGAAAATATGAACAGACCAATCACAAATAATGAAATTGAAACTGTGATTAAAAATCTTCCAACAAACAAAAGTCCAGGACCAGATGGCTTCACAGGTGAATTCTATCTAACATGTAGAGAAGAGCTAACACCCATCCTTCTCAAAGTCTTCCAAAAAATTGCAGAGGAAGGAACACTCCCAAACTCATTCTATGAGGCCACCATCACCCTGATACCAAAACCAGACCAAGATTCTACAAAAAAAGAAAATTACAGACCAGTATCACTGATGAATATAGATGCAAAAATCCGCAACAAAATACTAGCAAACAGAATCCAACAACACATTAAAAGGATCATACACCATGATCAAGTGGAATTCATCCCAGACATGCAAGGATTCTTCAGTATATGCAAATAAATCAATGTGATACACCATATTAACAAGTTGAATAATAAAAAAAAATTAATCATCTCAATAGATTCAGAAAAAACTTTTGACAAAATTCAACACCGATTTATGATAAAAACTCTCCAGAAAGTTGTCGTAGAGGGAACCTACTTCAACATAATAAAGGCCATATACAACAAACCCACAGCAAACATCATTCTCAATGGTGAAAAACTGAAAGCATTTCCTCTAAGATCAGGAACGAGACAAGGATGTCCACTCTCACCACTATTATTCAACAGAGTTTTGGAAGTCCTAGCCACGACAATCAAAGAAGAAGAAGAAACAAAAGGAATAAAAATTGGAAAAGAAGAAGTAAAACTGTCACTGTTTGCAGATGACATGATAGTATGCATAGAGAATTCTAAAGATACCACCAGAAAACTACTAGAGCTAATCAAGGAATTTGGTAAGGCTTCAGGTTAC
The DNA here is from genome assembly GCF_003676395.1 of Aethalodelphis obliquidens. NCBI lineage: Eukaryota > Metazoa > Chordata > Mammalia > Artiodactyla > Delphinidae > Aethalodelphis > Aethalodelphis obliquidens. The sequence continues at coordinate 16,228,118 of NW_020837951.1, forward strand.
AAAGTTAATGCACAGAAATCTCTTGCATTCCTATACACTAATGATGAAAAATGTGAAAGAGAAATTAAGGAAGCACTTCCATTTTCCATTGCAACAAAAAGAATAAAATACCTAGGAATAAACCTACCTAGGGAGAAAAAAGACCTGTATGCAGAAAACTGTAAGACAATGATGAAAGAAATTAAAGATGATATCAACAGATGGAGAGATATACCATGTTCTTAGATTGGAAGAATCAATATTGTGAAAATGACTATACTACCCAAAGCAATCTACAGATTCAGTGCAATCCCTATCAAATTACCAATGGCATTTTTTACAGAACTAGAGCAAAAGACTCTTAAAGCTTGTATGGAGACACAAAAGACCCTGAATAGCGAAAGCAGTCTTGAGGGAAAAAACAGAGGTGGAGGAATCAGACTCCCTGACTTCAGACTATACTACAAAGCTACAGTAATCCAGTCAATATGGTACTGACATAAAAACAGAAATATAGATCAATGGAACAAGATAGAAAGCCCAGAGGTAAACCTCCGCACCAATGGTCAAGTAATCTATGACAAAGGAGGCAAGGATATACAATGGAGAAAAGACAGTCTCTTCAGTAAATGGTGCTGGGAAAACTGGACAGCTACATGTAAAAGAATGAAATTAGAGCACTCCCTAGCACCATACACAAAAGTAAACTCAAAATGGATTAGAGGCTTCCCTGGTGGCACAGTGGTTGAGAGTCCGCCTGCCAATGCAGGGGACATGGGTTCGTGCCCCGGTCCGGGAAGATCCCACATGCCGTGGAGCGGCTAGGTCCGTGATCCCTGGCCACTGAGACTGCGTGTCCGGAGCCTGTGCTCCGCAACGGGAGGGGCCAGAGCAGTGAGAGGCCCGCATACTGCCAAAAAAAAAAAAAAAGGATTAGAGATCTAAATGTAAGACCAGACACTGTAAAACTCTTAGAGGAAAACATAGGAAGAACACTCTTTGACATAAATCACAGCAAGATTTTTTTTGATCCACCTCCTAGAGTAATGCAAATAAAAACAAAAATAAACAAATGGGACCTAATGAAACTTAAAACTTTTTGCACAGCAAAGGAAACTATAAACAAGACAAAAAGGCAACCCTCAGAATGGGAGAAAATATTTGCAAACGAATCATCAGACCAAGGTTTAAGCTCCAAAATATATAAACAGCTCATGCAGCTCAATATTAAAAAAACAAACAACCCAATCCAAAAATGGGCAAAAGACCTAAATAGACATTTCTCCAAAGAAGATATACAGATGGCCATGAAGCACATGAAATGCTGCTCAACATCACTAATTATTAGAGAAATGCAAATCAAAACTACCATGAGGTATCACCTCACACCAGTTAGAATGGGCATCATCAGAAAATCTACAAACAACAAATGCTGGAGAGGCTGTGGAGAAAAGTGAACCCTCTTGCAATGTTGGTGGGAATATAAATTGATACAGCCACTATGGAGAACAGTACGGATATTCTTTAAAAAAATAAAAATAGAATTACCATATGTCTCAGCAATCCCACTACTGGGCATATACCCAGAGAAAACCATAATTCAAAAAGACACATGTACCCCAATGTTCATTGCAGCACTATTTACAATAGCCAGGTCATGGAAGCAACCAAAATGCCCATCGACAGACGAATGGATAAAGAAGATGTGGTACATGTATACAATTGAATATTACTCATCCATAGAAAGGAATGAAATTGGGTCATTTGTAGAGACATGGATGCATCTACGGACTGTCATACAGAGTGAAGTAAGTCAGAAAGAGAAAAACAAATATCGTATATTAACGCATACATGTGGAGCCTAGAAAATGGTACAGATGAACCGGTTTGCAGGGCAGAAATTGAGACACAGATGTAGAGAACAAATGTATGGACACAAAGAGGGGAAAGCGGCAGAGGGTGGGGGTGGTGGTGTGATGAATTGGGAGATTGGCATCGACATGTATACACTGATGTTTATAAAATGGATGACTAATAAGAACCTGCAGTATAAAAAAAATAATGAAATTAAATTTTAAATAAAGAAAGAAGTAGGCAATAGTTTGCCTTCTCCTTCCTTAAAGGTCTTATATATTTTTTATAGCTAATTCTCATGCAGTTGTACAAAATCCTAAAATAATCAGAGTAATTCTCATTCACATTTCTTTTCCCCAGGTACCCATTCCCATTTTATAAAACGAAAAACTGCTCCTGGCCTCTCTCTATTCTTCCAGAGACATGCCTTGGCACCCACAAACACATGTTTGTTTTATCGTGGGTCCCTTGTCCTGTGTTCTTCCATTTCTCTTTCTTGTTTTAAACAGTGATTTGATGTTGCAAATCCTTGAGTAAGTCCATGAGCAAGGGACGTCTTTATTTAAAATTAGCTTATTCGCACCTGAGAACACCTTTTTATCTGCCAATTGATCGAAGCCCAATGAATCCTACTACTAAAAAAAAATATATATAACCTGCCACATTGCGTTATGAGTTAATTAAATGAGGGGATACACAAGTGCTTAACTACTGTCTGGCACATAGTTTATGCTCAATAAATGGTATCTTTCTATCTATCAATCAATAAATAAATGTATGCTTGTGATCATTATAACTTTATATGGTAGTGTGAATTCACTAACCATGATCACTTTCTTTTTCTAGATGAAACAACTTAAACTTAGAAAATTTAGATGCTTATCTACTTTTGTGCAGCTACTAAGTGACAGAATCCCAGACTCAGCCCCACTCCTAGCCATGACATTCTGCTAACTCTCTCCATCTCTCTGGTGCACAAGTGTGCCTGCACACACACAATGACAGGTGAGGCTAGACCTTCCATCCTCTTGTGACATCTTAGGATCAGGGAATCCTGGAACTGTAGAGCTGGAAGGAACCATCAGTAGTAATATTGGAAATGTAATTCTAAATTTTTCATAGTCCCTTGGAGATGTATATGTTTAACAGACTTTTGCATGTGTTATGTATTTCAGTTCTCAACTTCCCAAATATATCTTGAGGTGGATAGAGAATCGTCTATTAATGCCAGTTTACGGAAGAGGAGAAATAAGGACTCAGAGTTTTCTTTGACTCTGCTTGGTTCTCAACAGAATGACTTGCTAAAGGCCACACATCTGGTAAGTGATAAAGCTCTTATTCCAACTAAGCCCTTCTAATTCAAGTGCAATGTCCTTGTATACACATTTACTTAACATGTGAGTTATAATACCTCTCATTTATTGACAGCTTCAGTATTTGCTCAACACTCTTCTAAGGTTTTATGTGCCTCAACTAATTGAAGCTTTGAAATAAACTTTTTGAGGTGTGTATTAACACTCCTTCATTTCCCTGATAAGGAAAAAGGGAAAAAAAGCCTGGAGAATTTAAGTAAATGACTCAAGATCTAATAGAAAAGATGTTTAGAAGCAGTTACATGAACTCAGATCATTGTACTGTAGAAGTTACTGCTCTATTACTCTACCACAATGCCTGAAGACTAAGAGATAAGAGAGCTTCACCATGGAAGATTTTCATAAGGCCTTGCTGAAAACCATTGCTACTTTCATGCACAAATTGTTTTCAAGCTTAAGTAGGTTGTGCAAGTTCAAACTGCTATTTGGTAGATTCCTTCTCTCTATTCTGATTCAAGCCATCACCTAATGCACATAATAATTGAATTTAATTTTCATGAAAAAATGCAATGTACCCAATCTCCTGTCACTGCACTCTTTCCTTCATCTACACACTGGCTTGATTAAAGTTGGTTCAGAGTGGTGGAAATCATTTTTTTAAAAAAGCACGGGGTCCCAAATCCTAGAGTTTTAGTTTTCTTACCCTCTAGGTTCTAAGTGGCCACTAGCTGAACCTGAAAGATATAACAACTTCCTGTGGAACCTCTCTGAGTTGTTGCTTTAAAGGGGCAAACTGAGAGGAAAGACACTGATTTTAACATCCACTTATCCTCTAACCCACTGGGTATCCTTGCTGTAATGCATGATGGAGCAGAAAGTGTTTAAAATGACAGCACATCTTGGTGGAAGTGTAAATGGGGGGGAGAATTTCTGGAGGACAGTCTGGCAACAGAGATCAAATTGAAAATGTGCGAATCCTTTAACCCAATGATCCTACTGTAGAAATAAATTATAAGAAGGAGTTTGTGTAAGAGTAATAGAGAGAGATTGAAATATTGACAAACTGGAAGCAACCTAAATATTATTCAGTTAGAAAACTAGTTCAGTAAGCCATGACAAATTAATTCAATGGATTTAAAAGGTTTTTTAAAAAAGAATGATGTACACCTATATGTAAATGCAAGAAAATGGATGTTTAAGAATTTTTGATAAGTGGAGAAACAGAATCAAAAATAGAATTTTTGATAAGTGGAGAAATAGGTTACAGGTAAGTACGCACATGTATTTATAAATGCAATGAATGTTTACTGTTCTGATGCAATCAAATCTGTATCACAAGTATCTTGTGTGCACACACACAGTGGGAGATATATCTAAAGGGTTTCTCATATAATGATAAAAGTATGGGATTTGGGAGAGAAATTTTACATTTATTCTATTTTCTTGTCCAAATTGTTTGCATTTCAAAAAGAGTTTGCATGTATTATTTTTATAATTAGAAAAGTCAAATAAATTCATTTAGAGAAAAAGATGAAAGAAGAGCCTACTGGTGGATGGACTTTTTGCCGTGATAGTTCTGCTCCAATAAGAATGGAGAAGAAGGCAGGGATAGAAATTCCACTGGTGCTCTAGTTTCCCAAGAAGTGAAAAGATAACCCCCCTTCCAGTCCTACTCTGGAGGGGTCATCTTTTAGGCACAGAGAGGGGGTCCAGGAAATGTTGTACTCACTGGTGAGACAGTAGGGCATCGGGTGCCTGGAGTTCCCTGAGTTAGAGAAGCAGCTGCTTTAATTACAGCTAATGAAGTTTGCAAAAAGAGGCCGGACGAGGGTTGCGTCAGCAGTTGTCCCTAGAGCTAATGTCACTTCATTATGCTCAGTCTAAGCCAGAGTCTTTGGTCTTTGCCAAAAACAATGGATTTGGGTGCATGGTGAAGATCCCTGCTCTTGAGTATTAGGTACATGGATCTAAATGGATGGGGCCATCTGCTAAACTCTAGTGATTCTCGCCTCTGGTTTTAAAGTCATTTGCAGGAAGATTTTTAGAAAACACCAAAGCATGAGTAAAACGCGTCCATGGTTCAATTAGTCTGGTTTAAGTCTGGCTATGAGCATATTTTAAAAGCTCATTAGGTGATTCTAAACATATAGCCAACATAAGCATACAGCCAACACTGGCCTTAGAGAAAGAACTCCTACATTCTTGTCTTATCTCTAATACTTAACTGGTTGGGTGGCCTTGGGCATAATATTTAATCTCTCTGAGCTATCACTTGAAAACCAAAATGAAGATAAAAATATTCACTTTACCAAACTCATGTGGTTGATGTGAGGATTACATAAAAGAATGTATATTAAAGTATTTTGTAAAGTGCTAAGTAAATAATATTATTTTGTAAGTTTCACAAGCTTCTGTTCTCCCTGCCCAAATATGTCACATAATTCAAGATCAGCATTATTTCTCAATGTGTGTAATATGAACTGTCTGCATCAAAATCACCTGGGCCACTTGTTAAAAATGCAGAGTAAACATGAAAAAGAATGCCTGGAAATAGGTTCCAAGATCTGCCTTTTAAACAGGCAATCCTGTGTGCTCCTGTGAAATAAGATTGAGAACCAGTGCTAAATTCTTGCAAGGGGATGCAGCTGACTGTGGTAGCTCTGATATAGGGCAAAGACTGGCAGCAGTTCAAAGGGCAGTAGCCCTAGAAGCATTTGGTTAATATTAACAGCAAAAGCAGATCAGAAGATACAAATTCACCCTCAGCCCTATCCATGTCAGGGTGGATTCTCCTAGTGCCCTTCTGACATCCTGTGCTGTGTCTTGTAAAAAAAGGACTGATCTCATCACTGTTTGGCCTAAGACAAAAGAGTGGCTTGCCACTGGTGAAGTCTGACATGACTTAAATGCATGGGATTGGTTGTCTTTACACCACTCCCAATTACACTAAGTGTACACCCTTCAGGCCCTTGTGAGTGGGCGACTCTGCTCACTCTGCCTTTGGAGCTCTCTCACTCCATGGACTAATTCAGCACCTTGTCCAGCACAGTGCTTTTTCGTGGCTGGCCTTACTGCTGTTCTACTGAGAAAGACATCTGTACTTGGATTGAAAGCGCTCTGAGATCTTCCACAGGAAATGCTTAATTCTTAAATGTTGTATCCTGCCTCCAGCAGCACCCAGAATCCCCCAGAACAGAGAAGGAGCTTAAGATATTTGCTTCTCCTGTGAATTCTTACTTTTTTTTACTACTTGTAATAATTGACTAAGAGATAGCTCGCAGGGCGCAAGGTAACACATTCTGGCAGAGTCTGTCAAATATGCCTTTTGTAGAAATAAAGTATCCTAGGCTGGGTAACTCAAGACTTGGGATCATGTCCTTGTACCTGTCACTTATGAGCTAAGTCACTTCACTTCTCTGAGCCTCAGTTTATAAACCTAGAAAATGAGGACAGCAAAACTTTTTTCGAGCATTTCTCAAGAAACAAGAGATCGTGCGAGATTAGATTGAGAAAATGAAAGGATAATGTTTGGAAAACTACTAACTATTATAAAAAGTTTTATAGGATTTTACATGACTGCAAACAAAGATGTGATAGCTAGTCATCCTTCAAATAATCAATGTTCTCATCTCAAAATTGTACCCTTTGCAAGTGCTCAATGATTACTGAATTTTTTTTTAAAAGAGGCAAATCCCATCCTACCATAAATTGAAGTCATAGTTCGGAGTGCAAATGACTTGTAGCATATCTGCTATCATGGGGTAGTAATGGCATAAAGCACTAAGAGCAGATGTGTTTCTCAGCACTTCCATGGACAGCGTACAGACTCACAGAGCCCCAAAGTAAAGCTGGTAAAGGAGGCAAAAGAATAAGGGTGAGGAATGTGCAAATGTACAAGATTCCTGAGTGCAGGCAAGTTAGAGATGCTCTTTGGTACAAAATTTAGATGTTTTGAAGTAGATAATAACCTTCCCTTTCAAAACCTCTTCTGACTTGAGAGAAGCCTGAATGTGACTCAGGACCCTGAGAGCATCTTGCCTGGAACACATAGGACATCTTCTCTCTGGGGGTCCTGAGGGAGGGTTGCTGGGCCTGGCATTAGCAGAGCAGATTAGTGGCAGGTCAGCCCTTTCACAAGGATAAGCTATTTCTCGATAGAAGTATGCTGCCTGACAGGGGCAGGAAACACTAATTCACAAGCTTTTAGTGGCTGAGAGACACTTCACATTCATATCTTACTCTCTGCTTGCAACAGCCATTGACCCAGTGGCAGGAGGCTTGCGGCTCCAAAGAGAGCAAGATGACCTTGGTCAGGGTTAGCAGGGAAGAAGAGAAAGAAACAGCATGGAGAGACATTGAGATCTACTCTTGTAACAGTAAAAATAGAATTAAAGTAGTCCAAGACCATTGCCACTTAAACACAGAAACCTCTCACCAAGTTAGCCTGATATTCTGTGTTTCCACATTACAGGCTTTTAGATGGTCAGAGTCAGTACAAGACAAAAAGAGAACCTAGTTAACTGCACTCCTTTACAAAGTTCTAGGGAGAGTGAGTGGTCTTTTCTTAGATACCAATATATTCAGTGACATATTCAGAGTGGAGATCATGGGATATGGATAATTCTTGAAATATTACATCATGAGGCAGATCTGAAATTCCTGCAAAGTAATTCATCATGCTACATTTTGAATATACCTTGTCATTTTTAAATGCTAAAAAACATGAAATATTTTATTTAGCTATTTCAATTACAGGCAAAATAAAATATACATATAGTTATAATAATGCTAGTATTAAAAATGTGTATTAGATACTTATATACCAGGCATTGTGCTAAGTGCCTCATGTGGATGTTCTCATTTACCCTCACAAGAACACCACAAGACTGGGTGATTTGTCTTCCTATTTTGCAAAAAATAAGACCAAAACTTAGTAAGGTTAAAAGACTTATGATCACACAGTTAGTGGGAGGCAGAGCTGGTATTCAAGCTCAACTTATAGGCCCTCCATAATCCTGTGGATGTATTCAGACTCTAAAGAGAAGTAGTCAAGCAAAATGGTCATAAACATAAACCATGGTGGCCAAAGTGTCTGGGTTCAATATGGGCTTTGCCATTTACTAGCTGTGAAAGCTTGGGCAAGTTATCCAATCACCTTGCCTTAGTTTCCTCATCTGTAAAAATGTTGTTATTTTTGGCACCTATGTTAGATGGTTTCCGTGAGAACAAATTAATCATGCAAAGGAGGTAGAGCAGTGTCTTTCATGTAGTTTAGCCTTCGTATGTGATAGCTAGTATTACTATTAAAAGGAAAATCAGAGAAAAATAGTTTAAGTGAAATACAGTCTAGAATATGGATTTATTCCTTATGATTCAAAAAATAAACACTGCAAATCTACTATGAGCTAGGCATTGTATACCTGCCAGGAAAATAATGATGAAAAAGTCTGATATGGTGCCTGATAACAGAAGTACAGTTTCAATAATAAATAAATGAAGCCTGTCCAACTTTTACAAAATGTTAGAAGTATTTTATAGCTATTATGCAGATGAGGAAACTGAGGCCTAAGAGGCATACTTGCCAAAGGTTACAGGAATGAGGGGCTGAATCAGAATTTAAATCTAAGTCCTAATTTTTCTGATTCTAAAAATCTGTGTTCTCACCTGCTTCTTTATCTTGTATTATAAATGTGTGTTTGTGCATGTGTGTCCTAACTTAAAAAAAAAAAAAAAAAGACAACTAGTGGCCAAGACGATACAGGGGGCCCGATTTTTTACTTTCAGTTCAATGCCCTTTTTATCCACATGAATGGTAAGGGATACAAAAGTACTAAAAATTATAAAGAAAACTCTGAGATTGTAAAAGCTAGCTGGATATCAGAACTGAATTAGGTTTAGGTTAAGTTACAAAAAAAAAAAAAAATGTTTACCTTTACCTGATGGATAGCCTATCCATCCACACTGTCTGCCATGCACCTCTTCTCACAACCAGGAGGCACAAAGCCAAGGACCTTAACGATGTAAAAATTACATCCCACCCTATCCAAGGATGAGTCAGTTCCTAAGTGGGAAGGATAAATTAATAAAAGTTTAACAGGGAATAGCTTTATGACCTTAAGATTAGGAAGGAGTTCTAAAATCAAGACTCAAAAATCACAAACCACAAAGGAAAGTGTCAATGGATTTTAATAGATCAAAATTAAAATAACGGTTTAACAAAAAAGATAGCATAGACAAAGTTAACAGACAGGTGCCAGACTAAGAAAAGATAATTTCTAAATTAATAACTGACAAAGAATTAATTAGAATTCCTGCAAAACAGCAAGAAAACACTATGAAACCTGAAAAGAATGGACTAATTATTTGAATAGCACATGAGGAAAAACATGAAAGAATACTCACTTGGAAGAGACGCTCAGCTTCAACACTGATCAGAGTGATGCAGGTTACAACAAGCACAAAACATAATTTTACACGATTAGAATGGCAACAGTTAGAAACACGAATCCCACACGCTTGTGATGATAGGTCAAAATGGAAACCCTCTTGAACTCCGGATACGACATAAACTAACAAGCCACTTTGGAAAAATATCATGTTACATTTATCCCAGTAGTTTTGCCCATACTCTAAATATAGCAATTCTGCTCTTGTGGTAGGTCTCAGAGAAGCTTTTACTGTTGCACAATGAGCCATATACACTATGTACATCTGCCCTTTTTTCACATGGTAGTAAAGAGTTGAGAGCAATCTATGCTCTATCAATAAGAAAGCAGATTAATAAAATGAAACATTCTTAATAAAATGAAACATTCTATTCATTGCATAAGATTTATACTGTGCAGTGATCAGAAGGAGTGAATTGTATCTACGTGTGATGATGTGGTTTGTTCCCCAAAATATGATGTGAAGGGAAAAATCATAGAAACAATACTTACAATATAATAAAATTTATCATAATTTAAATGTCATACAACCACTCAGCGAGGCATATATATTCCAGACTTTTATATATGTAAATAAATATATTAAAGTATATTAGAAGGAAATAAATACTTGAATAGAAAATTTATTGGTCCCCATCAGGAGAGGGAAATAAGGTTATAAATGTAGAATGCAGGGGAAATAATGAAACGCATGATGACTCTGTACTATGAATATTGGAGTGGCTGTGACTATCTGAAGTAAGAAGAAAAATAGTGAAGGAGTCATATATAATAATACTTTACCATTTTTGAGCACTTGCTATACGCCTAACTCTGCACTATGCACTTTCCATTAATTATCATATTTAACTGTCACTAAACATAACCAAGTGAATATTGCATAGCTCTTTTATGAAGGAGGAATTTGGGGCAACAGAAAGCAAAATTGCCAAAGTTTACAAGGATGATAAGAGGTTGATCCAGAATTGATACCTAGGACATTATTTGTCTGAGTCCAAACCCTGTTTTCTCATCCCCATTGTCTTAGCTCATGATTGTTTTAAGAGAGACTCCTATGTGAATGTGCACAGAAGACAAAAATAAAGTAAAAGCTTATTTCAGCCTAGAGTATCTATGAATCATTTTAGTTTTGAATTTCCAGATACTAATCACCTTGGAGAATCTTAGGTAGCACAATAAATCTAATCTTGAATATGCTGTGCTCTATTTTGCATAAGGAGGCAGTGAATGGGGATGAGACCTCCAACCTCTAGCATTATGTCTCACACATGGTAGATACCAGGTGATCGTTCTCCAGATGGTACAATGGCTCAATCAAGAGATATGCTTAAGTTGGGGCTGAAGTGGAGTATAAAGAAGCTCAAGTTGTAAACAATAGACATGTCTAGACAAAAAAGATTGGACTCAAACTAAAGATTTTGTCACAGATGGTGAAATAACAAAGGGTTTAATTTATTTGGACATGTGATGAGACATTATAAGCAAGTGCCAAGACAGAATCAGTGGAAAAATTAGTTGTGGTTCCATCAATGAGTAGAATTTAAGACAACAGGTCAAATGCCAGGGTTGATGTTCAGTCAGAACCATGGACAGCACAACAGGTCTTACTGAGACCATTGCCCTTTGTCTACCGCATACTAAATTTTCTGCCAGCCTAATCCATGATGCCATCCCCTGGACAGTAAGGGGCCCATGTTTCTAGAGTCAGGTCCTGTTCTTCAGTTTAAGAGTTTGCATTTTCTTTCTCCTAAGAATTCACAGCCTGTTTTATGGCTACACTCTAGGGGTAGGTATACATTTTAGCTTGAGGAGTTTCATGAAATAGGTAGGAGCTGATTGTAGAGAGTATCTGAGGTTCATCTACATCAATACATCGTTACTCCGGGGACTTGTAACAGAAATGCTCAGATTCTCAAGCCAGGGTGTGAAGTGTGCCTCTGTGTTTCCATTCACCTGTCAATATGCAGTGTTTCCCAACTTAAAGGATGACAGGAAAAGGAAAGAAAGAAAAATCTTTATGAAGGAGTAAGCAGAGGCAAGTCATGTCATCAGGTAGCATGGAGATAAAGAGAAAGCAACCCCAGAAAGTAGCATGCAGCTGGAGAGAGTACAGGGGCAGACATAAGATGCGGATTATATTTCTGAAGTTTCCAGTAATGAGCTGAATGACTTTGGATTACTCATTCAACTTCACTCTGCTTTACTCGGTGAATGATCACTCAGTTTTCTTATCTGTCAAGTGGGAATAATTAGACTTATTTTGCATGACTGTTGAGGGCAAATAAGATAATATGTATGGAGGCTATTTGGAAAATGTTATATAACTGCGATTAGAGCCCAATAATTATTAATGGCAATATGTGGCCAGAGAAGGTGTAGCTTAATTGACAATGGCTTAAATATATCAAGAGAAAATTTTATTCTCACCTATGTGGGAGTGCAGTAATAGGGGAAGTGAAGGTGTGAACATGAGAAATTCAGGAAATAGTCATTCAAAATGGAATGGAAATATATTTTGTCACACAGAGAATCATAACAATGTGAGAAGATCTAACGGGAGATGTCTTTAAAGCCAAGAAAATATATAGAGAAACACTAGGGACATTCAAGAAATAATTAGATGGCTCCCTGGGGGAAATAAACTGTATTTTGCGAGAAAGATATAAGGGAGCACAAAGATAGAACATGAGAAGTGAATAATAAGACAATCTAGGAAGATCTGATAGAAGATTTCTTGCTTTGCTCAAGAGAAGTTTGTTGGATGTTGTTAATGAGTGTGTGGATGCATGAAGGAAGGATCACATTCCGTATGGCCACCCGTGTATCTTTCCTAAAATTATAGTTTGTGTCCAAATGTTGAGTCTAAGAGTTGAAAGGGTCTCAGAGATTGATTAGCAATTCCCTACTTCATGCAGGAATATAAATATGCATTTACTGTACTTTCAGAGAAGGGAAGCTCACTACCTCCTAAACTACTCTCTCCCATTATCATACAACACTGTCTGTCCAACCTGGAGCTGGCATTTGCTGCTGTGCCGTGTCTAACAGATGGCTTTATTCTTTATATCAAAAATATACTCTGCCCATCTCCCAACATTTTCTGAGTCCCTTCTCTGTGCCAGGCACTAGACGAAGCAGTGAGGATTTAAAAATGGAAAACATATCCTTAAATGATTCATAGATGTGGAATGCAAAAATGATTGCAACTATTGGGAAAGCAGGACACACCTCCTCTGGAGTCCTTCAAATACCTGAACGCAATATCTGAGTCTTTTCTTGATCTTTTATTCTACTACATAAATGCACAGTTTACCACCAATCACTTATTTAATATCATTTCCAGATCTCCTCATGCTCTTACTTTTTTTTCTTTTCTGAACCTGAGCCAAGTTTTGAAAGTTTTTACTAATATATGGTATTCAAAATGTTAAAGGTAAATGAGCAGTTAATTTTTTAGGGCTTTGCATCCTCCTGAAATAAGAAATGTACTATTAGAAATTTATGAAGGATACTCCATGATCATATGGAAGAACAAACTTGGGGACTCACAGATAACCCAGCTTTTGCTGGCATCATAGTCAAACCCTCAACAATAGAAAACAGTTGTAGATTTTAGTAATTTGGGCAGCATGATATAATGAGACAAACCTTGACCTTAGAGTTAAAAAAAAATCTGGATTTGAATTTTCTCTGTCATTTATTAGCTGTAATAACTTGGCCATAATACACCATTCTCTGAGCATATTTGATCATATTTAAAATAGGAATACTATCTACACATTTCACGTGGTACTGAGAAGAAAAAATGAAAACAAAATGAAGTCATATCTGTGTAAGTGCTTCATAAACAATAAAATGTAATGCAAATGTAATATGGCATCACTATTCTTATGATCAAATGGGTTGACACAGAACAAAAAGTTCCATTCTTTAATTACCTGAATTCAGTAAACATGTGTTATAGTCTAACAAATTAAAATCCCAGTGGTGGTAATAGCTACCATTTATTGAAGTTTTACTATGTGCCAGGCAGGGCCAGGTACTTTACAAACATTATCCCATTTGGCTCCTGAGATACAGACAATGCTATGAGTTTACCCAGCCTGTTTCATTTTCTTTTTGAGCACAAACAAAGGTACATTTCCCACTTTACTTGTAGTAAATTGGGGTCATGTCATTGAATACTGTCCTATCCAGGAATGCCCATGAAATGCTCTGCATGATGTTCTGTCTTGTTGCCTACTAGCTGGAAGGATAGAAAGGCTCAAATGGCTCTCTGGTGGCATGCACGGAGAATCACTAAAGATTACAGTTCCTCTGTCAGCTCTTGCTTCTTGAATGATGTTAGGGGTCAGAGTCTCCTCTCCAAAGCCCCTGTGCTCACCTGACATGTTGGAATGGGTTGTGAGCAAGAAATAAACTTTTGTTGTGTTAAGCTACTAAAGTTTTGGAACTGTTTATTATAGAACCTAGCATTAATTATCCTGATTATGAGAGTTCCTTAAAGCATTTACTTTTTGCCACAATCAGGAAAGAATGTCCATAAGATCCCACCACTGTATCTATCAACCTACAAGCAACTGGGCTTATGAACTTCATTTTCCTCCTTTCCTAGCCATAAGGATTTTTGTCTGCTTTGTTCGTTGCTTTATCTTAATTTTCTAGAAGAGGACTCAATCAATATTTGTTGAATAAATCTGTAAATGTATAAAATTCTTTTGATGTAGATGGTTGCTTTTAATCCCAGTTTTACAGGTGAGGAAATGGTATTGCTGACTTACACACTCTCAAACACTCTAGGGAACTGCCTCATTTGACCACACCAAACCGCAGTTAAAGACGATGATCATGTTTTATCAACTGCAACTTTCTATTATCAAGATGTTCTCTCTACTTAAGAACAAATTTTGTGGCTCATAATGATGGACCTCAAGGGCCAATAGTTAACTTCCAGATCATCCAGGGAAGTTATGGGATCAATATAAGCTTAACATTAATAAATTCCATTTCATTCTCTTTAGCCAACCAGACAGAATTTGGCATCTCATGGACCATCATTCCCAGGAGACCAAACAGAAAAGATCAGAGAAAAAAATAAGAAAATGAAATGTTTAAAGGGAGGGCAGAAAGCCTTACTGATTTCCATTTTCTCTAAGCCACTATAAGAAATAAAAGGAAAGAAAACTACTACTAATTAAATGCAGTAAACCACATTTAGTCCTAATAGGGACATAAAAAGTTATTTTCCTTATTTTTCCAGATGAAACCTCAAGAGTTGACAAGTTGAAGGCTGTTATATAATTTCACAGAGCCATTACATAGTACACCCTGGTTCTAATCTAGTTCTTTGGTTTTAAAGACTTCAGCTGGTTCAGTTAATATTATTTCCATGGTTTATTATCATGCATTTGCTACTACCAGCTAGTAGCAGAAACACTGTTGTAATGGGCAATAGTTAAGGGCAGAGTTTGTAAGAAAGTCAGAATTGGGATTGAAATTTGACTCTGCTATTAACCTGCTGAAACATTAACTTCTCTAGACTTGAGTTTCCTCAGGTGTATGATGGGGGTTGCTAGTACTAACTGAGTTAATATATCACAAATATATCACATTTACTATGTGACTTTCACATAGTAAATGCTCAAAAAGTGCAACTATTTGCATCATTGTTACTAGTATTCAAGTCAGTATCTCATTGAAAGCTTTTCGATACTAAAGATTTGCTCTTACCTCAGTAGGACTTTGAGTTTAATAATAGACACTTTTCTTTCTCTGGATTTAGTTTATTCATTTAATATAAATTTATCAAGGACATGCACAATATTAGATATTAGGGATAGATATATAATTAAAGTATGCTTCCACCATGAAACCTCATTGAAATTACATACCATTGGTAGCATTTAGCAACAAAAAGAGACAGGGAAAAATAACAAAAAATATCACAGACCCAACACAGCAGTTCCTTAACAATACAAAACTCCTTTCTGTGAAATGCAATTCAAAACCACCATGAGAGGAAACTTTGGATTTCAACTCCACTATGTAAAGAACTTGGAAGTCAACACTCATTCTTACAAGATAAACAAACTGAATATCAAACTGAAGATCAAAGACTTTTCTTGGAATTAGCAGAGAATAGAATTTGCAGGGTAAACCTGCACCCTGAAATATGGAGAGACAGGCTCTTACAGAGAGAGGTAACCAAGTTCTCCTTACCTAGAGCAGAAGCTGCTGAGAGCCATAAACTGGTAGGAACACATAAATGGTAATTTTGATAAGTAGCTAGAGATAGTATGGATGAGCACGAGAGTGAGAAACTTGTGATTACTGCTGTCTTAGGGGCATCTCCACACATTTGCGGCCTTTACTTTGAGAACCCCACCAGGTTCTCAGGGTGAAAACACGAGAAAGATCTCCTCATGGCTCTGGCAGAAGAATTCCCATTAAAGTTGAACACCATAGGTTTGAACTGCATAGGTCCACTTATATGCGGATTTTTTTCAAAAAATACATGATCCTCAGTGGCTGAATCCGTGGATGTGGAACCATGGATGGGGAGGGCCTACTGTAAAGTTATAAGTGGATTTTCAGCTGCACAGGTGTTGGTGCCGCTCACTCCCATGTTGTTCAATGGTCAGCTGTAAAATATGTAGATACTCCACTTTCAAGGTGGTAGAGCATAACTCCAACCCCTTAAGTGTGGGCTGCACACAGTGCTTTCTTTCCAGAGAGTACAGTATTAAGGGGGGAAAATATAACCTCATCAAAAAGAAAGCTACCCCTGCCCAGTGATCAAGGTTAATATCGGTAGTGATAAATCATGTTGATGGTATGTACTCTTTTTTTTTTAATTAATTAATTTTATTTATTTATTTATTTATGGCTGTGTTCGGTCTTCGTTGCTGCATGGGCTTTCTCTAGTTGTGACAAGCAGGGGCTACTCTTCATTGCGGCGCACGGGTTTTTCATTGCGGTGGCTTCTCTTGTTGCAGAGCACAGGCTCTAGGCGCGCGGGCTTCAGTAGTTGTGGCTCGCGGGCTCTAGAATGCAGGCTCAGTAGTTGTGGCGCACGGGCTTAGTTGCGCCGCTGCAGGTGGGATCTTCCCAGACCAGGACTCGATCCCATGCCCCTTGCATTGGCAGGCGGATTCTTAACCACTGCGCCACCAGGGAAGCCCTATGGTATGTACTCTTGATGTGATGTGATGAGAATGATGCTTTACCCCTATGGTCTTCCACCTCAAAACCTATAATTCCACTCTAATTATGAAATGCCATTTTTAACTTTTGAAAACATAAGACGAATCCCAATTGGAGAACTTTCTACAAAATTCCTGATTGGTACTCAAAACTGTCAAGGTCAAAAACAAAGTCTGATGAGCTGTTACTGCCCAGATGAGCCTAAGGAGATAGGATGACTAAATATAATGTGCTATCCTGAAATGGATCCTGGAACACATGCACAAACAGGATATTGGGTGAAAACTAAGGAACTCTGAATAAAGTATGGTCTTTATTTATTTATTTTTAAGTGAGATACCATTAACTACACATTAGTATGGCTAAAACTAAAAAGAGTGATAATTCTAAGTATTGGCGAGTTATGTGGAGCAACTGTGCTCTTGCAAGCTATTGATGGGATGTGAAATGGTACAACCACCTTGAAAACAGTTTTATAGTTTCTTACAAAGTTAAACACACACCCTACTATGAGACCCAGAAACTCAACTTCTACATATTTACCTCAAATAAATGAAATCATACAGCCTCACTAATATTTGTACACAAATGTATATAGCAGCTTTATTTGTAATGGCTGAAAAACTGAAAACATCCCAAATGTCCCTTTGCAGGTGAATGAATGAACAGATTTTTGTATATTCATATAGCAGAATACTTTATCTGTGATTTAAAAAAAAAAAGCAAACTGATATGTGCAACCACATCAGTGAATCTGAAAAACTTTATGCTGAATAAAAGGAACCAGAAAAAATGTACATTGTACATAATTTCATTTGTATAACATTCTAGAAAATGCAAACTAATCTGTAGTGACAGAAGTCAGATCACAGGTTTTGTGAGAGTGGGAGTAGAGGGGTGATTGATTACAAAGGGCTCGAGAAAATTTTGAAAAGTGATGGAAATATTTGTTATCTTCTTGTGGTGACTGTTTCACAGGTACATGTGCATATGCAACTGTATATAACTGCATAATTGTATATGCAGCTTATTGTATGTCATTTATTCCTCACAATTTGTTTAAAAAACAAGAAATGTTTTGAAAAAACTTATTCCCTACTTTATTGTCATTCATTTCTAATGTCACAATCAACAGATTCCCTTATTAACACAATAGTTGGAAAAATATTTTAATCCGTGTTATCTATCTCTAAATGAAATATTAAAAGGAAGCCATATACATAGAGTAGATTAAAATGAAGCTGCTCTGCTTTAAGTGAGGTTAGGTGTCCTGGAAGCCTTGTACTCTTACTGCCCCCTGCTTTCCACCCCAGCCCTAACGCTACTTCATTGCCCCCCACAGAACCTGGACTGTTACTAAATAAACGTCTGACTCCATGTTCTTTCTAAGTTTAAATTTACAGGTCTGATTATGCCAATCAATGATCATAGCAATCTTAGCTTTGACAGTAAATTATGATTGCTTTGGATAAGTCATTTCATTTCTCTGGATCTCAATCTACTCATTTTTTTAAAAATTGGGGTGATGAACCACATTTCTTGTGGTTACTTACTTGCCCAGTAGTAGCACTAAAATAATATAATTATATAAATGAAAAAAGTACATATTAAAAACTTCTCAAGGTTCAGTGTGGGAAAGGGAAACTAAATATTTCAAACAGGAGAGAATTTAATGCAGGAAATTAAATTCTGACAAAGCATTTTGAAGGACAGGGATAGAAATGGTCAGGGAAGATGCTGATACCACTTGGGAATCCAAGAAGTACAAAAATCTCAGATAATTTTCTGCCAATTATATCAGCTGCTGGGAGCATTGAAGTAAGTAATTTACAGGAGAATGTATGCAAGTCACTGACAAAACGTCACATCTACCTTGTGTTTAAGCCTAGAATCAACTGCTGCAAGAGCGTGAGTGCCGTCTCTTTCTTTCTAACTTTCCAAATATCTTGCCAGTACCTCTCACTGGTAAAAACCTAAATTGGAATAGGCTGACAAAAATGTCTAGGAAATATGGATTTTAGCCTTCCAGTTGCTATGATAGAGGAAATAGCCTATCATGTGGTAGGATGCTAACAGATAGCCTGATACAGGCAGTGTTAATGTGATAAATGAAGCACCAAAGTTTACTAGCAGTAAAAATACTAATGGACAGTCACTAAGTGTTTGTTCAACGAATGAATATGTTCAATGTAGCTTGAAATGATGAGTAGACTTTATGAAGAAATGGAATCCAAGTAAGTTGTGAATGTGTGAAGATTTTCATAAGTCAGGTAGACAGCTCCGTGTATCAGTTTGCTTTTGCTGTATAACAAACCATTCCAGCTAAATGTTAATTTAGCTCACAATTCTATGGGTCAGCAATTTAGTTGGGTCTCCTCTGAGCTCACTCATTTATGCAGTGTGGTCAGCTGCCCGCAATGGCCTGAGGGTTGGTTTGTCTAGATGACTTCAGCTATAATGTCTCAACTCTGCTCCATGTGGCTTCTTGTTCTCCAGCATGTTATACTGAGCTTGTTTTCCTGGAAGCTTGTCAGGTTTCAGAGAGACAGAGAGAGAGAGAGTAGAAATACACAAAGCTTTTTGATGCCTAGGCTATGGGAGATACACCATGTCAATTCCATGACAATCTATTGATTAAAACAGGTCACAAGGTGAGTTCAGATTCAAGGAGTAGTGAAACAGTAAAATTTCTTAGGGTCTAGATACAGAAAGCCTGAATAATCATGACAATTTTATTTTTTATTGCACACTACTACAGTCTGCTAATTAATTCAGCCAGTAGTTTAAAGCTTTGTAGACAGGAATGTTGTTTGTAGCTTGGAGGATCAGGAAATGTTGGAGATTAGTTATGTGAATATAGTCTGATTCTGTGGTATTAGGTAGTATTAGGTTTATAGAATCGTGTGCTCCCAATATTAGATACAACAGGAAGAAAAGATAATCTTCCTCATGGTCTTGTTTTACAAGACAGATATTTGACCCAGAAGTGTTAAATGAATTTTTCTAGGTCTTACGTCCATCAGGTGCTTTCAAACGGAACTGAAAACCTACCACAATGTCTGTTAGTCCAGGGCCTTGAATGTCAAGGAAAAAATGTTTTGACCTCTCAGGATTATAGAGTGGATTTACAAGACATATGGGTAGGAATGTGTATGTGTGTGTGATGTGTACATTCAGTACATGCATACATGTGTGCACACACACACAGTAGGAAAAGGAGGCAAAAGACTACCATTTTGCGTAGGCCTGCTGCCTAATTTTAATTTGGCTCACCTCCTAATTTCTTTTATACCCTGAGCAGAAGTTATTCCCAGAGCTAATTCATACATACACTGTTTAGCACATGACATCTGCTTCTGGAACCTGTGGCTGCACGTGACACATGTCCTGTAAGGTAACTAGTTTCTGATATTGTCCTAGAATAAATGAAGATGTTACCTTTCTTTAAGAAAAATAAGTAATCATACAGCCATCCCCTCCATCTTATGGAAGACACACAAGATGTACCTTCCTCAAAACCTCATCAGTGTATTCTCCAAAATGCTTATTGATTTGCACTGAAGGATGTGAAATCTCCAATCTAAAAAACTAAAGTCTGAATTAGGGACAAGTCCTACTTATGGGAAATTTTTAAAGAAAAATGTGATATTATTTGGAAGGACATTAAAAATTAATAATAGTCTGTATAGTGTAAATTTGCTGAGTCAAACAGCTATGGTTTTTCAATCTTATTTTCTGGAGTTTTTAGTTTTGTGATCTTAGATAATTCATTTGACACCTCTGAGACCCAGTTTCTTCACCTTTAAAAACAAGGGGGTGAGAGATAATTGCAGTTATGCATCCTCTTTATTGTAATCATTACTAGTGATGATGCATATGAAGCCTTTAGTGTACTGCCTGACACGGGGTAAATACTCAGTATATCCTCAATACTCAACACATGCTAGCCAGATTATATTGTTATATTATTAAACTCACAGCAAAATTTAGTACAAGTTTATAAGTAAACCACTATGACTGCTATGATTCACAAATTAATTAAGGGTATTAGTTAAGGGTAAATAGGGGTGAATATTGGATAGCAGAGATCAAGTCAAATTGTGAGTAAACAGGAAAAAATAGCTTTCCGTTATCATGCTAGGTATGTGCTAGATATTATATCGGGGCTTCACACATTATTTTACTGAGTCCTCTTTATTAATTCTGTGTTACCAATAGGAAAACTGAGACTTAGAGAAGTTATATTAATTGCCTATTGTCTTAGAGTTAAGAAGTGGGGCTTGAACCCAGATATGGCTGACTTCAAAGTCTTTGATTTTAATGAAGATTGGAGCTTTATCAAGTGTTTTTATTCACCCAGATCCCTTTCTGCTGTTGTCATATTTAATCTAGATAAGTAGTCAGAATATGAGTCCTGGATCTGGATGGCCACACATTGTGCCAGGAAGTCTTGGGTTATACAAAATTCAGTAAAAACATTTGTTGTGTTTTCTGTCTAAATTGACAGTGAAGTTCAAGAGGTCATAAAACTTGGGCTGATGCAGTCTTTTCCTGAAACAGAAGCCTGATACGGAAACTAGAGCTTAGACAATGCTGGAGAGTTAAGTAGAATGAAAAATGTCAGGGAGGGCCCAGAGACATAGAGAATGATGTTGGGGTCAGTGGACTAAAGATCAGATTTCTCTGTGCCAGTCCCTGAGTGATAGGAAAAGATATGGCCACTGGAATGTCCCAGCAATAAGAGCAAATTATGTCACAGTGTTCTGAGGATGGGATTGTAGGGCCATAAATGCTGTTTTCAGAATTTTTACTCCAGGAGGACTTGTCTTTTTCACATCACTGTAGGAAGCATGAAAGAAACAACTGATCGTTCCAATGTGTTTCCTCTCAAGGGCATTTTTGTCTCTGAGCTCCGAAAACCGATCAGCTGATAAAATCATTGCTTTCACAAAACTAAACTTCATAGATTGTAGAAAGTCTACAGACATAGTAGGTGCTCCCTAAACACCTGTGGCCAATGAGACAATTCCATGTTCATTTGGAAAGATCAAGGAACTCAAACAAAGACCTAGTTAACACCTCATGTGTACCAATTCATTAACTCTTTAACTTCTGTTTTCTCACCTCTGAATCAGGGGTTAGAGCATTGTTAGGGTGAGAAAAGGAGGTAAGGATTATGAAAATACTATTTCTATTTTCTATATAAATCCCTCAGGCTATTCATACATGTTATATACTACTGGACAGAAGACCAAAGTCTGCACCCAATAGGTCCAATGCTTGAGTTCAATTTTCAGATTATCAAAGAAGACCCTGCCACCATGATCCATTTGATAGACATGCAATAAGTAACAGCCACCTGCCTTCTAAGGAGCTCTGTTACCTTTACTTTTGGGACCCTTTTTCAGTAGAAGCTAAAATGCTTTGCAACTACTCAGTAACTCAAACCAGGAAGCTAGTATGCATTTTTAATTTGACATTTAAATTTTTTTTTCCATTTTTATTGAGATATAACTGACTTATAACATTGTAGAAGTTTAAGGTGTACATAATGATGATTTGATATATACATATATTGAGAAATAATTACCAAAATAACTTCAGTTAACATTCATCACCTCACATAGTTACTATTTTTTTTTTCTTGTGATGAGAACTTTTAAGATCTACTCTCTCAGCAACGTTCAAACATGAAATGCAGTGTTGTTAGCAATAGTCACCATGCTGTTATTACATCTCCAGAACTTATTTATCTTATAACTGGAAGTTTGGACCTTTTTTATATTTATATTTATTTATTTATTATTATTATTTTGGCTGTGTTGGGTCTTAGCTGAGGCATGTGGGATCTTTCGTTGTGATGCATGGGCTCTTTGTTGTGGTGCACATGGGGCTTCTCTCTAGTTGTGGCGTGCAGGTTTTCTCTTTTCTAGTTGTGGCACACAGGCTCCAGGGTGCATGGGCTCTGTAGTTGTGGCATATGGGTTCCAGAGCACGTGGGCTCTGTAGTTTGCAGCACAGGAGCTCTCTAGTTGACGCGTATGAGCTCAGTAGTTGTGGCACGTGGGCTTAGTTGCCCTGTGGCATGTGGGATCTTAGTTCCCCAACCAGAGATCGAACCCGCGTCCCCTGCATTGGAAGGTGGATTCTTTACCACTGGACCACCATGGAAGTCCCTGGAAGTTTGTACCTTTTGACCGCCTTCACTCATTTTCCCCAGCCTCTCCACCCCTCACCTCCGGCAACTACCAATGTATTCTCTGTTTCTGTGAGTTTTGTTTTTGTTATTGTTTGTTTGTTTTTTAGATTCCACATATAAGTGAGATTATACACTATTTGCCTTTCTCTGACTTATTTTAGTCAGTCCTCATTTTAAAATTCCCCTTTCCTCATCACACACATCCTGTCAATCACCCACTCTATGAAAATCTACATCTCTGTCTCCACTGTTCCTTTCCTAGTCCTCTAGGATTTTCACAAGGATCTTCAACATAGTCATTCTATTTCCAGCCTTACTACCTTCCAGACACTTTCTTACATTGCAAGTAGAGTGATCATTTAATGATAACATGAAAAATACCATGTCTATGAGGGTCATGAAAACCCTTAGCTTAATATCCGTACACAGCTTCTGTTAGCTTTTAAGACAAAATCCAAAACTCCTGAACATCATTACAAGACCCTACATGTTGTGACCCTTTCTTCTTTCATCACGTCATCTCTCCATCTTGCTCTGCAGTCCAGCTCTACAGAACTCTGTTCCATGTACTTTCCATGTCCCCCTCACCTACAATGTAATTCTCCTAATACATTTACCTTTATTCTGTCAACCCTGCAAGTCTCAGTGGAAAGGTTGCCTCTTGACCTGACTTGTTGAGCCCTTGATCAGTTGAAGAACCTCTGCTATATCCTCTTAAATCTTCCTATACTTTCTTTATCAAAAAATGTTCAGTAATTCGCACATATTTAAAACTGGAAAATTGTCTTCTAAATGAAGAATCAATAAATATACATGTGAACTGAACTTTTTTTAAGTCATGTGGGTTTATTTTTTTCATGACAGAGATGACCCATGCCCCACAAAGGATCATTTCTTCTATCTCTAGAAAATGTCCTGGCTCTCAAAAATTCAGTGAATGAATGAATTCATATGAACTAGATTCAACAACAGACTTCATTAGTTCGATTCTTCCTTTTCAGTGAGTCATGAGATATGCTCAAATACAGTCCAAAGTGATTATGAGTTACACAAAAAAGTACACTTTTGGTTCTGGTGGCCAGTCTGAGTGGGAAGAGACTCAGGGGACAAGCAGACGGGTATTAAATGAGGTCCTGCATTTGCCTTCTCTGAGCTCACTCTCCATCTCTGGCGTCATAGGCTGGAGTCCTGGAAAGATCTGGCTGGAAAGATGTAAAGCTGTGAGTTAATTTATAAGATCGTAGACAGCAAGAGAGTTAGTTTAATTGAAAGATATAATTACCAGGTATTGAAGGTGAAGGGGTTCATTAATTTCACAGACACTCTGTTGACTGAACTGTCCTCATTTTAATTTTTCAAGACACATCAAGGAGGGGGACACCTGTGGTTCATGGGAGTGGACCAATCCTGGGCTTGCAGACACTTACAATTACACCCCAGGGGCAAGCAATCTTTTGGAATTGAAAGGCCAGGTTGTTTTCTCCTGCTCAAAACTCCTCTTTATAAAACTCTGAAACGATCCTCACTGCCCCCTCGGTCCCTGCAAAGCCCTTCATAATCTGGCCTTTGCCTGCTTCTCTGCCTCCATTTTCAATATGCTCCCCCATCGCTGTGGTGTCTGCTTCTGACATTTTGAACTGATAATAATACAAATAGTAATTAATGTTATCATAATCATTTTTCACCATTACTACTGCTACTAATATTTACTGCACTCTCACTATGAACAAAACACTGCTCTGAGCATTCATTTCCTTTAGTGCATGAGGTCCTCCTGATGACCTGTGGTAGGTACTCTCCCCATTACTTTTCCAATTACTTGTCCAGACCAAGCAGCTAAATAAAAGCAAAACCTGGATTAGACTGCAGGTCTGTCTGACTTCAAAATCTGTCCTTTAAACACAGATTTTAGTTTATTGAATCCTGTTGTCTTTCACCTTTGTTTGTGTGTTTTTGAGGGTGAATACTATGTCTTGTTAATTGATGTGTTCCCCTAAAACAGCAGGGTGCTGGGCAGTTAGAAGACCCTCAGGAAATCTGATGGATGAGGAAATGGACAAATGTACTTTTCTTCCCCTACTCCGTGATAGGAATAGTGGTATCCAGAAAGGAAAGATTGGGTATACCATTGTCATTGCTCAGGTAGTGAAGCAAATGACAGCATCCGCTGAAGTAAGTGACTCAAAGGTCCATGGACCTTATAGTGAAGTCCCCAGAGATGCTTGGGTAGGGTCAGCATAGTTGTATTTGAGGAGAGGCTGAGCAGATGGAATGAGCTTTGCAGACCATCCTGCTTATGTTGGCCCTACAAGTCAGAGGCTCTCAAACTTGATAATACACTTTTGAAACATAGACATATCAGTATTCCATGGGAGTCATGAGATCATCTCATATGCCTGGAATTATGAGATTTTTTTTTTTTTTTTTTTTTGCGTTATGCGGGCCTCTCACTGTTGTGGCCTCTTCCATTGCGGAGCACAGGCTCCGGACGCGCAGGCTCAGCGGCCATGGCTCACGGGCCCAGCCGCTCCACGGCATGTGGGATCTTCCCGGACTGGGGCACGAACCTGTGTCCCCTGCATCGGCAGGCGGACTTTCAACCACTGCGCCACCAAGGAAGCCCATGAGATTTTTTGATACTTGACTGTAATCTGGAAAACTGAGAATAAACATAGTGGCAGTAATAAAAAATAAAAGTAATAATAGCAACTAATTATTACATATCTGTTATGTGTTCGGTGTTATCCAAACATTACCTCTAGTCGCTCACAGCAGTACTATAAAGTATCAATTAATATTAGTTCTATTTGACAGAGAAAGAAACTGAGAAATAACTTTCCCAAAATTAGCTATTACCCAAAAGAGCAGGGATTCACGTTTAAGTCTTTTGGACTCTAAAACTTTTTCATATATTTTTTCAGTAAATATATCACTATTTCAGCATTCTTTGTCTTAAATTTTAAAATATATTTTTAGAGTGTGGCTGTTGACTAAAGATGTGTTTCACACAGAGGATGAGAGTTCACATTCAATGTAAGGAGGCTCTTTCAATGGGGAAATGACCTTGAGTTTGAATGTCCCTGATGCTGCTGGCCCAAATTACCCACATACCCCAGACCACAGTAGAGGCTGACAGTTCAATTAACCAAATATGGGGGAAAATAGCATTGATTAAGTAGGAATCTTAGGAAGTGGTTAATTATATTCCTGGATAACTGAAGACATTTTGTGTTTGAGCCCATCTTAATGAAAATCTAAATATATCAGGCCCTTTGCAGAGGACAGATCACAATGCATTTATTTCTGTGTCCTTGAAGATAATTTAATCAGGCTATGCAGAACATACACACTGTCTTCTTTGGCATCTCAACAATTATTATAGTGGTTAGTAATGATTCCTAATTCTAGAGAAGAGATTGTTTTCTAATGTTTGCAATAAGACAACACCATGACATTTTAACACTTGAAAAAGTATATCACATCAGAGAATTTGTATTTAATGACTGGAAATCCATAGATCTTTCATTTCATTCTTCTGAGTCTCATAGATGTCTTCTTTTGAACTTGTTTTCACCTTGTTCTAAACCTCAGTCAAATCCATATGGGGCAGTAGATGCAGAGTTGTAAATGATTTCCTGGAAGGTAGACTGATCTCAGAAAATTGTCAGGGAGTTGTTGAAAGCTACTGATCCCTGGAATTGATTTAAACAATAGATCCTTGGCATTTATATACTTAATCTGCCTATTGGTTTCTTGTTATTGTTACTTTTACGTTTACTTGCTTTCAACTATGCAGCATATTTACAGAGCACATTAATTTCTGTGGTTGTAACCCGATTATCTCACAGTCCATCGATTAACATGTACACGTGTGGCAACACTGATATCAGTGCCCAGATCCCCATTACTCCAAGCCTATTCTGCTGTATTGCTCCAGCCGCTCCATCACCTGAGTAGTGATGTCTCATATGGGTTTAGGAGAAAGTCTACAAATTCTCCCTCCTCTTCAAGGTGTCTTCTCACTGTACCTGCTTCATTGGGTATAGTTACTCTTACTTGGTAATTATCCAAACACAGAGATTGATCAGGCTGCCCTTCTGTCGACTGTGATCTGTTAGGGGAAAAGTGATCTGTCCACACTTCAAAATTCATCAGGTGGCTTTCAAAGTAGAGTTGCTTTAGCTCAGAGTCTTAAAAGTTTTGCTTAAACCATTCCCTCTACTTTATACTCTTTCCTCAGGAGTTCAAATCCAGTTCCTTCACAGGGTGGAAAGAACACAAGCCACCTCTATTGTCCTTTTCTCCTAGAAGGTTTTAGGGGGAAAATATACAAAACCCAAAACAACAAATCCCTCCTTATTCACTTAGCCCTCATCACTGCTTGGCTTCTTCAGAAGCAAGTGCTAAGACAGAGTTTTGGGGAGCATGATCTTTCTTAGAAATTAACATCTGTGAAAGAAAGAGAGTGGAAGCAGAATTGGGTAGAGGGAGAAGGTGAACTGCAATGCAGACCCAACAAAGTCTCTATCTACATGGCAGAGAGCTCTAGAATGAGCATCACCCATCAGAGATCCAACAGTGGGATGAAATGGTCAGACATTTACACCTGTCTAAGCCAATCACTACATGTGAGCTTCCCTAGGAAGGCCATGATTTCAATGAGGTGACTCTCTGCAGTCAAGGCTGACTCTGAAGAAGATGACAGCTGGAGGATGTTTGCAGACAATGCTTCCTGAAACCTGGCAGCCACTCCTTTCTTGCAGGGGGATCTGGGCTTTTTTTATCATGACCCCCAACAAAATGACCTCATGCAGCTCTTTGGATGGAACTAAACCCATGGGTGTTTGGGTGACGTCTAACTCTTCTTCCAGAAGCATCTGAGCCCTATTCCCACAAGGAAAACAAACCATTGCCTTCATATTGGATTTATGTGTGCACAAGTTTGAGAGCATATCTGTGAAGAACATAAAGAGTATACAGCATTCTTTGGACTTCCCTGGCGGTCCAGTGGTTAAGATTTCACCTTCCAAGGCAGGGGGTGTGGGTTTGATCCCTGGTCGGGGAGATAAGATCCCACATACCTTGTGGCCAAAAGACCAAAACATAAACAGAAGCAATATTGTAACAAATTCAATGAAGACTTTAAAAATGGTCCACATCCAAAAAAAAAAACCTTAAAAAAAAAAGGACTATACAACATTCTTGATATGTACGAAAGTTCTCAATCGTTCTCACTGATTGCCCTGGAATTGTGATTGTTCATGCCCCACCTAGACACAGAGTGAAACCAGAAAGGAGTTATCCATTTACCAGACCTGAGTTAGATGCACAGTGATCAGAACTGGAGTGTTAGATTATACAGAACAAAGAGAAAACATGGGAACTCAAGTGGTCAGAGCCAGATTTCTAAATCAAGGACATTAACACCTACAATCAGAATTAAGAGGGTCAGAGACTCATTCCAACATATAGACTCATTATTTGAAGCAACATAAGACCAGAAAGATACATTTTGATAGCAAAGAGATAACCTGGACTCCTGCGACATAAACCTTGGCTTTCTGGTAACATTTTTATTAGTAACATTGATATAGGGTTTTTTTTTAACATTTTTAAGAAACATATCATGTATAAGGTACTATGTTGAATGCATTCTACATGTTATCACGTTAATCCTCAAAATAAAACCATGATTTAGGACTTATCTTGTCTACTGTAGAAGTACAGAAATTTATTCTTATTTGTGTTAAAAAATTGCCCTAAGTCAGCAGCCAGTAAATGATCAGGCCTCTCTTCTCAGCCACATTCTGTTGCATCCAGTGAGTAGAACAAAAACCAATAACAGTGAGTCACAGAGACTACATTTGGGTTAAATACAAGAAACATTATAATGATAAGAATTGTCCAAACAAGAATTGGCTGCCCTAGTGGACATGGCTCCACCAATGGAAGAAGGGTTCCAGCAAAGGCTAGGTGGCCATCTGTCATGTTCATTGCAGAAGCAAATTCTGATTGGTTGGGTGGTTGAATTTAATGATTTTATGATGCCGTTTCCAATCCTGAGGCTCTGACTTAAAATCCCTGGTAACTCCTATGATTTCCATTTCAATCCTGTTTATAAGCCTTTATACAGCTGACTTTCTTCTCCAATATTTTGACTTCCCCTTAATTTAGAGAGAACATTTCCAGTTAAGAATGGAATTTGGATAATTTACACTTTAATATAATTCTCATTGGAAAAAAGATAGATGCCTAACTATACACTATGCCAGCATAACGAAGATAAAGCTAGAACACTCCAGAGCCTGCCTCAGCACAGTGTCACATTCAGAAGAAACTGTAATTTCATATAAACAAATATTTAAAACTTTTAAAAGCCATCTTTAATGTTTAAAAAAAGGTGCCGAGCATAAAACTAAGGAGGAGATTGGTTCAAGATGGCAGAGTAGAAGGATGTGTGCTCACTCTCTCTTGCAACAGCACCAAAATCACAACTAACTGCTGAACAGTCATCGACAGGAAGACACTGGAACTCACCAAAAGAGATACCCCACATTCAAAGACAAAGGAGAAGCTGCAATGAGATGGTAGGAGGGGCGCAATCACAATAAAATCAAATCCCATAACCGCTGGGTGGGCGACTCACAAACTGGAGAATAATTACACCACAGAAGTCCACCCACTGGAGTAAAGGTACTGAGCCCCACGTCAGGTTCCCCAACCTAGAGGTCGGCAATGGGAGAAGGAGACTGAACCAGACCTACCTGCTAGTGATGGAAGGTCTCCTGCAGAGGTTGGGGGGAGGGGGTGGCTGTGGCTTATGGCAAGGGACAAGGACAATGGCAGCAGAAGTTCTGGGAAGTGCTCCTTGTAATGAGCCCTCCTGGAGTCCACCATTAGCCCCACCAAAGAGCCTGTAGAACAAAAACCACATTCAAGAAAGATAGACAAAATGAAAAGGCAGAGGACTATGTACAAGAGGAAGGAACAAGATAAAACCCCAGAAAAACAGCTAAATGAAGTGGAGATAGGCAACCTTCCAGAAAAATAATTCAGAATAATGATAGTGAAGATGATCCAGGACCTCGGAAAAAGAATGGAGGCAAAGATTGAGAAGATGCAAGAAATGTTAAACAAAGACCTAGAAGAATTAAAGAACAAACACCTGGAAGAAATAAAGAACAAACAAACATAGATGAACAATACAATAAATGAAATGAAAAATACACTAGAAGGAATCAATAGCAGAATAACTGAGGCAGAGGAATGGATAAGTGATCGAAAAGATAGAATGGTAGAAATCACTACCACAGAACAGAATAAAGAAAAAAGAATCAAAGCAAATGAAGACAGCCTAAGAGACCTCTAGGACAACATTAAATGCACCAACATTCACATAATACGGGTCCCAGAAGGAGAAGAGACAGAAAAAGGACCCGAGAAAATATTTGAAGAGATTATAGTCAGAAAATTCCCTAACATGGGAAAAGAAATAGCCACCCAAGTCCAGGTAGCGCAGAAAGTCCCAGGCAGGATAAACCCAAGGAGAAACATGCCGAGACACATAGTAATCAAACTGGCAAAAATTAAAGGCAAAGACCAATTATTAAAAGCAACAAAGGAAAAATGACAAATAGCATACAACGGAACTCCCATAAGGTTAACAGCTGATTTCCCAGCAGAAACTCTACAAGCCAGAAGGTAGTGGCACAATATATTTAAAGTGATGAAAGGGAAGAACCTACAACCAAGATTACTCTACCCGTCAAGGATCTCATTCAGATTCGATGGAGAAATCAAAAGCTTTACAGACAAGCAAAAGCTAAGAGGATTCAGCAACACCAACCAGCTCTACAACAAATGGTAAAGGAACTTCTCCAAGTAGGAAACACAAGAGAAGAAAAGGACCTACAAAAACAAACCCAAAACAATTAAGAAAATGGTCATAGGAACATACATATCGATAATTACCTTAAATGTGAATGGATTGAATGCCCCAACCAAAAGACACAGGCTCACGGAGTGGATGCAAAAGCAAGACCTGTATATATGCTGTCTACCAGAGACAGACTTCAGACCTGGGGACACATACAGACTGAAAGGGGGGGATAGAAAAAGGTACTCCATGCAAATGGAAATCAAAAGAAAGCTGGAGTAGCAATACTCATATCAGATAAAGTAGACTTTAAAATAAAGGATGTTACAAGGGGCAAGGAAGGACACTACATAATGATCAAGGGATCAATCCAGGAAGAAGATATAACAATTATAAATATATATGCACCCAACATTGGAGCACCTCAGTACATAAGGCAAATGCTAAAAGCTATAAAAGAGGAAATCGACAGTAACACAGTAATACTGGCGGACTATAACACCTCACTTACACCAATGGACAGATCATCCAGACAGAAAATTAATAAGGAAACACAAGCTTTATATGACACAATAGACCAGATAGATTTAATTGATATTTATAGGACATTCCATCTGAAAACAGCAGATTACACTTTCTTGTCAAGTGCACATGGAACATTCTCCAGGATAGATTACATCTTGGGTCACAAATTAAGCCTCAGTATATTTAAGAAAATTGAAATGATATCAAGCATCTTTTCTGACCATAACGTTATGAGATTAGAGATAAATTACAGGGAAAGAAACGTGAAAAACACAAACACGTGGAGGCTAAACAATATGTTACTGAATAACCAAGAGATCACTGAAGAAATCAAAGAGGAAATCAAAAAATACCTAGAGACAAATGACAATGAAAACACAATGATCCAAAACCTATGGGATGCAGCAAAAGCAGTTCTAAGAGGGAAGTTTATAGCAATGCAATCCTACCTCAAGAAACAAGAAAAGTCTCAAATAAACAGTTTAACCTTACACCTAAAGAAAAACTAGAGAAAGAAGAGCAAAAAAAAAACAAAGTTAGGAGAAGGAAAGAAATCATAAAGATCAGACCAGAAATAAATGAAATAGAAACAAAGAAAACAATAGCAAAGATCAATAAAACTAAAAGGTGGTTCTTTGAGAAGATAAACAAAATTGGAAAACCGTTACCAGACTCATCAAGAAAAAGAGGGAGAGGACTCAAATCAATAAAATTCAAAATGAAAAAGAAGTTACAATGGACACCGCAGAACTACAAAGCATCCTAAGAGACTACTACAAGCAACTCTATGCCAATAAAATGGACAACCTGGAAGAAATAGACAAATTCTTAGAATGGTATAACCCTCCAAGGCTGAACCAGGAAGAAATAGAAAACATGAACAGACCAATCACAAGTAATAAAATTGAAACTGTGATTAAAAATCTTCCAGCAAACAAAAGTCCAGGACCAGATGGCTTCACAGGTGAGTTCTATCTCACATTTAGAGAAGAGCTAACACCCATCCTTCTCAAAGTCTTCCAAAAAAATTGCAGAGGAAGGAAAACTCCCAAACTCATTCTATGAGGCCACCATCACCCTGATACCAAAACCAGACAAAGATACTACAAAAAAAAGAAAATCACAGACCAGTATCACTGATGAATATATATGCAAAAATCCTCAACAGAATATTAGCAAACAGAATCCAACACCACATTGAAAGGATCATACACCATGATCAAGTGGGATTTATCCCAGGGGTGCAAGGATTCTTCAGTATATGCAAATCAATCAATGTGATACACTATATTAATAAACTGAAGAATAAAAACCATATGATCATCTCAATAGACGCAGAAAAAGCTTTTGACAAAATTCAACATCCGTTTATGATCAAAACTCTCCAGAAAGTGGGCATAGAGGGAACCTACCTCAACATAATAAAGTCCATGTACAACAAACCCACTGCAAACATCATTTTCAATAGTGAAAAACTGAAAGAATTTCCTCTAAGATCAGGAAAAAGACGAGGATGTCCTCTCTCACCACTGTTATTCAACATAGTTTTGGATGTCCTAGCCATGGCAATCAGAGAAGAAAAAGAAATAAAAGGAATACAAATTGGAAAAGAAGAAGTAAAACTGTCACAGTTTGCAGATGACATGATCCTATACCTAGAGTATCCTGAAGATGACACCAGAAAACTACTAGAGCTAATCAGTGAATTTGGTAAAGTTGCAGGATACAGAATTAATGCACAGAAATCTCTTACATTCCTATACACTAACAACAAAAGATCAGAAAGAGAAATTAAGGAAACAATCCTGTTCACCTTTGCAACAAAAATAATAATATACCTAGGAATAAACCTACCTAAGGAGGTAAAAGACCTGTACTCAGAAAACTGTAATACACTGATGAAAGAAATCAAAGATGACACAAACGGACAGAGAGATATACCATGTTCTTGTATTGGAAATGTCAATATTGTGAAAATGACTATACTACGCAAAGCAGTCTACAGATTCAGTGCAATCCCTGTCAAATTACCAGTGACAATTTTTTCAGAACTAGAACAAAAAAAATCTTAAAATTTGTATGGAGACACAAAAGAGCCCTAATAGCCAAAGCAAACTTGAGGGAAAAAAGCAGAGCTGGAGGAATCAGACTCCCTCACTTCAGACTATACTACAGAGCCACAGTAATCAAGACAATATGGTACTGGCACAAAAACAGAAATATACATCACTAGAACAGGATAGAAGGCCCAGAGATAAACCCCTGCACCTATGGTCAACTAATCTATGAAAAAGGAGGCAAGGATATACAATGGAGAAAAGACAGCCTCTTCAATAAGTGGTGCTGGGAAAACTGGATAGGTACATATAAAAGAGTGAAATTAGAACACACCCTAACACCATACACAACAATAAACTCAAAATGGAGTAAAAACCTACATGTAAGACCGGACACTATAAAACTCTTAGAGGAAAATATAGGAAGAGCATTCTTTGACATAAAGATCACTCTTTAACAGCAAGATCTTTTTTGACCCATCTCCTAGAGTAATGGAAATAAAAACAAAAATAAAAAAATGGGACCCAATGAAACTTAAAAGCTTTTGCACAGCAAAGGAAACCATAAAGAAGACGAAAAGACAACCCTCAGAATGGGAGAAAATATTTGCAAATGAATCAATGGACAAAGGATTAATCTCCAAAATATATAAACTGCTCATGCAGCTCAATATTAAAGAAAACAAAGAACCCAATCGAAAAGCGGGCTGAAGACCTAAATAGATGTTTCTCCAAAGAAGACATACAGATGACCAAGAAGCACATGAAAAGCTGCTCAACATCACTAATTGTTAGACAAATGCAAATCGAAACTACAATGAGGTATCACCTCACACCAGTCAGAATGGCCATCATCAAAAAATCTACAAACAATAAATGCTGGAGAGGGTGTGGAGAAAAGGGAACCCTCTTGCACTGTTGGTGGGAATGTAAATTGATACAGCCACTATGGAGAACAGTAAATTGATACAGCCACTGTAGAAAACTAAAAATAGAATTAACATTTGACTCCACATTTCTACTTCTGGGCATATACCCAGAGAAAACCATAATTTAAAAAGACACATGCACCCCAATATTCATTGCAGCACTATTTACAATAGCCAGGTCATGGAAGCAACTTAACTGCCCATCGACATACAAATGGATAATGAAGATGTGGTATGTATATACAGTGGAATATTACTCAGCCATAAAAAGGAATGAAATTAGGTCATTTGTAGGGACGCGGATGGACCTAGAGACTGTCATACAGAGTGAAGTAAGTCAGAAAGAGAAAAACAAATATTGTGTATTAATGCATATATGTGGAATCTATAAAAATGGTACAGATGAACCAGTCTGCAAGGAAGAAATAGAGACACAGGTGTAGAGAACAAATGTATGGACACCAAGGGGGGTAAGTGGGTGTAGGGGGTTGTGGTGAGATGAACTGGGAGATTGAGATTGACATGTATACACTAATATGTATAAAATTGATAACTATTAAGAACCTGCTGTATAAAAAAATAAATAAATAAAATTAAAAGAAATACATAGAGGAAAAGAAACTCCTTAAAGTAATTTTTCTCAATGCATTTTTCTTATACTTAAAATGAGTAACAGTTAGTCCCTAAATATTTTCCCTTTTCCAAAGCCCCAAAATCTTTAACATTTAGCCCATGCTGAACTTTACACCTCTTATATGGATCTATCATTTTATCCTAAGAATACTTCTCTGCCCTTCCTGTTTAAACAAGGTTGATCTTTCCACTTCCTCCAGTTCTTCATTTCACCCATTAACCCTGAGTATCCCTCTCATAGAAGGCAGGAAAGACGATAGCATCTGAATACTCACATTTTGTTACAAACCTTTAGTGAAATATTCAAAAACCTCCTCAAAAAGAGAAACATGTCTACTTGTGCCACCTATAGATCCACTTTCTCATTCATAGCTTGAATCCCCTCCTTCCTGGCCTTTCTTCTCATTCTCCTACAGGGTCCAGTGAGGTCTTCTAAGGCATAAACATTGACTGTATCCATTAAAGTCATGTCTAACCAACTGAGGTATGAATAACTTAGACAAGTTCAGAGTAGCAACCATGTTGGCTTTCAGATTCAGTCCCCTCCCAATCCTGGTTCTATTCCTCCTTAGAAAAGGAAGACAGAATGTCTGTCAACTTTGTTGTCCCCCAGTTAACCATGGCTGACTTGGTGTTCCTTTGCGTCTCTGGGTTATCCCTGACATTCTCCCATCCATGCTTGTGTCTACAGTATGCCAGGGAACATTCTCCACTGGGGCCAATTTTCCATAGTGGAAATGATTCAGGAGATGGTGCTTCTGGCAGTCTTTGTGGCATCAGTTGATGGAGTTGAAACCACATATCCGTGTCTATCTGGCTCACATTTTAGGGAATACAAATTCAGGAGGCTGTAGCACCTTCAGATTCTTATATATTATCTGAGTTTAAGTCTGAGTTCTCTTACTTGACTTGTTCCCAGGGAGACATTATGATCACCCTTTTTCCCCCCTTTTCCCCTTTCTCTAATTAGCTTTACTAACAGCATGAATTCAGGCATCTCATATAGGTGGTGAAGTCTGAAATAGTTTTGTAACTCTTGGCTGTAAATTGGTACTGTACTGACCTGATCTAGGAGTTTCTGATCCTCCTCCAAGCCATCTTCCACCACCTGCTGCCCATTTACCAGCCGCATAAGTCCCTCCAGTTCGGAAGAGTATGCAGCTTGTTAAGTCTCTTACCTGACAATGTGCAGCTATCAGCCAGACACAAACATCCCAGCCCCTCTTCATTCGTTTTAGGAGGTTCAGTCAGGCAGTCCACTACCAAAATAGATTGCACAGAGCACATAAATAAATCCTAATCCCGGGGCTTCCCTGGTGGCGCAGTGGTTGAGAATCTGCCTGCCAATGCAGGGGACATGGGTTCGAGCCCTGGTTTGGGAAGATCCCACATGCCGCGGAGCAACTAGGCCCGTGAGCCACAATTATTAAGCCTGCGCGTCTGGAGCCTGTGCTCCTCAACAAGAGAGGCTGCAACAGTGAGAGGCCCGCGCACTGCGATGAAGAGTGGCCCCCACTTGCCGCAACTAGAGAAAGCCCTCGCACAGAAACGAAGACCCAACACAGCCAAAAATAAATAAATAAAATTAAAAACAAACAACAACACAAAAAACTATTCCCTTTAAAAAAAAAAAAATCCTAATCCCAAACCCGATAGACTCACTTAATTGAAAAGATTTCTCCTCCTTCCTCCACCTCTTGGTTCACTGCAAGTTTTATGTACAACTCAGTGTTTCATTTGTTTTTTTCTTCTCACATGCATTCTAGTTATCCCTGTACATTGTTAAATTTCTTGGAGTAAAAGAAGATGCATGGATTTTTTTTTTTTTTTGTACAAACACTGTAACTTTAAAAACATTACATAATTAAAGATGCTAGGTCATGATTAAAGGATATTAGGCCTTCCTGTTTAACAGCAAAAGTCATGCTGCTTGGTGGCCCTATCAAAGACACAGTTTATAACTCACTAAGCCAACTTTGAAATTATGAAATACTTGATGAATTGTTTTTAATTTGAGCAAGTCATGTAGTGTTAAATATTGTGCATAAAGTGAGACATTGATATTTTATGTGATGGTATTTCTAATTTGCAGAATTCAAATTCACATAAAATGCTACTATACTGTAGCTTGTAATATTGGTTCCAAAGTGTGCTTGATGGAATACCCCAGAGATGGAGCTTAATTCTCAGGGATTTTGTCTACACAATTTGGCCAGTGAAAAGCCTTGGGTTAGTCCATTATGTCTACTACTGACCACCTCTCCCTTTTGAAAAAAGGTCTATAATTCTTTAAGATATTGAACATTCATAGGAGCCAGGTTAAAACAATAAATGTATGTAACCTAAAATTCACTGTGGTAGCCATGCAAATATATGGCTCAAATCTCCTTCTGTGGGGAACCTAATTGACAGATGGCCCCGGCCATTGTCACACTGGCTCCATCACCTCAGAGGTCACACATTCCATGGGGTGCTACCAGCCAGTGACTGCACACAATGAAGGTAGTAATGCTACCCCATTCTTGTGAGATGCAGGACTCCTGTAATGGGTGATTTGGGCCCTTCTGGAAACCTCCTTAAACAACTGCAATCTGAGACAGTTCTTACCCAACCCTCCTTCCTGCCTCTCCTCCTGCCCTGGTATTATACCTGCATCCCAGTCTGAAGGCTCTCCCTGCCCTCTCTTGCCCCCTCCCCTTTATCCTTCATAGGCATTTCTTCCCCAGTAAATCTCTTACCCTGCCTTACCCACATCTTACCCTGTCATTGGATCTGCTGCTCCACAATCCTGTCATTTAGACTTCCTCAATTTAGTGAACCTCCACTTTTAAACTCTGTTGCCCATATACCATAATTCTGACCTCACAGAGGCATCTGCAGTATCCCTCTGTCAATGAGGAGGCATCCTCAGGACCACCGCTGCTCATATTGCTTCACATCTACCATATGTCCATTAACTTGGCAGCCAGAAAGAAAATACACTCTTGGCTCAGTTGCAGGGTGATGACTTAATCTGAGTTGAATCTGAATATTGCACTTTTTAATGCCAGATCCCAGGTGTGTATTCTAGAATGAAACCGAATAATGTTTGGCTACTCCATAAATCTCAAATCTTTAACTTTTCCATCAACTGTTAACTCTTCCCTCCACTCTCCAAACTTTCTAAAATTCTTCTTTCAAACTCACCCAGCCCATGATGGCTCATCTTGTTCTGTCTCTGCACTCACCCTTCTAGATCCTTCCTTTTCTCCCAAGAGTAGCTCTGTCTTTCCAGTGTCTGTAAAGCTAGCATGTGGGTTCTCCATTTCACCCTTCACACATTGCCTTTTTATCTTAGGAAACAGAAAATGAGAAAGGATGTCAACATTACATTAACAACTGCCTTTGTTCCTGTAACCCCTTCATACAAGTAAATGGTTATTCCATATAAAAGGGTCTTAACTGCAGCATCTTAACTCCAAGCAGCCTTTAGGCCGGTGAGAAATTCTCAGGCTGACTTTTGGGTCCTTCCAAGTGAGGGACTCATGAAACTAGCCCAAACATTAGCAATTCAGCACCTTTAATGATGAAAAATCCTTTCATCCAGGAAAATTTAAGAGGCAGCAGAATGCCTGGCCTTGTGGCTAATTCAGCAGTGATCTCTCATTCATACTACTGAGGCCTGGCAGCTCAGTCAGGAGTTGGCTAAGGCTGGAAGAGAAGTACATCCCTGCAGGCTGGTCACGGTCCTCCTCCTGACATCCCTCCCTGCTTCACACCACATAATCAATCCTGGCCACCACTACCCGCTTGCTGCTGCTTGGCCTGAATTGGTATTCTTCTTGCCTTACCAGTCTACACTTAGATTTATGATGTATTTAGAATTGGATTACATCAAGTCTCAAGGCCAAGGCGCCATAATCCGTCACCGTCTCCACTGTGGCCAAACACAAACATTTGTTTTAGCTGCATCAGCATCCCTAAACTCTGTTGGAAGGATACCCATTGTTAATCGCTATAGCAACTGCATCTTCTTATGTTTTTTTCTTCTCCAACCCCAACTTCTTTGCCTCCCTCCTTCCTCATTCCAGATAAAAGCACTGACTCCATCAAGTGATAGATATTCATAATTTAACAGAATGGTGGCAAGTCTAAGTTATGCTGTTGAAATACATCACAGCCAGAGTTGCTTTGCTATTTGTTTTTGTGCTGAATAGCAGCAAGTATTTTAAGTTATGGGTCTCACACACACACAAAGAGAAGAAAAGAGGTGTATGTAATTGTCTCTAATATTGATGAAGGCTTCTTGCCTGCTTAGTAAAGTCTTAAGAAGCAAAATTAGGGTGCTGCTTCCCTAACTGGTGTACATATTTTTATACTTTATTATTATTTATTAACAATAGTGAAAAGAACCATATTTGATATTTCTGTGGCTCACCACCATTAACAAAGGACAAATATTACCTCATCCAAACTTTACAGTATTTTGTTAAATAGGATATTTATGTTCTGTTTTATGGGTGAGGATATGTAAGTTCAGAGAAGTGAAGTAATGTGCCTAAGCTTCTAAAGTTTGTCATGAATAAGCAGAGAACTGAAAACAGATCTTTAGATTCTAAGCTGAAAGTTCCTGTTATACCATTATTGCCTGTTTAACAAAGGAGATATCTATGTGGACCAATTAACTAACACATTAATGTAAAATGGACTTACTGAAGGGCATCAGAAATATATCTTAGTGAGATATATCTCTTTTAAGGTACACAAAAGTGGAAGTACAGGGCTTCCCTGGTGGCGCAGTGGTTGAGAGTCCGCCTGCCAATGCAGGGGACACGGATTCGTGCCCCGGTCCGGGAGGATCCCGCACCCGGCGGAGCGGCTGGGCCCGTGAGCCATGGCCGCTGAGCCTGCACATCCGGAGCCTGTGCTCTGCAACGAGAGAGGCCACGACGGGGAGAGGCCCGCGTACCACACACACAAAAAAAGTGGAAGTACAGTGGGTTAAGTGACCTGTACTTTTGAGGACCTGGGTCATGCCCCCCAGGTATTACAGAAATAAAACAAACAATAAATAATATAGAAAATGAAATGGATAGAGGAGACCTTGCTTTTAGTCAGACTCAGTCATTAACTCACTTGGAGTCATTTTTCCTCTCTGAGACTTATTTTGTGTGTCAATTGTGAGGATTGAAATAGATTATTTCCAAGTTGAGAAACTTGTAATATTCATGAATTCTACCTTAAGTGCACATTGCATGCTTAATCTTGTGCTTGAATCTGAGGAGTGAAAACAGAAGAAAAGAAGGAAGTTTCTATCTTCCAGCATCTTATAACATAATTAACCTTCACAAGGCTTAGATAGTGTCACAAACACACAACACCAAACAAAGGGATAGGAAACTGTATTTAAATGTTATGTTTTAGGGTTCAGTTGTAAGAGATGCAGTTGGCCAAAGGAAAGAAAGTTCAAAGAGGGCTTGAATGATCAAAGAAATGTTCATGGTATAAGAGAAATCTGAGCTGGTTGATGAAGGTGAGAAGAATGTGAAGGGATAGGAAAATGGAAGTCCATACCCAACAGGGAAGATGATACAAATGAAATCCCAGTAAATGGAGTGAAATGGGGCATTTCCATTTAGCTATGAGTGTTGACTCTCTGTACCATAGTTTTCTGCTTTGTTGTGAACCTTTGAAGTTGGACCAAAAGTAGGTACAAAAGGGGCTGAAATGACTATCCTCCATTTATTCAAAATTCAATTTTCAAAAGCTTAACCAGAGAGAGGAGGTGAAGGAGAGGGAAGAAGAAGAATAGAAAATAACAAAATATAAATCAGCATGATATAAAATGTTAGTGTTGGAAGGGAGGTATAATCCTATCTAACCCAATCAACTAAATATGGGGGGAAAGATGCAGAAAAATGAAGTGAGTCTTCCAATGGCATGCAATGACCCCAACCATAATGATCTGTCCACACTCTCTGTCCCCATTCTGGTGCCTTTAGGCTCTTGGGAGCAGTGGAAGGAAACCAGAAAGGAAGATAGAAAAGAATGACTAAGAGGGAGGAGAGTGGGGAAGGGAGAAGGACTGAAAAGTATGCCAGTAGGATTCTTGCAGAAGAATGTGCTCGCTCAGATGTGGCAAGACTGGTTCAAAACTGCCAAAAATGATGTGAAACTGGAATGCTGCTCCTGTTCTCCCCTCCTTGTCTTGAGCACTTCCTTGAGTCTTTCAATGGCTGACAAAGACAAGAGGTCACCAAAATTAGGTCTTCAGTGTGTCTGTCTGCTTGTGTCTGAATTAGATTTCCAGCTTGGATTACTGTAGGTGGCACAGGAGCTTGAATCAGAGTAAAGCTAATTTTCAGTGAATGGGTGATCTAGACTAGTTGGTCTCATCCTGATCATTGAATCACCTCAGGAGATGTAAAAAATGCCCAGGCCTGTGCCTACCCTCAAAGGTTCTGATTCAACTAGTCTGGGGTAGGAATCAAGATTAATACGTTTCTGTTTACCTAGATTAAAGAGCAAACTTCAGAGTGATCTTAATCAGAACAAATATCTGATTGTCCCAGACAGTTGCATCAAGGAAAAAAGGAAGGGAGGGAGG
The DNA here is from genome assembly GCF_003676395.1 of Aethalodelphis obliquidens. Taxonomy (NCBI): domain Eukaryota; kingdom Metazoa; phylum Chordata; class Mammalia; order Artiodactyla; family Delphinidae; genus Aethalodelphis; species Aethalodelphis obliquidens. Next base: position 16,269,718 of record NW_020837951.1, read on the forward strand.
AAAGAAGGAAGGAAGGATGGGAGGGAGGGAGGAAGGAAGGAAGAAAGGATGGGAGGGAGGGAGGAAGGAAGGAAAGAAGGGACAGACTCAGTGAGGTAGTGGAAATCCCTCTGTGGGTCATACCCTTAGTTTCCCCAGGGTGGCCTTGTACTTAGTAGAGCAGAGCTGACTTTTCTAGGGCCCATATCCCAAACCTGAATTGGACCTGAATTTCTAATAAGAATGGACCCGGGAAAAGAGAAAGACATTTATCTTTGAGACAGAGGTGAAACAGGGTCCTATTGGTCAGTGGGATTCCCCTGCCTGTATTTTAAGCTGTGAATGTCAGCACCTTGATAAGAGCCATCAGTGACTCTGACTTGTCATGGACTCTGGAGTCTTGAATCTCAGCCTCTCTTCTGGGGAATGCTGACCTCCATCAGCCTCATTCTGTCTGAGGGGGAGCTTTACAGAAGTTCTTTTTCCATGAACTGAATGGGATTGCCAACAGAGTAAGAGAAATTATGGCTGTGCTTGAGGATATTCTGAAGGCAAAACATCCCAGCTGCTGTCCCAGCACCTATGGGAACGCTCACTGAAAAATTCTTGTGGTTTTATCTGTTGGTCACATTTGATGATGGTAATAATAAACCATGTGTAAGTGTTTACTATTTGTTAATACCTTGCTGAGTATTGTATACGTATACTAACTTGAAAATAATGGATGTTTTTGCCACTAACATGCATATTAGAAGTTGAATGAGAGAGTTGCATATATATGTATTCATAGAGTTGCATTATTATGCATATATAAATATGCATAGTATAAGTTAAATTAGCGAGTTGAACAAAATGTTTTGGAAGCACTGATTAGGCAATCCATTCTTATAGGGCAGTGGTAGTGGTACTAAAGACGTTTCAAAGAGCCTGTGACTTCTGAATGAGAATTAAGAACATTGAGGTATTTAGCTGGGTTGGAAATACTAGGAAGGACATCTTCATTGGAAGAAACCCTGGGGAGAGAGACAACTCAAGAGTTTCTGGATTCTCCTACTGTCTTCGAAGGCTTGTTTAGTATGGCTTGAGCACACAGCTGGGCAGCATAAGCTGAACTGGTCACATCACTTCCTGAAACCCTTCCATGGCTCCCTCTTGTCCTTGGGACAAAGTTCAAATTCCTTCCTGGCCAACAAGGCCTTCAAGGTTCTAGTCCATGCTTCTCTGTCTAGATTCATCTTACACCTCATTTCCTATCTTCTCTTTACTTTAAATACCTCTCAAGCACACTTTTCGTTTCACAAGCAATCTTTTTGTTCTCTCATCTTTATGAGTTCCAACAGGCTTTTCTCTCTACCTGGAATAACCCTTTGCCCTCAATCTTTACCTTGTTAATGTCAACTCATCCTTGAGACTTCAGCTTAAATATCACTTTCTTAAAAGAAGTCTCCAGATGAGCCTAGATCTCCTCTTACTTCCCTTTTTGTAACATTCATCATAAAATTATTTTTTTCAGGATTTCTGTCCCCACTAGACCTTAAAATAGACTGTGCCTTGTTTACCAGTATGTCCTTGTTACTTGGTATTTTCCCTAGCACCTAGTAGGTTTTCAAAAGTCTTGTTAAAAGAAAGAGTAGGACCAGATTGTGAAGAACCATGAGTGGCGGGGTCAGGACATTATCCTACAGGTGCCAGCGATTCATTGTAGATTTTTTTAAAGCCAGAAGAAGCACTATCAAGCTACAGAGAGCTCTCTTAGTGTAGATAATGCCAAAATTGGAGAGAGCTGAGATTTCCAGCGTGAAGAGACTCCCTGACTGTATATCTTAATAAGCCGTGTTAGTCAGTCTATTGCTGGACCAGAACCGTGTGTTGTTGTTGCTGTTGTTACTGCAGAAAATGCTTCTTCTCCACCCTTCCTCCCCCATCATATTCCCAACTGATGGGAAGTACAGCCAATCAGGCGAAGCAGGGATGAAGGAAGAGGAAAAACCCTTTCCTCAATTGCTTCCAGAATCTCCCCAGTGCTTTGATTTGCTTTCAGAGAACACTTTAGCTCAACAAACAATTGCAAACTACCCAGTTGCAAGGTACAATGAAAAGCCCACAGGCATTAATTATATAGAGAGATATTAAAAAAAAGGAAGCTACTGCTTAATTATTGTTTGTAAATCTCTGTATTTAAATTGACTTATTTGCAAATGTCTGTTTAGAAATTGGCTTTGTAATTATAAAGTCAGTGCAGGAATGTCTCAGGCCCTGGAGGAGTCTCTAACGAGGAATGATAATGTAACAGCCAGAGTGAGACATCCTGAGCTGCATTTTAATAACTAGAGGTGGTTGGCAGGGGGGCTGAGATGTTTAAAGGAAAATCCCTAAACTGGCAAATGAAGGGGCCAGGGTCTCCCTGGGATCACTGGAGAAGACACGAGGGGACAGACAGGGGGCATAGTATTCTAAGGGCCTAGCAAGGGTGGGGCTTGAGCTCTGGGAGAGGGTAAGAATGTGTTGTGTCGTGCATGAGAATAAGTCCTCCTTAGGAACCAACCATGGAGGTTTCAAGAGGTCACCTGCCACCATCCAGGTCCTTCCCCATTGCTGCAAACCAGGTACTGGTGTAATGGATTCAGTTGTGCCTCCCGCCAACTAAAATTCACAAGCTGAAGTCCTAACCTCCAGTACCTCACAGCTTGTGACCTTATTTGGAAATAGAGTCTCTGTTGATGTTGTTAAGATATGGTCATACTGCAGTAAGTTGAGCCCTTAATCTGATGACTGGTGTCCTTATAAAAAGGGGAAATTTGGACACAGACACACACACAGGGAGAATGCCATGTGAAGAGGAAGGCAGAGATTTGGGCAATGCTTCTACAAGACAAGGAATGACAAAGATTGTCAGGGAACCACCGGAAACAAAGGGAGAGGCCTGTAACAGATTCTTCCTCACAGCCCTCTGAAGGAACCACCCTTTCTGACGCCTTATCTAGGACTGTTAACATCCAGATCTGTAAGACAATATATTTCTGTTGTCTAAGCCACCTGGTTTGTGGTGCTTTGTCATGGCAGGTCTAGGAAACTACTACAACTATTGTGTGTGATTCTCAATGACATAACTGAACTCTCCTAAAGAACTGGAGATAGACCAACCTGGAGATATCTAGAAGTTCTCTTAAAATACTAGAATATTAGCCATGAAAGTCCTCTGAATTTAAAATCATCAGATGATCAGTTGTTCTTAAACAGGGTTATGTTTGGAACCTGGGGAGCTTCAAAAATACCGATGCCTTATCCTATCCTCAGAGATTCTGGCTTAGTTAGTCTGGGGTTCCTCCTGGGCATCAGGCTTTTGGAAGCACCGTGGGGGTCTAATTTGCAGCCAAGGTTGTGTCGACTGAAAAAATTGCACAACCTAAAAGTTGAGAATTGTATTTTATTAGCCAGATATACTGAGGACTTATGGCTGGGAGACGGCCTCTGAGATAGCTCTGAGGGACTGGTCTGAAGAAGTAAGGGAGGAGCCAAGATATATAGGAGTTTTTGCAACAAAAACCCCAGATAGTCAAAAGATTACTGTTGGGCTTCCCTGGCGGAGCAGTGGTTGAGAGTCCGCCTGCCGATGCAGGGGACGCGGATTCGTGCCCCAGTCCGGGAAGATCCCACATGCCGCGGAGCGGCTGGGCCCGTGAGCCGTGGCCACTGAGCCTGCGCGTCCGGAGCCTGTGCTCTGCAACGGGAGAGGCCACAACAGTGAGAGGCCCGCTTACCACAAAAAAAAAAAAAAAAAAAGATTACCGTTAATTAAAGAAAACCTGGGACTTCACTGGGTGTCCAGTGGTTAAGACTCTGATCTTCCACTGCAGGGGGCCCAGGTTCAATCCCTAGTCGGGGAACTAAGATCCCACATGCCTTACAGCACGGCCTAAAAAAAAAAAAAGAGAAAAGAAACAGACATCTCAAGTTAATGAATTTAGCACTTTGTATGGGAAGATGCAAGAATCTGGACTCATTGAAATCATTCCTTTGCAATGCACCTTAGCTATCTAGGGCGGATGAGTATCCTGTTTTTCTCCATCCTGAATCCCCTCAGGGTGCACAGTTGAGGTGGCTGCAGTGGTTGAAAGCTTGATGGCTGCAACATCCTTTGTCTCCTAATATGGCAGGTGACATTTTTCATCAACAGTTGAGAGCCAGTCTTCTAGGTTTTAGATGATCTCCCGTATTTAAGAAAGTGAGCATCAGAGAGGTGAAGGGATGATTGCCCAGGCTTACCTTGCTAATGAGTAGACAAGATGAGAGGCAGCTCAGACACCTTGACCTTCAGTTCACAGTTCTCACAGGCAATGCTTCTGTCCTCTTGACTCTAGATATAGAGTATAAGTACTGATTTCCTTTTTCCTAGGCATCCTCTAGTTCTAGTTGAATGGTGACCTTGGGTGTTATTATTAAAGGAAAGTTGTCACCTCTCCATGTGCATAGTGAGTTTACAAAATTATTTCACAAACACTCCATTCTATTTCTTCATAAGAACTCTGTGATATTAAGTGGGGCAGATATGTTCCACCTTTTAAAGAAGAGGGTAAGTACAGAGAAATGAAACTGGGCTGCAAATGACACCATTGGTTAATGGCAGAACAAGGATTCAAACTCAGGACTTTTGAAACTATTCAAGTATCCTTCTTTTTTGCCCCCTGCAGTGGAAGTGCAAGTCCTTACCACTGGACTGCCAGGGAATTTCCCAGTTATCCTTCTCATCACTTGCCCAGTGAGAGTGAAGTTAAATTGTCTTGATCTAATCTTTGTTTAAAATCGTTCTAAATACCCTTCATCACTTCTCCGCCTTCTAGGAGAAAGTTTCTGAACAAATATGTACTGGGTTCAACTCAACTCAAGTCTGTTCTTCCCCCAAAGATAAAAGTCTTGCCATGAACTGTGAGCCTTCATTCCAAATTCTCAAGACTCAGAATAATGATGGACAGTCTTCCCATCACAGTGTTAGAAGGGTACTAAAGATAGGCTTGTTAACCTGCTACAAGATGACCACCTTGGTTCTCATTCTACTCACCCCCGATACCACTGCACATGGGTATCAAATTAGAGCTACTTAATTCCTATCTGCAATTCTAATTGAACTCCACTTATATCCTTACATAGCAGATTGAATCCAGGCTTAGTACTTATGCAGATATAGGTCCAGCATTCAAGTCTTGGCTCCGATATTCACTAATTATAGAACAGTAGGGAATTGAGTACTTTGAGCTTTAATTTTCTCAACTGAATAATGGAAAGAGTAATGCCTACTTCAAGTTTTCTGATGAATAAATTCAAGTAACACAAATAATATTCCTTGTATATGTTGAGCCCTCACTCAACAAGGTCCATTTGAATCTCCCCTCCCTGCAAGAGGAGTAGCTAAAAACAATGGTTACAAAGCAGTCATGTCTTGTCCTGTTTTGGGCCATTACATGGATTGTCCATATTCCCAAGCCCTATCTTTCAATTCCACCTTGTTTGCTTCCTAGTTTTAGAGCCCCTGCTTTAGCAAATTATTTAGGACTCAGTTTCTCTGCAATTGGATCCAGCCTTCTTCTCACTAATCCTTACAGTGGCTTAAATCCAGCCCCCACCCCCGCTCCTATTTCTTACTATCCTTCTGGACCTGCCTTATTTCATGTCCTTCCTGCCTTCTGTGAATCATCCTACGCCTTCACACTAGAGATCTAGGCCCGAGTTTTGGTTATTTCCTAAAGAATAAGAACATGAATGGGGGAATATTGATAGGATAAAGATCCCAAGCTCTTTAGAGAGATGACTTGTCACCAAAGGAAAAAGAGCAAAGTAAAGATGGTAGGATTCAGAAAACCAAGGGAGAGTTAATTCTCAAATTGTTGAGGATCAAGTGCTCAGAATAATACTCTGGGTACATGTTATTAATTATGGGGAAGGTGGTCTTCAATCTCTGTTGATGGATATCCCTCTCCTCCTAAGGAGCCCCTGAACTTACCTTCTTTTATTGTATTAAATCAACATGGGGGACTTCCCTGGTGGCTCAGTTGGTAAGACTCCATGCTCCCAATGCAGGGGGCCTGGGTTCGGTCCCTGGTCAGGGAACTAGATCCCACATACATGCCACAGCTAGGAGTTCGCATGCCACAACTAAGGAGTCTGCCTGCTGCAACTAAGACCCGGTGCAACCAACTAAATAAGTAAATATTTAAAAAAAAATCAACACGGGGAAAGGTGGCCTTGGCCACGGGGGATCCTTGGCCCTCAAGGATTACAAAACTAAAAAGTGATGATTGTTGTAGGAAATGTTATCACTTTTGATATTTTGCAATTTGACTTGATTCACCAAAAAATTTTAAGCAAAGCTTCTAATTCAGAAGGACATCCTCAACAATAATCACATATTCTATTTCTGCCTAGTATACAGGCTATAATATTTGGAATCCACATATTAAATAAAGCATGTTAAATCTATAAATATGGGGCACATCCTATGGGCCCCGCATTTCTTGAATCCTCGTAATGTTCTATGACAAAATACATGTTGTTATTCCTATTTTATAGATGAGAAAACTGAAACTTAGAGAAAATACGTTTATTAAGTTTTATTAAAATTTATTAAGGCAAGTTTGCTCGTGCAAAATCAGTAAGCAGGCAGTGAAGTGGTCAGCCAGCAGTGAAGGTGAAACCTGATCCAGTCCTGCGTGATTTCAACATCTATCTGTGCCCATAACTCTTGAGTGATACAAAGAAGTCAAAGAAACTCCACATTCCTTCCACCACTTAACCCCCCCACCAAGGGCCCCTTCAGGAAAGAATAAGGTAGGGGATTCAGCACTATTATTTATCTCTATACCTGTAATTTTTCCAATCTCGCTTCCTCATTTGTAAAAGTAGAGGGCTGAACTCATCTAGAAAACCTCTTTAAGTCCCAGTGTTTTATTATTTGGATGCAAATACTTCCAATCAAAACAAGCAGCTACTGCTGAAGGGAAGGAATTAACACTCCAAAATTAATACTCCATTTCATTAACAATTAGATGTGTTAAATGCCATTCAGTTTGTTTGCACCATCAAGTCCTGGAAAGGTGTCCACATTTCTTGTGACTTTCCAATAACTCTCCATCACCAACTGAGTTAATTTCCCAGGCAAGCAGGCTCAGATTTTAATTCCCAACGTTTAATATTCTCCAGCCCTTGGGCCATTGGTGGACTTACATGAGCTGATGTTTATCGGCTGCCATCTGAATCCAAGTTAGGACTCTTTGGGATAAAGGCTATGTGAGTCCTTCCTGCACTGAGAAAAAAAACTTAGCAGAACCCAGGTATAGAACTGTTCTTCTCCATGTCTATCCCCTACCATACCCACAGTGATTTTCAGGTGGCAGGCATCATAAATTTATGAGAGGGTATGTTTTCAGATCCAATACAACTATCATCTCCTCCGTGAAGGCTTCACCCATCAATATAGGCTGCAGTGAAGGAATCCTAGAATGCCAAGTTTGGAAGAGATACCAATAATAATAATAACATTAACAGCAGTAACAGTAGGAACAACATTCATTTATACATTTACCACATGCCAAATACAACACTAAATGCTGTATATATCTTTTTGCTGTTCATCTTGATAACAACCCAATGAAGTGGATATTACAGTTATCCCCACTTTACCTTTGAGGAAATTAATTGGTTATTTACTGAATTGGTTATTGGTTATTTATTGCTGTATAACAAATGACTCCAAAATTTAGAAGCTTAAAATAATAATTATTACCTCACACAGTTCCTGGGGGTCAGGAATCTGGGAGCAGGTTAGGTAGGTGGTTCAGGCTCTGATTCTCTCATGAGTTTTCAGTGAAGGTTGCTCAGCACTGAAGTCATCTCAAGGCTCAACTGGAATTGAGGATTGACTTTGAAATCCAGTCACATTGTTACAAGAGGCTAACTTCACCCTATGGGCCTCTCCTCACAACATGGTGGCTGGCTTTCCCCAGAGTAAGTAAACCAAAAGAGGGCAAGTAAATCGAGAGCAGTGTCTTTTATGACCTCGACTCAGCAGTGACATACCACCACTTGTGCAGTGTTCTCTATCAGTGACACACACCAACCCTGAAACAGTAGGAGAGAGGACTCTACGGGGCATTTACCAGAAGGTAGAGGACATTGGGGGCCATCTTGAAGGCTGCCTGTCACATAAACTAAGGTGACACAACTAGTGAAGAGGCTGTTAGGAATTGGATTTACAAACTCAAGTTAGATCTGACTCCATAGCCTGTGCTTTTAACCATGTGTTGGCTGCCTTTTCAAAAGGTTTTCTTGGACATCCCTGGTGGTGCAGTGGTTAAGAATCTGCCTGCCAATGCAGGGGACACAGGTTCGAGCCCTGGTCTGGGAAGATCCCACATGCCGCGGAGCAACTAAGCCCATGTACCACAACTACTGAAGACCGCACCTAGAGCCCGTGCTCCGCAACAAGAGAAGCCACCGCTATGAGAAGCCCGCACACTGCCACGAAGAGTAGCCCTTGTTTGCTGCAACTAGAGAAAGCCCACGCACAGCAACAAAGACCCAATGAGGCCCAAAATAAGTAAAATACAAAATAAATAAGCTAAAATAATTTTTTTTTTAAATAAAATGTTTTCTCATGCAGTCCACCTTCTGGGGCCTCTTAGTACCAATCAAGGTTTGATCAGAGAAGCAGAACCACCAGAAGTGATCTGGAATCAAGGAGTTATTGTAAGAAGCTGACCTTATATAGGTCTGGATGCTGGTTATACAGTCTGTGAAAGGCAGTTTCTTTGGAACATGGTACAGTGGCCTGAGGTCTGCATGGCTGGCAGTCAAGAAGGAAAAAATGGACATGAAGCGGGGAAGAGCATGGACACACTGGAACGTGCAAGGCAACCTGGATCCACAAGGATGACATGGAACCTACGTTGGGCTCTCAGTGCCTCCAGCTCTCCAAATTTGATGGGATATGTGCGTAACCTGCAGGAGAAGCCAGTGCCCTTCCTTATCAGAAGCTGGAGAAGCTGGAGAAGGAGATCTGATGGGAGCGGAAGGAGCTTCAGGGCTGCTGCTGCCTCAAGATAAACTAGGAGATAAGCAACAATGTGGATGGTTGGCCACAGCCCCTGCTGTCCTGCACAGACCTTCTAGGTCTAAACAGAATATGGTGACTACTTCACTTCCTCCTTTCAAACGTTGTATAAAATGCCTCCTGTGGCCCATAGTAACCCTGAATTTTTCAGGGAAGGGAATCCTTGGAAAGTCAGTACGAGCTTAGCTAAATTGACACAATACAAACTCAGCATCTCTTCCGTTTTGTTGCCCATCTCCATAGTAGCACCTGCAAACCCGTATAAACACTGTATCGATGTACACACAGCATAATCTAACGAGATTCCAAACACATCAGGCCTCTGCATGTCTCCATGCGTTTGTATGAACTAATTGCTCTATCTGGAATATCTTACTCTCAGCCAGGACTGGCTTTATGGGCATGAGACCTGTGCACAGGTCCTGTGCTGAAAAGAGCCCAGAGCTTGGTTTAATGCTCAATGCATTTGATACCTTCAGTAAATATCAGTTGAGCTGAATACTTTACAGCAGCTTTGTCATCTCACTTTCCAGCCTCTACATCCTTGTCCCCACTGATGGCCAATTCATTACTTCACTAAGGAGCCAATTTTGGACAGGTTGAATAGCTGTAATTGCTAGAAATTTCTTCCTCATGAAGAAATCTAATTTTATCTGCATTTGTCTTTGTATACTTTCTACACACTGGTCATAATTTCACCCAGCTAGCATAGAAAAAACTAAATGTGCTCTCTCTTCTAATGATGTCCTTCAGGTATGTGAAGGCAGAAATTATATGCTACATATTATTTTGCTTATATTTGCATATTTAACTGTCTCTGTGGCCTGGATCCATATCTAATATATCTCTGTGTTATTCACAGGGCCTATGATTCCTTAGGTTGGCAGCAAACCTAGGCTCTCCTGGTCAGGGGTCATTGGAATAACTTGGCTCTCCCTTGTGTTTCTAATTCTCCTGCAGGATACCTTGAGTATTTTTACATGGTGATGGAGGAGGCACAAGGAGAAGACAAGCCTACTTAGCGAGTTCTTTCCTAGTCTCTGCTTGTGGCATATCCCTTTGGCCAGTAGGGTGATCAACCATCCTGATTTTTCTGAGTGAGGGATTTCCCTGAGATGAAAGAAATTTCCAGAATGTGAGATCCTCAAAGCTAACAGCAGTCCAGGGCAAGACAGGATGGTTGATCACCTGCCCTGTCATACAACAAGGTCCAGAGACAGAGTGGGAGGCACAGCAAAGCTATGGGGCAAAGGGTATGGATTTGAGGGGCAAAGGGTTGGAGCCATTAGTGTAATGAGTCTTCTGCTGATGGGCTGTGTGTTTTTGTATTACTCCTAAAACAGCCTTTAGACCAAATCAGTGCATGTTGTCTCCATTCTATGTCTTTAACTAAAAAATAAACTACCAAACACAGCCAAGGGAAATGGAAGGCACGTTGCTAAAAAACACAGTGAGTTTTTGTTTATTTTTTAAATCCTCCCTCATGCAGCTATGTTTCAAGTTGATAGCAAAGGTCTCTTGGTCAGCCGCTCCCTAGAGCATTTCCAAAACAAGCTTGTGCAGTTTCCAATTAAGCCCAGGTGAACTTAGCCCTGGCCTGTAGCTCTGAGTGTCAGTGCAATGTCAAAACAACTGGATGAAAAATGTAAAATGCAACGAGCAGAAGTTTTTTTTTGATTTTACTTTGTCTCCACTGTTGCAAGCAATTTTTGATTGGGTATTTCTCTCAAATCAGGTCAAACTCATGCATGATGACCTGGTAGTCAGAGCCTTCATTCACTGCAGCCACCTACCTCTCCCACTTATTTCTCTATTATTGACTCTCCGCTCCCAACAGGAAGTGCTGCTTCAGCCAGTCGTTCATTCTTCATCCACTTACTGAGCACCTACTACTGACTGTATACTGTACTAAACTCATGGACTTTGGGGGTAAATACATCTAACTCAATGATTTCAAACAGAAATAGACTTTTAAGCAGGTAATGAGTGCAAATGTTTATATACAATAAATGGAAAATGTGCCACCATAGAGGTACATATAAAGTAAATGTAAAGGACAGAATGGTTCTCTTTGCCTAGACAAGTCAGGGAAGATTTCAGAGATGAGGTGCCCTTGGATTAGGCCTTGAAGGATGACTAGAAGCTCACTTGTCATAAAGCAGAACAGTTAAGAATATGGGTTTTACACACCATTGTAAAGCAATTATACTCCAATAAAGATGTAATTAAAAAAAAAGAAGAGTATGGGTTTTAGAGTCAGACCAGGTTTGGAACAATACTCTGCCACTGGCTCTCTGTGTGACCTTGGGTAAGTTAATTAATTTCTCCTTTTCCATTTCAGTTTTCTCATAAATAAAATGGTCTTTTAAGAATTAAATGAGATTAAATTATGTGTGTGGGTGTATCTACATACACTCACATATAATACTAGCCTTGTGCTTCTCAGAGAGAAATCTAAGTGTAGCTACTACTGTTACAGTTACTTCTGATAGAGAAGAAGCAAGAATGGCTTGAACAGAAGTGTTTCCACATGTAGAAAACGCTAAATTCAGGAGCATGGAAAAGCATGGCATATTCTTGGAATAGAAAAAAAAGTTAATTAGGGAATTGAGGTTACATGTCAAGATGCATGGCAGAAAGCCCAATAGATTGTTAAGGAGATGATGTTGGAGAGATGAAGAGATAAGTGAGAGTGAAGGACTGTGAATTCCGTGTCCAGGAATCCTGTATGCACTTGGGGGAGGGTGGTCACTAGACAATAGAGAGGGGCCAACCTAATATCCAAGACCCACTAGAATATAAGAAGATGCGTAAGAGCAAGGGCCATATCTGGTTTACCACTTCCTCTGCGGACCTAACAGAGTGCCTTTCTCAGTGTACATGCTTCACAAATACTTGCAGAATGAGCAACTGAGTGAGTGGCAGTGGCATCCAGAAGGCAGTCAGGCAACAAAACTAGCTGCAGCAGTTCAGCTGGCTACCAACCACTTGATCTATGTCAGTGGCAACAGTAGTATTTTAAGAAAAAACTAGGAGGCAGAACTGTTAGAACTTGGTTACTGACTATGGATGATGAGAAGGACAGCATCAAGGTTGATCCAGACTCTAGCATGGATCTCTGGGCAGAATCCCAAGGCAACAGGATTTATAGTGAATTATCCCTTTTTGCTGGTGCACTTAGAATGATTTGCCATATTTGTGTGTAACACTGCTGAGGGGATCAAATGAGATCATAGATTTGTGAGTGCTTTGTAAGTTGTAAAGCAACTGTGTAATGGTGAGAGAGATTCATTCATTCACAGGAGTCTGATTGCCTATTATGTGCCCCTCATAATTTTAAGTGCTGGGGATACAGCCTTAAACAGACAGTGATTCATTATTCAAGGAGTTTACATTCTATTACAATAAGAACTAGTGTGATTTTAGGTTGGGCAAGAATCCTACATGCTCCTCCACTCAGTAAGAACTAACGTGAATTCAACTCTTTCATTAAACAAGGAGATTTCTAGACAGAATTTTATTTAATTATGGGAGAACCCTCAAAATAAATATATAATTCCCATTTTGATGGTGAGAAAACTGAGACTTCATGTATTCAAGTAACCTGTCAAGGTTCACAATACTATAAAGTGGTAAAGCCAAGATTTGCAACTGGGTTGGGCGGTGGGTCATGATGTAATTTTTCAGGAAGGTGGGGTGGAAAACGTGGTATAATTTGGAAGAGCATAATAAATATTACAAATGCATATTTGGAAACTAAAATGAAATCCTTTTATTTTCATAACAAGGTATACATTTAAAGCTCAGGCAGTCTCCTTGGGGGCATGGGCTTAAAAGACTAGGGAACTCTCTTCTAGATAAGAGCTTGATGAGGCTTTCGTAAAGACCCTTCCCAGTTAAGAACCTCAGCCACCTACATTTTCAACATAAAACTATTAAAAACAACATCTCAAAAACCCCGTGAAGTAAAATACCTTTGTTAAAGTGATCACATATATTTCAGTTAAATCATAGCCGTAGGTGAGGGCAAGTAGCAGATAAGGTCAGGAGAGAAAAAGATATGTTTTCAGATGAGATTGGAAATGAGATGGAAAGTCAATGAGGCAGAAATGTACAAGACATTTTTTTTTCCCTGAAGTTTCTTGAATTCTGTTACTAATGATACCTTAAGATTCTGAGGCCTCTGACCGGAAAAAAGACACATTGCGTTCAAGGAGGTTCAAGGAGACTGACACAAAGTCCAACCACAGTCTCTTTCTGCCTAGTTCTTTCTGGACTGTCACCACAATCTTGCTGTATCGCTGTCATGTGTCTATCACTTGAACTGAAAAGGAATCAGCCATTATGTTCAGGTACCTAATCCAAAGGGAAGAAAGAGAAGTCTGCTCCCCTGCCAACCCAACCAGTGAGAAGGAAGTCATCAACCTGGGAACAGCAAACAAGACACACAGCCCAAATTCTATTCCCCAAGTCCTGCTTTAAATGCCACCACTATTTTGCCATGACTTGGAATTTTGACATTTTTGGGTCCTCCAGACAGGCTGCAGAAATGCAAATACCCATCTGTGGTCTTCTGCAGGATATGCTATACTTGTAGTTAAGAAATGCAAAGGAACATAGAAGATCTCTGTTGGTCAGTGAAGGAAAAAGAAGGCTCTCTGTTCATATGAACTGGGTTTAAATTCTGACCCCTACCTTTATTAACATGTGTCATGTGTTCAACTTGTTTATCACTGTACCCCATGAACCAAGAACACCTCATGGCATTTCAATAAATATTTATTAGAAAATGAATGTGTGACCTTGGACAACTCTCTTTATCTCTCACTCTCCTTTTCGCACTCATCCTTGCTCTTGTGCGTTCTCTCTCTCTCTCTCTCTCTCTCTCTCTCTGTCCTTATGACGAGCCCATTATTAAAATAATGTGAAGCATTGGATGAAATAATATGTAAAATTCTGACCCAGCTCCTGATCCATAATAAATATTAAAAATCTCATTTCCTTTCCTTTCATAATTAGGAAAGTTCAACCCAGCTATACTACATACTAGTACTACCCTTGACCAGATCAACCACCATCTCTGAGACTTTATTTCATTGCTACAAGAGAATGATAGAGACATTTCACCCACCTCTCAGAGTTGCTCTGAAGATTACAAGAGTTTATGGAGTTGGATACATTTAGTAAGCAGTAAAGTGCTGTTTAAATATTTATTATCATTATCCCTATCATGTCTTTATAGATTTGGGTCAAATTTTGTCAGTGGAGACACGTCTTCCTTTGGTTGTGGGAGCATCTACTGTGTCATGGCAAACTTGGCGTCATTATTAAAAAATCCCACTATGTTTTTATTAACGAAGTCTACCTCTAAGCAGCCAGTTGCTTTCTAGTGCATCTAATCGCACAAAGCAAAAGATCCTGGAGGAATTTATGTGGCCTCAAGGAACATTATTAATGGGGGTCCCTTTTAGGGATGTAATTTTTCCATGAAATTGCTGAATGTATGCATCCATATAAATTTGAGCCCGTTTGGTATAATTTTCATTTAGTCCAATGCTTGCACTAATGATATTTTTCAATAGATATTCTCATTTAAGAGGAGAGGATACATTTATCTATTACACGTGTCTAGAAAATATACTGCAAGCTGGATTGTCAGATAAATGTTTCTATGAAGTTTTCCCTGTTTTTTTCTATTCACCTTCACTGATATACCACCACAGGCCTTTTACAATTGAGTAAGGAAAAGGTCTGGGTCACTGAGTTGTCTTCAGTTAGGGTTGAAACATACATCAAGAAAAGGAATTACATTTCATCCTATTTTGTAACCCAACAGACTAACATTGTGAGTGGTTTAAAGGATGGATTTTGGAACCAGGCAGATACAGTTTTGAATTCTAGAGCTTGCCTACACAGCAGATTGCACTGAACTTTACGTTTTCATGCTTAAAAAGGGGTGTAGTAATATCAGTCTCCAAAGTCCTCCCAGAGTTGTTTTCAGAATTAAAAAAAAAAAAAAAAAACTAAAAATGTAGTAATGGCTTAGTACACTGACTGGCATATAATGCACTCATTAAACAATTGATGTACATGACATCCTCATGGTATTCAATTTTTTAATCAAGGTGTAGTTAGTTTACAATATTACATAATTTTCAGGTGTACAGTATAGTGATTCACAATTTTTAAAGGTTATACTCCATATATAGTTATTATAAAATATTGGTTATATTCCCTGTACTGTACAATATATCCTTGCTTATTTATTTTATACATAGTAGTTTGTACCTCTTAATCCCCTACCCCAATCTTGCACCTCCCCCTTCCCTCTCCTTACTGGTAACCACTAGTTTGTTCTCTCTCTGTGTGAATCTGTTTCTTTTTTGTTATATTCACTAGTTTGTTTTGTTTTTTATATTTCACATATAAGTGATATCATACAGTATTTGTCTCTCTCATTTATCTCACTAAGCATAATAGCCTCCAAGTCCATCCATGTTGTTGCAAATGGCAAAATTTCATTCTTTTTATGGCTGCATAGTATTCCTTTATATATATATATATATATATATATATATATATACACATATATATATATATTTATATAAAGCATCTTCTTTATTCATTCATCTATCAGTGGACACTTAGGTTGCTGCCATATCTTAACTACTGTAAATAATGCTGCTGACACTCTTTGACATAAATCTAAGCAGTATTATTTGGATCTGTCTCCTAAAGCAAAGGAAACAAAAGCAAAAATAAGCAAATGGGACCTAGTTAAACTTAAAAGCTTTTGCACAGCAAAGGAAACCATTGACAAAATGAAAAGGCAACCTACTGAATGGGAGAAAAGATTTGTCAGTGATATGACCAATAAGGGTTAATATCCATAATATATATAAACAGCTCACACAGTGCAACATCAGCAAAGCAAACAACCTGATTAAAAATGGTCAGAAGACCTGAATAGACATTTTTCCAAAGAATACATGCAGATGGTCAACAGGCACATGAAAAGATGCTCAACATCACTAATCATCAGGGAAGGCAAATCAAAACCACAATGAGGTCTCACGTCACACCTGTCAGAATGGCTGTCATCAAAAAGACCACAAATAACCAATGTTGTCCAAGACGTGGAGGAAAGGGACGCTTGGTGCGCTGCTGGTGGGAATGTACGCTGGTGCAGCCGCTGTGGAAAACAATATGGAGGTTCCTCAAAAAATTAAAAATAGAACTACCATATGATCCAGCAGTTCTACTCTTGAGTATATGTATGAAGAAAACAAAAATGTTAATTTGAAAAGATACATGCACCTCATAGAATTTTGATGCTGAATAGAACCAAAGTAAAATGTGTGTGTGCGTAACCTGAAATCCAAAATGGTTACATAATAAGTCCAAATGAATCTAAAGCTATACAGTTAATGAAGCAGTGGTACTGGGAGTAGAATGAGTTTCAAGGGACCTTGGAGATGAGTCAGGCCAGGCTCCTCTATTTGAAGCGAGGAAACTGAAGTAGAGAGGATACATGACTTGCCATAGTTGGTGGAAGTAACAGAACTAGACTACTGCTCTTAAATTCTAATTCAGTAGCACCTTATTAAAACAGCCCTTCTCCCAGAGTTCCCACACAACTCTTTTTTCCATCTGCCTGCCTTCAGCTTATCCTCACTCCATACATATATCAGGCTGCTATTTTAGAAATGCAACCCTGTATATTACCCTGAACCGTGTCTTACCTAATTTTTCCCAAGACAGAAAGAAGGGCGTGGGGCGTTAGAGATTGTTTTTTACGTCTTTCACTTCCAGAAAGCCAAAATACCATTCTCTTTGCAGCCTTATTGTGTGTGTGTATGTATGTGTGTGTTCACATATGCACACACAAGCACATGTGTGATGTCCCCTCCCAATTATACCAAGTTTAGGACATCAGCAGCAACTTACAGGTTGCCAAGCCCTTCTGCTTTCCTCAAAGATATCAGTATCAGTGATGATCATGGTGATGGTAATGAGCCTATAAATATTGGATATTCATAGTTACATAACTCTCTTGACCCCACAGAAAACCAGGTTCTTTTGGTCTCAGTCAGCAATCATCATGGCCACACTGTTACTGAGTCACAGGCCTGCTACATCCTTCAGACCTTCCTCAGGTGAATCTACAACTTTAACTGGTACCTCCCATCTCCAGAGGCTTCCACATTAAACCAATCTATCCATCATGTCTTCTCCCTCATCCTTCAAAAATATACAAGTCATTTAATTATTTTCAAAAGACTTCATCTGACCTCATTATAACCCTGAGTTATTATTCTGTTCTCTTATCCCTTATTTGGCCTAACTTTTCAAAATATGTGTGTGTGTGTGTGTGTGTGTGTGTGTGTGTGTGTGTGTGTGTGTATGTGTGTGTGTATATATATATATATATATATATATATATGGCAATTTGCTTCCACATCCTTCCCACTTAATTCCTCTAATTCCCCAAGGCAAGGTTTATGCCTGGTCTTTTCTGATGTTGATGTCTCACCAAGATAGCAGTGGTTCCTCATTAGCAAAAACGTTGCTAAAGGCAATTGTTTTTCTATTCTTTGTTTATTTTGCCCTTTAGAACATGTCACACTGTTGATCATCCTAACCCCACCATTCTCTAAATTTGAAACTTACATGGGAAAAGTTGCACCTAAAGGAAAAAAAATAAGCATACAAATCTACTGATGTAAACTACCAAGAAGCCTAACAAGGAAAAATGCCTGCTTTTGTAGCATTGCACACTGGTAAAATGATTCTTTAACTTGAGCGTGAACACTACATCTTCCTAGTCAGTTTCCATTATTCAGGATTATCTCAGAAATCTGGTGATTTTTTTAGGGTTTAATTTTCTCCCAGCCTTCTTGACACTCACTTTGAAATCAGAGGCCCTTATTCCACATTAGAGACACAGCACTGAGAGCAGAATCTGGATCTTCAGTTTGTGTTCCATTTGCTTGTTTAATTTCATTTTATGTTTCACCCTTATACAATTTATATTTAAAGAAAAAAATATTTTCTCCAGTTAGATATTGTTGATATGACTTTTCAGCAGCTGGGTTTTGCTGTTTTGTTTGGGCCTGAACACCTTGGTGCTTGACTATATCGATATTGTTGGACCTTGTCCAAACCACTTGAGTGTCTGCAGTTCTCAATGACCCTTACCACTAATATGAGATCAAAGCATTGTTTTCAAAGTTCTAGACAACAGAAACACTTTTTATAATAAGAATTTTTGTCCATGATATCAAGATTTTACTGACCATCTTATCTCATTTCCAATTTTATTTTTTCTTTATCAGAGAATGTCAGTATAACATACAATTTTTTTGGAATTTGCAGAAACTTCATTTGGCCTTTATCTGTCAAGCTTGTTAGCTGGAGACAAAGGTCATACATGTTTTGTCTTCTGGCTGTATTGTTAGGTTTATTAATATGAAATATTCTCTTTTCTCACTTTTTTAGCCCTAAATTTCAGTCTATCTGATATTAATATTGCTATCCAAGGCATTTTTAAAATTTATATATCATGGTGTATATGTGTTTCCTTTTTATTTTGAAAGAAATATTTCTTATAAGTACCATATTACTGGATCTCTTTTTTATTAATTTTTTTCTTCACCATTTTCTTCTATTTAAAAAAAAAAAAATCTTTCCTGCTTCTGTTAAATTGATAATGTTTTGTTTCTATTTTTCCCTTTTCTAGTTTGAAAGTTACATATTCTGTTTCTATTATTTTTCTTCCTTCCCTAAATTGTTACTAAGCATTTTATTTATTTTTTCTAACAACATCTAATGTTAATCAGTGTCTACAGCTTCCATGTATCCAAGACACAAAATTGAGTTATGCTTTCATCTCCTACTCCTACTTCATTTCTACTCTCATTACGTAGTTGGAATCATTGGAATTTTAATTCCAGATTGTTATAGTAAATATGCATATATGTATATTTTTCATGTCCAGTGGAGGCACTAATGTGTCATTAGTTTCTTTTCTCATAAGTACTTATTACCTATCATTATGTCCTTCTGTATTCATTATTCTTTAAGTATATACTCTAATCATTCTTTAGAAATATTTTTGCTGGTAATTTCCTAAGTCCTGGTTTGTCTGTAAATATCATTATTTTCTCTCATATTTAAATTATAATTTAGTTGGATGTATCATTCCTATTTAAATTTATTTTGTAATATATTCACATGTTCTGCCTACCACACCTGTATATTCATGCTCCATGTTTCTTAGCTTCTCTTTTATACTTTCCATTTCCTTACACCTTCCTGATGCTGTGGCAGCTTTGGTTTTCCAGGAATCAGATGTTGTGGTGAAATTAAGAATGCAAAAAATTTAATGAGGAATTACACTACACCTGTGATATCAAAAGGGCATGGTAGGATCAGGGGAAAGGGGGGAGCTGTCAGAATACTGTACTTGCCAGACAGTCCCTGTCAGCCCAAACAGTACTCCAGAGCAAACTGCTCCTCAAAAGGAGCCCCACATTACCACTGCCTTGCTAAAGCATCGGCTGGGGGCTGGTCTGAGAATAGCATGACCTTGACTCAAATGCCGAGGTAGCCACTTATGAAGCCAACCACTGAAGACAGCTAAGCACTCCCCCTACAGCTGGACTTTTAATCCTTTTTGAAGGGGATCTGGGTGTGCATCTCACATAGCAGAGAAATATTCTGGGAGATTTTTACAGCTTCCAGATCACCAATCTCTCCTTGACTCTGTATATTCTACTGTTCAGTCTATCTGTCTTGTCGTTCCTACTAATATTTCCATTATATAACCGTTTTCATTTCATTAAGAAGATCCCCTGCTTCCTCTTTAATACAGTCTCTCAGTTTTGCTTCATGTGAGCTCCACTTTCATTTTTCACTGAGAATGGTAATTATGCTTATTATAAATTGCTTTTCCTGTCAGCTCTGTTTCTCTGTTGTTTCCCTTTTATAGTGCAAGTGCTCACATATTTTGTAATCCTTGCCTACAAGCTTATGTTCACAGTTGAGTTCAACCTCAAGACCATCAGCTGACTCTTCTAGGGCTGGAAGCTTCTACTGAGGTCTTTCCTTTGCTGTTTCCAGTAAGATTAAGAATTGGGTGATAGGTAGCAGCAGGAGAAGAGCTTCTCCCACTGTCTCTCTGGAATTGCAGACTATTCTGTTTCTGCCTTGTCTCCCATCTAGAAATGGTTCCTCTGACCACAGCTGATTGTTCTGAAGGCCTGGAGTAGTGGGGATGGTTCACAGAGCCTGGCCACCCTTCAGCCCCTGTCAATTTCCTCCTTCCCATGCATGCTTGGCATTCACATCCAGGGGTATGAAACACCCCTACTGCTGCCCCTTTGCCTACTAGTGCTATCGGTATTTACCTACAAGTCTCTGGAGCTTCTGCTTCCTTTGGTCAAATCCTACCTCTTCTCAGCCTCTCATATTCTTCCCAGCCTCTATTTTGAATATGCCTCTGTAATAATTCAATTAAAAACCTATTTTCTGACATTTCAGATATTTGAAACAGATCATGGAGAAAATGGCATGAACCCCAAACACCATGTTGACTAGAAGTCCCACCTTAATGAAATTTCAATTTTTTCCCCAATAGGAACATGGATTCATGTTCATTGAAGTGAATGATGGGGAGGTCTGAAGCCTTTCTCTCCAGAGGTCCCTTTGCATCTCACCTATGGCTCCATGGAACACAGTGCTTAAAATCATTGTATTAACGATCTTCAGGGTCACATTACTCATGCATTTTATGATTCCAGGGCGCAGGAATCACTGTGTTATTTGTAAGAACTCCAAAGTCTCAAAGGGCAGAGTGAATAGAATTCTCCCTCTTTTTTTCTTATTCTACAAACATAGACTGTTGAAGAGCTGGAAAATCCCATAGGCTGTTTCCTAAGTCCAATATTGAATAAAGACAGGATCCTCACTTACCTTTAACATTTTAGGCCTCTTTCTCCACATCTGTCAGAGAACAACTCTCCATTTTCCACATTCAATCAATCTTTCTTCCATTTCATTATTGATTATATCCACGAGAGTAATGACCGATAGCTTGAGGGAAATATGCACAGAAGCAAGTTGTGAATATCAATTATATGCTTAGTCCAGGTCGGGGAAACCATTTTAGAAATGGCTGACCACTTGTGAGAAGCTTGGTAAGTTTTTTTTTTCACTGTTTGATAAAATTCATTATGTCACATCTTGGTTTGCTTTTTTTTTTTGGTAATTTCTTCACACATTTTAGTTTTGAAAGTTGAGTTCACGGAAAGGACTCTGAAAGATACCAGTTGAGTGGCTCTGTTAAATGTCTCTGGCTGAATAAAAATGTCCCTTAATGTTTGAGAAAAAAAAAGTGAGAAAGAGAATCGTGAAATTTCTTGCAGGGGAAAGTGTGAGTGCCATTAACATTCCCCACACAGCATGGAGTTATAGGAAGACAGGTCTCTTCCAGATGTTCAGTGAAACTAACAGCACATGCAGGCAGAACGAAGTCTGGCGAAGATAATGTTCTATAAGAGGGCTGATTGCCTGATTTTGCCTACTGTGAGAACCTATGTTTTGGAAATAATTATTAAGTAGAGTTTACTCCATTGAACGATCAGTCTGTAAAAGCATTTCCCAACGCGTCTTTTGCAGAACAGTTGTCTTATGAGATGTGCTGTGAAAAAAGACCCAGTAGTCAAATAAATTTGGCAAGTAATTCTACATCCACTCCTCCTTTGGGCGATCTCTCATGCATATTTTCATATTTAAGCAGTTTAATTATTATTAACCTGGCATTTCCCAAAGCTGTTTACCATAGCACCCTCTTTGGTAAGGTTACTTGACACCTGTTGATGTGGACAGGTATAATATATCCTGTTAATTAAGAGCATGGACCACAGAAAGAGGGACCATTTCCAGTCCTTCCATTTACAGGTTAACCTCTTTCAGTTTCACTTCCTTATCTGTAAAAGGGAAACATTAATGGTTATCTTGCAGAACTGTTATATTCACATGCACTAATACAACTAAAGAAACTAGCTCAGTACCAGCAATGTGCAGAGGGATCAGAAAATAGTAGCTGCATAAGCAGTGATTATCCTAATGAAATTAGTATTAATAACAGAAACTCAACAAAAAGGAGACCTAGAAGACCATAACGCTGTAAGCACATGGATATTTCACTTTTCCTTTATTTGATCCTAGAGATGTAGTAGAGTGAGATTAAAGACCCAGAAAAAGGTTTGCTATGGAGAAAAATAAAAAAAAATAGACATACCCCTTAAAGTCAATTTCTGTTATTGTTCCTCTGGTGGAGCCCTCTCTGCACTCATGTCCTGCGATGCTTTCTATTTCCTTTCTGCCACTTATTTTGTATTTACCCTGACAAGGAAGTTGCTTTCTATAATCCCTATGTCCTTCCTGCCCGACTGTCTCTTCCTCAGTGATGAACTCAGTGTCCTTAAACACAGCCACTGTTCTGTGTAGCTAAGGAGGTCTTGGAGGAGCCTGGGGAGAGACATAATTTTTCCCTAAGTTGAACCTCAGATCAAATTTGAATTGAGGGTTTCCAGCAGCTGTGTTTCAATAGAACAGCAGACCCTAGTAGGAGGTGGTAGGTTTAAATTCTCCTGTTAGTTTCTATTCTTTACTACTGGATTTGGTAAAAAATAAAACAAACAAAACATTCGAACTCATTTGGCAGCTGTTCTTATCACTCCAGCACGGGTGCTCAGAATTTCAATGTTAAACCTGTTTACACGTTAATCATGATTCAGAATTCAAGAAAAGTATAATGATTGAGTACATGAGCTTCGCTGTTAAAGACCGGGATCTGCTTATATTAGAATAATCCACTTGGCCTCTGCAGGCCTCACTTTCCTTATCTGTAAAATGAAAAACAAAGGTACCTATTTATGAAGATTATAGTTAAGATTAAAAGAAATAATGAAGAATGTCTGCTATTCTGTTGGCTTAGGAGACTGTTAGTTTTCAGGAAAGAGTGAAAGTTGACAGAGTTTATCAGTTTTTGCATGAGTTAGATTACTATCCCAGAATGAGAATTTTGCTAACAATTCTTTGTCCATAAATATATTAATGCATCTTGTGTCCATTAAAAAGGTTGCAGACCAGGTCATAAACAAGGAAATGTTATGTTCCAAAGTCAGAAATGTCAGAACAAAGACCAAATCTTATCCGATCCAGAGCAGACCTTAAAATTTCAGAGTCTATTAGCAAATGGGCATTTGTTTCTGAGGAAAAGTTGTAGAAGCCTTCTAACATCAAAGAATTTCAAGGCTATTTTGCTAAATGGATGATTGAGGACAGTCCTACAATAATGTACACAGGAAGTAGCATCTGCTTTAATCTCTGTCTCCTTGGCCCAGGTTATTTTCAAGCCCATGGGAGAAACTGACACAGCATTCTAGGGATTGGGTCATAGTTGACAGATAAGGAGCCAAGGTCCTGTTCATCAGTTCTCTCTTTGGCTATGTCTAAGCTGCTATTCTACTAGTGTGATAAGTATTTGCTATCAAACGACTATATTAACATTTATTTTTCATCTTCCTGCTATTTTTCATGTATTTTGGTAAATTCTTATGGTTTGAATTCCCTTTGTACACCCTTATTTAAAAAACATACTTATACTTTATATCATATGTTTCTATTAGTTGAAATCGTAGCAGATCTATTTCAGCTCACTCTTATATCTGTTGCCTCCTATTCGTGCTGGATTATTTCCTCTTGTGTTTTGTAATTTGAAGTTCTAAACTCCTCTTCCTTTGCAGTCTGAGTTGAGGGCATATCTCTCTAGCAAGGAACTGTATAGGAATTTTCCAGATACCCAAATAAGACCAAAGACCAGGGATCATTAGTACGTTAATAGCTAAGCTTGTGGCTTCACAAATCATAAAGATGTTTAAATTCAAGCCCTACACCCAAAAGTGAAACAGGGTTATGATTTTAATTTCACAGATTCTTGAAAGATGTTTTTTCCATCCAGAGACTAGTGACAGACGGACATATTTTCTTAAATTTTTACTATGCTGAAGGATGGTTTTGAATGCACTCTTCTTTTCATGAGGGAGTCCCAGTTTAATGAAACTTAGAATCAATTCTCATCTTTACCCCTGGTGAGCCCAAGGTCATATCTGCTGTCTCTGAATATGTGTTAAACTCCGTAGCCTCTAGTTTAGGGACCACACTCACTTCCAGCTGTGGTGTTAGCACCTGCATGTCTACTCTCATTTGTAGTTCCATTTTTATTCATGGCACTGGGAGATTTCCCTTTTGTTCCGACAAGCTGGGCTATGCATTTAGAAGAAAGTTTGCATCATTTGGTTGAGGATGTCTAAGTGTTTATTATTGATGGGTTTTGGTTTCTGCAGTCAACTATTTTGCCCTAACCCAGAGTCAAGCAGTGTTGTTTCAACCTTGGGTTCTTCTGTGGTTCTGGGCAGCTGGCAGCACTAAAGGGGTATGTAGTATGGTGGCTCTCAGTCCTTCCCTTGCTTTCAGCAGAACTGCTTTCCTTTTGTCTGTTTTTTATGCTGGGCTTCTGAATAAGAATAGGTTTCAGCGTTTTTAAAATAAAGTTTTTTAAATCCTGCATTAAATTTTGTAATAGAAAACGTTGATTCATGAAGAACATGAATCTCATTGTCCCATGGCATGAGCACCTAACAAATTCCAAACAGCTACAATCATTCTACAAACAAACATACACTCTTTTTATGTTCCTGCAGCAGAAGTCACCTCAAACTTAAGATGCAGTTGAGGCAACCACACTTCCCCAGGGAGGAAACCACTCCAGAGAGAAGCTGAGCAAAGTCAGAGGCCCATCAAGTTTTGTGAACTAGGAAAAGTTCCTTCATTAATGCTGGCAGAAGTGGGGACCTCACGTCTGGAAGGAGTCAATAATGCATTAGGTTACTTCAGCTGTAGAAAGAGTTCATTACACCATGGAGGCAAGAACTCCTCTAGTCCCCAAGAGGCTCCAAATAAGGTGGAATATTGGCTGTTGGGATCCTGTCCTAGATAAAATATAGCAAAGGGAACAGAACAAATACAGGGGGTTGAAGAAGTTTGGTAAAGCATGAGAAGAAGGTAAAGGTAGAGAGAGGGACCAGACAGTTACAGAAGAGAAAACAAAAATATGCTAACAAGGACAAAATCTCCAGATGTTGGATGTGAAATGTTGCATGTCTTAGAGTCACAGACTTGCTAGAATCGGCAGAGCAGACTTCACCAACGAACATACAAGTAGAAACATTTTCCATGTCTGACAGTTCTGATTAATATGACCTCTAGTGAAGTTCCCTCCCACTGCCTATGGGTACACTCGATTGGCCTTCACCCTGTCTTTACACCAAGCCAAGCTTGTTCTGACATTGAGCCATGGGACATCCTATCACTTCTGTCAGTGGTACTTCTCCACTTGGACTTCTTGTCTTACTTCAAATGCTGCCTGCTCAGGGATGCTCTCCCTCATCTTCAGCACACACCTCCATACAAAACTAAAGGAGGTTCCCCTTTGACATGCTTTCTTAGCACTCTGCAGCTCCCCTTTAACATACTTAATTCAATTGTAATGATATAATTATTTTTATCATCTTTTTAAAAATATATTTCTTTCCTTATCAGAAAGTATATGCTATTAAGCAGAATAAAAGCAGGGACCGTCTGTTTTCCATATCTAGGATCATCCCTGGCACTCAAAAAAATATATCTCGGGGAAATAAATGAAAAGTTTAAAAAGTAGAAGACACATTTTTTACAAGTTAAAAACAATTAGTCTTATAATAAAGTACTTTACGGAGTCAACTCTTCATTCCCCACAAGACCGCAAAAAAAGTCAATTGATCAAGAAAAGCTAAGTTTATTAGATTTAGTGCAGGAAAGAAGACAGAGTCTTAGCACCGTTTTCAAAATAGAAGTATATAAGGTTTTAGGGCCTGGGGTGGGTGACTGTAAGGCAGGTCTTGCAAGATGGGAATCTGCTGGGTTAGGGCAGAGATTGTGACATCATAGATTTGGATTGATAGGCACAGTGAAGTGAGGGTTTTGAAGTAATTCTTGAGAGTAGGGTATCAATCTTGATAAGTAAGCTGTTGGTTCACAGTCTTATCTTCCATGAGCATGTATTTCCTGGAGCAAGCAATTGAATTATTATTATTATTATTATTTTATTCTCAGCATTGTTTAGCAAAGAAGCAGGTAAGCATACAACATCCCAGAGTTGTTTAGCCCAGAGAGAGGAAAGTATAACTATCTCTAATATTGTCAAATACAGGGACAGGGAATGATTTTGGTTTGAATTCTCAGTCCCCCCTTTTTTGGTCATACTTTGGCCTGAGCTTAGTGATAAACCATAATTGTCTGGAGACTTGATGGATCCAGATTTCCACTTATATTTGATTGCTATGTTATCACACTTTTTAGACATTGAAAGGTTGCAGATTGTCTTGTTCTTTTTTGCTGGAAGATTGTTGGATCATTTAATGGGACAGTGGCTTCACTTGGGTACTTCAAAGCTAAGAGAAGAATTATAATCAGATTGTACAGTACATTTCTAAGCCAGGAGTCAAAGGGCCCGCATGAAACCAAGAGAACAGATCCTGTCCCCAGTGTGGAAGATCCCACAGAACCACATACATGGAATTGGATAAATTATCTAATGTCACCTTCTTTCTTTATGCTTGGTCCATGAAGGTTATTTGCTCTTCTCAACCCTGCTTCCAGAAATAAAACTACAGAAACTCCAAGAATTTTTCTTTTACTTTGCCTGATTGTCCATATTTAAATTCAATCATTTAAGCCTTGAGGGTTGAATTTAGAGGGAAAGAAAGGTTGCCTCTGAGAACTAGTACATGCTGGCATAGCAACCCTGTGAGTTCTGACAATAAAAAGTTGAGGTGTAGAAAAGAGAAGCAATTTGCTAGAAGTGGGACAAGTAGAATATGTCGAATACTGGATATGAATCTGAGTCCCTCTGAGTCCAGAGATTGTGTGCACTCCACTGTACCATATAATCTCCCTTTGAGGAATAACATGAAATGCAATTATGAGTTAACTACATACATTTTTCCTAATAATACTGTTATAGTCATATCATTCTCACTTTTGAAGGATAAATGGGGGCTTGGGTTTTTCCTGGAGACAATGCGAAGCCACAAGAGGGACCAGGAGGGGACTCACAGGATCAGTTGTTTTTCTTGTGGTAGCCACATGTGGGGTGAGAGCAAACAAGCCTGAACACCCAGAGATCCCTGTCTATAACCATAGACGGTTAAAAACAAACTTCTCCTTAGAGATAAAGGTATCTGAATAGATCCACTGTCAGATGGGAGGGACTGTTGTTTTCCAACTTTAAGAAGGATGTATAATTTAGGCCAAGATAATCACCAGTGATGCATACAGCAGAGATTAACTTGAAAATTTAATATCAAAAGATTGGAGGACTTGCTTACGAAGCCACAGCTTCTAAATTATATTGAGGCAGTGGTTGGTTACAAGTGCTCAGGAGCCTCAATGTGCAGAAGAATATTAAAAGATACCACATGTCCTCTAATTAAAATCACAGCAAAATGGAGTAATGATTGCAGATATGATGTTAGCAAAGGGTAGGAGGATGATTGGAGAGCAGTGCCAGGAAGCCAACAGGGGCTGGAAACCATGGCCTCCGTGGAGAGAAGCCTTTGTCCAAATTGCAGCAAAATCCCTGGAAATTAGCAAGAGCTAGAGGGAAAGCTAATGTTCATTGCTGGCTTTATAGAGAATGAAAATATTGCTCTATCACACATGATTTGGACAAAGGTTTGGTCTGTTTGTTCAGTGCAAAGTGGCAACTGGGAGCAATTTAAAACTGAGCCTGAGCTTGCAACTCACACCCAACAATAACAATCAGATGTTCCCAAGCACTTGATGCTTTTTTTTGGTTGGTTGATTGTATTGTCTTTGTGTGATTATTTGTTTGCTTTTTAATTTTTTTAGGGGTGGGTTAGTAGAACAAAGCCAGCAAAATGGAAGGTTTCCACTCATTCCTAAGAGGACAATATTGGGGCTTTTCAAGAGGACTGGCAGGCATTGCACATACGAATCTTTGCCTAAAATTGGCATAAAAAATGTGTCATTTAGAACATGTCTTGCATTTTCGAGGCATAGATTTCTGAGATGAAGTCACAGTGTGAGGTTTTTTGATAGTTTCTCTCCAAAGTGGAGAAAGCTGGTTGGAATTAATATGAACCATAATGGCTAATGAGAGAACAGAAAGACAGGTGAGAATGATCATTCCGTTCATCAGCCCATCCCTATTCAACCCTCATAACCAGATTTTCCTCCTCTGCAGTTGTACTTCCCAGCTCCTAACCAAAAAATGGAGTGAAACCCAGACCAAGATGACTTTGTAAGCAGAGGATATTCATGCATATTGCACATAGGCTGCCACCTCCCATATGATGGTCACAACAGACATCATTAATCCATTACAGCACTCTTTCCCACTGACTCCAGAGCACGCTCAGAATCCTTCTCAACAGAGCATTCCAAAAGTCACTATCAGTCTTCAGAGGTGTCATGCAAGATGCTAGCCTCATGCTAGGGAAATTCTAAAAATTTAGGAGATTCCTGAATACATCTCATCTACAGGAAAGGAGGATATAGATAGCGAGGTGTAGGAAAGATGACTGAATTAACCGTCAGAATTCCAGGGCTTCTGTTTCCTCTCCTGCTTATCACTCTTGTGATTTTGAACAAGTAACGATACTCTTTGACCCTCAGTTGCTTCCTCTATAAAACTGGAGTAATGTGAACCAGTAATACAAATAGTAGAATATGTTTTGAGCCACAGCAAGGTGTAAAAGCAAATTCTATTATTGGTATTAAACTCTGGTAATTACTAACTCCATTGCTTGACTCTTTTATAGCTGCAGCACAGTTGCTGGCAAAAGCACTTTTGCCCAAACTTCTTTACCCCACTTTATACCACATTCCATGCTTCAGTTGTCCTCAAATGTGTATGGCCATCAGAATTGGAGGGGGGTGCTTCTTAAAATACAGATTACTGGGCTCCCCGACCAGGGTTCCTGATCCAGTAGAACCGAGGGGTTGGGGCCCATGAATTTTCAGTTCTAACAAGTTCCCCAGTGATTTTGATGTTGCAGGTCCCAGGACACTACTTAAGGGAGCTCTACCCCACCTAAATTCTACATTATCATGTTTAGCCCATTTACCATATATTCTAGGATGCATCTACAACAAACCCAACCCCAGAGATCTCTCAATTCCCAGAACCGCTACCCACTGAGAGTTTTCTACCATTCCTATGAGCCTTAGCGTGTTTATGTAAATATTTTTAGGAATCTTTTCATTTATACATGCCTTGCCTTCCCAGAGAAACTGGGAAGTTCCTGAGGCTTTGGACTGATGAATGTTTAGATCTTTTTCTACCATTACTGACACTGGTCTAAGCATCCACCTGCCCCCAAAGTAACCCCCTCAAAACATCTCCTGGGTGGTCCTTGAGGACTCCCTAAGTCTGCCTAACGGGTGCCAAGGAACAGCTCTCAGGCATCCTTTTCCTGTAGACAGCACACCTGTCACCACACAGCTGCTGTCCTAGGGAGATTAACCTTCCTCTGGACACAGCTACCCTTCCCTTTGAGGGTGACCACAGTACTTCGTCACTCTTGCCTCAGGAGGAGACTTGCCCCCAAATTCCAGGCTTCTTTGTTTGGAGAGCCCCATAATTAGGCCCAGCCATTTCCTTAATTTTCTACAGTGGTAGCGATCAGGCTATAATGTATTTAGAAGTTTATCTAAAGGATAATACATATAGAGAAAAAGTAACTGCAGAGATTAATTTACAATTACAGCACAGGCCCAGACCCATACTACAGTCCTGGCCTTCTGCCTTGTTCCCACTGAATCTTCGCATGGCTAGGTCCTGCCACTGGAAGTAATCCAGTTTTCTTTGCAGCTTGGACTCCTAGGTCCAGAGAAAGAAAGACCATTCCCCCTCACTGCATTCTCCATCCCACCTCCTAAGTTCTTGCATTCCTGTCTCCACCTCTCTTCATCACTCTCTAAGAGTAGAAACAGCCAATTCCTTCAGGGAAAGCCTTGCCTTTACACAAAAGGAATAACCTGGCTCCATGGCCCCAGTGATACAGTCATAGGGTAGCTGGATATCAGTACATTCCCAAGTGTCTAATATTTAGTCTTAAAAACCACTTTTTTTCTTAAAATATCAATGACCCCATTCCTTTTTCATTCTCTGTTTACCCAGAATTCCAAAAATTTGGGGGTACAGTTTCACCCACAGTCATCTTGTTACATAAGTAGAAATGTATTGGGAATGTGTTAATAAATAAATGCATGTTAGTTTGACCTGTTTGTATCTATCTAAAGGCCACTGTGACTTGAGAAACACGTTTAAACAGCTAAAACAGAGCTCTAGAATCTCCAGTTTCTCCTCTGCTCCTAATGCCATTTCTCTTTACACTTAACCCCCCCACCCCACTGCATCAACGTGCTTTTGCAGCAGACGAAACTCCTTGAGCCTATTTGTCCACACAGTAGGCCAACCCTTTATCTATTCTGCCCCCCTCCTGAATAATTCTCTGCTTTGCATCTGCCAGTATTTTTACCCAGGCAACCGCAGGTGCTCACTTGGAAGGCTCTGCCTTGAGCAAAGATTGCTTTGTTTGTTCCCATTGCTGATTTGTTAAGATGAACCCGTCCATCTGTCCATGTGCCACAGACCCTGGGTGGCGGGTGAAAAGCAATAAAAGGAAACCACTCTTTGATGGCCCTTCCAGCAGCATAGTGCCGGCGTGAGCAGAGGTTGTTATCTCGTAATGTCACTGCTATTTCCAATGGGCCGCCGATGGATCTGCTGACTGGTGAAACAAAGGGGAGACAGGGTTAACACAGTTCCTGAGCTTTGTAAGGGGCAACACTGTGCTGAGCTTTGAGTGGCTTTTACTGCCTATCGATTGGTGTATCGACTGCAATTTGATGCTCCTTCTCCCATGGGGAAGTTGTCACTGGTGTATTTATTTAATAAATCCCAACGTGGGCAATGACCACTGCAGGGCTGACTTAGCTTCTGTGCTTCTTGATGAACTGGGGAGAGAAATAGGCTAAAAGTGTGAAGGTGTTTTCCAGCCCCAGGTCTGTCACGAAATTGCTCTATGACCTTGGCTGAATCCCTTCTCCTTTACTGCCCTCGAGTCCCTCCTCTGACCCACGAGATCCCAGGTCTGACCCAAGAGGAGTCGATGATTCCGTGATTCTTATTTCAAGACTTCCAACTCCCTAGAGTTGCAGCATGAACTGTTTCAGAAGGCCCCCAAAATAGCAGCACAGTAATTGCAATGTATATTCTAATAGCAGCAGCTGTAGTAACAGAGCCACCCCCTCCCCGGGTTTCCTCTTTAGGGGTGATATGCTAGAATGAGAAACAAAATTACTGTGTCTGTTCAGCAAATTCCTCCTGACAAAATCTTTAAGCGTTGACAAGAGTAATATACTGAAAATTAGTTTAGAAGTGTTTCAAGTTTCAAAAATCAATCAAAATCAAATTAGATTCTGAAGACGCTGTCTGTTGAGTTTTAGGAAAAAATAAAGATTTGCTTCAGCAACTCGGGAAAGTGGCTTTGACCCCGAAAGAGATGACTCTTGCACAGAAAGCAATTGTCCTTCCTTACATCTACCTTTTGGGCCCCCTCCAAGCAATGGGCTGAGTATCCCTTTGTTCTGTTGTCCCAGACATTTGTAAATAACTCCCCAGTTGACCTACATTGTAATCCCATTTCTTTCCTTTCATCTCGCAACCTCCAAACCCTATCCAAAACTGAACGAGAGACAAATTTGAAAAAGTAAAAGAACTAGTCTTACCTCCCAGTGTAGTAAAAAGGGCTGGTGGTGGGAAGAAAAAATAATTAATAGCCCATGATCTCCCTTAACTTGGTCTGATTGTCAAGTGCAAAAGAGCAGATGGTGGAAACAGAGTCATATTTGGGACATGGGAAGGCAGGTTTCTGTGGGGGCACGTAATGAACAGGAGTTCCAGGTTTGGCTTCAGTCCTTCTCCATATGCACGGCTCATAAATCAGAGTCTTTCCCAGCCTGGGAGGACAATAGCGATCTCGTTGACATTTATGTTCAAATTACAGTGGCTCAGTTACCGTCTCACAGTGACTCACCGCCCCCCCCCCCAGCTCACCCTCCCCCCTTCTTAGCTTTTTGGGGACTTCTCAGAGAGATTAACATGTGTCCACAAACCAGGTTGGAAGCCATAGTCATCACAAAAAGACCCTCTTGTTTTTTACTCAGTTCTACTGAGTAACAGGTTTTACTCAGTGCCTTTATTTATATATGACATTTCCATGGTGACCTCTTCATGCCCAAGTCAGTAGTTTTTAACCCATTAATTTGGAGCTGTCTACCTATACACAGGCTCATCTGAGCACAGAAGAAGAGTTGCATTATTTGGTTGCCATTTCCATCAGACCCATAATTTCAGATAATCATATCTCCCTATTCCCTAGAGAGTTTACACTATTGAAGACTCCATTGACTTTTCAAGGTAATAGCAACTTCTCTTAGGTTCCCATAGCCCTCACCTTTGGCACCTATCCCAATTTCTTATAATTGTCAACATGTTGCTTTCTCACTACATCAAAGATATTAGCTCTCACCCTTCCCAACTTCGTACATATGAAGGATTTATCTGTGGTTGTTTTCAGTCTCTGCACAGCTAGCTCTTGAGAGCTGAATGTCCCTTCTCCTGAGCCTGATGTGCTTCCTGCCTTTAGCAAACCCTGGGGCCAGAAATACACTAAGCTGGTTGATGCTGGCTCTCCACCAGTAACTTTGTGTCTGGGAATGCCTAGATGGAGGACTCATCTATTTATCCTAGCAGCCTAGAAAAGAACTTGGCACACAATGTGGACTCAGTGTTTCTTTATTTAAGATATGTATGGATGGATAGATGCGTGGGTAGCAGAAAGGATGGAAGGAAGGATAGAAAAGTCAATGACAAAATTAATATGTATTTTCTGGAAATAATAATAATCAAAATTATGCTAAAAGAATTGTCCCATTAAAAATCTTGCCTGCTTAATAAATACCACATGGGCATTTGGAAAATTCAATGCAGACAAAACTAAAAGTTACAACTAATTTGCTATCTGAATAAAACTACTGTTAAAATATTGTTGCATTTTCATATGGTTGTTTTTCTGTGCATATAAGGCAAACATATTTTCCTTAACAAAATTCTTGTTAGTATATTCTGATTTATAACACCTCTTTTTTTTCCACACTTAAGTTATACCATGGGAGGTTTTTCTTTAATATGTTTTGAAGTTTTCTCGTAAGACATGATTTTTAATGGCTTCACAGTATTCTATTTTGTTGGTGTAATCAATTTTAATTTTCCATTCTTTGACATTTAGGTTTTTTAAAATTTCTGTAGATTATAAATAAATGTGCTACAATACCTTACACATATATATGCATATTTTAGGAACTATTGGGACACACACACACACACACACACAAACACAAATCTATACCCTATCGATCTATCTATCTATCTACCTGTCTGTCATCTATCTATATCTACACCATGCAGGTGAGTGCCAATTTCAAGGCGTTTTTACTTCTCTCACTTTTGGATACTTCTTGAAAGCAATGAAAAAAAAAAGGAACACTTCAACTCTAATAGATTTTCATAAATAAATTACTTCAGTGTCAAATTATATAAATAGAATAAGACCACAATTTTCCTGAAATTCAAAACTCAGGAATCATTTTGATTCTTCCATCTCACATCAGTGAATCATTAATTCTTGTCCAGATTACTTTCGTAGTGTGGCCCCTGAGCCTTTCTTCTTCTCCAACCCTTCTGGCACTGTTGTAGTACAGGTGTACTGCTTGGTCTCCTGAGTCATCTAAATTGCTTCTTGTAAGGGCTTATTGCCTACAGTTTCTCTTTTTAATCTAACATTTCCCATGGTGTTTTCCATCAAACACTGGTGCCCATGGGATACATGATGAAAGAAGTTCCATGACCAGTAAAATTATGAAAGCTCACCTATTCTCTCTCCTCTTCGAGACTCATCAAGCATATCAGTGTATTAGATGTTGTAGGAAGTCCAATAGCTAAATCATCAAAACAGGAAAAATCAATAACAACAAGCTTAATTAGCTTGGCTGAGCCTACAATTTACTAACCTAAACTCATTCATTCTTCCAACAAATATTTCTTTGTATAACTACTATCTGTGATAACCATGTAGTTGTGCTTGTAGGTTTGTAGGTGAGACACCTTTTAATAACCAGTTGAACTTGTGCCTTAAGAATACACTTTGGGGGTACTTTTATATTGAATCTTTCACACAGATGATGAATTAATTTTCTAAAGACTATATATATATATATATATATATATATATATATATACACACTTTTAAACTATCAAAAATGTTAAAAAGAGAGTTCTCCAGTACAATATAAATTCTGTATCCCTACCATGGCATTAGAGACCTTCATAGTTGTCTTAATTACAATTTTCCAGCCTTCAGTTGCTCTCCTGAATCACCAGAAAATCCAAGCGTATCAAAGTTCTCTCTCTTATCTGAACATGCTGTAGATTTTCATCTTTTCATGGCTTGATTTCTGGTATTTCTTTGGTTGATCTTCTCTAGTGGTGATATTTGATTTGCCCCCAGCAGCAAATATCTAAATCTTGCAAAATCTTGCCCACCTTCTCCAATGGTCACTTCTTTTTTATCCTTCAAATTCTAACTAAAATGGCATATCTATGAAACATTTTCTAATGTCCCAGGAAAAACTACTCATTCTTTCTTAACAGTCTCTAAGGTTGGCAAGCTAGTAACCATTATCCTCATTTTCTAGGTAAGGAAACTGAGGTCTAAAGAGAGATTTGCCAAAATGATGGTCTGAGCAGGGAAAATAAGCGAATTTACCTGTTTGCATAGTTGTGGGCTCTCTGCATACACTATGGTCTTTGCTAACCATGTAATAATTGCTTCAAGGAGATCAGAGATTAGAGAATTGAGGGGGTGAAAGAAGTGGGTTTCTAGGGACTTCCTGGAATCCCAAGGATGCTGAATGCTTAGCTCAGACACAAGAGGCCTTAACTAAATCCCAAGATTGTTTATGTCCATCAGAATTGTGCCTGGCATGCTCAGTTCAGATTTTCAGGGATGTAGGTTTTAGCTGGCAAAGGAAGTTGGGAAGGGAAAAATAGAAAGCCAGCTAATCAGAAGCTATTAAGCCCATAAAAAAGTGTTGGCCGAGTTATAGTTTGTGGGGGAGATATTAGTTTCAGCTCACTATTCAGTAACTATTGACATTTTAGGTCTCCAAATTAGATGTTGACTAACTCACTTAAGCCAAGAGTTAAATTTTCCAGGCTCTGAAAAACTATAAGGATCCTGGGGTATGCTTGATAAATGCTGTCATTAACAGTTTACATTTTCTAGACATATAATAACAATAAATTGAACTATTTTGCATCTGTCTGCTTATTTACTAGAATAGCCTTCATTATACCCATTTTAGAGAGTGGAAAACTAAAATGCAGACATGTCAAGTGGTTCTCTGAAGTTGACAGGAAGGGCAGTGTTAGGACTTGAACCCATATGTTCTAAATTCTAGTGATGCTAAGAGGGCCCTTGAGCGTGGTTTGACTTAAGGTGATCATGAGTCAGCCGCTGTGTCTCAGTCTTTAGGACTTCCCAGGTACTGAGGGAGCAGAACAATACATGAGACAGAGAGCAGGGAGGGATAGTCAGGGGGGGAATGCAGTTCTCATTGGCAAGTTGGACTGAAGCTCTGCAGACATGACCTTATGGGCAGAGTGCAGGGGCCACAGTCTATGACCCTGGCTTCCTCTCTTTTTCCTTCTGACTCTTGAACCTTGCATTCTTTTGTCAGGAATGATGGCATTACCTGGTTATCTGCACAATGGTCTAATCTCTTTCAGCACCTGGTGCTGAGATAGATTTGGCAGGAACACACTGGAAATGGTTTGATGTAAAACTTGAGTATGTTATTAACTATGGGTAGCTGGATTTAAAAAATAATGATGATGCCTATTCTGCATTTTAACTGTGTAGAGTGTTATATGTGTTCATTACCTTAATTACTGATTTCACACACATTTATTGAAAGCTTACTCTGTGTCAGATACCGTGCCAAGCTCTGAGGTATATAAAAAAGGTAAAGCCCTCAGCACTGAAGGAGCACAGAGTCTAGCAGACATAGTGGTAAGATGGGTCTCTCTGAGGGATCCTGGAATTCTTCAGTAACAGTAGTGATATCTTCATGTCTTCTCCCACTGATGGGAGGGGGAATATTAGCATCCATTCAAACCCTCTAAAGACCAAGTACTGTCCTCCTAGAAGTCCATAAACCTCAGGTTAAAGTATTCTGGAACAGAGTATCATTGGAATGCATAAATATTCACTGCACTTCTACATTATTCAGGGAAGTGGAAATAAAAGAGTAATATTCCAATGATTGTTGTCAGCTCACATCACTACTGCCCCCTTCTAAGTGTCCTTTGCATCGTGGGGGAAAAAAACAAACTTCATTTCCTAGAAATTCATGCCCAGTATGGTTCTAGCTTAGAATTTGACAATGGAAAGGAGAAGGGAAGGAGAAGCTCTCACCATCTGGGATAGTTACAGCTAGATATGTTAAGATGTCATGAGATTTACAATGGCTTCCCAGAAAGCTTGCACAAACCTCATACT
Organism: Aethalodelphis obliquidens; assembly: GCF_003676395.1. Lineage (NCBI taxonomy): Eukaryota > Metazoa > Chordata > Mammalia > Artiodactyla > Delphinidae > Aethalodelphis > Aethalodelphis obliquidens. The sequence continues at coordinate 16,306,615 of NW_020837951.1, forward strand.
CACTGCTGCAGAATGAGACAGATGGCAGGCGCTTCTCAGAGATTCCTGTGAATTGCAGTAGGGTCATGGATAAGGTTTGAGAACAGCCCATTTCCCTGTGTCGGGATGAGTTCTTCTGTGACAACTTCCAGAGCTTTGCTCCCTTAGCTACCAGTGGTTGGGTAACCCCTTAATTTCCACATTCAGTCACTAGTACATGGAGTAGATAGAATGGCTTGTCTTTTTTTTTTTTATTATTTATTATTTATACAGCAGGTTTTTCTTAATTACTTAACTACTTTATACATATTAGTATAATCCCAATCTCCCAATTCATCTCACTACTACCCTCCACTTTCCCCTTGGTGCCCATACATTTGTTCTCTACATCTGTGTCTCTCTTGGTTCATCTGTAACATTTTTCTAGATTCCACATATACGCCTTAATATACAATATTTGTTTTTCTCTTTCTGACTTCACTCTGTATGACAGTCTCTAGGTCCATCCATGTCTCTACAAATGACCCAGTTTCATTCCTTTTGATGGCTGAGTAACATTCCATTGTATATATGTACCACTTCTTCTTTATCCATTTGTCTGTCGATGGGCATTTAGGTTGCTTCCATGATCTGGCTATTGTAAAGAGTGCTGCAATGAACATTGGAGTGCATGTGTCTTTTTGAATTACGGTTTTCTCTGGGTATATGCCCAGTAGTGGGATTGCTGGGTCATATGGTAATTCTATTTTTAGTTTTATAAGGAGTGTCCATACTGTTATCCATAGTAGATTTGCTGATGATACCCATTCTAACCCGTGTGAGGTGATACCTCATTGTAGTTTTGATTTGCATTTCTCTAATAATTAGTGATGTTGAGCAGCTTCTCAGGTGCATCTTGACCATCTGTATGTCTTCTTTGGAGAAATGTCTATTTATGTCTTCTGCCCATTTTTTGATTGGGTTGTTTGTTTTTCTAATATTGAGCTGCATGAGCTGTTTATATATTTCGGAGATTAATCCTTTGTCAGTTGATTCGTTTGCAAATATTTTCTCCCATTCTGAGGGTTGTATTTTCATCTTGTTTATAGTTTCCTTTGCTGTGCAAAAGCTTTTGAGTATCATAGGTCCCATTTGTTTATTTTTTTGTTTTTATTTGCATTGCTCTAAGAGGTGGATCAAAAAAAATCTTGCTGTGATTTATGTCAAAGAGTGTTCTTCCTATGTTTTTTTTTTCCTCTAAGAGTTTTATAGTGTCCGGTCTTACACTTAGGTCTCTAATCCATTTTGAGTTTATTTTTGTGTATGGTGTTAGGGAGTGATCTAATTTCATTCTTTTACATGTAGCTGTCCAGTTTTCCCAGCCCCACTTATTGAAGAGGCTGTCTTTTCTCCATTGCATATCCTTGCCTCCTTTGTCATAGACTAGTTGACCATACGTATGTGGGTTTACCTCTGGGCTTTCTTTCCTGTTCCATTGATCTATATTTCTGTTTTTGTGCTAGTACCATATTGTCTTGATTACTGGGGCTTTGTAGTATAGTCTGAAATCAGGGAGTCTGATTCCTCCACCTCTGTTTTATTTCCCTCAAGTTTTCTTTGGCTATTTGGGGTCTTTTGGTCTCCATACAAATTTTAAGACTTTTTTGTTCTAGTTCTGAAAAAAATTGCCATTGGTAATTTGTTAGGGATTGCACTGAATCTGTAGACTGCTTTGGGTAGTACAGTCATTTTCACAGTATTGATTGTTCCAGTCCATGAACATGGTATATCTCTCTGTCCATTTGTGTCATCTTTGATTTCTTTCATCAGTGTCTTACAGTTTTCTGAGTACAGGTCTTTTACCTCCTTAGGTAGGTTTATTCCTAGGTATTTTATTCTTTTTGTTGCAAAGGTGAACAGGATTGTTTCCTTAATTTCCTTTTTGATCTTTTGTTAGTGTATAGGAATGCAAGAGATTTCTGTACATTACTTTTGTATCCTGCAACTATACCAAATTCATTGATTACCTCTAGTAGTTTTCTGGTGGCATCTTTAGGATTCTCTATGTATAGGATCATGGCATCTGCTGCAAACAGTGACAGCTTTACTTCTTTTTTTCAATTTGTATTCCTTTTATTTCTTTTTCTTCTCTGATTGCTGTGGCTGGGACTTCCAAAGCTATGCTGTATAATAGTGGCAAGAGTGGACATCCTTGTCTTGTTCCTGATCTTAGAGGAAATGTTTTCAGTTTTTCACCATTGAGCATGATGTTTGCTGTGGTTTTGTTGTATAAGGCCTTTATTATGTTGAGGTAGGTTCCCTCTATGCCCACTTTCTGGAGAGTTTTGATCATAAATTGATGTTGAATTTTGTCAAAAGCTTTTTCTCCATCTATTGAGATGATCATATGGTTTTTATTCTTCAGTTTGTTAATATGGTGTATCACATTGATTGATTTGCATATACTGAAGAATCCTTGTGTCCCTGGGATAAATCCCACTTGATCATGGTGTATGATCCTTTTAATGTGGTGTTAGATTCTGTTTGCTAGTATTTTGTTGAGGATTTCTGCACCTATATTCATCAGTGATAGTGGTCTGTAATTTTTTTTTTTTTTTTTTTTTTTTGTATCTTTATCTGATTTTGGTATCAGGGTGATGGTGGCCTCATAGAATGAGTTTGGGAGTGTTCCTTCCTCTGCAATTTTTTGGAAGACTTTGAGAAGGATGGATGTTAGCTCTTCTCTAAGCGTTTGATAGAATTCACCTCTGAAGCCATCTGGTCCTGGACTTTCACTTGTTGCAAGGTTTTTAATCACAGTTTCAGTTTCATTACTTGTGATTTGTCTGTTCCTATTTTCTATTTCTTCCTGGTTCAGTCTTAGGAGGTTATATAACTTTCTGAGAATTTGTCCATTTCTTCCAGGTTGTCCATTTTATTGGCATAGAGTTGCTTGTAGTAGTCTCTTGTGATGCTTTGTATTTCTGCGGTATCCATTGTAACTTCTTTTTTATTTCTAATTTTATTGATTTGAGTTCTCTCCCTCTTTTTCTTGATGAGTCTGGCTAAAGGTTTATCAATTTTGGTTATCTTCTCAAAGAACCAGGTTTTAGTTTTATTGATCTTTGCTATTGTTTTCTTTGTTTCTGTTTCACTTATTTCTGCTCTGATCTTTATGATTTCCTTCCGTCTCCTAACTTTGGGTTTTTTTTGTTCTTTCTCTAGTTCTTTCTTTAGGTGTAAGGTTAGATTGTTTATTTGAGATTTTTCTTGTTTCTTGAGGTAGGATTGTGTTGCTATAAACTTCCCTCTTAGAACTGCTTTTGCTGCATCCCATAGATTTTGATCATGTGTTTTCATTGTCATTTGTCTCTAAGTATTTTTTGATTTCCTCTTTGATTTCTTCAGTGATCTCTTGGTTATTTAGTAACAAATTGTGTAGTCTCCATGTGTTTCTATTTTTTACCTTTTATTCCCTGTAATTTATTTCTACTCTCATAGCGTTGTGGTCAGAAAAGTTGCTTGATATGATTTCAATTTTCTTAAATTTACTGAAGCTTGATTTGTTACCCAAGATGTGATCTATCCTGGAGAATGTTCTATGCACACTTGAGAAGAAAGTGTAATCTGCTGTTTTTGGATGGAATGTCCTATAAATATCAATTAAATCTATGTGGTCTATTGTGTCATTTAAAGCTTGTGTTTCCTTATTAATTTTCTGTCTGGATGATCTGTCCACTGGTGTAAGTGAGGTGTTAGAATCCTCCACTATTATTGTGTTACTGTCAATTTCCTCTTTTATAGCTGTTAGCAGTTGCCTTATGTATTGAGGTGCTCCTATGTTGGGTGCATATATATTTATAATTGTTATATCTTCTTCTTGGATTGATCCCTTGATCATTATATAGTGTCCTTCCTTGTCTCTTGTAACATTCTTTATTTTAAAGTCTATTTTATGTGATATGAGTATTGCTACTCCAGCTTTCTTTTGATTTCCATTTGCATGGAATATCTTTTTCCATCGCCTCATTTTCAGTCTGTATGTGTCCCCAGGTCTGAAGTGTGTCTCTTGTAGACAGCAGATATATGGGTCTTGTTTTTGTATCCATTCAGCAAGCCTGTGTCTTTTGGTTGGAGTGTTAATTGTTTTGGGTTTGTTTTTGTAGGTCCTTTTCCTCTGTTGTGTTTCCCACTTAGAGAAGTTCCTTTACCATTTGTTGTAGAGCTGGTTGGTGTTGCTGAATTCTGTTAACTTTTGCTTGTCTGTAAAGCTTTTGAATTCTTCATCGAATCTGAATGAGATCCTTGCCAGGTAGAGTAATCTTGGTTGTAGGTTCTGCCCTTTCTTCACTTTAAATATATTGCACTACTCCCTTCTGGCTTGTAGAGTTTCTGCTGGGAAATCAGCTGTTAACCTTATGGGAGTTCCCTTGTATGTTATTTGTCATTTTTCCCTTGTTGCTTTTAATAATTTTTCTTTGTCTTTAATTTTTGTCCATTTGATTCCTATGTGTCTCAGCGTGTTTCTCGTTGGGTTTATCCTGCCTGGGACTTTCTGCACTACCTGGACTTGGGTGGCTATTTCCTTTCCCATGTTAGGGAAGCTTCTGACTATAATCTCTTCAGATATTTTCTCGGGTCCTTTGTCTGTCTCTTCTCCTTCAGGGACCCCTATGTGAATGTTGTTGCATTTAATGTTGTCACAGAGGTCTCTTAGGCTATCTTCATTTCTTTTCATTCTTTTTTCTTTATTTTGTTCCATGGCAGTGAATTCCACCATCTGTCTTCCAGGTCACTTATCCGTTCTTCTGCCTCAGTTATTCTGCTATTGAATCCTTCCAGTGTAGTTTTCATTTCAGTTATTGTATTGTTCATCTCTGTTTTTTGTTCTTTAATTCTTCTAAGTGTTTGTTAAACATTTCTTGCATCTTCTCGACCTTTTCCTCCATTCTTTTTCCGAGGTCCTGGATCATCTTCACTATCATTATTTTGAATTCTTTTTCTGGAAGGTTGCCTATCTCCACTTCATTTAATTTTTTTTCTGGGGGGTTATCTTGTTCCTTCATCTGGTACATAGTCCTCTAGCTTTTCATTTTGTCTATCTGTGAATGTGGTTTTCATTCCACAGGCTGAAGAATTGTAGTTCTTCTTGCTTCTGCTGTCTGCCTTCTGGTGGATGAGGCTCTCCAAGAGGTTTGTGCAAGCTTCCTGATGGCTTCTGTCTTCTTAACAGAACCCTGACTGACGTACGGAGTAATGTATGGTCTCTCTTCTCTCTTCTCTAGGATGCAAACATATTTGTGGGGGAGTCCTGTCTACTGCAGCTATTCAGTTTGCCATTGTATTGCAAAAGCACCCATAGATAATATGTAAACAAATGAATGTTTTATTTACAATAAAACATTCTAAGAGATAAAGCTTTATTTACAAAACCAGGTGGCAGGTGGTATTTGGCCCCTGGGCTATCCTTAACAAAACTCTTCTTTAGATATTTGAATTAATCATAAGTCTCAGCTCATGCCTTATGGTCTTCATCTGATTTGAGGCTATTTGCTTGATTTCTTTTTAATGTATACAGTTCTTATGTATCTATTCTTCACTTCTACTTTTCTCTTTATGCTGATAGACAGATTGATAGGTAAACAGATAGATAAATACATGGGTAGATATAAAATGGATATATGTAAATTCATTTTAATATATTCAATGTATACTTTCCTTTGTGCGCATTCTTGCAAAATGTGTATTGTTTTATTGCACATACTTTAACTGAAATTAAATTTTATAGCATGCTCTGTTTCTTTCTTCATATAATACTGTGTCTTTAATAGTCTTTCTTATTATAATGTGTCCATCTAGTTCACTACTTTTAACTGATGAATAGCACTCCATGGTGGGGTGTTCACCATTATGTGGTTCTTGTTTTCTGAGTCATCAAGTGATCAACTGAAGAGTCTGTCTAGACACCACTGCACTCTGCAGGAGTAAAAAATAAATTTTTTAGTGCTCATTTATTACCATGACATTACCTAGCTATCCTAGTATGTTGCTCTAAGTATACCATGATATACATGCAAAACATGACATCCATCTACTCTCCTAGTAATGGAACACTGAATTGCTTAGGTAACATAGCACAGTGATTAAAATCACAGTTTCTGGAACCCAAGTGACTGGATTCAAATTCTGGTCCCATAACATACTAAATATGTAATTTGGGGTAAGTTTCCTTACTTTCTTTGCCTCTGATTCTTCATCTATAAAACAGGGAAATTGCTAATGCATACCTTATAAGGCTTTCATTAAGATTATCTGATTGGAACAGTATTTTAAAAAATTAAAGTAGTTTTTCACATTTAAAAAGTACACCATATGTGTTTTTAAGTAAAAAAATTAACTGCTTGCCACTAAAATGTTCAGATACAGGATTTAAGATCTAGGGCCTTTCCATCATAAATGCTCCATGCTTACAGGGGATGAGAGGGCAGATATTGTTGCCCCCAATTTGCAGGAAAGGAAAGCAAGACTCAGATAGATGAAATCAGTTATCTAAGGTCATGTTGCTCATCATAACAGAGCAAGATTCAAACATCTGTCTTCTGGCTCAAAGAGAGAACTCCTTGTTTTCTCTGGTCCAAAGAAATAGGGGACTCTGTGTGGGAAAAGAAATCCAGCAGAACCCATTATGATGGATATTAACATAGGAGCTCCAAAAGGAAGACATGCTGAATTCTAACCAGGCCGTGATGGAGGTGGAGGGAGTTGGGGGGAGAGGAGAATGAAAAGGCAGGAGTGTGGAAGGGAAGAAACTGCCAGGGAGGTGAGAAGAGACGTTTCCTCAAGGATAAAGGGAAGGAAGGTTAAAGGCATATTGATCTTGACTGGGAAAACATTCTCTTCACTTTCCATCCTGCTTTCAGATCATCTGGCATCAAAAAAGGTGTGTTACTGAGCTCAGCTTTGGAGATGGTGCAAGAGATACAACAGCTGACAAACATTTGCTGACATGGAGGGCACCAGAGTGGTTTTTGATGATATGAGCTGAGCTGCAAGGTAGAGGTGATGTGAAAGCTGATAAAAGACACATCCAGTGATGGGCAGGCAGCAACCAAGCTCAGGCATCCTGTAAAAAAAATAAGCTATTTCCTGATCTGAGATGAGGCTGGCTTTCTTTTCAGAAGAAGTTGCAAAACTACCCAGGTCGAACCCAGGGTGGGCAACAGAACATGTTACAACTTCCAAGGTGCTTCCCCCAACAATTTCCTTGTAGGATCCTCAAAGCTACCCTGTGAGAGTGGGCTGGGCTTCATTTATGATCTTCGTTTTGCACACGATGAAACTGAAGATGAGAAAAGACAAGGACACACAGCCAGAGAAGCAATGGAAGAGGTAGGAGCAGATCATGGCTTCCCCATAATTACCCGATTATCTTCTCACCAAAGCACATTATATCTGGCCAAGTTGATTTTTCACAAAACAGCGTTGGTAGTATCCCTGTATGAATATATATATGAACATACCTATCAATCTAACTCAATTATATATTCATGCATCTTCATTTCCCATTCATCTTTATAATCTATCACCTATGATCAATTTATATTACCTATTAACATTTTTATAATTATCTGTATCAATGTATCTATAATTTATCTATTATATCTTCTGATTAGTCATCTTTGCATGGATACACTGACTGATGTGAAAAGTTCACCAGCACTGAAAACATCAATGCATGGTTTTAAACCTTGTATTCTTTTCATTGTCTCACTGATTAATCTCCCAGAGCCTCAGTTTTGTACTTTGCCAAGTAGAGATAGAAAAGATAGAAATGCCCACCTCCCAGGGCTGGGAGAGATATATAATAATAAGACAGTGGTTATAAGATGCTGAGTATAGTGCCTGGCTCATAGTAGGCCCACAAATATACTTGTTCCTTCCTGCTCACTGTCATCAGAACCTTGCTTTCCCTCCTGGTCATCTAGCTTTTGCACTGATTTCAGTGGTCTTAGTTTATCTTATCTCTGAACTTCAATGTTATAGATCATGTGAGTGTATTATATGAGCATTTGCCACACATATGATTCCAAGGATTGTTCATTTTAGACCAGATGTCATGATTTGGCAATCTGGGTATAAGATTCTTAAAATAGAGCTTCCCATTTACCATTTAGGAAACCAAGAAGTAATTCTCAATCCACACTTCTGAATCATATGAAGAACTCTGCACAGGGATTTTCTCATAATCGGTGCCAAGTAAATATTTGATAAATTAGAGGAGTTCCCAAGTAGCACCCTTGAGCCTGCGAGAGTTTGGGAGTGGAGGCACATAGGAGTTGATTCTCCATGTACATAGAAGAACTGGGATAGCAGAGTCCTCTTCAGTTTTAACAAATTTTATTTATTCATTCTTTCAATCTATATTTATTGAGCAACTAATCTATGTTAGGTCCTGTGAGATATGCTAGAATACAAAAGTGAATCGGACATATATATGCAGTCTGGAAGAGTCAAGAAACAATTCCATTCTGTGGAATGTGATAGAGGGATACACAGGAACTTTGGGAACACAGACGTGGTAGACATATGATATTTTTCCTCCAGTATTTCTTTGCACCTTCCTCTAGTAATAGCACCCCCTTACTTTGAAGAGCTGAATATCTATCACTCTGTGTAGTTCATGGCGTTCATGTGACCAGGTCTGGCTAAAACAGTTTCCTTGGCCATAGTCATTGACTCAAATAGGGGTATGTGATCCAAGGTGGTCCAATTAGAGTCCTTCCTTGGAAATTTATAAGCAAATGCTGATAGAAGATCTCTCTTTACATGACTAAACTCGCTTAAAATAAGCCAAGAGATATATGTTGTTTGCTGCCTCCACTCTACCCACTGCATAGAAAACCTCCTTGTGGTGTAAGAAAAAGAAGTCGAAAAATAGGGTGATGCAGGTAATAGGAATAAAGAAAAAAAAAGATTCTGGATAATTCTGAAGTAACTAGTGCTCCCTGGGGCCATCTGTACCCCAATTACATGAGCCAATAAACTCTCACTTTTGCTCAGAATTTGAACTTTTTTATACAGACATTTTCATACAGCTCTTCTATTACTCTAAATATGCACAGACCGTACACCATTTTAAAACCATTTCATTTATATCATCTTGTTGACTATCAAGACAATATTGTGAGAAACACTGGTATTGTATTATAATTCTACCTGATGAGAAAAGTGAGATTAAAAAAGGAATGAAAAAAAAGGAATGAGGCAGCTGAAATTGGTCAAGTTAATTGTGGATGAAGCTGAGAGAGAAATTAAACTTTCTGATATTTAGAGCAGAGTTCTCACTGCATTCATCCTGGAGTCTGATTACCAGACCACATATTTAAGTGTTCATTTCTGACTCTAATTGGCCATTTGAAGCCTATCACAATATCCTATTATTTTGTGTCCAGGAGGGTGGGGATAAAGTTCACTCAATTCTTCAACATTGCTGACTGTATGTGGGGATATATACACACACACACACACACACACACACACACACATACATATGTGTGTGTGTGTGTGTGTGTGTGTGTGTGTGTATTATATCTATTGCTCTTACTCAGTGAATTTCATTAAGAGAAATATTTGGGGGTATTGATCAGACCCATGGATAGATTCCTTTGCAAATATCACTTATTAATGAGACTTCTTTTTTGTTGCTTAAAATGTGACCTGTCAGCCCTAAATTGAAACCAGCTGATGCAATCTTGATCTCAGATTGACTTTAGTTATGGTGCTGCTTTTGAAATGTAACATGAAATTGGTTTCAGCAATATATTTTAAAGGTTTGGTGAATCACTTGTTTCTGGGCAACCCAGTCTCTGAATTCCTGAGCATTCTTGAAGTACATGGTCAGCCCAAGCCTAACCTCTGCTGAGAAGAGAATAATTACCTGACTGCAAATAATGCCAAAGTGCTTTTAACTGACCTCAGTCCTGGAAAGGAGCTACTTGAAAAGTTTGTTATTGATCCATTCTTCCAAATATGCTATCTTCAAATCTTTTATTAATTAGACTGTCAGAATCTTGTTAAATTAGAAACAATCCACAGAGATTGATTTAGTCTTTTATAGTTGTTAAAATATGCATATATCTATTAAGATTTTAATGCCGTTATCTGTGTTGTTATTACGTGGATGTATTTGCTGGTGTGTTTGTTAGTTGTGAGGCAAGTGCATAAAAAAGAAACACTCTTGGAAAGATTAATTTTTTTTTTTTTTCCAGTCAAAACCTTGTCTAAGACACCATTTAAAGTGATGTTCATTGACCCTTTTGAACCATCCAAGTGATAACATCTATCTAAAATTGAATAACAGAAAAAGTTTGTGTTATCTCAAGAATGGGTATGCTTACTTGTGTCAGGTTTTACCTGTTCTTTACCACCTTCCTTGAAGTTAAAGTCCAAATTTAATGCTAAGTCATAAACTTTTTCCCAAACTTATTTCTTCAATACTTATTATATCAGAACTCCCACTCACTGAATGATAACTCTCTCCTAAACACTTTGCTGATTTCTTTCATTCATTATCTCATGCATCTCCTCCTTGGAAGTTTTATTTTTGGCTTTTTATTTTACAATTTAATAAAAATATATACATGCTCATGGCTTGAATAAATGGTCAGAAAGTTTTATAATAAATCCCAGCAGCCCACATCCTGTTCTCTATTCTTGTTGCTCAAAAGGAACCTCATTTCTTAAAATCATTGTTAACATTATTTTCTAGTATGTAGCACTGTATTTCTAAAGACTATGTTCCTAGTAATATTGTTTGATTTATCAACTTCAGGCATTTTTTTCTCCACACCTACATCTTTCCATAAAACAAACATAATTATATTTTAATTTAAATAAAATACCTGTGTTAATATTATCTATTTATACAAATGGACATGGAATTTGCTTTTCCTTTCTTGAATGTTTTTGGAGTGCATTTTTACTAGATTGAGTAATTGCCTGTCTTACTTTCATAACATTCTGTAAACTTAACATCATTGTTACATTGATATATTCTGATTTTTGTTGCTTTTTATAGATGATCTTCCCCATCCAAACTGGAAGTTTCTAGAATCTTCTATTTGCCCTTAGTAAAGATCAAGTTATAAAAGTTTATGATTCTGTAGCTTATAAGGGTCATTTTTAGCTTTTTAAAAAATCTGGTCACTTATTGGGAACTTTCAATCTGGAAACTCTTTTATCTTTTAATTCAAGAAATGTCCTTTATTTTTTTTCAAAAATAGAATTCCTATTATCTGTATATGTTCTACATATGTTTTTTTAATGTTCTTTTGTCTCCTACCATAACCCATCAGGTCCAATCAAGAGACAAAAATCGCACAGTAATTTTAACCGGGGGTGGGATGGTTTAATGTAAAAAATTATTAATTACAACATAGCATTGTAGTAATGGGGAATTGGCTAACAAAAGGTAAAGGAAACTCTAAAGAATATTGGAATAGCAGATATAAGTAATGGCCACTATCCCTAGCACTGTGATAGAACCCATAGGAAGAGTCCCCCCAACCCTTGAGTGAGATCTAGATCTCATTGGAGAGGATGTGTCTCGCATGGCTCAATGGATAAGAGAGAAGTTCACTGAGGTGCTTCACGAGCAGGACCCTGCAATTTGTCCTCTGGAATGCCAGGAGGAAGCCCTTCGCAGGGAGACGCTATGCCTAAGAACATGTCACAGAATCACACAAGAGGGTCCTGGGGGAGATTCCATGTCCTGCTGACCACTGGGCATTACTGGCTACCACGCTGTACAAGAACTGGGTGCTGCCGAAGCTGTGTGCCCACAGGAATCTGGGGACAGGAGCAAAGTAGAAGCCGAAAGCAAAGCCCCTTCATTCTCCAGTGTCCCTACAGTTCCCTCTACTGACAAAGTGTAACATTATGTCAGCTGGTAAAGGAGAAATATTTATAAGACCCACCTCCCTTACCTTAGAAAAGACTGTGAAGGATACATTTGGAGCTGACAAGCAATACATGGATAATGGCTGACACTTTTTTTTTTTTAATAAACTTAATTTTTTTAGAGCAGTTTTAGGGTCTCAAAAGTTGAGCAGAAGGTACAGAGATTTCTCATATATTCCCTGCCCCACATATGCATAGCCTCCCCCATTAAAAGTATCCCCCACCAGAGTGATGCACCTTTTACAACTGATGGACATTTATTGGTACATCATTATCATCCAGAGTCCGTAGTTTACATTAGAGTTCATTCTTGGTGTTGTACATTCTATAGGGTTAAGCAAATTCATAATGACATACAACCACCATCATAGTATCATACAGAGTGCTCTCACCACTCTAAAAATCCTCTGTGCTCTTCCTATTCATTCCTCCTTCCCCCTAACTCCTGGCAACCATTGATCTTTTTACTGTCTCCATATTTTTTCTTTCCTAAAATGTTACATAGTTAGAATCATACATACAGAATATAGCCTTTTTAGTTTGGCTTCTTTCACTTAGTAATGTGTATTTAAGTTTCCTTAATGTCTTTTCATGACTTAGTAGCTCATTTCTTTTTTTTTTTTTTTTTTTTTTTTGCGGTACGTGGGCCTCTCACTGTTGTGGCCTCTCCCGTTGCGGAGCACAGGCTCCGGACGCGCAGGCTCAGCGGCCATTGCTCACGGGCCCAGCCGCTCCGCAGCATGTGGAATCTTCCCAGACCGGGGCACGAACCCACATCCCCTGCATCGGCAGGCGGACTCTCAACCACTGTGCCACCAGGGAAGCCCGCTCATTTCTTTTTAATGCTGAATACTATTCCATTGTCTAAATGTACCACTGTTTATACATTCACGTACTGAGGAACATCTTGGTTGCTTCCAAGTTTTGTTAATTATAAATGAGGCTGTTTTAAGCATTCGTGTGCAAGTTTTTGGGTGGACATAAGTTTTCGACACCTTGGGGTAAATACCAGGGAGTGCGAGTGCTGGATCTTAAAGTAAGAATATTGAGTTTTGTAAGAGACTACCAAGCTGTTTTCCAAAGCGGCTGACCATTTTGCATTCCCAGTGAATGAGAGTGCCTGTTGCTCCACATCCTCACCAGCAATTAGTGTTGCCAGTGTTCTAGATTTGGGGCGTTCTAATAGGCATGTAGTGGTATCTTGTTTTAATTTGCATGTCCCTGATGACATATGATGTGGAACATCTTTTTGTGTGCTTATTTGCTCTCTGTATATTTTGTTTGGTGAAGTCTGTTAAGGGTTCATTTTAAAATCAGGTTCTTTGTTTTCTTTTTTTTTTTTTTAGCATCTTTATTGGAGTATAATTGCTTTACAATGGTGTGTTAGTTTCTGCTTTATAACAAAGTGAATCAGTTATACATATACATATATCCCCATATCTCTTCCCTCTTGCGTCTCCCTGCCTCCCACCCTCCCTATCCCACCCCTCTAGGTGGTCACCAAGCACCAAGCTGATCTCCCTGTGCTGTGCGGCTGCTTCCCACTAGTTATTTTATGTTTGGTAGTGTATATATGTCCATGCCACTCTCTCGCTTTGTCACCGCTTACCCTTCCCCCTCCCCATATTCTCAAGTCCATTCTCTAGTAATCTGTGTCTTTATTCCCACCTTACCCCTAGGTTCTTCATGACCTTTTTTTAATTTTCCTTAGATTCCATATAAATGTGTTAGCATACGGTATTTGTTTTTCTCTTTCTGACTTACTTCACTCTGTATGACAGACTCTAGGTTCATCCACCTCACTACAAATAACTCAATTTTGTTTCTTTTTATGGCTGAGTAATATTCCATTGTATATATGTGCCACATCTTCTTTATCCATTCATCTGTTGATGGACACTTAGGTTGCTTCCATGTCCTGGCTATTGTAAATAGAGCTGCAGTGAACATTTTGGTACATGACTCTTTTTGAATTATGGTTTTCTCAGGATGTATGCCCAGTAGTGGGATTGCTGGGTCGTATGGTAGTTCTATTTGTAGTTTTTTAAGGAACCTCCATACTGTTCTCCATAGTGGCTGTATCAATTTACATTCCCACCAGCAGTGCAAGAGTGTTCCCTTTTCTCCACACCCTCTCCAGCATTTATTGTTTCTAGATTTTTTGATGATGGCCATTCTGACCAGTATGAGATGATATCTCATTGTAGTTTTGATTTGCATTTCTCTAATGATTAATGATGTTGAGCATTCTTTCATGTGTTTGTTGGCAATCTGTATATCTTCTTTGGAGCAATGTCTACTTAGGTCTTCTGCCCATTTTTGGATTGGGTTGTTTGGTTTTTTGTTATTGAGCTGCATGAGCTGCTTGTAAATTTTGGAGATTAATCCTTTGGCAGTTGCTTCATTTGCAAATATTTTCTCCCATTCTGAGGGTTGTCTTTTGGTCTTGTTTATGGTTTCCTTTGCTGTGCAAAAGCTTTTAAGTTTCATTAGGTCCCATTTGTTTATTTTTATTTCCATTTCTATAAGAGGTGGGTCAAAAAGAATCTTGCTGTGATTTATGTCATAGAGTGTTCTGCGTATGTTTTCCTCTAAGAGTTTGATAGTTTCTGGCCTTGCATTTAGGTCTTTAATCCATTTTGAGCTTAGTTTTGTGTATGGTGTTAGGGAGTGTTCTAATTTCATACTTTTACATGTACCTGTCCAGTTTTCCCAGCACCACTTATTGAAGAGGCTGTCTTTTCTCCACTGTATATTCTTGCCTCATTTATCAAAGATAAGGTGACCATATTTCTTATTATTTAGTTTTAAGAGTTCTTTGTATATTTTGGATAACAGTTCTTTAAAAGGTATCTTTTGAAAAATATTTTCTCCCAGTCTGTGCCTTGTTTTTTCATTTTCTTTATAGTGTATTTTGCAGAGCAGACCCACACAACTTTCTCTTTTTTGTCTTTTTCTACTCTCTGAATATTTTCTCAACTTCACCTTTTAATTCTTCTATTGGAGGTATACACACACATACATAATTTATAAGACTTATTTCTTCTTTCCCATTGTTATTTTTTCATAACGTTCTTTTCTTTTTTATAGATAGATCTAGCTTATATTATTAATAAGCTTTGGTTGCAAAGTTTTATTCTATTGCCTGCCTCATCTGTTTTCTTCCAGCTTTTTCTCCTTCCTATTTATTTGTTTAGGATTTTCTCCTTTTCTCTGAAGTTTTTCTGAACTGTCAGTTAATTCTTTACTGCCTAGGCTCATAAGATAGATATAAGCTTTGTATACATGGCAGAAGCATATCATTGGGCTTCATATCAGAGTGAAGGGGTGTAAGTCACTAATTTTATTGATTGATCACAGTAACCATATTCTTTTTTCTAGAATTATTCAGTTTCCCTCCAATCTCCTGCCTTTGGTCTCTATGCAAAACTGCTGTGGGGTTGATGAGAACTCAGGGACTGGAGTGATGTTCAATTCCTTTGTACATAAACATTAAGTCAGTCTCCCAATTTTCACCATCCTCTGTGATATCTGTTGCCTTTATGTGTTGAATTCTTAGGACAAATTGGTTTGTTTTTCATCACTGTCTCCCTCTGCATGAACTTATTTTATAGGTTGTATTCCTTTGTTGAATCCTCCATCTTTAATTTCTAAAATTTATTGAAGTCTCTCAAGCAGTGCCCTTTCTTCTTCTTTAAGTCTCTTGTTTCTTGTGCATTTATATGATTCTTTATTCCTTTACTTTCACTTGAGAGATGCATCTGGAAAGGAAAAGGTAAATGTATTTTCCTATTGAATTTCATTTTCTAATTCATCAACCTTTTTGAGTAATCATTTATTGAAACGAAAATTCTTCTTAGAAATGATCGAGTCGCAACTGATAAATAAAATTGACCCTTGAACAACCTGGAGGGGCAGGGAGCTATCCCACTGATCCACTGCACAGTAGAAAATCCATGTATAATTTATAGTCAGCCCTCCTTATCTGCGGTTCCCCTGTATCCATGGTTCTGTATCCATAAATTCAACCATAGGTCATGTAATACTGTACACTTAACTACTTTAAAAAATCTGTGTATAAGTGGACCTGCACAATTCAAACCGGTGTTGTTCAAGGGTCAACTGTGGTGTTACAGATTCATGAGAGAAAGTGATAGTGTGGGACAGCAAGGAAGGATAAGTGAATGGGAAAGAAATTGAATGACTAAATGGGGAACAAAATGAAACAATAAATGATTATATTAGTGGACAGCAAGGTGTGGTGGAAAGGACATTAGGCTGGCAGGATTTTTGTCCTGGGCTTGTGTCTCATTTGCTGTAAAGGCCCAGGCAAGTCACCTCTCCAGCCTTATCTGAATTGCCTCATTTGCACAGTGCATCAGGGAAGGTTGGGACTAGAAATAGGAAGGATCCCTTCAGGACTTACGTACATCTCTGCTCCTTATTCTTTATCTTCTTTTTAAAAAAATAACAAATTCAAGGCTAGGGAAACCCTGGATTTTCTTAAATCACTGGCTTTCAACTATTGGGGTGACACAGATTCTGGTGAGAACCTAATAAATCTTTAAACATCTCTTCTTACAACAGTGCACATAAATAAACGCATAATCTGTATACAGTTTCAAAAGCTCACATGAGGACCCCCATGTGGTAAAGTTAATCTCAGAACCTTTGTCCTCCTTCAAGGTGACCTCTGGTCTTTGCCTTCTAGAGGGGACTGCTGATGTCTGTTTCTTTGGCAATTTGAGGCTTCCTAGAACACAGCTAGAAAGTAGCAAAGAAGAACATTTCCCTTGCATGCAAACCTTGTCATTCAGGTGAACCAATTTTCTCTTTGTAAATCAGGACATTTGCAAATGTTTCATTAGCTTTGGCCCAGATAGCTCTGTAACAAATGCATTTGCTGTGTGGTGCAGATGATGTATCAGCACAAACAGCTCACTGGGCCTCCATTAATTATATGCAGAGAATGAAGGGACTATTTAAATGGAGCCACAGAAATTTCATTTGTGGGGTGTGTTTTGCCTGGGAAAGGAAAGCATTCCCATGTTGCAAGAATCCTATATGCTTTCTGATCTATTTCTTTTCAATAAACATGACGCTGAATCATTCACTCTTTCTTTCATTCATTTACCTAATATTTATTGAGCACCAGGAAAGATGCCAGATGCTGGAGATAAAATAATAAACAAAGGCAATACAGCCTCTGCCCTCATGGAACTAACTTGTGGAGGTGACAGTAATAAAATAATCACAAAGAAGAATATAAAGTTACCGTAAGTATCAGGAACCGTGAGAACAAATAAAGGAGTGTGGGAGAGAGCTGATCTAGCAAGGAGAGGTCAAGGAAATTTTCCCAAAGGTAATGACTTTAAAGCTGAATTCTGGAGGACAAGTAGGAAGTAAACAAGCTAAATGGGGGGAGTGGGGAGTAACAATACCCTGGGCTGAGGCATGTGTGCAATATTTGCTGAACAGAAAGAACTCTGGTGTGGCAGAAATACGAAAAGACTATAATTAGAGGAGGCTGGGGAGGTGCATGGGTCACCTATGCAGGGCCTGTAACCTCCTGAAAATTTGATTTTTATTGCAAGGGCAACAATAAGCCTCTAGGGAATTGAAGGGATACAGAAATTAATCAGAAACCTGTGCAAGGAATGTCCCTCTAAATATTGGCATGTGAAAAGCATTTATTGAATGATTTCTGTGTGTTCCATTAGACCAGGGAAACTTAAACTCTTTTATCAAAGGACAGTTAGTAAATGTTTTAGGCTTTGCAAGTTTTTGTTGCATTTATTTATTTATTTATTTTTAAACAACCCTTTAAAAATGTAACACTGGACTTCCCTGCTGGCACAGTGGTTAACAATCTGCCTGCCAATGCAGAGGACACAGGTTTGAGCCCTGGTCTGGGAAGATCCCACATCACACGGAGCAACTAAGCCCGTACGCCACAACTACTGATCCTGCGCTCTAGAGCCCGCAAGCCACAACTACTGAGCCTGTGTGCCACAACTGCTGAAGCCCATGCTCCTAGAGCCCATGCTTCATTACAACTGAAGCCACTGCAGTGAGAAGCCCGTGCACCGCAACGAAGAGTAGCTTCTGCTCACCGCAACTAGAGAAAAGCCCGTGTGCAGCAACAAAGACCCAGCGCGGCCAAAAATAAATGAATGAATGAATGAATGAAAATGTAACACTAATCTCAGCTCAAGGACTGTGCAGAAACAGGCCGAGGGCAGGATTTGGGCCATAGGCTGTGCCATAAGTTTGCCAACGCCTAGACCATAAGCTCTATGAGGGCACAGACTATATTTTTCTTGTTTATTGTAGATTTTCCAGTACCTGTCACAGTGCCAGGCACATAGCAGGTGCTTAATATACATTTATTAAATGAAGTAATGCCTGAACTAGGTGAATTAAATATTCAGTGTCTACTTATGACTAAAACCAAGTGAGAAGCTGGTATTGCTGTTAATTTTGTCATTGTTGTTACCATTATTATTCTTGCTGTTATTATCGACATAATGCAGATAAGGAAAACAGTTAAATTTGCCGAAGATCATGTAGCTAGTAAGTGACAAGAACCAGGATTTAAACCAGGTCTGTAATATTTGTCAGCCTGTTTTCTTCCTTCTAGTCATTCTGCCTCTTTTGTAAACAACACACAAAGAGCTATGTATAATACAGCTAAGCAGTAAATGACAGAAGCATAAGCTAATGTTATGGGAGAGATATGCCATTCAAAGTAGGGGACAGAAAACCTGCATCCGTCTCCCCTTCTGTCTCAGCCAGCTTGGGCTGCCATAACACATTACCATCACCTGGGTGGCTTAGACAACAAATATTTAATTTTCACAGTTCTGGAGGTTGCAAATCTGGATTGTGGGATCAGGGAGCCAGTATGGTTGGGTTGTTGGTGAGGGCCTTCTTCCTGGGTATGTGCTCAAATGCCCTTTCCTTGGTGTGTGCACACAGAGAGAAAGAACCCATGTCTCTTCCTCTTTTTAAAAGGGCATTAATCCCATCATGAGCGCCCCACCATTTGACCTAATCTAACCTTAACTACCTCCTCCAAACCCCACCTCCAAATACCATCATGATGGAGGTTACCATCACATATGAATTGTGGGGATTCCTTAGCATTCAGTCCATACACCATTCTCTGATAATAAATGTAAAGGGATGTCTGAAGGCAGAAAACTGAAATAAAAAAATAAAAGAGAGAGAGAAAGTGAGAGGAAGGAAGGAAGGAAGAGAAGGAGGGAGGGAGGGAGGAAGGAAGGGAGGAGAGAAACTAGTAGATGCATCATGGATGAAAGAAGTTAAACTCTTTTTAGGATCAGTTGGTACTGTTGACTAATGAGACAAAGAGAGAAAGCCACATCCTAGGGTGTGCATGGAGGAAACTTGAGCTGAAGAAGGGATTGCCCTGCCCAATAGGTTACAGATAGGAATCCTTCTCAAAAACACCTACCACTAGGTGTTCCTGCAGGTTCTGTGTCTTGTATCTATCAGGGAAGGAATTTGCCAGTCTTCCTTGCAGGCATTCCTAATCTTTATTAGTTATTTACTTGGCTTGGGGGATGTTGAGAATTTCTTTTTCCTTGCCTCCTTAAGATTTCCTTGATAAGGGAAAATCACTTATCAAGAAAATTACACTTTTCACAAGGCTAGCAAGGACTCAGGTGACTCAATGATCCCTATGCCCATTACCTATCCCAGTCCTCTTCTTATGTAGACTGAGGAATAAGGATAAGAGATGTTGGTGTCCATGATAATAGGGTGGATTGCTGCTTCTTGGAAACACCTAGGGGTCAGTGGAGGAGTGTGGCTCCAAAGTTGGTGATTCTTAGGTTTCTCTTTAGAATATGAGTGACTTAGAATATTTTAACTTCAGCTTTCAGATTTAGATACACCTTAGAGACAACAAGAAATGAATGTTTCGTCAGATATCTTATTATAGAAATATTCAGTTCAGCTTGGAAAAATAGCACAGAAAATTTCAGGAAGAAATTTTCTGAAGGATATTGATGGTGGGGTTGATTTTATAGACACTGTAGCATAACTGTAAGCTTGAAAAAACTTGAAGATACAGTGACGGGACAGAACAAAAGAAAAAAAGGATGATAATCAGAAATTGTAGAAATAAACACATAAACCAAAAGTTAATAATAACATGTTTCACATGAAGCTAACTGAAACATGACCCGATTTTGAGCTTTTTTTTCTTTTCTAATGAAAAAATAGCCTCTACATTTATACTATTATTAAGAACATTCTCCTTGGAGTAGGCTGATAGTGGTCAATGACATCATAACCAATGTGAAGGTAAAATCTCTGGCTCTATATTAATTATACTTCTGGCTCTATGTTAATTCAGTTTCAAATTCAATTGTTGGAATCAACCTGGAAACAAATCACAACAGCACTAAACTAGGAGGCCCTCCTCTCAGGGTCCTAAGCGTGCAAGTTCAGCACAGGCTCTACTTTGCTTCCGTAAATTTTGCTCCTTCATTGCCTTGCTTGCTTGACCCTAGTTTCAGTCCTGTTTACACATTCATAACCACTATGCATCGCTACCTTTCTGTCATTGCCAAGGTGAACTGACTGGCATCCCCTAGGCTTGCTGCTCAAAGAATGGTCCAAGCACCAGCAGTATAAGCTTCATTTGGAAACTTGTTTAAAATGCAGAATATCGGATCCTTCCCCAGACATACTAGTATCTGCATTTTAACAAAATTCCCAGATGAATTGTATGTTCATTGAAATTACAAACCACTGCTCTAACCCACTTTCCTTCCTTGCCAAGGACCTTCCCACTCTTCAGTCTGTTAAAACTGGCCATTGTTGTTATTTTAAAGCAGTCACTGTAGAATACAGGAAAATCTCATGGGGCCAGGATTGTACGGTAAGAGTAACACAGCAGTCAAGATCACACAATTTAGAGTAGGACAGAGTTGACTGCAGTTTCAGCTGCATCACTTAATAGCTGAACATCTTAACCTCTTTTAACTTCATTGTCTTCAAATGGTATGTTAGTTGGTTTAGGCTAGCTTACCTTGTGTAATAAATGCTCCCCAAATCTCAGGACTCTTTTCTATATGTCCATGCGTGGCTATGATGTTCCTTTGTATCATCTTAAATTTGAGACCCAGGTTGACTGGGCAGCCTCAGTGTGGGACGTTGTTGGTCTAATGGCAAAGAAAAAAAGCAATATGAAAGAACATACACAGAAGCTGAAAGCTTCTACTTAACAGTGACACCTGTTACTTCTACTCACCTTCCACATTGCTGAGTCGGCCTTTAATGAACACAAAGCATAATTCCTCCCACAGGGAGAGGTGCTGCAGAGGGGGAAACGGGGAAGAACAGTAATACACTTGACAATGGAAAGAGTGATAGTAGTCGCCTCATATTATTGTTTGAGATTTGAATGAGTTAAGGCATGAGACAGCCTTGATTCTTTGCTCAGTAGCTGGGTGGCTACTTCACCTTTCTGAACTTCAGTTTCCTTATCTGCAAAATGGGGACAATAACACCAGCACTTAATGAAACGTTGAAAAGAATGCCTGGGTGGCACGGAGTAGGCACTTAATGGGAAGAGACCATGAACATAGTAAGAACAATTATCTCCTTTCATGCTCTCAGAGGTAGAAACTGCCTAGTCCACATAGAAAATCCTGAAATAGAGATACTGGGGGAAGCAGAAACAGCCGTGAGTTGCTTCATTCTCTGTTTCCTCTGGGTCTGCATCCTTCCTTGCAATAGTTTGACAGGAAGTCTGCTCTCCTTTGGAGGCATAAGTTGGAAGAGGGTGTGTATTCTGAGAGGTAGCATGGGGCAAGTTCAGGGGTTACTATTGAGTTTCTGCTTACCTTTCATATTCATTAAGAATCCCAACCAGAACAGGGGTTAGTTATAGCAATCTCCCTCCCTCCCTTTCCACCTCCTCCCTCATCTGCTGACAGCACTCCTGTCTCTTCCAAAGTTGCTTCCCAGCTCAAATTGTAACCCTAATCAGAAACTGATGTGACGGCAAAACTGGGGAAAGACAGACATGTGGTCTATGAGAATATTTTGAGATTGGATTTGCTAGCACTCATGCAAGGAATTTTAAAGTCTGTCCCAGAAATGGAATCCACTAGAGCTCAGACCCGCTCTGTGGTCCACATAGACACTACTTGTGGTTTGACGCTCGTTCACAGAATCCAGAACATTATGCCCAACTGTAAAGTTCTTTAGCGTTTATAGAGTGCTTCAGTGTGATGTGGCTTATTTAATTCTCCCAGAACTCTCAGGAAAGGAACATAGCTGTCATGGTCCCACTCCATAGATGAGGACTCAAGAGGTCCTCAAAGTAAAGGGCCATGCCCATGAGGGCACAATTAGAAAGCAAGCAGGACAGAAGTCTATATCCTCTGCCCCCTGTCTTATACTCATTCACTACACCATGGTTTCTCCAAAATCCCATTACCCTTTGGTGTAGAGAGATAAGATACATTTCTAGAGCCACAAAACTGAGGGGCCAGGCTTTGGAAAGCAGTGACCCCTCCAAGGCTACCTCTCCATCCTCATGCTCTACTTTACAGGGTTTTCCATTTCCTCATCCCCTCTGTCACTGCCACCGCCTAGCCTTCTGGCTCCCAGCCTTTTTTGACAACTGTTGTTATCCACAGAGCAACCAGAGGAAAATTTGGAATGCACACCTGATGGTGTCACTTCCTCCTTAGAGCCCTTCAAAAGATTGCCTTCAAAATAGGGACTTTTGGGGACTTCCCTGGCTGTCCAATGGTTAAGACTCCATGATTCCACTGCAGGGGGCACGGGTTCAATCCCTACTCGGGGAACTAAGATCCTGCATGCTGCAAGGTGTGGCCAAAAAAAGATAAAAAAATGAAATAAAACAGAGACTTTTTGACATGGCCTATGATGGCCATTATGCCTTGCCACACTCTCTAAACGTGAACTTTTACATTTCTGCCTTCTCACATTTGCACTCAGGCCAGATTGAACTACTTCAAGAAATTGGATCAGCTCAAGTTTCTTCTTCCTCTGCATCTTGCAAGCACTATCTTCTATTTCTCTTCCTAGCCAATCACCACTCACTTATAGAAGTGTCTCCTCATCAGAGCAGATGTTCTTATAACACCCTGTGTCCCCTCTAACTCAGTACTTCCTGCTGCACTAGAGCTGTTTCTCTTTCCCAACGCCCAGCATACACACTAGACTAGATTTCCTTGAGGACAGGAGCTTTCTTAGCCATTTCTGTACCCAGAGCTCCTAGTGCAGTGCAGGGTAAAGCCTGGTGAGACCTCCCAATAAATGTTTGGAATGAACAAATGAATAAATGAGAAGCCCTAGAGTCAAGGGTATTTGATTTTCTAAACTTCACACTCACTACCTCTCCTACAAAAATCGGAGGACAGATTTTAAATCACCTTTTCCCTCACCTTTTTTTTTTTTTTTTTTACATCTTTATTGGAGTATAATTGCTTTACAATGGTGTGTTAGTTTCTGCTTTATAACAAAATGAATCAGTTATACATATACATATGTTCCCATATCTCCTCCCTCTTGCGTCTCCCTCCCTCCCACCCTCCCTATCCCACCCCTCCAGGCACTGAGCTGATCGCCCTTTGCTATGCAGCTGCTTCCCACTAGTCCCTCACCTTTTGAAGTCAGCTGGAACCAGATGTTTAAGAGCTGAAAACTGGACAATCTTTTAGTATTATATTTTGCAGGAAGCTAGAGAGAGGTTGAAGATAAAATTCAGAACACTTAGTCTCTTTCAGTCACTGGGGGCAAAGGAAACGGGGAGACACTGAACGTCTGTCCTTTGAAAAACTCTCTAAAAATCCAAAACCTGTTCTGCTCTCACCAATAGTGATATCCATTCTTCCAGCTGTGTGACATTCAGCATGTGACTTCACCTCTCTGTATCTTAATTTCTTCATCTGTTATATGAAGTGAAAGTAATACTCTTTCACGCTATGACAGGGTAAAAGAGACTTAAGAGACATATTAGTCAACTCAATGTGTGGACTTTGGCCTGATTTGAATAGGCAGACCATAAAAAAGATGTGTTTGAGGCAATGGGGCAAATTTCAATATGAAATGAGTCCTAGATTCTAAGGAATTATTGTTAATTTTGTTAGGTATAATTACAGCATGATGGTAGAGAGAGAGAGAAAAAAATCATTATAGACACACACACTTATCCATTCGAGATGCATACTGCATACTAAAATATTTATAGGTAAAATGACATGATATCCTGGATTTGTCTTAAAATATTACAGAAAAATAAGTAGAAATCCATAGATAAAACAAGATTGGCAAAATGTTGATAATTGCCGATGATGGGAAACGCGGACATGGAGGTTCATTATAAGTTATAAATTTTCTCTAAAAGTGTTTCTTTAATAAAATGTAAAAATATAATACCCTCTCAGAGTTATGAGAAGTTCATATTTATAAAATGAATAGAAAAGTACTTCCCATATAGTGTTATTAGGGTATATTAAATGCATATACCTCAATTATTCTCCCTCACAATTTACTTGCATTTACAGACTTAGTCACATTCCTTATTTGTTTGCTTATGCACAGAAAGTTGTGACGTGATAATGAGGAATGGCAGCTAATATTATTAATAACAAAGAAGGACAGGTAATATTAAGTGGGCATTTGCTCTAAGCCAGAAATGCAGCATGTCCATTATCTTCTTTCCACCCTCACAGAAACCCCAGAAAGTAGACCCTATTTTAAACCCCATTTTACAGATGAGGAAGTTGGGGCACTGAGAGATGGCACCATTTACCCAAGGTCACCTAGCTAGTCAAAATTAACCTGGAGCTCAAATCCAGTCCTGTCTGATTCCAAAGTCAAGACTAGCACAAACAAAATGAAGCTCATGCTACAAATGAGAGCAAAACTGGATTTAAATTAAATTTAAGTTTAAATATCCTCCCTCAGTCCTCTCGTTGGTTTGATCTAGTGTGAAACCCAACCACTTAATAAGATTATGAGGGAAATTCTTAACACTCCTTCCACTCTCATTTGACCCAGTCATCTGAAGGTGGATTGATGTTAAATAGTCTGAGAAAAGTAAGCCTGCAAATCTCTGTGTCAGTCAGTCTGATCAGAACTCTTAGGATGGTGGATCCCTCTGTTTAGTCCACATGACAGAAATGCAGAACATGGAGGTACCTCAGTCTTTATGTCATTACCCTGCTTTGAACCATCCACACTGCCTTGAATTTAAGGCCCCAAATGACTTATGTATATGCCAGACATTCCAGCTTCATCTTCCTCTCTCCCTGTTTATCTACCTCTTCCTCCATCTAAATAAGGGGGGACACGTATCCTGTGAATATGACCCCTAGTGCTTCTTCTCCTGTTGGTTCACCACTGCATCTCTAGAACACAGAAGAGTGTTTTTCAATCCTGGCTGCATATTACAATTCCCTACAAGGTTTTTAAAACATACTGATGCCAGGGCCCCACCTCTTGAAAATTAATTAGAATTAGTTAAATGGGCCAGGGATTCTTTTTTTTTTTTTTTTTTAATGCAGTAGGTTATTCTAATATGCAGCCAGGATTGATAAACACTGGCACAGAACAATGCCTGGCAAAGAACAGGTATTTAATAAGCATTTGCTGAAAGAATGAGTAAATGAATGAATAAACATTCTAGCTTAAGAAGTACTTACTAATGTGCATTCTTTATCAGTCCCAACCCGCAAGCATATGTGCATATACCAACCATGAGCTGCGTGGGGGTGCATACTGTTTTACATATTTTTGGTTCTTTCATTTCTAGCATATAATAAAACCTCAGTATTTATTAAATGAATGTGCTGTCATATATATCCAAGACAAGGAACAGGAAGATGTATTGGACAGATGGAGAAGAGTGATATAAATGAGAATACGTGGAAAGAACACACTTTGGGAGTCAGATGGAGCTGAATTTGGACTCCAGCTCTATTACCTATCGACCCTCTGAACTCTGAGCAAGTTTCCTCATTTTTAAATGGGGTTAAATTACCCCTGTCAGCGTTATTGTGCAACTTAAATGGAAAGCATGAATGTATTTAGCTCAGTGCCTAGTGTATTGAAGATACTTAAAAAATGTCACCTTCTCTTTCTTATTCCTTTATTTTCCCTTTGACAGAGGTCCAGCTAGACTGATTAGGTTAGACCTTTGGGAGTTGATTAGAGAAGAGAGAGAGGGAGAGGGAGAAAGAGAGGCAATGAGCAAAGAGTAGAAATGAGTGAGGATAATGTCATGATGGTTATAGAATAAATACTTACTATTAGCCACAGCCAACGAAAGCCGAATCTTCAGGCGTTGCATTTGTCATTCTTCCTCCTCTGACCAATCCAGACCTGTAACACAGCTATAAATTACTCTCCTTCAGCATAAGCACTGGATGGTAAGTGCCATGAACACTAATAACAACATTCATCACCAGGTAAGCAGCTGCATATTGAGGTCGTTTGGGCCAAGCTTCCAACTGTCTGGAAAAACTCCAAACACTATGCCTCATACCTTCTGTCCTAGGCTTTCTTGGAAAGAGGGACATGGTGCTGTTGAGACATCCCTGGCTTGGGATCTGAAGCAGCTGAGTTCTTATTCAGTTCTAATGTGATCACAAATGTATTCACCTGCAAAATGGAGGCAAGGACTCAAAGAAATTGTCTCTTGATGTCCCTTCCAACATTGTGTAAGTCTGGTTGGAAGTTACCCTTATCCCATTTCAGCATTTGGTAATAGAGTCAACTAACAATACTATCCTTAAGAAATTTTATTTGGTCTCACCTTTGGTGATACCAGAATTGAACCAGTTCTCGTTTCTAATGGATTGATCTGCAAACTTGGGTAGAAATAAGGTCCTTTATCTTTAATTTTTCTAGTGATTTGCATAAGTTTTCACCCACCTTAATAGCAGGAATTCTAGTATGCACGTCTTGAGACTTCTCTCATCCTCTGATTTGACGAAAAACTACAAGGTTGTTCAAGTGTCCCAAAAGGGAAAGTTAGACCAAGGTATATCATGGCCCCAGAGCTGCTCCCAAAGAGTTATTGGTTATTAACTTTATCCTTGGAGACCTGGCGTAAACATCTTCCTCTATGATTTTGGAAGCAAATGTTGTCTCTCTCTCATCTTCCCTATTTCTTCTCTGTTCTATTTTTTTTGTTTGTTTTTTCCATCTCCTTTCCTTGAAAAGGCTATAGTTGAAATCTCCCAATTCTCACCCACCTGGAAACTAGACAGAATCAGAGAAATCCCATATGTTGACAAATTAGATCAGCTAAGCTATCAGCCTCAGGGAGAAAGCACATTATCTCTGATATAGTCTTGCTTGCTTTTCTCCTTGGACTTGCTTTTCTCATCACAGTAACTATACCTTGACATGGGTAAAAGCAGTCACCTATGTAGCCTGGTTTAGCTCACCCTGGAACCACCCTGAGGTTTTGGATAAAGAACATGGAGAGTGCACTTTGCTCCTTTTCTGTCCTCTGGGAAAATAATCTTTTTCTTAAAGCTCTTGCAGGAACCGGTTGGGTCATCAAGATCAAATTTGAGCATTCAAGGATCCTGAGTCACATCAATTGCTATCACTCTCACCACAATTTATGGACATTAGAGAATAAACAGTGTAAGTGATAAGAATTTAGAAATCCAGTTGATGTCCAACACCTTTCCAAAGGAATTTATTCTGGGCTTCCCTGGTGGCGCAGTGGTTGTGAGTCCGCCTGCCGATGCAGGGGACACGGGTTCGTGCCCCGGTCCGGGAAGATCCCACATGCTGCGGAGCGGCTGGGCCCGTGAGCCATGGCCGCTGAGCCTGCGCGTCCGGAGCCTGTGCTCCGCAACGGGAGAGGCCACAGCAATGAGAGGCCCGTGTACCGCAAAAAAACAAAACAAAAACAAAGGAATTTATTCTGCACTGCCTGCCAAAGAATTTTCCATGGATCTTTAGTTTTGGGTTTATTTGTTTCCTTTTTCCACTGCAGTACGCTGTCTCTCATACAACTTGATAAGGCTTGCAAGAGCCCCACAGTCTCTGGCTTCTATCTTTTTCTCAATACTCATCTCCCAACCCTTGCTCGCTTTACTCCAGCCATGCATACCTCCCTATTTCACAAGTGCTCCAAGATCTTTCCCACTCTAGGACCTTCAAGCATGCTTTTCTCACTGTCATGCAATGTTTTAATGCTGCTTATGCCTCCCCACTAACACACACAAATTTTTTCCTGGATGTTTCATTCCAGAATGAAAATATTATTGACTACCCTGTCATTGTTGTGTCTCTGGTATTTAGAACAGCTCTTGGTACATAGTAGGCATTGAATAAATATTTGTTGAATGGATGAACGCTAGCACATTTCTAGTCTCTATTTAGGAAAGAAGGTAATTGGGCAATTGGACAGAAAGAAAATTATAAATTCAATAATAGGCAGAGGCAGCTGGGAAAGGGAAGGCGAGGAGACAAGCTCAGAGGTCTGTGGTCAGAAAAAAAGGCCATTGTCGGGAGTGGAAGCTCCTCCCAACAATCTGGCACCAGTCAGAGCAATGAGTCTTTTCTTCACAAGCAGCAAATTCATTTGCAAGTGAAAATAAATAAAACTTTATTGAAATATGAAGTTGCAAATGGGAATGGCTGGTTGGGGCCCTTTGTAGTAATTATGCAAAAAGACATCTATTTGCTTGTTTTTATATGCAAGTGAAAAAAGATTCTTTATTTTTGCAATTTATTTACTCAGGGAAGCTTAGCAGGGCTAAGAGGTTTGCATGAATCTTGGGAGCCTGGTTCATCTGATTTTCCAGTCAGCTAGAAGGGCAGTGTGGTTTCATTAAGCACCAGGATTCTTCCAGTGCAGGAAGTGGCTGTGACTCTTCTAACTTCAAACTCACGAACCCTGTGGACTCCATGGATTTGATGAATGTCATACTCAGTTACCAACATAGGGTCTCCTTCATACCACTGGATTGAGTATATTGGTAATGCACATCTTTTTTACATTCTGCCCTTGTTGCCCCCAAACTCGTGTCATCCTAATGTCTTCAGGCAGCATTTCAATAGCCATGTATATCTTTAAAAAGATGGGGTTTGAATCATTGTATTGGGTATATGGTGACAATGTTGGCTATTAGTGGCAGCTGTAGCTGGATATGGTAGTGGCTGAGATAATCATCCCTGCAATCAGAAAGACCTGGGTTTGAATCCCAGTTCTGCCTCTTGCTCACCAAAGGACTTTGGGCACACTTCTCACCCATACCAAATCTCAGTTTCCTCATTGGTAAAATGGGCACAACAGTGATAAGTGTATACACAGTGCTTGGCACATGGTGAAGTCTACATTGGTGGTAACAGCAAAGAGTAACAGTAGAAGCATGTCGGTGATACACTGGAAGGAGCAGATTTTAAAGTCCAGATAGACCCTGTTCACAATCCCAGAAGCAGAAGATTGCTGCTTGGTCTTGGACAAGTCACTTGATCTCTCTGATTCAATTATCCCATTTGTAAAATACAGATGATATCTAACTTTATCATGTTGCTTTTGAGATTAGCTTTGTGTGATTTGTTACTTGTAAAGATTGCTACTTAGAGCTTGATTCATAGAAGGTACTAAAACAAAAAGGTGGTCACTGTTGTTATTGCTACTTTTATCTTATTAGTCTCTTTGTGCCTTACCTTCCTTATTGATAAAATATAATGTTGATGAAAATCCCATTCCAATACTGCAATTTGTCCACTCTGTGATTCTTCCCTCCCAGATGTAACTTCACTGTTCGGAGCACTGGCCTTCAGCCCAGACTCTCAGCTCCTGTTTTACCCTCTTCCCCTGTGCTCTCATTAACTACTACTCTTTACAATTAAATTGTGCAATGAATGTCAAGTACCTGGGTTGAAAGAATTCTAGCTTACCACTCTGAGTATAAATTTCCACCAACAGTCTTTCTGGTGGGATCATAATTCAGGGGCCATTAATCACCTACCTGGCCTCCTGGATCCAGCAGAGGCAGAAGAGTTAATAAAGACCTCATAGAGAAGAGAAAAAGCATCACAGCCAGAGTTGGGAGATCTTTTGATAATCGTAGAGTGGGCTGCAGATTACTGAAAAAAGTCCTGGCTAATTAAAGACCTTAGAGCTAGATGTGGTACTGTTTCTACCAGATGTAGCAGAGGTTACTGTCTTATATGGTGGCATAGACAGTGTCTGTCTATATGGTCTAGTTAAGAGCCTTTGGGCAAGAATACCCTCGTCTAGCTATAAATCTATCCCCAACTACTTATTGTAACAACTGTAATTCTACCAATACAGATGAGTTTCTCTGAATCATTGATATTAGTAACTTTAATTATGATGATATCAATCCTACATGGTATTTTAAAGCACTTGATAGTTTATAAACTGCTTTCGGTTTTTCATATTTAACTGTCAAATCAGGTAGGCAGGAGATGCATTGTTTTCTCATTTTATAAAGGAAGAAATGGAGGCACTGAATGTTTAAGTGATTTTCCAGAGTTCTCACGGCTACCAAATGGAAGATCGGGGATTCCCAGCCACACTGCTGGACAACACATCCACTGCTTTTTCATCATGTACCGCATTGTTCAAACCGAGGAAGAATTTTTCAGGTCTAAATGTAGTTAAGCACTGACAACAACAACCCAGGGAGGTGGTAGGAGAATGTTAAAACACACAGAATAGTTGTTGATCTCTTAGAAAGAAATTAGCTGCAGCTTTGTCCAGAGACAGAGAAATAGTGTAAATGCCTTTGGTGCCATGTTTTGTTGTCTCATGAACAAAAACACGGTGAATAGGAAAAAGAGTAAGCCCTGGTTTTGACCGACCTGGTTTGCTTCTTGGCTCTTTTCTTGAGATATTGAACCTCAGTTTCCTCAATAAAAGACTAGTATATAATACCAACCTTGCT
This sequence comes from Aethalodelphis obliquidens, assembly GCF_003676395.1. NCBI lineage: Eukaryota > Metazoa > Chordata > Mammalia > Artiodactyla > Delphinidae > Aethalodelphis > Aethalodelphis obliquidens. The sequence continues at coordinate 16,337,487 of NW_020837951.1, forward strand.
GCCTATGATGAAGCTTAAGAGAAATAGTCAATATGAAGCAACGGGCACATATTAGGTGTTCAACTAATGACAGATGTGATTTGTTTTACTGAGCTCTGTTCTTGGCTAGTCATAGTAAGGATACTTTCAGCTCAAGTGAGAGAACCCTAACTAAAATGGAGTTAAGTAAATAAAAAATTATTGGTTGACAAAACTAAAACTTTCAGGTACCACTAGATTCAAGTGCACATCTGATGTTATTCTTAGGATGAGCAAGAATTCAAGTGTTATAACAAAGAATCCCCAGATATCTCTGTGGTTTAATATTCAAAGTGGTTTTTTTTCTGGCTTATAGTACATATATGTAATAGTTTAAATTATTGTTCAATAAATATTCATTTTCCTTCCCCTCCCACTGTGACTGACTCTATTGTCCGTCATTAAAGTTGGGCTTAAGTGACTTGCATTGGCCAATAGAACACTGGCAGACATCACACAAGCAGAGGCCTCACATATAGTTATCTAGTCTGGCTTGGGCTTCCACACTGTTGTGACGTACTATGAAAAGGATATGGCCCAGGTAGCTATTGCACATCCACCTGCCCCCAGACTGAGACGTATCAAGCAGACATTATGACCTAGATATTTGTTGCTCTGAGGAGAGCAAGAGTCACATGGAACAGACCTGAACCCAACCTTCAGCCTAGATCTTAGAGTCCAGCCTAGCCCAGCCAAGTGGCAATCAACCCCAGACCTATAAATGTGACAATAAGTTGTCAAGGTTTAAACAACTGAATTTGGGGATGATTTATTATGCAGCATTATTGCAGCGAGACTCATATCCAAAATGGGTTAGCTGTTGGTGGGATGAGTCCTCTGCCCTACTAGGGGATTCAGGTCAGCACAGGCTCTATCTCCCTTGTTTTTAAGGGCTTTATTGCAACATAATTGACCTACAATAAGGTACTCATATTTAAATTGTACAATTGATACATGTTGACACATGCATCACCACAGTCACCATCCCCACAATCAAGACCATATCAATCTGTTTTTTAAATTTTTTTTTATTTTATTTTTGGCTGCATTGGGTCTTCATTGTTGCATGGGCTTTCTCTAGTTGCGGTGAGTGGGGGCTACTCTTCGTTTCGGTGCGTGGGCTTCTCATCGCGGTGGCTTCTCTTTGTTGTGGCGCGCGGGCTCTAGGGATGCTGGCTTCAGTAGCTGCAGCACAAGGGTTCAGTAGTTGTGGCACACGGGCTTAGTTGCTTCACGGCATGTGGGATCTTCCTGGACCAGGGCTCGAATCCATGTTCCCTGCATTGGCAGGTGGATTCTTAACCACTGCGCCACCAGGGAAGCCCCCCACAATCAAGACAATAAACATATCCATCACTTCCCAAAGTCTAATCGTACCCCAATGTAATCCCTCCCTAACTCAATCTTTCCCCTCCACCTCTGTCCTTAGGAAACCATTGACCTACTTTCTGTCACTATTGATTGACTTGCATTTTCCAGAAATTTTTATAAATGGAATCATTCATCTTGTATTCTTTTTTGTCTGGCTCCTTTAACTTGGCACAATTATTTTGAGATCCACCCCTGTTGTATATATCAATAATTTATTCCTTTAAATTGCTGAGTAGTATTCTATTTTATAAATCAATTATAATATTTTAAATCCATTCATCTATTGATAAACATTTGAGTTACTTCCAGTTTGAGGCTATTATGAATAAAGGTGCTATGAATATTTGCATAAAAATCTTTGTATGGACATAAGCTTTCATTTATCTTGGTTAATACCTAGGATTCAAATGGCTGAGTCACATGGTAGTTGTGTGTTTAACTTTTAGCCATCTCCTTTTTTAGATATGCAATGCATCACCTCCTTGGAGGGTTTGCCACTTCTGCTTCCAGAGCACTGACTTGACCTTGCCACACTGCTCTACCTCACTACAGGGGGGCTGAGGAATGTGGGGTACCCCTATCTCCTCCTCATCAGGTTTTTGTCTCTCAGCATCTTTGTTCTGCTTTTCTCTCTGGTGGCTTCATTCTCAGGCAGGCTTTTATAAATAATAAGATGGCCAGAAAGTCACTACAATATCAACCTAGTATCTCCTTAGATCAGCATCTTAAGGGAAAAGACAGTAAGTACCTTCTTTATACACATATTACCAAAGTCCACTGTTCACTCTCATTTGACTGGCTGGGGTGCTATGCTTATTCATGAACTATGGCTAGGGGGATGGAATAAGTCAGTTATTAGGCTGGGGCCAGGAAATTGGATCAGTCTTCCTAGATAGTATTGTCAGACAAGGGCCTCTGCCAACATAAAGAAGAAACAGGCAAAGACACACTTAAACAGACAAACAAACCAATCCTGCTACAGTGATAATGGTGGAGTCATGTCAGTATTTATGTCTTTGTTTTGTACCAAGGGCCTCTCAGCGCTGAATTGAATTCTTTCACTTTACCCAATCTCTTCTCCTCTTCCTTTCCTCTAGTGAGCTAGGATGCCCATTATTATGTTAAGATAATATTAGACTTTGAATTCATCTATCCTTAAATATCAGTACCATATAAAAGAAAGCTAAGGCAGTGGGGTGCAGGGGCGGGTGAAAAGGGAGCTGCAAAAAGAAAAAGCAAAACAATACAGGAAAAACCCTAAGGTTGCATCCTTCTCTAAGAGTCTATTAGTCTATGATTTGATAAGTCTTGTTCTATTATTGTAGGATTCTCTGATATTAATACTTCAGTATGCCTTGATTCTTGAGGCAGCCTGTGCTCCTGAGCAGTCCACACTCTAGTCGTGTTACTGAGTTCAGATCATGAGGTTGATACCCCCTGAGGACAGATTGACATTTTGATGCTCCTAGTTAGCAAAAACATGAACTGGGGAAGCTGCATTAACAAGCAAATAAATTTATGGTAGGCTGGCACTAAAACGAATCTCGCTGTTTGTCGGCAGCTTTTAAGAAGTGAAATATGTACGTGGCCAATAGAACTGGGAGAGCTCTCTGCTCAAAAATATCTTTCTTCTCTGTTTCCCTAAGATGCAGAGAGAAGGAGGAGAATATGGCAGACTCCGTGAAGCCACTAGATTATTAATGAGAGGCCACTTTGAAGAATTGAAAGGACCTTTTATTATTATCTTTTCTGCTCTTGATTCAGCTTCTGTAGCACAGACTGTATCACCCTTTGTTCTTCCTATAGACCCCAAAGGTTTCAATCCAATTCCTTCTCCTCACACTGAGCACTTCATATTCAATCTCTTGGTATTTCTTTTCTACAAGAGGATAACACCTTAAAGGCCTTTGCTTTTCTGAGAAGTAGCATTGTATACTGGGAGTATAGGGCTTTGGTTGTGGGAGACCTAAGTTTGAATCTGTGATCTGACCTAGCCAGCTGAGCCCTTGAGCAAGTGGTAGCGAGCCTAGGTATGGTCATCTATAACAGCTTCACTGAGAAGATTTAGTGAGCCATCAGACGTAGGATATTGAGGAGAGAGGAAGAATATGATAAAAGATAATTCTCTCCCACCACTCTTTACTATACCCAAGGAATTTAAACAAGTTCCCTAAGGGACTTAAACATTCTTTAAAGAAGTTTAGTGCAGAGCACAGAAAGTAGATGTGTAGACAAACCATGTAGGCATGTTTTAATATTTAAACAATATCTCAGTATCCTCAGACTGTTTGATTTTGTTTGACACAGAATCGAGTAGAGCTTTCCTGCCGCAGCGTGGTAATTAAACCAACTGGATTTTCTGGGACAATCTTAAGTTCAAATATCCACTCTTTTGTCTAATAAACCAGTATAATATCCCTGAAAATCCAGTATTTCAAAATCTGAACTATAACGAGAACTCATACATTGAGGTAGTTCATAAATCTTTTTTTGAGGATTTGGGGTTCAGGAAATATGTTCTCCTCTAGACTTTCCTTTTTGATGCTTAATGAAAAAAAGTCACTAAAGTCTTATAAAATTGGCCACTACTAACCATTTCTAGATTGTCCTATTGGATTTTCAGTAACCCTATAACACAGCAAGAGCAGAAGATTCTCTATCTTATGAATGAGGAATCTGAGGCTGAAATGTATGAGACAACTCACCCTAAGTCAGTCACTTAGTAGGATATATTGCTAGGGGAATCAAAGAGAGAAAAGGTAGATATTAAAGAACTCTGGAAGCTGGAAAAAAGCCCATGCATTTGTTTTATTAGTTATTACCATAAGTGATAATTATTTTGACTGAAACAAGGTCAGCAAGAATTCAGATACGATGGTAAAAAAAATACCCCTTCTACAGTTTGGTTGGACAAAAATTCCTCTGTGCGTGTAGCTTTGCCATGCAATGTTGCCCACCCTCCCACCAGGAGGTAAAGTCTATTTCTCTACCCCTTGGATAGGTTGAACTCCCTTAAGTGTGCACTAGCCTGTGGTACACTTGGTCCAATAGACTAGATGTTGTATGATTTCTCAAGAAGGCTCACAGCTGCCTCTCACCATCTCTTAGAACCCAGCTTTCATGTGAGGAAGCCTGAACTAGCTATGTGGGGAGGTTTCTTGGAGGAGAATCAAGGTGCCTAGTTCAACATCCCCAAAAAACTGACAGGCATGTGAGTGAGGTCACTAAACACCCTCCAACAAACCTGCCAATATACTAGTCAAGAAAATTTGTATTTCAGGGTCCATGAAGCTCTTAAGAATAGGCCATTTCTCACTTCTTTATAGACAACTCCTCAAAATGTATTATCCACAATATCATTAGAAGTTGCTAACTTAAATTCATATAATAATGGAATCTTAGAATTGGAGGAAGTCTGAGAAATCACTAAGTGTGTGCATAGGATGACCCTAGGTCCCTTAGTATGTCTTATTAGCCTCACAAAATTATTTATATGCCTTCCTCTCATCTCAAAAAAGTATTCCAGTTTTGATAACATATTTGATCATCACTCTATGGAGAATCTTATCTGTAGAATCTTTGGTAACTTCTGTTTGAGTCGTTCCAGCCACAGGATCATCATGACTTCAGAAGCCCAACCACTCCATTGTGGAGTAGGTGCTCCTTTTTATTGACTTAAAGTATTTCCTTATATGAAGAAGACACCTGCTTTCTCATACCTCCCACTTATTAGTCTCTGATATTTGAAGACAGTTATCACAACTAACTTCTCTCCCATCGCTTAAATCATGTAACCTCATATAAGAATGCATACACAGATACACACACACAGACACACACACCCAAAACCAGTCCCTGAGTTAACAATTTCCCTGAGTTAACAATTCTAAACCCTCCAAAATTTCCTCTGATGTAAGAGTTGAAGGATTCTTGATTATGCTTCGCCACCCTCTTCTCTGAATATAAGCTTTTAATAAAATTTGAGAATTAACCATTGGACAGAAATGGTAGGGCCGTTATCTTTGATTCACTCATGACCCAGAAATTTCCCATTTCATGGAATTCTTAGTGAAACTTTCAAATTCCTTGGCAGCCACATTCGAGTATCATAGATTTTGTTTATAGGATTACTGAACATGATATTGTTATCTATGGAGAATGGAATAAGAGAAAATAAGTTCATTTCTAAATTGAAACAGCAAAACCTTGATTGGAGCAAAAAGTTTTCTGGTGCAGTGGAATTCTTTGAGGCTTTGAAAGAGTGTATGAGACGTGAGTCAGCGATGATGAACATGAGCTTCAGAGTCTGATAGAACCAAGTTTAATCTTAGCTCCACTCTCTACTCTCTGTGTGTCTTCGTGTGAGTTCTTTAACCACTCTGAGATCATGCCACTATGTGTGTAACAAATGGATTGTGATAATATATTTATAGGATGGTTGCAGTGTAAACCCTTAATACATTTGTGGTACCTAAAAGTTCTTAACAAATGCTTACTTTTATTATTTGCAGTTAGATATAGCTGGAATCGAATTGTTGGCCTTATCTAATAGCTAAGTTGAATAAGTTTCTTGACCTTTCTAAACTGGAGTAAGTTTCTTAACCTCTTTGAACATTATTTTTTGTTTGTATGATCTGATTAATACAACTTACCTCATAGGGATGTCGATTTAATTAGGAGAGTCAAAAGCTGACAAAGCATGGAGAAGAATTCTGTAAACTAGGAAAACATATAACTTTGACATTAGTCTACAACAGATACAGTCCTTGCTCTCATGGATTAGTATCTGGTGCAGGAGATGGCCAAGAAAGTTTCCATTTTAATAAGAGCTATAGGGCTTCCCTGGTGGCGCAGTGGTTGAGAGTCTGCCTGCTGATGCAGGGGACACGGGTTCGTGCCCAGATCCAGGAAGATCCCACATGCCGTGAAGCGGCTAGGCCTGTGAGCCATGGCTCCTGAGCCTGCGTGTCCGGAGCCTGTGCTCCGCAACGGGAGAGGCCACAACAGCGAGAGGCCCGCATACCGCAAAAAAAAAAAAAAAAAAGGAGCTATAATGGGGAAGAACAGAGTGCTTTAGGAGCCTAGAGAGGGGTCTCTTATCCAGACTTAGGAAATAATCAAGCAAGATCTCCCAGAGGAAATGGTGTCTAAACTTATCTGGGAAAGATGAGTAAATGAGAGCCAGGTGCAGGGGTAGGGTGGGAGGTGAGGAACAGCAGGCAATTGTGGAGGAGTAAGAAAAGCCTTGAAACCAGAAAGACGCTGGCAAATCAGAAGTCCAATACAACTGGGACTACAAGTACATACCAGAAACTATTTGAAGCACCTTAAAATTGTTATTGTAATTGACCCTTCTGTAGCCCTATGAATTAAGGTCATAATGTCCATTTCAAGAATAAGAAAACTTAATCCCAATTAAAGGTCATTATTTACGTAAGGTTTCAATAAAATAAAGAGCCAAGATTGAAACTTGAATAATTGATTCCAAAGCCATTGTTCTTTCCTTTGACCAAGAGCTGAGAAAGAGAAGAAAATTTTAAGGATTCAGTGCTCTTAACATGAAGGTTTCCAACCATCAGTCCTGAAGGAAGGGGTGGGCAGGTAATCATGTGCCTTTGATGCATCTTTGTTGAGGTTGGCATGGTGGAGACAGGTATAGCCAATGTTGTCCTCCCCAGGGATCACTTAAAGCTTAATCCTTCTGGGAGAAAGGGATAGTCTTTGGCAAGCATGATTCTCAGATGGTCCAGATGCTTAGGAGACTGAAAAGAAGCTGTAGGAACAGAACAGGCAGGCTGCGCAGTGAGAAACATGTCTTTAGACAGGATCCTGGACATTTAGACCTGATCGGCAGCTGCCATCTTGCTGAGAACTTTTGTCCCACCGTGAGTGATTACGGCTTTCTGTAAGCACAGGTGGCCTTCCTGATAAAATTCAATTTCAGGGAATTAAGGAAGAGGCCCTCATTTGGTTATTTATCAAGGCCTTCCCTATCTCAGGCCAGCAGCTTTATTGTTCTATGGCTGCTTCAAAGGACCCTCTCTGGAAGGACTTGTGCCTTCTCTCCCTAAGCCTTATCGGCTTCCCTCAGACCAGCTCATTTGCCTAATGGCATCTCCACAAAGGCAGCAGAAGTCCAAATCTGAGCTGAGCAACTTCTCACTTTTGGCCAGCTGCAGGAACTCCCCTGGCCTCCCTCTGTGTTGGATGCTCAGAACTCACTGGATATCCTGTTTCTCCAAATCTTGACCTGGCAGCAGTCAGCTGCAGACCTGAAATTTTCTTCGGACCAGACATTCAAGACCCACTGGGTTCTCTAATGTGTCATGTTCTCCAACATTCACTGGGCTGGCATTGCACCTAATGATGCCATGGACAGCCTGCTGCTTCTCTCCTATATTGGACATTGACAAGGGATCAGGGAATAGATAGAGGAAATATCGTGCGATGGATAACGGTTTTCTGATCATACCGATCTAAGGGGGATCTCATAGTAATTAGATGTTTGACCTTATATGTTGCTTAAATTTTCAAAGCCTCATTCTCATTTATAAAACAGGAATACTAAAACCTACTTTAAGGGGGGGATGTGAATATTAGATGATATTATGCCAGGAAAAAATGCAAGGCATTCACTTATTTAGTCAAGAGATATTGATTTTTTTAGTGAGTCTAAAATATTTTCCTCTGAAGAAGAGGTGACAAAGAAAGATACCATCGAGCACAATAACTATGGTTTATTCATCTTCTCCATAGTATCGATGTTTGAGAAAGTTGATGTTTGATAAATGTTTGTTTAAATTTAACTAAACATCTACAGAAGACCTTGGAACTACAGAGAGGGCAGTTAGCTTGGAGTCAGGACATGAGGGCCTACTTTATGTGACACTAAGAGACTTGCTTGGGGTCTATCACTTTGCAACAATATTTGACATTGAGCAAATCATTTCACTTCTTTAAGCGCCAGTTAGCCCTGCAAAATCGGTGTCATGATGCTCTCAGATATCTGGAAATAATAATCATGGAACCAAAACCATTGGAAGTCCTCTACACAAAAGAATACTTTCAATTCACTAATGAAGAACAAAAATATATTAAGGTATTGAATTTCTCCTGTCTTAGGCACTCCATTTATATTCTCTCTGACTCCATAATGAAACTCTGTGGAGCAGGACTTAGTACCTTTATTACAGAGGTAAAGAGACTGAAAATGAGAAAAGTTGTGTCTTGCCAAATGTCACACAATGGTACTCCATCCTTCCAGTTGCTTAGGTCAACATGGGAGACATCCCTGGTGGCTCTCTTTCTCATTCTCCCATATCAAGTTCTCCTAAAAATTATAGTTAGTTCCACCTTCAAAATACATCCAGAATCTGATCATATGCCATCTATAATACTTAAGTCCCATCATCTCTTGCCTAGATTTCCATGTGGTCTCCCTAACCACATCTATTATCTTCTCCAGAATCAGTCTTTTGAAACCTCAGTCAACACAAGTCCTCAAGTGAAAACATCCTCATGTTTTCCATCACGGTCAGAACAAAAGCTGAAGCCTAGCAATGGTCTCAGATGCCTTGTGTGTTTGGATTCTTTTCTGCCTCTGAGACCTCGAGTCAAGCTTCACCCTCCACTTTGCTCACTCTGCTCAATTCTACCAGCTCTGCCTCTTTGCCTTTCCTTGGTGAGGAAAGGCGTGTGCCACTGCCTCGGGGCCTTTGCACTTGTCTCTCCCTTGGTCTGGAATGCCTTTCCTCACATTTTCCTCACATGGATCACATTTGTACTTCATTCAGGTATTCTCAAATGTCAGTTTATCAGAGTGCCCTTCTCTGATTGCTCCACATAAAAAAGCAACTCTCCCTCTCCTGTCATTCACTCAGCCCTTAAACAACTTGGATTTTCCTCTTAGCACCTATTGCCTGCTATACTAGTTGATGAGTTTTAAATTTGCTTACTTTTTGTCAACCTAGAACACAACTCTGTGTGGGCTTGGACTAAATCTCTCTTTTCACCTACTTCGTAGAACTACACTTTACATGAAATTAAATGTATTCATTTTAATGCATAGTTTGATGAGTTTTCACAAATATAATCATAGAGAACATTTTTGTTACACCAGAAAGTTCTCTGTGTCCCACTCCCCATCCTAGGCAACAACATGATCTGATTTTTAGAACTATAGATTAGTCTCTCCTCTTCTAGAATTCACATAAATGGAATCATACAGTATGTACACTTTTGCATCTGGCTCCTTTTGCCCGATTCATAACGCTTTTGAGATACATTAATATTCTTCTGAATATCAGTATTTTCTTTTTATTACTAAGTAGTATTCCCATTGTAATGAATATACCACAATTTGTTTACCTATTGACCTAATGATGAACATTTAAGGTGTTGCCAGTTTTGGACTATTATGAATGAAGCGGCTATGACCATTTGTGTGCAAGTACTTTGTGAACATATTTTCCTTTTCTTACGTAAATACAAAGGAGGAGCATTGCTGGTCATAGGCTAACTGTATGCTTAACTTCGCTCTAAATCTTCATTTTTCACTGATATATCCCCACCATCTAGAACAAGAGTCTAGCATGTAGTAAGCACTCAATAAATGTTTATTAATTGAAAACTTCAACAGTAATACTTAGAATGGATACAAGTCCATATCTCCCTGAGCATCAAGTTAGAGTGTTCTGTTCATGGATTCAAACTGACTGATCAAGGTAAAATTATTGGTGCATAGGATTCATTTGAGACTTCTGTGGTCAGTGCCTGTGTGAGTAACCTCATGAGACCCTCAGTGAAATTATTCACGATGGAGCATGAATGGAGACAACCCTGACACGAGGCAATGTCTCTCTGGCCTTGATATTTAACAGGCCTTGCCTGGCTGTTTCCTTCCCACCAGGGAGCCGCTGTTATAATCCCCAGAGTTCTCTCTCTCTCTCTCTCTGTCCACTCTCGCAATCCCATTATCCTCCTGCCTGGAGAGTCGAGTTCCTCTGACAGTCCTGCCAGCACAGAGACTTATGTGGATGTATTGAATTCACCACCTGGTGACTACAGTGAAAATTTCTCCCCTTTGATTTATTTTGGCTGGGAGAAAGAAATAATTTACGTTCTTGGAGATGCAGATAAGAGATGATACATGTCCCATTCATTTCCCTGATAGCAACACTTCCTGTCACTCACACAGATGGAAAAGAGACTTCAATCACACCCACGCCTGTATCAGAGGAAAGATGAGGTGGTGGAGGGAGCAAAAGGGAAGAGAAGAGAAGGAATAGTCCAGAGGAAGGAGATAATGAGAAACATGCCTGATATTCCTGGGAAGAGGATTTAAACCAAAGGAAGATGTACTTCTGCTTGATTCACAACGTTGTCTTTTCTACTGAGAATGCAGCCCCTCTTTTCAATCAGTTGAATAGAGTCAGATATCATCTTGAAGACAGTATACAGTCATCCGTTGGTATCCACAAGGGTTTGGTTCTCCAGGTCCCCCACAGATACCAAAGTTTGAGGATGCTCAAGTTCCTTGCATAAAATGGCATAGTATTTTCATATAACCTGCACACATTTTCCCATATGCTTAAAATGATCTCTAGTTTAGTTACAATAACTAATGCAATATAAATGCTATGTAAATAGTTGCTGGGACGTGACAAAATCAAGGTTTGCTTTTGATGACTGTCTGTAATTATTTTCAGAATATTTTCGATCTGCTGGGTTGAATCTTTGTAGATACGGAAAGCCAGCTGTAATCCAGGAGTTCTTATCTTCGGGGGGCGGGGTCTGTGGATAGACTGGTAGAAGATTCGTGAACTTCCTGACATGGGGGGCAGAGCAGTAAAGGCACCTATCTTTCCTCAGACACTCAGAAGGGGTCTAATGACGACAAAAAAAAGTTAAAAATAAGCTGACCCAGTAAAACTTGATATTTACAGTTAAGAATACTTAAATCTAACAAGATAAGAAACATACTCAAATTCATAGTGCCGATCATATTTATGTCAGAGTCAAAAGTAGCACTCAAGTCTCCTGACTCTCATATTCAGTCTATTTCATCCTGTTCCTCATCTGTACACCTGCTAGTAGGAGGTGGTGCAATTTGCTCTGTATTCCAATCAGACCACCTGTAACAGCCCCTGGAGGTGGGCAAGGAAAGTGTGACTGATACCATTTGACAGATGAAATAGAGGAGCTCAGTCAACTCACTTCTTCAAGATGTATTTAGTAGACCTAAGTTGGTGTAGCTTCATGAATCATAATTCTAATCCCTCCTCTGACAGCAGATCCTTTTACCCCCACCTCCAGACCTACACATGAGTGGGCGTGTCACTCAGGCTGAGCCAGTCAGAGTATGTCCCTCCCTTCGTGAGTGTAGGGGTAGACACATGATCCAAGCTGGACCAATCAGAAACCTCCTCTGGAATTTTTTAAAACTGAAATTGGAAGTGGGTTCTTCTGTTTCTCTCTGGTAATACATTGAGGAAGAGACCTCAGATGAGATGGGAGCTACATAGAGAAGTCTGGGAGAGTAAGACCTACTCAGCAAGAATGAGGGAAAAAAGACAAAGCCAATAAACAGGGTTCTGACATCAATTCCTTGTTTTTTTTCTTCCCAAGGCTTACATTTCCGTCACTCCCTTATCTGTGAGCTATCCAAGTATGCTCTGAATAATTATCTTTTGCAGGGAGGTGAAACAGGGGATATGCCATTTGTAACTGAATGTGTCTAAGTGTGACTCAGGTGATCTTGTCCCTTGGAATCCATCTCTTCGAAAACATCTTTGATATCATTTTAAACAACTACTTATACCCTTTCAGTGCCAAAATGGAGCAGGAAGATGCCTGCGGGGAGTTAACCATAGCACTGAATGCGGAATCCCAGACGAAGAGCCATTTCCTGTTCTTTCTGATTTCCAAGTTATGAGGAGGTTTTCTCATCCCTTTTCTTTATCTCCTTTTTCTCTCTCATTCTGTCTCCTTGTTTTCTTCTAATACTCTTTTCCTCCCTCTGTCACCTTTTAATATCCATAGAGTTCTGATGCCCCCTGCTGCTGGCTGTGGGCTTCTTGCTGGCTGCAAGAACCACATGTTTCTCTGGCTGCTGACCTCTCTCATTCCTGGTTTTTCCAGCCTCTGTGTCGTCTGTGCTAGTTCTTTCTTCTCTCATTACATTTTTCTCCTATGTTATCTAAGTGACTGTCTCTATTTCCTCACCATCTTTCTGTGCCACTTGTATCTTATTACCCGCATCTTTGTTTTAGCGTCTTTCTCCCCACCCACTTTCTCAATTTCACTTTCTGATTATGTTCTCTCTGCCTCAATCTATATCCCATTTCGTATTTCTGAATTCCTGGGTTCCTGTCTTTTGGTCTGTTTCACAGGCTCAGTTTCTGTTGCACACCCTCACCCACTCACTGGTGGAATGTTTTCTTTCACAGAGAAACACACCAAATGTTCCCCTGACTGTCCTAAGAAAATTTCACCAGGAGGTGGTCAGCCTTACTGAACAGCTGGGTAGCCCTTTGCACAGAGTTCCTCTGAGAAATAAATCTCTTTCAGTAGGTTACAGAAAGTTAGATTTCTTCTGCAGTCTTTACCACCAGCTTGCTTTTTGAGATTGGGCAAGTTATTTAACTTTTCTGAGCTGTAGGTTTGAAAACTGTGTGCCTGACAGTCGCTAGAGATGGGGAGGGAATAAGTGTCAGAAGACTCTGGATCATCTTCTGAATTAGAGAAGGAAGTTATGGTTCTGAAGCTCCCTATAAGAGGGTAGTATGTGTTACAACTGTGCTGTGGAGCTCTCAGTGTGAGGTGCCTGCTTAGGAAGTCCTGCTGACGGATAGATTCTTTTGCTAACAAATAGGACTAATATTCCAAGAACCCCACCGGCCTGAGTTTGTTTTTCTGCCAAAGTGAGCTAGTATTAGCATTTGAGATAAACACCCAAACAACCTAACCAAAATGTATTACCATCCATCTGGGTTCACAGAAGGGAACCATCAGTGGTCTAATGAAACTCTGAATGACTGAGGCTCACCTCTGAGTCATCCCTAACCCCTCCTTCTGCTCAGCTTTTCATAATTCGTCATCTTCCTTATGTTTGTCCTGCCAATCTTTCCCCTCCTCTCCATTACCTTGGCCTCTACTCTGGACTAAGACTGTTGTTTATGACGACATATACATGTCTGTAAATTCTACATCAGTGGGTTTCTCTGATGGCAAAAACTATGTCGTAATCAACTTTTGATTTCCCATGATTGTTAACAGCTTGTCATTTTAAATGCAGTAGACACCCCATTTCTGTTTTCATTTTCTGAAAGTCAAAAGAATGGGAGCAAACAATTCAAGCATGAAGGAGAGAGGAAGAAGACAAGATAAAAGACAGGAAGAAAGGAAGGGAAGAAAGGGAGAGAAATATTTTAAAGTGTTTTTATTACATTACAGGACTCCTTTAAGACATAAAGCTCACTTTATTATTGGTTTACTTATTACATTTAAGCACTGATTACAGAGAAGGAGGACCAAGAATATGGAAAGGTAAAGAACTAGGAGCCAACTGAATATCAAATTGGGAATGAAATTATAAAATTTCTCAAATCAGAGAGTAATCCAGTAAGAAAGCAGCACTTGCTTTACAGGGTTACACCTCTGAAAACAACATTTGTAGATGTACGTTTATCCTGCAAAGCAAAGATGCCTTCGTAACCCAAATACATCCTTTCCGCTGGCTTCAGGGAAACCACTCAGCATGCAGTAGCCCCTGGTAGCGCTGTTCCCACCATTCCCATCACTTTCCCCACAGTGCAGCCTCCCCAGGTCAGATGCTGGCAATCGATACCAAACACCTCACGCTTAAATCCATCAGTGAAAAGGCTGTTACAATAACAGCAGCTATTTTATGTGGCTACTGATTTCTTTGGGGCCTCCCAGACCCAAAGGTAGGAAATAATAACTGGTCATTTTTCACCAAGACAGACAATACAGGAGGACAGTTGGAGCAGAGGTGCTTCCTGTGAACTGTACCGTCCATGCAAGTGCTGCCAGGAGAAAAGATAAAAACCCACCTCCTGATAGGTTTTCAATGCTTGCACTGATGACGAGCACCAATAGGCATCCTCACCAGCACAGTAATCAAGGCAACACAATCCTGCATCCCTGTGCAGACCCATCACTGTGATTTCATGTGAGCCTCCAGGTGAGGCTGTGTGACTGGTAAAAGAACAACCATCATCCTCATTTCACAGATGGACAGAGACACACAGGGGAGGGAGTTATTAAATGGCAGAACTAGGGGTAGAACACAGAGCTGCTTTCTCTTCACCCAGTTCTTCTGTTTCCTTTTTTCCCCTCAGATTGAATAGCAGTGAGATGATATAGTGATACAGATCCAGACATTGATGGAGTCACACCAAATTGTGGTTTTGAGGAATATTTAATGACCTGGGGAAATGTTTATGGTATAAAGTTAAGTAAAAGAAGAACTATGTATATATTAAAATCCTGATTTTGTAAAAATTTTGTATAGATATATCACACATTATATATTAACCAAAAATACCTCTGGATGGTGATATAATGAGTGACTTCAGGTTCTTCCTTATGCTTTCTTATGTTTTATACATTTCTTATAGTATACATATAGTCCTAATATTTTTTAAAAGTTAATTTGAATATATAATTTGAATTAATAATGTATTTTATACACACACACACACACACACACACACACACACACACACACACATCAAAAGCAGATAATCCCAAGAAATCCTTTTTCCACTTTCTCTTGTTTTCTTCTATGGAGGCAATAAAACCAGGTAGCAGTAGAAGCCAATGACTCTGCTGGACCATATCCCTGGTCAACTCTGTAACCTAAGTCCAATGCTTTCTCTCTAAGCGTCACGATCTTCACCAATGGCATATTTCTATTTCTTGCCTAATTTATATGGTTTTTGAAAAACAAATGAAGAAATAAGATTTTGTGCCTGGAGCCCAAATGTGCAGGCAGACAGAAAGCAGGGGTATTATGCAAGAGGGGGATCCCTGCTCTTGCAACCAAAAATGTATTCAGAATTACTGTCTTCTCCAAGCTGTAGGCTGTAGCAGGCCCCGTGATTATCTCTTCACAATCAAATGGGTGCAAATCTAGGGCAGCAGATGTAGCTCCCGTGGAGGGGGGCGGGAGTCTCTAATTGCAGGATTTACATGAGATGAGATTTCCCCAGAGGCAGAGAAACTGACTTCCCTGGAGACAGTGGGAGCTATTTTCCCAAACAGAGAAGGATAGGGAGGCTTTGAGAAGAGGCTGCCTTGCTCTCGGCCCTCAGTGTCCTTAGAGGAAGGAAAATAACTTAAAACTGAGACTTAGGGGCTTCCCTGGTGGCGCAGCGGTTGAGAGTCCGCCTGCCGATGCAGGGGACACGGGTTCGTGCCCCGGTCCGGGAAGATCCCACATGCCGCGGGGCGGCTGGGCCCGTGAGCCATGGCCGCTGAGCCTACGCGTCCGGAGCCTGTGCTCCGCAACGAGAGAGGCCACAACAGTGAGAGGGCCGCATAACGCCAAAAAAAACAAAAAAACAAAAAAAAAAAAACCTGAGACTTGGTGGTGAGCGATTGAATTAAATTTAAGGAAACTTTATTGAACAGCTACTTTCTGCTAGGCACTATGGGACTAAGAGGCAAACAATGCCATGGTGAAGAAATGAGAATTGAGAAATATTTTTCTGTTGCCGTTTGTGTGTCAGGTACTCTGTTAAACTCTTTATTTAAATTATCATGTTTCTTTATTACAATCAACATGTGAGGTAGAGATGAAGCTAGGTAACTTCCTCAATGTATCAAGCACTCATGCAACAAGAGCCTGTTAGAACATCTGAGGTCTGCACACATGCCAGGCTCTCCGCACTTGGCTTCCTTTTCAGAGGCTGTTCCTTTTACCTAGGAAGAAATACCTTCTCACTTTCCCCACTTGAACTAATACTCCTTCAAGAATTAGTTCAACTGCCATCTTTTCCAAGAAGCCTTCTTTCACCCACCTACTCTTAGGCTAGTTGAGATCCCCAACTCTACTCCTAGTGCATTGTTTCCACGTAATTATGTACTTGCTTGTCTGTATCCCTCACTACACTGCATACATTTTTTTTTTTTTTTCTGTTAGAATCTCTGGTGCCTAACAGAAAACTAGAGAAAAGAAGATGCTCAATAAATGTTTGTTTTCTAAGACTCCATGGAAAGAAAGAAAAAGATAAACAGATGACTAAATGGATGGGTAAATTAGTAAGTGAATTAAAGTATCAATGAAAGACCACATGAATGTTTCTGATACAGCTCTGAATGCTGCAGATATAGATGGTGAGAGGGCATAGAAATGACTGGAATGCAGCAGAGGTGGCAAAAACAGATAGGTCACAAATACCAACATGAAAGCAATGCCACATCCAGGAAAACCATGACTCTTTTTAGCTTGCCGTTTCCCAAAAGTAGCATCCGATTTCTTGCAATTGACCTGTGCATTCTGAAAATGTCCAGCCAACCTGCCAGTTTCTTATCTGGTGCATTCTTTGAGGCTCATGTAAAAGCTTCAGGCCCCAAAATGTGGACGGGGGCAAATACCTGCTCACAGCCTTCTGACTCAGACTGTGCATGAGTGTAACTTCCCAGCTGATTCTGATAGTTAGTCATGTTTAGGATCTTCTACTCTAATGGAAATTCTTGTACTGTAGAGAGAAAGCTATACCAGAGAGTTTTTATACCCCATAAATCTGGCATTTTATGGTTTCACAGTAATACAACTGCCAATTATTAAAACCCTATTCAGTTTTTTTGAAAAGTCTTGCCATTGACAAAGGGTTAAAGTTACTGCATTTTCTTATTTAATCTTCATGATACCCTTAGTGTTGTAGGTGAGATCCTCTTTCTTGGATAGATGAGGAAACTGAAACTAAGTGAGATTGCTTAGTTTTCTTTTGTCCTAGCCCGTCAAATATTTTGTGGGTTTCTTCTCCTTTCTCACTCTCTTTCCTCCAATATTAGAAACTATTAGTACTAACACATATCTGATCCTCGTCTCCTTCTGGATACATTGAAGGACCATCCTTCTTAGCTCTTTATAATTCAGAAGGGCCATTTGACTACTTCTGGCCAGTGAGCTGTGAGCAGAGATACATATGTCACTTGGGGACATAAAGCATTTTAATTGCTGGTGCAAGATCCTTCATCACCCCACACCCCTCTCCAAGTCTCATGCTCCCTTCTCTCCCTATTGAAGCCTCATGTTGATAAAATAGTCACAAGACTAAAGCTGCCTGGATAGCTACTGCCCTGAAGAGAGGCATGGACTTTATATAAGTGAGAATTAAATTTTATCTGTGTTAATCCTAAAACCTGTGGAGGTTGTCTCTTAACCCATTTTCACCTGATAAATGTAGATGCTCCTATGAAGAATAGCAAACCTAACTTCTGCCTTCTGAGCTCCCACCCCGCTGACCCTGCTAGATCAGAGTTTCTCTGCCCACACTTTCCGGAGGTTTTTCCTGTCCTCTACACATAGTGCTCCCCTGGTGAGCTTCTACTAATCATGACCCTGTAATCATCTCTGGAAGTGCACTTAAATTCAGTCCCCGATCAATATTCCTCCCCGCACTGCCCCACGCCTACTCCCTTCTCACACA
Organism: Aethalodelphis obliquidens; assembly: GCF_003676395.1. Taxonomy (NCBI): domain Eukaryota; kingdom Metazoa; phylum Chordata; class Mammalia; order Artiodactyla; family Delphinidae; genus Aethalodelphis; species Aethalodelphis obliquidens. The sequence continues at coordinate 16,355,555 of NW_020837951.1, forward strand.
TCACTGAAATAAACAAGCTAGGCTGTCCGCAGGTGACCCGCACTCCAGGCGGCTTTATTTGCCGCATCCCCATCTGCACCATTCCAGACCCATGGACCTAGGAGTTACCAAAAGATCACAAAGTCAAAGATCTTTGCAAATTTGAACACCTGTGGAGCTGGAAGAAGTCATCCAGTGGAAGAACTAAGAATATGGGGAATGGAAGCTGCATGATTGCATGTATTGCATCTCTCTTTACAGCAGAGCTGCAAGAAAACATTCAGTTTCCCACAGTAACACCTCTAGGGGCAAGGCATTTACTAAGCTCACAAGACATCTTCTTTAACCTTTGGGCACTCCTGACTCTTTAGCTAGATCTTCATTGTCTTGTGCCTATGTATTTCATCCAGGGCCCTGAGTGTACCACTTTAGAGTCAAACAGAGAAATCTGTTCTACGCCACAACAGTTCTTTAAGAATTTGAGAAAAGTTGCAGGCTGTTACTCATCTGGCCACAGTATCCCCTCCTTTGAATTTAAGCCTTCTCATCTACACATAACGAAAATAACCCCCAGAGAGAGAGAGAGAGACAGAGACAGAGAGAGAGAGAGAGATTGAGACTTAACCAAGATCGCACAGCTTCCAATCCAGGGCTCTTTGTATTTATTTACGTTTATTTAGCAAACATTTTTAAAGCACATAGTAGATAATGCAGGACTTACAATTTGAATATGATTCAAACCCTGCCACAGAGGTGCAAAAATTCTACTAAGATATGTGGACAGTTGAAACTGCTATAGTGAGAAGAAGGTGAGGAAAATTATATTTATTAAATGTCTCCTAAATGTCAGGCATTGTCAGGTACCTCTCATATTATTTCATCTAATTTTTCAAGTACACTCTAAGACTGGCAATATTGCCCGATCTTGCTGATTTAAAAACTTTACCAGTTGCCTATTGCTGCAGAACAGACTACCCAATAGTAGTGGCATAAAACCATTTTATTCTGCTCATGGATTCTGTGGACCAGGAATTAGGACAGGGTACAGAAGGTATAGCTTGTCACTAGACAAGCTAGAAGGAGTTGAGGTTGTGCTCAGCTGGGACTGTCTATCAGAGACACCTACACATAGCCTCTCCATGGGGCTTGGGCTTCTAGTGGCAGCTGTGTTCTACAGACTTAGCACTGGAAGTCATGCAGTGTCACTTCTATTGGTGTCTGTAAGGCGAGCGTGGATTAATTTAGAAATTAGACTTCAGTTTGTAATGGGGAAATGGCAAAGTCACCCTGTAGAAGAAGCTGTGGGATGGGAGATATCGCTATGACATATTCTAGGTTTAAGTTGTATGACTGGCAGATTTTGCTATGTGACTTAAGAAGATGGGTAGATCTTTATGTTCTTAGAGACGTCTCCACGGAGAAGATGCCATTTGGAATGGGCTTGGAAGGAGGGGGGAGATTTGCACATGGAGACATTCTGGATTTGGAATAAAGTATGACTAGAATCACAGAGGCGCCATCCTGTACTTCCTTGACCATCTCTGGGTCGTTTTCTGTTTCCAACAAGGAGACATGGATAGTTATCCTCCCCAACAGTGACCAGGAGTTCTAGGTACTGGAAAAGTCTTACAACCAAAAGCTGGCATTGTTTGCCAGATGGCAAGGCCCCCAGCTGGCTACTGCACATTGCACAGGCAACTGAGCTTTTCACACAGTCCAGCTACAGAGAGAGGATGGGGCTAAATGGAAGAAAAAAAAAAAAAGCTCAATTTTGGAGGCTCGGGCAGGCTGAAATCCTCTATGATAAGGCAAAGTGGATGGCAACTACAGCCCATTGCCTTGTGGCAGTAACCCTTCGAGCCTCTGAGTAACCAAAATTAGCTCAAAAGCATTTGGCATGAGAATCTTAGGAAGTTTTCTGGGCTAATTGTATACCTCATACTTAGGGAGTAAGACAAAAGTTCTGTTGAAACCTAAATTATAGAGGAAGAGACTTACATGAAGATTTTATGAGCACCCAAATTGTAACAATTGCCAATGTCTACTTTCAGCAATCCCATCACCTACCCAGGACATTCCTGTAGCTGCTGACACCAGTATCAGACCCATTATGTCATACATGTACTTCATTACTTATTTATTGACTATTAACCCCATGAGAATGTGAGTTCCACATGGAGAGTCTCTTGGTGCTGTATCCTTAGCCCCAAGGAAAATGCCTGCATGTAGTCACTGAATGTTTGTTAAATAAATCAGACCCCAGGGAGGGGAAGAGGGGGCTGACAAGCTTGTGGCTACAACCTTTCTCCTTCATCTTGGGGGTACATGTGACCCTGTAACACTGTCAATAAGCCAAGACTGGTTTTCTTGTCACCCACACATCCATTCTAAATTTTGACATCAGACCTATTTGGGATGCAACCCCAGATCTTCTACTTAGTATCTGTGTGATCTTGGCCCATCATTTAGCTTTACTGAGCGTTAATTTTTCCACAAATATTTTCATCAGAAGGTTGATGTGTAGATCAAATCATGAAGGTATGTTGAAGGTGACAGTGAGGCAGGGGGCTCAGTCTTCTGGTCCAGCCAACCCCAGGTTACTTCCTGCTAAGCTTGTATAATGAAAGGAAAAGGAAAAGGAGAAAGGAGAAGCAAAAAGAAAAAAAAAAAAAAAAAGGAACAAACAGGACGAATAGGAAGAAGAGGAAGAGAAAGAGGTCAGGACATAGGAAACAGAGAAACACAAAAAGTGAAAGAAATGAGAATAGAAGAGAGAAAAGGGAGAGGAGTGGGAAGGAGATGAGAGGTGAGGAGGAAGAAGGTAAAGAAAAAGGGAGAAAAGAGAAAGGGAAAGAGAAAACAGGAAGGGAAAATGTTTGGAAAAGATTGAGAAGAGAGAAAAAATTGGGATAAAGAGAGGGGAAGAAATGGAGAGGTCCCTCGGAGAAGCATCCCAGGATTCCAACAGTGACATCAGGGCTCAGGGCTCACTCACTGGCCCCAGAACCCAAGCTGTGGACCCCCCTGCAAGAGCATTGCCCCTCTATCTGGCTGTCCCTGTGTTGGCCAGCCCTCCCACTGAGGAGCTCTAGCCAGCCAGGAGGCAGAGCCAGGATCCCCAAAGAGGCTGGGGGCTCACCTCCCAGAACTAATTCTTTGTTTCATGCTCTCCAGCCCCTCTGATTGGCTTTGACAATTAGTACAGCCTTGGCTTCCTGTTGAGGGCATGAGGTGGGTTCCAGCAGACATCATTAGCCCTGACTTTATGGGGATTTATTCAGACTGTTACCATGACTCATACTTTAGTAATGAGGTCTCTCTTCCAGGCGCTCAGTGCTTTGCTACTGGTGTCCCTCCCCGGGTCTTCCTACAGTGGCTCCATTTCCATCTTTCCCCTGAGAATTTCCTGGCTTCCCTCCTGGTTTCAGCCACCTTTCAGGGGTGGAGAATGGAGAGTGGTTTCTATAACTTCTGTCTTGCAAAGAGCCTCAGAGAGCTACCCAGCTAGACCAACAAGTAGTAAGAAAACACACAGTATGAAGAGTTGTTTTTTGTTTGTCTGTTTTTTTCTAGAGAGACAGGAGAGAGATCTTGGACCTACTACCAAAAACCCAGATCTGGAAAATGGTTTATATCCCTTTACTCTGCTTGATGTAATTTGGAATGTCAGAGGAGAAGTAGAACTTTAAGACTCTAGACAAATATCTCAGTGGAGAAACTAAGGTTCAGGGTGGGAAGAAGGCTTGCCCAAGATCTCACATAGAGTGGTAGTTAGACCTTGAACTTGTAACTTCTGACTCCTCTTTCCTCCCTATTCTTTCAATTTATTAATTCACTTATCTATTCAAGTAAATACTTGAATCAAGGATCAAGGGCCAGCTCTGCTGTGAAGCTTTCTAAGACAGTTAGGGCCAGCTTGGTCCTACCTCCCATTTGTACCTCCTGAGCCCTGAATACATATACCAACATTATGGGCTTCGGTGCTGCATTATTCAGTATAATCTTGTGTCTCGGGGGACTAGAATCTTTAGGATGGAGATTCACTTGTGTAGCCCTGTCACTGGCACAAGGCCTGGCACAAAGTAGATGCTGAGTAAATGTTCCATGAATGAAGGAATGAGCAAGCTTCAATCTTCTGATCAACTGCCAAGTATCAGAAATACTATAGATTCAAGAGATTAACCCCTGTCCCAACTGCCTCCTTGACTGTGGTCCTCACCCTTTAGTGGGAAGACATCACCCTTTCTCTTGTCCTCCTGATTCTTGATTTTCCCAAAGTCCCTGGGGAATGTGCACTGCCTTCCTTTTGAGAGACGGATTAGTGCTGATTTAGAAGTTTATGGACGTTTATTTGAACTTGAAGGGAGAAACGATAAACCCTTGATCCCGCAGAAGCTGACATGACCATTTTCAAGGTTCAAAGTTCTCTTTGCCTATTTCAGTGAATCACTGAGGGCTTTCCTAGGCAAACTGAACCAAGTAACAGCTTTTGAAAGAAACAAAGCTGGGCATCACTCAGGGAGATCAGCTCGGTGCTGTGTGACCACCTAGAGGGGTGGGATACGGAGGGTGGGAGGGAGATGCAAGAGGGAGGGGATATATGTATACATATAGCTGATACACTTTGTTAAACAGCAGAAATTAACACAACATTGCAAAGCAATTATACTCCAATAAAGATGTTTAAAAAAAATAAATTAAATAAATAAATGCAAAAAAAAAAAGAAAGAAAGCTGGGTTGTTAAATCCCAGGAAAATAAAGTGGGGAAAGGAAGGAGCTAGAAGGATGTTTAACTCACCTGACAATCTGATTTGGATGCTCTCAGGGTTACCTGATGCATTTTAAGTCCAAGGTAGAGAGACGGCTCCAGAGGAAAATATCCCACTTCCAAGACAAAGACCCTCAGTGGGCTCTGAGTGGGCAAGATACAAACAGGCAGCCATTTCTACCAGGTAGGCTATAAATCCAACCTTTATTACCTTTTATTATGTTGTTTCAACAGACTCTTAAAGACAGCACAACAGTCGGTTGATAGCTGCACTAAATCTCTTTCATTTTCTCCTCATATTACTTTCACCTCCTGGATTTTTTTTCCTCTCTCTCTCTCTCTTCATGAGTCAAATTTTATTGGTCTTCTCTAGAGGATGGCAGTAGAATAGAAACATGGTTTATGATTGGGAAACAAAACCCAACAACTCCCAAACCCCAAAACTGTGAGCAAGCAATGAATGTGTGTGTGTAACCTGTATATGTATATGTTTTATTTGTGGAGATATATATATATATATATATATATATATAGCAGAAAGCAGAGGAAAAGCATAACATGGCAAAATGAGAGCAGGGGGATTGGCAGGAATGAATTTAAAAGCAATTTACTGCTAAGATGTCAAAGCCTAAATTGGAATGAAAATAAACTAAGAGTCACCATTTCTAAAAGCCCTGCTTAAAGAACAGAATTCTGTTAAGGGCTAAAAAGTAGTTCCAAGAATACTGTGAGGTGGTGAAGTGAGGCAGAGAGGTAGAGAGAAGAGAAAAGAGAAAATGAATAGGAGTTAGGGAAAAGTAAATTCTAGAATCTTTCTGTCTGAGCTCTAACGTAAGGCTCAGAAACATTTTCATTGCATCTGAAGTAGTAATTAAGTAGATATTGAACAAACATCTTCAACCAATTTTCCTTTCCTTTATTAATCAATTATTAGTGCCTCTAGGGGATTGACTACTAGGTGGTCATTTCCTTACTACCCATCCTTAACTATGACTCACATACATGCAAACACCCCCCCCAAGCTGATGATGACAATTGCCTTTTTGAAGACCCCTTAACCTACCCTCCGCTTATTCTTAAAGAGCTAACTGTTCCACCTCATTCTTGAAACTGCCCCGACAATTCTCATCCTTCTTTGAGCCCCTTACCCTCTGTTCTCACTGCCCCATGATGTCTCTGGTCCACCAGACCTGGAAGACTTTTTTTTCACCTCTGTATTGTCACTTCTTTTAGATCTAAGTGTTAGCTCCTTGAGAACTGGAATCATGTTCACCCTTGAGTTAGACTGCCTTGTTCACAGCCTGGCTCTACCATTTACTGGCTGTGTGATCTTAAGCAAGTTACAATCCCCTCTGTTTAGCAGATGAAGAAACCTCTGTTTCTTCATCTGCTAAATGGGGGAAGGGGACTTCCCTGGTGGTCCAGTGGTTAAGACTTCACACTTCCAAAGCAGGGGGTACGGGTTAGATCCCTCCTGGTCAGGGAACTAAGATCCCACATGCCGCGCAGCGTGACCAAAAAATAAAAAATGAATGGGGGAAATACTACCATCTACATCATAGGGTTTTAGCAAGGACAGAATGAGACAACAGGTGAAAACTGCTGGTGCAGCTATGCCACTTTCTGGGTAGGAGGCAGTAGGCTCTGAAGTTGTCTTTATTCATAAGAAAAAATAAACATAACGACCAAGCGTTTGGAACATCATGAGGTCATAAAACATGGTGGTCATAAGCTCAGACTCTGAAGCCAGACTACATGGATTCATTTGCAGTCTATGCCACTTATAACTGTATGACTTTGGGCGAGTTACTTGACCTCTGTTGCCTCCATTTCCTCATTTGTTAAAGATACTAGCAGTACTTACTGTATAGAGCTCTTGTGGAGATTAAATGAGCTAATTCAAGTAAAGTGCTTAAAACAGCCCCTGACACATGGGAAAGGTTCAATACATGTTAACTGGTATTACTGTGATTTAAATAAAATGATGAACATGAAGGCACATAGTAGGAGCTTCATGAAGTAATCTCCATTCAGAAGGTAAAGTCTTTCCACTCCTAGAACTAAAGTGTGTTAACTCAGGTAATGCATGCATGACAAGAAAACGGAATTTTTATCTCCTATAGTCAAGGCAAATGATAGATCCCATCATTACCAAGTATTTGCTTTTCATTTATTATCCTTATGCTTCGATATTCTGTTCAGGTAGAGAAACCCCATCAGATCAGTGCCCAGAGCTTGCATATTCACCAGATAGGAAACTTTCATTGTTTCTAATGAGGAAACCAATTCTTCAAGCCTTGTTAGAATTGCCAAACAGGGTTTCCTGCTGGGCAGTTTCATTTACTTGGCATCTCCTACTGAGAGATACCAGTACCATTCACAGAATGGGGAACAGAGAAGACAGACAACTGAATGAGAAATACCAACTGAAATTTGTCAACACCTTCCGGAGAATAGGAACACATTGTTTTTTAACAAAATGAATTTTAGGAGTTAGACAAACTCATTGCATATATATACTCTGAAAGTGTCAGAGTTAAACAATGAAATCTCAGAAATCATCTAATGCTCCAACAGCCAAAGTTCCAATTGATTGATAGCAGCTGCTGGGAACAGTAAGGAAAGAATGATTCTGAGGCTCCTTCCTAGCTCAGTGGGAAAGTGCTCTATTCCACTAGTGACGTCTGCCGTGGGCAAGGAGTTGAACAGTATTGGACCAACTTGCCATGTTCTTCCTATTCGTGATCTGGTTCAACTTCCTAATTTTACAGATGGGAAGACTAAGTCCTACTACTCTGCTGACGTTTTCAAATTCTCTATGTTGGGAAAAGAGGGGCTTAGACTATGCTCATTTTTAAATGCTGTTTTAGTACATGCAAATTTACTGCAATATCAAAAACTGAATGTAAATTAGAATGATTTGTGTATTCTTGGCAAGCAGTTGGATACAGCTAAATAGATTTTATGAGCTCTTGAATAATGTCTGATTTCTTGAATAGTTTAAACCATCTTTTTTCTGCCTCCATTGGTAACTTTGTTTTCCATCTTTATTGCCTAGAAAACCTATTAAAATAGTCTGGTATTTGTTAAAATCTTTACTGATTCCAAAATATTAAGATGTACAAATAAATTAGACTTTACTAGGAATTTATGGATAAGCATAACAAGAAAAGCATATATTATAATACACAGGCAGTCTCCTAAGAGTTTTAACTTAAAGAGAAGTTTTTCAGGTAGTTCATGGATTCACGGATTTTTCTTGTTGCCCTAACAGTTTTACTAACTACAGGATTTGGATTTTTTAAAAAGCACTCTCCCTTATATTATCTCGTTCGATACATTAGCTTGGTGAAAGAGGCATAAAAAGTAGTATTATTCCCATTCATTTAGCAGAGGAGGAAGGAGCTTCATAGAGAATTGGTTTGAAAATACCAATTAAATAATTTTCCATCTCTCTCTGGAAATCAGAGATTGAAAAAGAAATTAATGTCATTGATTTGATCCTAAATTTCAACCTCCTACATCTCTCTGATCAACCGTAATATCCCTGGGCAATAAATAGGTGTAAGTCAAGTTTCAAAATATTAAATGCTAGATGAAATGCACTAGGAGTCTAGGATAATAGAATGAACAAAGTTACTTACAGTGGTGGAATCAGAGAAGGATTCATGGTTTAGAAGGGCTGAATTTGCTTCTCAAAGTTAGATAAAACAAAAAGGAGATAGGAATGGAAGACATCTCAGAGAAGTTTCAGAAAAGTGCTATCAAATCCTTATCTTGAAATTAATAGAGGAAAAGACACTGCACAGTCTCTTTGGAATTAAACAAATGAAAGACTATTTCCAATGACTCATGTTTCTTGGTTGTTATTTTCAAAGTTGATGTGCAGCCTCCATAAGAAGTTCTACTGCAGGCAATGACCCTGCTCAAACATATGTATGGTTTTCAGTTAGAAGCAAACCTGTTTCTGATTTTATTCTTTGCCATTTGCTACATATGTGACCTCAAGCATATGATTTCAGTCCTTCCCTTTTCCTTTTTTTTTCCCTGCTTTTTGCTTAGTCTGCCTGAAAGGAAAAATGATATCTATCTCCCAGTGTTGGTGTGAGGATCATTACTGTATACAAAGAGAACCTTGCAGATAGCATGTGTTCAGTGCATTCGTTTTCCTCTTCATTTCTCACAGCCAGAAGTACCTATCTGGCTCAAGAGGAAAGAAAATATTTGATTTTCCCTAAGTATAACCAAACGTGTAGATGAGATTATCAGTGCTGAAATTGAACTTTGTGTGTATATGTGACATAGGGTAGAACATTTCATCAATTTCTACCACTGTTCAGCTTGGGATTTAGGGTAGATCTACAGGAAAGCATGGAAGTGACTAAATTAAATCAACCTGGTGAACTGTTCAGGGCTTGTGATGCTTTGCCATTAAAAAAAAAAAAAAAAATCACGTTAAGTCCCAGTAGTTTCCAGCTTGATCGAGCAACAATCATTCTTTTTTTTTTTTAAACTTATTTATTTATTCATTTATTTAATTTTTGGCTGCATTGGGTCTTCGCTGCTGCACGCGGGCTTTCTCTAGTTGCGGTGAGCAGGGGCTACTCTTTGTTGTGGGGCGCAGGCTCCTCATTGCGGTGGCTTCTCTTGTTGCGGAGCACAGGCTCTAGGTGCGCGGGCTTCAGTAGTTGTGGCACATGGGCTTCCGTAGTTGTGGCTCGCGGGCTCTAGAGCGCAGGCTCAGTAGTTGTGGCGCACGGGCTTAGTTGCTCCGCGGCATGTGGGATCCTCCCGGACCAGGGCTCGAACCCATGTCCCCTGCATTGGCAGGCGGATTCTCAACCACTGCGCCACCAGGGAAGCCCAACAATCATTCTTAAGAAATGTTACTAAATACTTATTTAATGAGTCTGAGGCAAGTGACACCATATAACATGTATAAGAATAGATAACGCATGTTATCTATTTAATAGAACAAAACTTAGTTCATATGAAGTCTATGGGTTGAGGTAAGAAAAGCTGAAATTTTTTAATTTTATGAAGCAAAAAACAACTACACATATGCATCATTGCCTTTATCCATACCTATGTATGTATGTGTGCATTTATTGTTTTAGATGTAAGTGGCAAATCTACCTACCATATCAAAATATTTTCTCAATAAAGATCCTTGCAGATAGATAAGATGCTATTATATTTAACACACCACTTAATACCATACCTGTGGATGTTTCTAAAGTTCAGAGAAGTAATTTCTGCTGTTAAGCTGTCTTATCATTACCTACCCCCCAATCTTTTAAATGCTACGTTAAAAAGGCTTGCTAGATAAAACATTTTTAATACTGTGTGTGAAGGCTTATTTCAGCCACCAAGCTATGATTGTACATATTGACCACCACTATTAATCAGTGTTGTCTGGATGCAAATATTCAATCAGATATTAGAATATAATTTCTCTCTAGAGAAGTAACATGTTGATCTGTTTTTATTCATTAATAAGGACTTGAAGAGGCTTATCGGGTATCATCAGGGCCTTAATAGAAACTAAAGACATAAGAACAGATCATGTTTCTCTGGAGGATGGTGGAACATAAAAGTTCCCTAGAGAGGGTCAAGTGGATGGCTGGAGTGGGAGGTTGGGATAGTGTTGATCATCTGACATGGAACAGAGATGAATAGGAGGAGAGGACTTGGCCCTGGGGATAGAAGCGCACAGTGGGAACAGGTGGCCACCTAGGTTCTTTCATTTATTCAAACAAATATTATTTGAGAGTATATGTAAAAATATATATATGCTTATATGACAGCATCTGTATGTAACAATAGTAAATGTGACAATCAGAGTCTTTGCCCTTTACAGTTTATGGTCTAATGAGCTCCTGGACCAGCAGTATCGATATCACCTGGGAACTTTTTAGACATAAGGATGCTCAAATCCCACCCCAGACCACTGAACCAGAAACATCGAGGCGCCCAGTAATCTGAGTTTTAATAAGCTTTTCCGGAGATTTTGAGAACCACTGGTCTGATGGGAACTGTTCTGTAATTTCACTCCCTCAAAGCTATCCTGCTACAGAAAGTGTGAAGAAGCGGGAGTGTAAAGTGGCAGGAAAGTTATCAGTAAGTGTTCTTGATTCTTTGCTTGTCTCTTTGCCTACACAAGCCACTTGGTACTTCTGTGACATCATCTGGTGCATGGAGTCCCAAACTTTCCTGCTCACCAGAATTATTGAAGGGCTGTTTATTTATTCAGTTGTTCATTTAGTCATCCTACCAGTATTTGTGGAACATTTATATCAGGCACTGTTCCAGGCATGTTGATGCAGTGGCAAAAAAGACAAGCATTATCCTTGCTCGTCTGGAGTTCAGAGTCAAAATGATACTTCAGAATATAAACAATCACAACAACGAAATAACCGCAAATATTACAAAAGAAAATAAGATGTTATGGAACAGAACAACCTGTATGTGTCGAGGGCGGGAAGGACAACTTAATTTGAGAGTCCTTTAGTACATCTCTGAAGAAGTGTTATTTAAACTAAGCTAAAGGATAGAGAGGCATTAACCAGAAGAGAGATGAGTCTGTGCAAAGATCTGGAAAGAGGCAAAACCTCAGGGTGTTCAAGGAACTGAAAAGGACAAGTGCAGAAAACAAGGGAGGAGGTGTTTGGATTGAGACTGAAATCAAACAGGTTGGTAGAGACCAGAGTGGGCAGCTTGGGAGGACACTGTGAGCAGGAAGAAGATTTACGTTAAAGTGACCACAATGGTTGCAGGGAGGAAAATGGATTAGATCAGAGCAATGGAAGCAGGAGGACCACCTTGGAAGAGCCTGCCTCTCAGATGCCCAAGTGATAGATAAATGGCTTCTGTGTGGAGGGAGCTAACGGGTAATGCAATGGCTTAAAAAGCAGGATTCCTGCGTCTAGAGAAGATATCACTCACTGGAATGGCTTCCAAGCTGTTTGGACTCAGAGGCCCCCCTCTTCCTCCCAGCCCCAAACCTTGACAATTGAATAGAGAGAAGGGTGTTCCCCTCCGCGGTACTTTCACTGACCTCGCTCAGAAGTCCCTTCTCTGTGCCACCAATTCGCTCTTACCTCTCACTTTCTTTTTCCTAAAAGTGTTGCCCTCTCACTGTTCTTTTAAAGGGCAAATCTCCTGAGAAAGTAAAGCTCTGAACTGTCTTTGATAATGCTGAGAACATCAGTTCCCTCCTGACAGAGGCAGGTTACAAGGTTCCTTGGTTACGACGCTAAATGCTCTGACATGACCTTGGTTTCCTTCTGACCCAGGTCAGGACAGGGATGTGATGTGACTGACACCTCTTACCCCACACATAGCCTCTGGTGACTGGAGGTTGACACCTTCACCAGCCTTCCCCCCAGGGTGCCCAGTCATCTCTCCCTGTGGAGCTGACAGCGCGTTGGCATTGCTGACAAATGACTCATTTCCAGCCACATAAAATGCCTTCAATCTTCTCTTATTTGAAGTCTCACAGATTACCTCCTCCACCCCCTTCTTTTCTGACAACTTCACTCCAGCAGTTCATTATGTTAAAAACCACACTTATTATGCCAGAGTGGGTCTGGCACAATTAGAGTTCAGTTTTAATTACAGACCTGGATCTACTGTAATACTTGGACTGATGCTTCTATGGGCCTGTGACTCCCACAGTGGACGCCATGGGACACCTTGTTCTCCCCACCATATAGCCCCTCCCCAGGGGGGTGGGAAGAGACTGAACTTCCTTCTTCATTCTCTTAGTTTTATTTCATTGTGGGGTCCCCCCATGAACTACATCACCCAAGTCAGAATTCAGGGTACAAACTCAGAGGCCTTCCCCATCTTTTTTTTTTTTTTCTTGGCCAATCAGCCACCAAAATTCCTTCTTGCCTTTGGCTTTGGCATCTCTCTGATGCCCCCTGCCATGCCCGTAGATCACACTATCATCACCTTTTTTTTAGAATATTACAAAATCCTCTAGGTCAGTGTTCTGCCTCCTGTCCTGCCCCTTCCAAACAGTTCCCCAAATAATTGTTTAAAAATGTAGGTCAGTTCACCTGATTCACTGTTCTCAACCCTTTGACAGCTTCTCACTGACCTTAGCATAAAGTCTTCAGCTTGGAATTCAAGGTTCTCTCTAACTCCCTCCCATGCCCCTCTACCCCAGGCCACCTTCACCTGAATCCTGTGATGGGAAGATCTCTAAGTAACCAGGTTACTTAGAGATCTTCCCATGCATCCTACTCTTGGATTCCTTCCCATCTTTGCTCAAGCTCATTCTTATCTGGAATATCTGGTTTTCCTTCTCATCCTGCAGGGCTCATTTCACGTCCAAGAAATCCTTCAGGACATGTCATCCCAAAGGAATTAAGGACCTGTTTCTGAGGTTCAAACACTCTGTGCCTCCCTTTATCCTGCCATGAATCTCATTAACATGTTTGTTCTTTTGCTTGTCTTCCATTCCACTGAACTATGAATTCCTTGAGGACACAAGTAGTGCCTTAGGCAACTCTGTGTAACCAGAGACACACACACACAGTGAAATGTGACTGACTATAGTGTGCATCCTTTCTGCCTGTAGTTCAGCTTTAATAACAGTTAGTGTGTGCATCCTGGTCCTCCATATAGGACACATTTCAGCATCTCTCGCCCCATTTAATCTTCACAACACACCTGTAAGGAAGTCAGTTTAACCAATTTTACAGAGGAGAAAAATGAGTTGCAGGGAGGTTTAGTAACTTGTTTGTTTTCATTCCACTGGTACCAGTAGTGCCTGTGTACCTGCTGTCAGAAATCTACATGGATTTGGGTATGAAACAGATATGGTTATAAAGCTACACCATAAGGATTAGAAGGAACTTGTCAGTTGAAGTGGAGTGATTGAGAAGTTTATTCCAAGCAAAACAGAAAATGTGTCCCTACACGTTGACCTTAATATAGTCACAGGGCTATAAAGGAGGGAGGTGGTTAAGAAAAAGTTCCAGTCTGGTACATCTCTGCTAATTAGTAGCTGTGTGATCTAAGCCAGTTTCCTCACTTCAACTTCCTCATATGTATAATGGGGATAATAAAAGCTCCAAAGTCCTTAGATTATTGTGAAGATACAATGAAATAGTGTATATAAATTCCTAAGAACAGTCTCTGACAAATAGCAATGGCTCAACATATCATAGCTATTTCTAGCACTGCTATTCCAGCTATCCATTGTTGTGCAAGAAACTACTCCAAAACTTAGTACTGTCAACCATTTTACTTTGAGCATCAGTTTTTTAGAAAGAGCTCACCTGGGCGGATTGTCTGTGTGACACTGACTGGTATAATATGTCCACCTATAGGGTGGCCTCTTCTCTCACTTGTCTGGCACCTGAGCTGGGATGGCATTTGTGTAGGAAAAAAGATGCTAGTTGTCAGCCAGATGCTTAGCTCAGGGTGTTGACCAGAGTGCCTACAAAGGCCAGATAGACCAGTGTGGTCTCTCCAGGGGTGTGGACTTCTCAGAGTTGCAACTTGTTTCCCAGAAAGGAAAGGGATCTGAGCAGAAGACACAAGGCCCTTATGAGAAGTTACAGAAAGTCACTTCTGACATATTCTCCTATTCAAGTAAGTCACCACAGCCAGTCCAGATTCAAAGGGAGACAATTAAACGCCACCTTTCAATGGCCTACAATATAGCTAGTACTACTGGTAGTATCATAACATTTAGAAGCAATCACAGATACTCCACTGCTATGAACATGTAGAGAGTGCATGAAAAAGGGATGATTAGGGGCATGGAGATGCTGAGAAAGTACTGCATCAATGTGGTAGAGTAGGAGGAAGAACACTATTCCAACCGCTCTGCTACACCCAGCAAAGCCAGTGAGAACTAAGCAAGTGAATTTCCCAGCCCCAGGGGGTGCATGTGTAAACCAGGGACTCAGGGGCAGCACTCTGAAAAGGAGTAAGAATGCCAAGAGCATCCCTGGGATTTCTTTCCTGAATCACCTGAAATGAAGCAGCCAACTCTCTCCAGCAGCCTTTTTCTGTCTCTTACATGACGGAGGTCACGCTGAGCTATTTTTCCAAACTGTTGAGGTAAGAGGATAAAAGGTCTCAGCTATCTTGGCCATCATAAGCTGGAGTTACTCATGGGGAACAAGGCAGGAGGCATAAAGAGGACACAGCAAAGCGGATGTTGTACATGAAAGACACTTTCTAGCACAATGTAGTTCACATTTCTTCTCCTCACTGACTGTGCTCATTTTTTTTTAACCATGTGGGTTTTTTGTCACCACAAGATATGTATGGCCTCTTTTCTGAGTTCATTGATCTGGTTAAAAAAAAAAAAAAAAACTCATCTCTTTGTGGCTGACCTGCTCTTACCTATCAATTTTATTAATGCTTCTGTTATACATCTACCACCTGAGAAAGACCTGAATAATTTAACAACTTCTACTGTTCTGTTATTCTTATGAATTCTTGACACCAATAACACACACCAAATTAAATACACACAAATGTCCATTCAGAGACATAACTTTCATACACACACACACACACACACACACACACACGTGTCAAAATATCCTGGATTGCCTGTGTTAGTCGTGGGTCTCTCCTGTTTTACAGCTGTAATTATCAAACACACACACACATTTCGTTCTCAAATATGTTCCATACGGATGATAAATTTTACAGTTGCCTTAACTTTCCAACATACATGGTATACACCCCAATAAAACATACATACAAACACATACCAACACACTGAATCTCCCTTCTCTCCACAAACACACATGAAGATATTCAACCATTCTAAAATGTACACACACACTTACCAGAATGCATAGACACCCTCAAATTCTAAACGTACACCAACACTTCTCCCACTTTAAATGGGGGTGAACTACTGCATACTAGCAGGTAACAACTCTTACTTTGATTAAATAAAGGCGCTGAATCCTTCTGCCTGAGTGGTACAGGAAAAGGCATGGAAAATTTGGAATTGAAAAACCTCAGTTCAAACCCTTGCTCTGCCCTGAGTTAACTAAATGAGTCTATAGTTGTTTGTTTAGCAGCTGCCATGTGCCAGGTTCTATTCTGGGTGCGGGACAAGAGACACATCTGAAACAACCTCAGTCTTCACAATTTAGATGGAGAGAATGATACATCAGCAAAGAACCTGGGTATAAGTTATTTAAATGCTATGGACGAGGAATTATCACATATAATTATCAAAGCATATTGCTATATTTATTGTTTTTCCCATATTATTACCATGTTATCACATCCATAAAAATCCACCTCCATCTTCTTTTTTATATTCTCCCACTTTTTGTTTACACACACCTCAACCTCCGAAAAGCTCAAGGCAAGCTCCAGAGTGTCTTCCCAACTCATCCATGTCTTGGCATGGATTCTCTATTCCTCCTATGGCAGGAAAGGCTGAGCGGCCCATAACCCATTCTTGAAGTTGTGCAGCATCGCATGGCACGGATACTTAATTGCATTACTTTTATTCATCCAGCCTTGGGTACTTCAGCTCGTTGGGTTCCAGCCGCGGTTAATTGGTATATCTCCCACTGGCTCCTGATTAGCTGCTTCTGATTAGGGCCTAATGACTTCATTTGGTCCCTAATTCAGGGGGATGAGTTGCAAAACTGCCAGCAAACTGCTCAGACAGAATTACATTTTCCCAAGCCCTGAAGACAGCACTTAAACTCTACATAAACAACATTCCCCCACCCTCGTTCCTCCTCATTGCCTCCGGACCTCGCTGCATAGAAGCAAGAGAGGAAGGAAGCTTGTGACCCAGCTCCTGGCTGCTAGAGCAGATGTCACAAGAAAAAAAGGCCTAGAAGCTGACAGCCTGGCTCCTAGAAGGAAGTCGCTCCCCACAGCACTAACTCCTGCATTGTGCCTGAAGGGAAGACTTGGTGTGTAAGACCTTCCCTGAAGTCTTCACCTTTCACACCTGCTGCTTGCCTTCTTCGGGAACAAGATACACCCCTGAGCTTTGCCTTGAGCTTTGGCTACAAACACCTGGAAGCCCTAACCCATTCCAAGTTCAGAAGACACAGAGAAAATAGTCTCTACCCAGGATCCAAACTGACCATAACTTCCCCTGGTCCCCAGTGCTGACTCTGACCTCCCAGACCACAGCCCCTGACATCCTACACTAAGGAGCAAGATGGTCAGAGATACAAACTTCTGCCTAAGGATGAGAAGCCCCTTGGGGTGCATCTTTAATATACAGATTCCCAAGCTCTAGAGACCCACTTCAGAAGATTTTTGTCTAGTCCAGTATTTCATTCTGCAGATTTATATATTTTTTTCATGATATTATTTTTAAATTTTTAAAATTGAAGTACAGTTGATTTACGGTACTATATTATTTTCAGGTGTACAGCATAGTGATTCAGTGTTTTTACAGATTATACTCGATTAAAAGTTATTACAGGATAATTGCTATAAAACCCTGTGCAATATAATATATCCTTATTGCTTATCTATTTTATACATAGTAGTTTATATCTCTTAATTCTGTACCCCTATCTGTCTTGCCCCTTCCCTCTCCCCACTGGTAACCACTAGTTTATTTTCTATATCTGTGAGTCTGTTTCTGTTTTGCTATATACATTTGTTTTATTTCTTAGATTCCACATATAAGTGATATCATACAGTATTTGTCTTTCTCTCTCTGACCTATTTCACTAAGCATGATATTCTGTAGATCCATTCACCTTGCTGAAAATGGCAGAATTTCATTCCTTTTTAAGGCTAGGTAAAGTTCCATTGTATGTATGTAAATATATAAATATATACACACACACACACACACCACATCTTCTATCTGTTCTTCTGTTGATGGACATTTAGGTTGCTTCCATATCTTGGCTATTGTAAACAGTGCTGCTGTAAACATTGGGGTGCATGTATCTTTTCAAATTAGTATTTGTGTTTTTTTCTGGATATATAGCCAGGAGTGGATTTGCTGGATCATATGGTAGTTTTATTTTTAGTTTTTTGAGGAACTTCCATACTATTTTCCATGATGGCTGCACCAATTTACTTTCCTACCAAGAGTGTAGGAGAGTTCTCTTTTCTCCACATCTGTGCCAATGTCTGTGATTTGCTGACTTTTTGGTGATAGCCATTCTGATAGGTGTGAGGTGACATCTCATTGTGGTTTTGATTTGCACTTTTCTGATAATTAGCAATGTTGAGCACATTTTAATGTGTCTGTTCATCATCTGTATGTCTTCTTTGGAAAAATGTCTATTAAGGCCTTCTGCCCATTTTTTCATTAGGTTGTTTGTTTTTTTGATATTGAGTTGTATGAGCTGTTTATATATCTGTTAATATATTTTGGATACTCACTCCTTGCTGGTCCTATCAATTTGCAAATATTTTCTCCCATTCTGTAGGTTGTCTTTTCATTTTTGTCGATGCTTACCTTTGCTTTGCAAAATCTTTTAAGTTTAATTAGGCCCCATTTGTTTAATTTTGCTTTTATTTATTTTTATTTTTTGGCCTATCAAAATACCCATGGCATTTTTCACAGAACTAGAACAGATAATCCTAAAATTCATATGGAAACACAGAAGACTCCAATTGCCAAAGTAATCTTGAGAAAAAAGAACAAAACTGAAGGTGTCACCATCCCAGACTTCAGAGTATACTACAAGCTACAGTAATCAAAACAGTATGGTACTGGCACAAAAATTGACACATAGATCAATGGAACAGAATAGAGAGCCCAGAAATAAGCCCATGCACCTATGGTCAATTAATCTATGACAAAGGAGGCAAGAATATATAATGGAGAAGAGACAGTCTCTTCAATAAGCGGTGCTGGGAAAACTGGAAAACTACATGTAAACCAATGAGATTAGAACATTTCCTCACACTGTCCACAAAAGTAAACTCAAAATGGATTAAAGACTTTAAATGGATTAAAGACTTCCCTGGTGGCACAGTGGTTAAGAATCCGCCTGACAATGCAGGGGACACGGGTTCGAGCCCTTATCCAGGAAGATCCCACATGCCGCAGAGCAACTAAGCTTGTGCACCACAACTACTGAGCCTGCATGCCGCAACTATTGAAGCCTGCGTGCCTAGAGCCCATGCTCCACAGCAAAAGGAGCCACCACAATGAGAGGCCTGTGCACCACAACAAAGAGTAGTCCCTGTTCACCACAACTAGAGAAAACCTGCACACAGCAATGGAGACCTCACACAGCCAAAAATAAATTAAATAAATAAATTTATTTTTTAAAAAAAAGACCTAAATGTAAGACCTGAAACCATAAAACCCTAAAACTCCTAAAATATAACATATGTCCTAGAACACTCTCTGACATAAATTGTAGCAATATTTTTTTTGGATCTGTCTCCTAAGACAAAAGAAATAAAAGCAGATTTATATATTTTTTTAAAAGAAAGGAATTTTATAAACATTTAACATTTACCAGTTGCCAGATCCCATGTTAGGCTCTAGGGAAACACAGGTGACCAAGACTTCATTTTGCCCTCTAAGAGTCACTGGTCACTGGGGAAACAAATCCTTCGATTGACAAGTTAGCACACTACAGTAAGTGTCTGGAGCATAATAGGTGGTAACCGTAATCTGATCTAAAATCTCTCTTTCTATACACACACACACACACACACATAATACATATATATGAGAATATGCTAAAATGCAAACCATTTAAAATGCAATAAAGGAGACTTCCCTGGTGGCGCAGTGGTTAAGAGTCCACAGGCCAATGCAGGGGACACGGGTTCGAGCCCTGGTCCAGGAAGATCCCACGTGCCATGGAGCAACTAAGCCCATGCGCCACAACTATTGATCCCGCATGCCGCAACTACTGAAGCCCGTGTGCCTAGAGCCTGTGCTCCTCAACAAGAGAAGCCACAGCAATGAGAAGTCCACGCACTGTAACAAAGAGTAGCCCCCGTTCGACGCAACCAGAGAAAACCCTCACGCAGCAATGAAGATCCAGCGCAGGCAAAAATAAATAAATAGATTTATTAAAAAACAAAACAAAAAAAGCATATAGACCTGGTCTCTAATTCCAGTTTTGCTATTACACCTGATAAACATTGGGAAAATTACAGAGCTTCTATAAAATTCAATTTGTTTGTGTAAAAAGAGAATGATCATATTTAATTTTCAAATTCTTTTGAGGATTATGTAACACAAGAAATTTGTAATAGGGTCAAATGCATAGCGTATGCTCCATAAATAGTAAATATTTTAATATTTTAATTTTATGAATTAATGTCTACCTCACCTAGTAGAACATAAGCTCCCGAGGCCAGGGACTACATTGTTTAGTGGACTTGTGTACATCCAGCATCGAATGCTGTGCCTGGCACATAGTAAATGTTTAATAAACATCCACTAAAAGAAAGAATGAGGGCTTCCCTGGTGGCGCAGTGGTTGAGAGTCCGCCTGCCGATGCAGGGGACACGGGTTCGTGCCCCGGTCCGGGAAGATCCCACATGCCGCGGAGCAGCTGGGCCCGTGAGCCATGGCCGCTGAGCCTGCGCGTCCGGAGCCTGTGCTCCGCAGCGGGAGAGGTCACAACAGTGAGAGGCCCGCGTACCGCAAAAAAAAAAAAAAAAAAAAAAAGAATGACTGGAAGAATAAACAAATGGTAGTTTCTAATTGTCAGCTCAACCTGAACTAAAATGATAAGCCTTGGTTTTGGTCTTGGAGAAGGCTGGAAGGCATTTCAGGCTAGGGGAAGTTTACAAGCAAAGGCAAGTTCGCATGGGGACCCAAGGCATTTTAAGGGATTGTACGAGAATCAATGCATTTGGGATAGAAGATACACACTACTAATGAGTGAGATGTTGCCTGTGACACATCCCATACAGAGCACGTCCTTAGTATGTGTTTGATAAATAATGCTGAGAATAAACACACAGCAAACTGATGAGAAGATCTGAGGTCACTACAGCCGCTTTGTAGAATTCACCCAAAATAGTCGGTTGGGAAGCCACAAAATGGGTCCACTTTGTGTCATCTCCTAGGACCCCAAGAGGCTGACACAGTGCTCCAGGTAAATAAGTGAGAACCACACACGCTAGGCAGCGATGGGACAAATAGAAGGGCAGTGGTTGCTGCTGAAATTGGCAAGGGATAAGTATACATTTGGGCCCCATACAATCTTAAACGTGCTATAGCTTGCTCTCCATGTCTTTACCTCTCCTTCGGTGCACAAATTGAGTAGTTGAGGTGGCAGTAAATTGATGAAGTGTGCCAAATTACCTTTTCTTCCGTGTGTGCAGAATTAAAGTTTCTCTCCCAGCAAGTGGAACTAGGGGGATTTCAACCAGGCACTATCCCTGGGGGAACTAGCGATGCACTCTTAGCAAATCAGAGACTGAACGTTGGTATTTTTTGTGTTTGGAGACAGGTTGGGCAGAGGGTCTGCACTGGAAGGATGAGAGAAGATAGAAGGGGTTGCAGCAAATAAGCTGGCTTTTGCCAAACCCCTGCTATTCTTCAGTGACTCATGTCTTCTTCAATAGCGTTATTGTAATTATATCTGTCATTTACGGAACACTCACCAAGTGCTAGGAACTGCACTAAGCACTTTTGGCACATTATTTAACTTAATCTCCATAACTACCCTCTGAGGAATACATTATCACCTCCAGAAACAGATAAAGAAACATTAAATCAGAGAGGCCAATTTAGTTGCCTCGTGTCACATTGCAAACTGGTGACAAACTGGCATTCTAACATGGGTCCTTATGATTCTGAAGCCCAAGTCCCAACCCTTTCACTCTTCTCCCTTCCATTGCAAGGCTTGGTGTGAGGTCTCACTTTAGGGCAGAGTGAAGGTGTTTGCTTAATGATAGAACAAACGGACTATAGTGAGGAATTATATGTTGGTCTATATCCTAGTTTGTAACCCAGCCAATTTGAGACAGCTTTCAAAAATCACTACAATGAAATTGAAAAGCACACAAATACAAGCAAAACAGAAGGACCAAACCGATGAAAAAAATACTGGAAGTAAATATGTGGTATCTAGCAGATAAAGGTTATTAAACTGAAGCAATAAATCCAGCTTGAGCGTCCTGTCTGCTGAAGCAAAACGGAAAACACAGTAGTTTGCTTGATATCTAACACTCATAAAGGAAAAACATGCCAGTTCTTTAGAGGAAATAAATTAATAAAAGTTTAGCATCCAGAAAAAGATGATTGTTTAGTCAACAGGCACACACTGAGAGCTTACCATGTGTCAGTCCCAGAGGTAGGGGCTAGGGGCACACTGAGGAGCTAAACAAGCACAGTACCTGCCTCTTAGACCCTTAGGTCTAGGTGATAGACAGCCCTAAAACAAATATAAGAAAATGTTCAACTCTTCAAAGAGGTGTTGAGACAACAGGATTATCTAATTCATTCTGGGAGGAGCATGGACGATTTCCTGGTGGAAGTGCTATTTAACTAGAGGCAGAAATGATACTTAAGCAGGGCTGTAACAATGAATATTATTTAGGCAGATACAAGGTAAGGGCTTGGGGCATTGGACAAGGGGAATGTGACAGGTAGAGAGATAGTATTTGCAAATGCCCAGAGGTGTGGAAGAGCATGTTATATTCAAGAGTCAGAGAAGTCCAGTGGCTGTAACAGAGTAGGAGAGAACAAGAGATGAGACTAAGACCCATATAATCAGAGTGTGCTGGGGCAAGCTCATTAATACCAGTGGGCAAGAACCCATTGTACACATCTGTTTCAACTAGGGTAGTAGCTTGAAATCAGCCATAGTGGGAATATTTCTACCATGGACATTGACAAACATCATATATGTAGAACTCTTTATCTCCTTCACAAGCATTGATCAGCTCACCACTGCATATAATCGTATTTCAAGATGGTAGTCCTGCCAAGCAAATACCTTGGAGGGAGAATCAGCTGAAACTGAAGGATGGGAGAAGGCTTCTTGGAAGAGATGACATTTGGGCTAATGATAGCATCAGGCAAAAATCTAATCCAGCAGGTTGGAACACTGAATCCAGAGAGTTAGTCAGCAGCCAGCAGGTGGTAGGAAAGCACAAATGATCAACCTTAGAGAGAGGCAATGTACGGAGACATAATGCTCTGCTTAGCTATGAGGGTCTTCAAAGAGAAGTCAGTTTTAGGAGACCTCATAGGCAATTATTACCAACCAGTCAGCAGTCCAGTGTTCCAAAAAAGAAATCCGGTCCCATGAAAAGAGAAGGCAGGACTATGAGATACCAAGCAAAAATCAGTCCTCTGGTTATGTCAAGCTGTGCAGGTAATTCAGACAGGGACCCAGGGATGATATCTGGGACCTACGGTGTAAATCTCCCTCTTAGCAAAATGCAGGAGCCCAAAAGCTAGGTCATAAGGCAAGCATATGACCTGGTTGGATGCGGAATGCCCTAATCTCTGTTTTGCATCTCCTTACTTTGTGATGTATCAAATACATTGGGACTGAGGCTGCAGGTGAGCTTCCAGGAGCCCCAGGTGTGTGGAGAGAGGAGGCAAAGCAGTAGTACACTAGGATTTGGTGATCTGGGCATAGGGAGGACTAGGTGAACAAAGAGGCAAAAGCAGGGAAGGACAGGGGAAATAAGTCGTTTCTCCTGAAGAAGAATGGCAGTTCTAGTAGGTAAAGTTAGAAAGGTTAATTAGGGCCACGATATTAAATGCCTTAAATACTTGGCTAAGAGGCTTTGACTTCATGCAGCAGGCGATGGAGGGGAGAGGCGTGGCAATGAAAGTGTCCAAGCAGGGCCATCAGTAATGTGTCCAGGGCCACACTTTGAGACTAATCTGGTACTGATGCATGTATGTGGGACTGAACAGCAGGGAAACTGGGCCTTGTATTCCTACAGAACTCAAGCAGCACCACACTAACAAAATATACACCTAACAAGTGGTGAGGAAAATGGTGTTTGAGCTTGGTGCATACCATTCCTCATCATCTTTAACCCTTTTGCTCTTCTCATGTATCCTTGCTCTGTCCCAACCCACTCATCAATCTACTGAAATCCTCTCAATTAGGAGACTGTCATATAAGAAACAAATGCCCTAGAAAATCTGACTGTCTCATAGTTTCTCCCCAAATATTAAGTTTTACTCTAAATGTGACCATGGTCTTTTGCAAAATGCATTTACCATTTTTCTGTATTTTTCTTTCTTAAACTAAGACAAAGTGTTGGAGGTAATGTTGTTGATTTGACAAGGGACTTTTTTATTCCTTCTAAAATGCTACAAGAAATGTCCTATTACAATTTCATTGAAATAACTTGTAAGCAACTTGACCTCATAACTCCATCCTTGGCAAACTTAGATGGCATCACTATGGAGATAAATACTCTCACAAAATTAAGCATTGATGGGTATAGTAATATTCCCACATTTCAGTCAGAAAGTCTGGGCTTAAATTTGGGCTCTGCCATTTCATAATTGTGTGATTTTAGGCAAGTCCCATAACCATATTGAACCTCAGTTTGCCCCTCTGTGAAATGGGGTGCTTATCTCTATCTTCCCTGAGGGAATTATTGTAAGGATAAAATGAGATTATGCACAGGAAAGCTGTTTTGTTTTGTTTTGTTTTTTTTCTCTACAAAGTGCTGCTCAAATAACAAGGAGTGATTTCCTCATCAGTGGCTCCTTTTATTTGGGGGTTTCCATGTACTTCCAAGCTCAAATGAGAAGCCTCATATTGCACAGTGCATGCTCACATAAATTGGAGGGGCTGGCTGACCTTCTTGTTGACTACAGGGAAGCCATAATTGTCCTTTCATCCTGGTACAGCCTCTTTTCTCACTTGAAAGGCAAGTTTCAAAGGAGAGAGAAGGAAAGTGGCCTCATATGATAGACTCCCTTCCCTCCCCCACTCTCCTGCCTTTGAGTTGTAGATGGCTAAGAAGGGTCTCCTCCCTGGCTCTGGAAGCTCTTCCCTCAGCCACTGTTGGCTCTGCTTATTTTAGCCTCCTTCTTGAAAGCTGAGGGAAGAGGAAGGGCCCAGCCTCCGGTCCTCCTGTCTGGTTGGATCTAGAAGGGCTAGTGTAGGCTTTTCTCCCAGGATGAGGCATCTCTGTCATAAGAATTGAGGGGACATTTATCTTCCCGAAACACACACTAATCTGCCAGCCACAGATGAAGATAAGGGGATAACGAGCAGGAAGTGAAGGAGAAGTGGCCATTTCGATGGGCAGGGAGAACATTCTTGGGATCATGCATCCTCCCCATGCTTGCTTGAGAGGGACAGCTGATGCAGTGCTCGTGGAGGTAGAGTGAAGAGGCTGGGGAAGCACAGCAGTACCCGTGGGAAAGCAAGTAAGTAGACCTGACTTCAAATGTCAGCACGGCCACTTCTCAGCTGGGTGACTTCTCTGAACTTCAGGCTCTGGTCCACAGAATGGGTACACTGCTGGTAGTGATGTGACTTTCCCAACATCACAGGTTGGTCTGACAGTACTGTGATATAAGAGGTGTGAAAGCATCCTCCCCCGTGTTTCCCTACACCACCATCCCACACCCCTGAACTCTATCCCACTCCTTCCATCAAAACTGACCTGGCAGTGTGGTTGATAAACTTGCCAATCCTGGCTCTTAAGTATGTTGGTACAAATGGTTACTATTTCACCCTTCTAATGAAACAGGGTTTCACATTTTCAACAGCCTTGTGTCGTCTCAATACTTTAGTTCCTAAACTAAAGGACGTTCTCCAGAATCCCTTGCAAGGCTACATAGGATAAAAGCCAGGACTGAGGAGACTGAGTAGGCAGACTCCATGAACCTGACCCCCCACTTCAACTAGATGTGTTCTGAATAGTGCAAAGATGCTGCAAAGGGAAAAAATGGTAATAACAATACCATTGGAGACTATGTTAGGAATGCAGTGGCAGTAAGGGGAAGCCTCTCCAGGAATTTGTCCAGAGCTGAGCATATCAAACATAAATATGTTACAGGAAGACAGATGAATGAGCACATGTTTTAAACAGGGCACGCATCCCAAGATGAAGGCAGGGAAGCTCAGATGTTACTGAGCTGATCGTGTGTCGCTGCCACCATGCATACTCTTCACCTGTTCTGCTCACTCTTCCAGATGTCACCACTGCCGTCCCACACACATGGGCTTCCAGCTCCCCCACTGGAAGTGATGGAAGGGAAATCTAAAGTACCAGCAGTTTCGTTTCATGCTGAAGGTTTCCTCAAGGAAGGCCCATTTTTCACGTTTTCTCTTATGAGAGCAACAGAGTATCTGTGATTCCCTAGAGGACACAGGGACTCATCAGCAATGGTATCCAGCTGGGTCCAAACCCACCTTCACAAATGAGCTGTAATAATAATACCAACCATAACAGTGTTGTGCCAGGACCTGTTCTAAGTACATAGAAGGATTTTCTCTTTTCCCATGATGCTTCTGCAAGATAGATATCAGCACCTCTTTCTTATAAAGGAGAACAGTGAGGCTCAGAGCAGTTAAGTATCTTGCCCAGAGTCAGATCACTGCTAAGTAACACTGCTGACATTTGAACTCAGGTTTTTCTTTCTCTCCAAAAACTTACTTTGTATATTACACTAAGCTGACTTGCTCCTTAAAGACAGCCTTAGACCTTGAAACAACCCTGGATGAACACCTCTCTGGGAAATGCAGTGTTACACAGATTTTAGGTAATTGCATCAGCCCCCTCCAGATATTTTCACTAATTCAAACAGGAACGTGCATGCAGGAGTCCTTATATTTCTGCAATGATTCTGGTCAACATATTACACATGAAGTCTCCTTTGGCTCCGTCAAATAAAGACTGAAAATGGGACAAGAAAGTGAGTGAATGCTGGAAGAAATGCACAGATAAGTGAGTGAAGGAGAAATTAAATGAATGAATAGATGAGTGAATGAATGAATGAGGCTTCCCGCAAAACACTGAAATCCAGCTGTTAAGTCAGTGAGTCATATAGCTGAGGCTGAGATTTGGGACCCATGGGGATAATTATACAGAGGGTGGGAGGGAGCAGTTCTGGAAGGGAAGCACAGAAATTCTCACAGAAATCTTTGAAAGCTGAGAACACAGGCCTGCATTACCAAACAGGGAGATGACCACAGAGACCAGGGCTGGGGCTGCTTCAAGTGTAAGTGACAGCTCCATATGCACAGGCAGAGCTTTCAGTGGTGGTGGAAAGAAGGGAGAGGGGAGCGGCTGCGACATCCTGCTTGGCGCCTTTGGCACAGGTCTCATTGCAGGCTTCACTCCAACCTGCATCGTCGTCAGGAACAGGACTCAGATCATGGGAGAACCACAGGTCCCGGGAAGATCAAAGACACAGGCTTTTATGCATCAATTAATGTTCTGCTCGTAAGGCTTTCAAACACAGTGTAGCCTTTCTGTGCTGGGCTGGGCGAGACACAAAGACGTGTGCTGGGTCTTTTTGGAACACAGAGCCCAGGAGCATCTATAATGAACAGTTTCTCCCTGCGAAAGGGAAGACGACTTTGGTACACAGCATAGCTTGTGGGTGAGAACGGAAACTACTATTCACAGGATACTGAGTGGGCTGTCTGCCCAGGACCGCCTGTCACAGCCTGATAAGGCTTCAGGGCACAAAAAGTTTGAGGTAAGGAATTAGGAGATAGAGTTCCAGCCAGGAAGAGAGAGGAAGAGGGATGGGAGTGAGGAGGATGACAGTTCACCAGGTGCGGAAAGAGTCAGAAGGCCTACATTTGTTGTGTTCCGGCTTCACCACTTTCTGTGTTGCCTTGGGAATTCATAGAGATCCTTAAATCCCACTTTCTTGTAAGAAGGGGATAATGAGACTGCCCTTGAGGACTGTTTCCTTGAATCTTTATTCCTTTTCTGAGAAAGTTTATTTCAGTATGCTCTTCCAGGCTTATACTGATTCACTGATAAACTTCCTATGAAACCCTGAGTAAGAAATTGTTCTTCCAAACCAAGGAGTGTCCTGGAGCAGAGTACTTATTACATTTCCTTTTTAACCCCGTATGATCTCCTAAATGGCTTTGGTTGCCCTAGGGGTGGAGCCATGCTCCTAAAACCAAGAATTGGGTCCCATATAGACAGGAATGACTTGGAACAAATTGGGTTTATAAAAGTACCCATAAGAATATTAAGGCAGTTATGCTAAGGAAGGGTGCCACAGTAAGTGCTGGTGCAAAGGAAAGCACTGGAGACCTTGTGCAGTGTTAAAATCTCAACCTTTGTGCTGGAAAGAACCTGCATAAGCGGGAGTGAGCAGAAACACAAGGTGCAAGGGCAAAGGACCACTTTCTGGTGCTGAGGGAAAAGGCTGGATGGCTGCTGTGTGTCAGGCATCTTCTCAAAGTTAAGTGACTGCAGAAAATTCAGACCCATCTCGAGGGTTGCAGAGCCTGCATTCTCACCACTGAATTCCCTACCCCCTCCGCTATAGTGTGGAAAGACTGCTCATTCAACTAGGGGCCACGAGGCCTGAGGCAAAAGCAAGGAAAAGGGGGTTGCGTGGCAGTGACCCTCCCTTTCTGAACCATCCTATCTCTACATGTATCTGCGTGTTTTTCCCCCTTCCCGATCCCCAGGACCCTAAGTAAAACGACATCACTGAGTTTTGAGAGAGAGACAGAGAGGAAAAAAATCATGTATCCTAAAGGAGAACTTTCAGTGCTCTCACTTCAGACACAGCCCATTCATCCCGCAATGGCCAGTGAGAACTCCAGGAGTCGGAACGTTTCCTCTGTAAATAAAGGGATGGAAACCGTGCACACGAACACCCACCAAAGTCTTCCTTTTATTCTCGCTATAAACGCAGGCGAGCGCCGCAGAGGCGGGCACGTGTGAGCCGGCACGGCCTCCCTGCAAAGCCGAGTTCCGTTCTCTCCACTGCAGAGCCAGGGGAGCGCAGCCTTTCAAAGCCCCATTTTGAAAGCAGCCGTCGACTTGAAAGGCGGTTCAGATGTAATTTGCTCATTGGCGCCGGCTGCACAATAGGCTCCGCGCCAGCCGGGGCCCCGCGGGCCGCTTTAACCCCCGCGGTCCGCCTCGACCCTGCGAGCTCGCGGGTCCCCGCAGCCTCGCGCATGCCTGCGCATCCCTGCCAGGGCGCCGGGAGGGCTCAAAGCCGGGCAGCCCTGGCGTGGCCGACCTGCGTGGCGCTGGTGAGAACAGCCTGCACTAATGAGTTCCACCCAGAGTGGTTACAGTGGCAAGGCTGCCCACGGGACTTCGGGGCATCGGGCTGAGTTTTCAGTTCTTTAAAAGCTCACTTCAAAGTTTTCCATTTGAAGCTGTTGAGAAAGCCTGATAGACACAAGAGAAGAAAGAACAGCAAGGTTTGAAAAAATAATTTTTTAAAAAAACCCCAAAAAACCCTGAAAAACAGGTAATTTAAAAAGTAGTTTAAGCAACTGAAAAGAAAACCATGAAGGCATTAAGAGCAGCCCGCACCCACCCCCATACCTGACTCACTACATTCTAGCTACAGAGACTTAAGTGAAAGACGGAAGCTTTGGGCTGACTAGGAATTAAGGCAAACCCAATCCAGGGGGACTAAGAGGGGAAGTCACAGACGAGAATTGCAGTGGCTTTTTAGCTTAAACCACATATTTCCTCTTTGGTAGTTTTGCAGATTAGCAAGTAAATGTGAAAATTTTCCACCCGCAAAGAAGGCTGCCCTGTTAGTCACATTCCCACTTATCACTGACCAGTCTTCAGACTTAGGTTTTACTTTGCTTCCGTCACAGACCAGGGACCAAAGCTCAGAAAGGTTAGGTTAACAAGGCCTGTAATGTCTGCGGCTTGGATTCAGACACAGCCCCTGTGTTTTCCAACATGTTATTCTGACTGCAAACAAATAATGAAATAGATAAATAAATAAACAAATGAAATAAGAGAAAGGAACAAGTTGGCTGAAGTAGGATTCCAGTCCAGTACTCTAAAGAGATTGAAGCCTCAATGAAGATACCTAACATGTAAACAGCATCTATCGAGTGCAAAGGCCATGCGGGACCCTCTGGAAGAAGTAATAAGAAATCAAAGTCTCAGTGCTCTGGAAATTCATTGTGCAATAGAGTAGTATGTACACATACATGTAGCAGAGATAGAAAGGAAAGGGAAAACTGGAAACTAGCCTTTACTGGGAGAAAGGTGGAAGTGACAATAACACAAAAATGATGGTCAGTGCTTATGAAGCAGAGGCTAATAGGGATCAGGAATGTTGGCTCAGAATCCTTGTGCTACTGTCTCCTCACTGTGTGACCCTGGGCACATCATTTAACCTCTCTGTTCCTTAGTATTGTATTCAACAACAGAGGTATTATGAATCTTAAAGTAAATAGTATGTGAAAAATTCATAGAAGAGTGCTTGGTATGTTTTAAGCGCTGAATAAATATCTGCTACTTTTTGTCAAGCTGTTGTAAGCATTTTGCCTTTATAAGCCCATTAAGTCTTCATGGCAGTGCCATGAAGTATGTGAATGTATCTCTATTCTGTAGATGAGGAAACTGAGGCTCTGAGAGTTTTTACCACCTGCCTGGGTTCACTCACCTAGGAAATAAGGAACCAAGCTATAGACTCAGGTCAGTGTAATTCAGGTTTATTCTCTTCAAAACTGTGTAATATTGCCTCCCAGAACTCATACCAGAAGTGCAAGTTTAAATTTGACTCAATCAAAAGCTTTTCAAACATGTCTCAAATACTGTCTCTGTGCGGAGCATCTGCTAAGTATTGGGGATGCAGGAAAAAAAAAAAAAAAAAAACTAGTTCCAAGTTCCAAAGAGAGTGTCATATCTATCATATCCCTGTGGCAATTGAAGATTTAAGAAAAAATAAGTATTCCAACATTAGCTCTCACTGCTCTCCCCCCGCCACCTATTCCTATGTTGTCTCTAAAACTGAAAACTTTGAAGTAAGCCAAAGATATTAGTAAAGCAAGACCCTACAGAGGGGCAGCTACCTATCCAAGATGATTTTAATTAACCTCCCATCCAATACAAAGAATGCCTTACAACATCCTCAGAGGTTCTTGAGAACCTCCAGAGACAAGAGACTGACTACATTTGGGGGAATCCCTTTCCATAGGCACACAGTTCCAAGTCCCAAGAAGTTTTTCTTCTATGAAACTGTAATTCCACCCACAATTCTAGTCTGTCCATTGGAATACACAAAATAAGTCTTTTCCCTTTTATCCTGACTTTTATTTTTATTGTACCCGTTCCTTCCCTCCATCTTAATGTTTTTCTCTGAATTCAACATCTCTGAATTCTCTGATCCTTCCTCAGAGAATATGATTTTCAGGCATGGCAACATCCCCAATCACTCTCCTCAATAAGGTCGAGCTTGTCAGTATGCATCTTAAAGTAAAGATGCCAGAGAGACAAACCTGGGTCCCACCAGAGCCTTATAGCTAATCTTCTGTTTCGGCATTCAACTTTTACGAATGCTGTCTGAGTTATCACTAGCTTTCCTCCACATTGGGAAGGGAGGATTCGGTGCCAGCAGCAATATTGTTAGTTCATCTGCATCTCTGCTGGGGACAGGGGAGCAGGTAATTAATTGTTTCTCTCCTGCACTAGGCAGCCAGCTTTCTTTGGAAAAGTTGAGCATCCCTCATCTAGCAATGGTTTCTGCAATTAAAGCTATCCACAGCCAGGAGTTTGATTAATAGCTGGGAGATTTCTCCTTTGCTGACAAATGAGAAAAAGAGAAATCAGATAGGGAGAAGCTGAATGCATTTGCTTAGCACAGGGCTTGGCTAATGTTCTTTCCAAAGAAAGAACTGCAGCAATTTTCTAGGGACCGAAAGGGGAGAAAATCCCTTAAAAGTTTGCAAAGTAATGGATCCAAAAAACAGATGTGCCAGTTCCTTGGGAGCAGAGCAGAAAATGCTGAATTGGTGGTCTCTGGAGCTGGAGAGGATTACTACTCACATGGCACAGGTGGGAAAATAAGGTCCAGAAAAGGGGACCTGGTTTTCCCAAGGTCGCACAACTTGCCAAGAGAAGCAAGGCCAGCTGTTGCCAAACTTTACATTTCCCAAAGTCACAGAGTCACTTTGTTCCAGCAGAAGGGAGGATAAGACCGTTGGGCCTGCCTGTCACAATTGAAGCAATTAAAGACCTGAATCCAGAAGCCTATGCCCCTGGTCCAGTCCCTCCATCACATCACAGCTGCTTGTGGCACAAAGTGTATTGAGTGACCTAGAATGAGATCTGCCCCTTTATAAATTCCGCTCACTGTTTCTAGTTTTTCCCTCCAGGAGTGTCCTGAATAATTAAAATCTCCTGCCTCCTTGGAGATTAGAAGACAATGATCCTCTGCTAGGAGCGCTGAGCATTCTTCTCTCCCTTCCAAGCATCCCAAATTCCCAGAACCTCTCCTTGAAGGGCATGGAGGGGATGGCATTGTGAGTTGAGAATAGCTGGTCAAGGAAGGAAGTCTGTGAGCCATGAGGCTAAGCAATCAGTACCAAGCCAGGCCAGCAAAGGCAGGGAGGAAGCAGAGGCTGGAAAAGTGGATGAAGGGTGCCCAGAACTCTAAGGGCTGTTCCTGGGGCACAGCCAAAGCCAGGAAACGGCAAGGGTAAATATCACAATACATCGTCAAGGAAAAGGGCAAATCGGAGATTAAGACCATCCGGTGATCGGGAGGCAGAGGAGCTGGGGTGCACAAGGCCATTCCCAGTGAACTCTCGTGGATATCGGATCATCGCAGTGGGGTGGCTCTTGAAAATCCTGGGCCCTGTTCCCACCGATGTGCTTCTGTTAGGCTTCATGGCCCAGCTCTCTGAGAATAGGGTGTGACAGAACCTGTTGGATGCAGAAATTCTCCCAGGCTGGGAGGCTGACCTGTCAACAGAAAGAAAGCTATACCGTGTCTCTAAGCATCAGACAGACCCTGTATTTGAATGTCAGCTATTCTTATAAGCTACATGACCTTGAGCAACTCAATCTCTAAGCCTTGTAAGATGGTATATTTACAGTACTTAACATACTACTTGACACAATAAAAATCATAGCAAATAGTATTTGTAGTACTTAATACTACATATAGTAACAATAATAAACTAAAACAGGTGAGAATAATGAAAGGCACTAGTGTGGAATGCATTGTTTGTGGCATAGATTAAATGAGGAATTGCAAACTATGGCCTATGGGACAAATCCAGCTCACCACCTATTTTTGAGGAGCCCAGGAACTAAGAATGTTTTTTATATTTTTAACAGATTGGGAAAAAAAAAAAAAAACAAAAGAAGAATACTATTTCATGACACATGAAAAGTATTCAAAATTCAGATTTCAGTGTCCATAAATAAAATTGTATTGGAATACACCCTGTCCATTCATTTACATTTTGTCTGTGGCTGTTTTTGAGCTGCAAAGGCTGAGCTGAATAGTTGCAACCAAGATGATATGGCTCTCAAAGCCTAAAATATTGTCTGTTTGACCCTTTATAGGGAAAGTTTGCTGGGCTCTGGATTAGATCCTCCTCCCTTGCCTCTTCTCTGCCATGTCTTTTAAGTTCAGTGCAGCCCTGGCCTCCTGGCTCTACAGGCTGTACGCAAGGGGTAGTTTGCAAGCTTTAGATGTACACTGTAACTCCCAGGTACGGTGTCTGCATCCTGTGACACAGGTAGGGTGATAATTCTCCATGTGTATGTGGACTGGTAGACGATGGTCTCCAACTCCCCACAGGAAGTTGAAATAACTGTTTTCCCTAGAGTGTGTCTTCCCCCTCCCCTGTGCAGACGCACGTGCTCTTTGCAAAGTCCTAACAATTCAAGTCATAATGGAAGGGAATCTCACCCATTTTATTGCCATAGTTACCGGGATTGCAAGTTTAGATGCTGTATTAGCAGTAAGTGTGTAGTAATAATAGAAGTCAGGGAGGAGGGGACAAAATGGATTCTGGCTCCTGTTTCTCCCCACAGCATCCTTCAGGGCAGATATACCAGAGACAGTTTGCATTAAATTGCAGAGTTGGCAGTTTTCTTAAAAAAAAAAAAATCCAAATAATTGCTTCAAAATCTCCTGTCTTCCCCTGACTGATTAACCCCTCACGCAGCTCACCTCATCCTGAAACAATAAAAAGGAGGTTAAAAGAAAAATAAGTGGCCAGGGTTACCATGGGAACCAAAGTCGGAAAGCAAGTGAAAGTCAATTGAAGCTTTAAATGCATATGAAGCAGATGTATGTGCGTGGACATATTTGCATATGGATGTCCATCTCCCCTCTTCTCTGCTATCCATAAAGTGTTTTTCCTTCCGGACCCACCTCAGGACCCTCTACCTCCAGAGAGATTGTCCTGACAATTTCAAGCCCCGGTAATCTCTCTGTTCTGGAACTACATTTGAACTGTAGTCTGAACTCAGGAATCAACCTCTTAATATACACAGCCCTGGTAAGGAATCTTAAGAGCCTTTGAGGTCACTGAATACTTCATGCTGTCTTATCTCTGTGCCTCTCCTCTTGCTGTTCACACCACGTGTAATGTCCTTGCCCACTCCTTTCATCCAGCTAACATCTATTATCCTCCCAACCTCAGTGCAAACAGCAGTTTCTGTACATTGCTTTTCTCTACCCCTTTGCCTCATTTCAGTGACCCCCATACTGGGCTAGGGGCCTCTTTTCAATGCTGGCATAGTCCCTATCATAGCTCTAATTATATTCAGTTGTGATCTCTGCTTACATGGTTACCACCCTCATCCCACCCCTGCTGTCCAGACCGTGAAGCACTGGAGGGCAGGGACTGTGTTTTACTTTGTGTACCCTCATTGCTCAATAGAAATATATATGGTGAATGAATGAATATTAGAATAAATAATTAAAATTGCACAACCTAGGTCAAAACATCCATTTCCATATGCCAAGAACAGTTTCAACTGTTATCATTATGGTTGCTAATTGTGACTGTTATCTTTAGATGCACACTGTACTATTTCCCCCTGTTGATTCTAAGGGGAATCTTGAATATATGAGGAAGGTGCAGAAAGGCAAGATGGAGGGTGTTGGGATGGCAGAAACCTTAGCCTATGAAAAGTGGGTAAAGGACCCTGGAACTTTAACACAGATAAGAAACTGAAAAGATATGATTCACTGAGTTCCATTCTCAGAAGGGAGTCCTGGGACAGAGCCTGTTCTGTGGGATCCAGAGAGCAGACATGGAGCGGGAGGCAACAAATGAAAGTTATGAAACAGACTTTGTGTTTCATAAGGAAAGATGAAGCTTTACAGCTGTGCAGTATTAGAAAAGGCTGTCACGTAAGGTAATGAGTCCTCCATCACAGGAAGCATCCAAGTGGACACGAATGACCACTTATATATCAGGACATTAGGGAATGAGAATTATGGTGTATGGTTAATAAGATACAAAGAGAAAACTGGAGTTTAAGGTGATGGAGGTTGGTGGTGGCAAAAAATGATGCGAAATATGCAGGACTGAGCGGAAGACGCTAAAAATGTAGCTCACAGACCGAGCACAGAGCACTGTGTTTGGCATTAATGTTTGACGTTAATTTTCCTACAAGAATGGGGAGCCACGGAGGGGTTTGATGTGGAAAGTGACATGACCATTGATATGCTTTTTGAAGATCATTCTGTCAGTTGTGGACAAGATGGATGGAGGGGACAAGCTTTAAGAATATTATGCAACTGTTATCGCTTCTTGGCCTTTTGGCTAAGATCAAGTGAAGAATATTATGCAACTGTTCCAATAGCCCAGGTGATGGAGGCCAGGATGAAGGCAAGGGCAGCAGGGGTGATGAAGAGCAGGGACATGTATCAAAGCAGAAGAGACAGACTGTATCAACCCGTCCTTCTATGTTGGTTCCACTCACTCTCTGCTACCCCTATGTCTGCCATCCTGCTAAAGAAACGTGCCTTCCTTGTTTGCAAGAGCAGGCTCGGACTGCTGGCTGGGCTGCGAAGGTTGCAGTCACCTTGAGTGGATTCCCCACGCAGCTCAGCGAGAAGCAGAGCCTTCCCTCTGCTGCTCTGTCAGCTCCACTTTACATCAAAACTGCTTTGTATGTCACCAAGTTATTAAAGTTGCGGATTGCAGTGCTGTGTCAGGCGATGTTGTGCTGAAACTGGGTCAGCGAGGCTGTCTCTCTGGAAAGACGTGGGCTCCTGGTGTCCCCACATGACAGCCCTGGTTGCAGTGGCTCCTTGGCCGCCTCTCCCCAGCCGGCTTTGAGAGGAGGACGTAATAACCACACAGCTTGGCCCTTCTATTCAGCAGCTCCAGTGGTAAATAATTCCCAACGGGAAGATTGAAGGGGCTTCTCTGTTCTCGTGGTCATTGTCTGTGCTGGCAGGGATGCCAAGGTCTTGCTTTTTCCAAGTCTCTTTTGAATCATTCCTTTTCATGAATAGAATGACTATAACAAGTGAAGAATCTGCTGTTTCAAAACCCAGGCATGCATGTTTCCCCTCTGCTGCTCCAGGCAGCTCAGGGACAAAGGGGAACAGAGGGGCACAAACAGAATCTAGAAACGTGGTCAGGGAGAATGGGAGCACTTCAGGAAGAGACACAAAAGTGCACTGTAGAAGGAATGGTCACGCAGCATAGGGGGCACAGAGATGAGGATTTGGGGTCAAAAGAAGAAGTTCCTACTGGGCCTGTTCAAAGACAGAGGGCACTACTTCTATTCATATTTCTTTTCCAATTCGAGCCAATGCATATTTATCAAACACATAATATGCAGCAGCTTTGGGATGAACAACACAGACAGAACAAAGATTCCTGTCCTCATGGAGTTTGTATTTTAGCTGGGGGAGAAGGGAAATAAATCATGAATATAGTAAATAATTAAGTAATATAAATTACATAGTATGTTAGAAGGTATAAGTTATGGGGAAAAAAAATATGTACTTATAGAGAGACAGAGACAGAGAGGTACAGAGGCAGAGAAGTGGAGGATAGGAATACCAGGGAACAAGGCTGTAACTTTTAAAAGGGTGGCTTTTAAAATACTTTAAGGTAAGTGTCATTGAGAAGGTGATATTTCAATAAGGAAGTGAAGAGGATAAGAGAGTTAACCAAGGGGACCATCTGGGGGAGCATGTTCCATGCAGAGGGAAGAACCATCTCGAAGGCAGTGTGTCTGGCAGGTCCAAGACACAGCACAGAGGACACTGAAGCTGAAGCCATGTGGGTGACGGGAAGAACAGTAGGAAGCGAAGTTAGAGAATTTCTAGGGGCAAATCAGAGAGCGCCTTACAGGTCCATGTCAGAACCTTATCTTTCACCAAGAGTGATATGGAAAGACATTGCCCGAGAAGACAATGAGCTCTCAGCAGAAGGTAGAACGTCATCTAGAAAGACTATTCTAGAATAGTGTTTCTCAACCAGGGAAGATTTTGCCTCCAAGGGGACACTTGGCAATGTCTGGGGACATTTTTAGTTGTCACAACCAGGGCAAATATACTACTAGCATCTAGTGGATAGAGGCCAGGGATGCTCTTAAACGTGCTCCAATGGGCCAGCCCC
The DNA here is from genome assembly GCF_003676395.1 of Aethalodelphis obliquidens. Taxonomy (NCBI): domain Eukaryota; kingdom Metazoa; phylum Chordata; class Mammalia; order Artiodactyla; family Delphinidae; genus Aethalodelphis; species Aethalodelphis obliquidens. Next base: position 16,392,771 of record NW_020837951.1, read on the forward strand.
CCACAGCAAAGAATTACATGGTACAAATGCCCATAGTGCCAAAGTTGAGAAACACTGCTCTAGAAGGGAGGCAAGCGTCAGTCGACTGTCAGGCTCCATGTTCTTTGAGTAAAATGTGCCACAACTTTTAGGAGAGCCTAGCAGGGCTGACTTATCCATTAGACACAGTAGAACTAGTGCTTAGGGTCCATGACAATTTTATGGGGCTACTAAAAGGTTTACTTAAAACTTTTTACTTAAAAGAAAATATATATATATATATAACTTATCTTCGATTATGTTCATCTTTGTAACAATACAGTCATAAAATATACTTTTTTTTTTTTAAATGAAGGAAGGAACCTGTGATATGCCTAGGGCCCCAGAGGTCATACTGGCCTCTTCTGATGTTCAATTTAGGACATCTCTGCCTTCCCGAGTCTTCCGTCTACCCATGGTGTTCCTAGGCCTAAAGAATGCAGTCTTGTCCTGCCGTCTTTCCTGTCCAGGTGGGTAGGGTTATAAACATAACTTACCACCAAGTTCAGTCATTTTCACGGAATCACAGAACACTGTCAGAGCTAGAAGAGCCTTTAGATCTCATGTGGTCTGGCCACCTCATGTTGTAAGGTAAGGAGATTGAGGTAGACAGGGGAGGTGAGCTGACTACAGTCACACAGGTAATTTGTTCCAGAGTCAGAACTGGGAGGCTCTTCAGAGTTCACGTTATCAGCTTCCATTTCTGAGTCTCACATTTGGTTTACACCAATTAAAAAAAAAAAAAAAAACAGAAAAAACAAAAAACAAAATCCCTTAATGCCATTCTTTGTAACTTCTTAACATTTTTCACTTTTCAAAGCTCTTTAAAATACTACTCCTCACTTGATCTTTTCAGTAACTCTATGAGAGGCAATTAGAGAGGAGGCAATTCTTATCATGCCTATTTCTGAGATGCAAACACTGAGACTCAGGAGTCCCTGTGACTTGTCTTGGATTACAGAGCTCACAAGGGCTGGAGTCACACACTTACATTCTAAGTTCTTGACTTCTCTTTCAGGGCTGTCTTCCAAGCCATCACTTTTTTTTATTATTATTATCCTTAATAGGTCACATGATGCCGACATCATACCTGGTATTATGTAAATGCTTATTAAATGAATAGCTGAACTGTTGTGTTCCATAGATTAAATCATGCTCCCAGCAACACAACAACTGACGTAGTGAATGTCCGATACATCACAGTCAGGAAGAAGTTGGTCTTATTCATAAAAGTGCCGGCATAGAATGGGGGATGGGTGGCACTGTAATTTTAGTTCACTTTCGTTTCACTAAATACCATTATAGTTTAGTTATTTCCCCTGGGTTATTTTTATAAGTATAAGTATGAGAAAATAAGTACAAGTATAGGGAAATGAAATGAAAGATGATAGGGTGTCAAAACTCCAAATTGCCTGTGAATTACTACTTGAGAGAGCCAAATAAACCAGATTACTCTGCTGACTTGCTTGTCTTCCTTTTCTGAATTGCTCTTATCTTCTAGGCTGAGACCAGTTAACCCTATTTCCATGTTCCAACCTACTGCACACCTGGGAACAAGCCCTGTGTCTGGCCTATAGAAATATGAAAAGATCCAGTCAGCTCAGGGCCTCAGTAACAAGGCATTCAACCTGTTGGTCCGAGTCTGACCTGGTGTTACACACTGGAGTTGAAGCCTGGATGTCCTGTGCGTACGCCCTTGCGTTACGGCCGATTCTAGATATTGGGTCTTTGTCTTCATTCATTCATACATCACAAACTTAGAGTGAATGCATACCATTTGTCCACATCCATCCTCCTAGTTATTTATAAATATGTATTGAGCACCTACGATTTGTTAGGCATTGTGTCTGGTGCTGAAAAACCAAGCAAAAAAGACATAGTGTATTGTAGCTTTCTAGAAATTCAAGATCTAGAAAAATGTGTGAAAGGTATACCTGTAAGTAAACTGACAGCTGCAAAATAAGGTGATTAGACCTACAAAGGGCATGGACAAACTCCTCTGAGAGTAGACAGTGGAGAATGACTGGTTCTATCCAGAGCAATGCGGTGGTTGGAGAAGGCTTTGCAAAAGATGCAAGAAAAAAAAAGAGTCATGGAAGACACTTTTCAGGGTGAAGTGAAAGAATATTCCAGGTGGAAGGAACAGTAAAAACAAAATCAGACATGCATGAGGGGCTGTCACTTCTCAGAAAGGTAGAAATATTCCAGTAACAATACATCCCAGGACTGAGTGCCTATGATGGCAAAGACAATGGGTTAAGTATTTAATGCACATGATCTTATTGAATCCTCCCTTCAATTCTGAGATTTACCTATTTCTTAGATGAAGAAGTGCTTGCCAACATGAGGAAGTGGGTGACCTAAGATTGCATAGCTTGTAAGATGAACCGGTAATTGGGCATTGATGTGTCAATCTCCAAAGCCTCATTCTTAGATCCTACACTGTGCTGCTCCCCCATTTTATTGATGGGGAGAGCGGGCCCTAGGGAGGTGAATGCCTTTTCTTAGAATCACACAGCTGTGACAAGTTGAATCTACAACTAGATTGGTCCATGTTTATGTTCTTTTCATGACGTAAACTGTCATGCTGTGCAGAGATTTATTAAAGAGTTTTCAGTGTAGAAACAAGCATTTCCCCCCCACAAGTTTGTGATGAGAACCCAGCTACTCAGCCCCCAAAACGAGTGTTACCTTTATGGCACAAACAGATATATCAATGCAAACTGCCCCTGAGTCCATTGCATTATGAAAAGGAAAACTACCCAGCTAGAGGAGTTTCAGGAAAAATGAAAGGGAACGACAAATAATGGGCTGATGGAACGAGAATTCGATGGTCTTTGGGGAAGAAATGGGAAAAATAAGGACAATGGATTTCAAGTTGAGGCAGTGGAAGCCCTTGAGGGTTGAAGGAAATGTAGGCAGGAACAAGAGATGTACAAGATGCAAGAAATAAAGAACACAGCGAAGACTGCTCTTGCATAGAGAACCGAACAGAACGCACATCAGTAAAGAAGGCTTTGTGTGAAATCCGCCGAAGAGAAATAGGGAGGGGTTTTGTGAGAAATTAATAGAGAAAAAGCAAAGAGTGGAGACTAAGAGTCCCACGGTGACGGAGCGCACATCCCAGTAGAAGGAGAAATACATGACTTGAGGAAGTTACAGCCCGAGAAAAAAAAAGGAGTAACACAAAGGGGAAAAGCTAAGAGGCTTAGAAAGGAAGTCTTGAAGGATGAAAATAGAATTGCTCAGATACAGAGAAATCACAACTCAGAGTAGGGGACATGTAATACCAAGAGGAAACAAAGCATGTGGGCTTCGAGTGAAGAACAGTGGAGATAAATTGAGCATAATAAAGGGGGAAATGTGGATTGAGAAAATATAAATGATTCATGAAAGGAGCAGGAGTCGGTAGCTAACATTTATTGATCATTTGTAATGTGCCCAGTATTTTACTTATGGTCTATCATTTAATTCTCCTAACAGCCCTATGCTGTCAGACGTTTACCCATGTATTCCAGATCCAGTAGAGGTTACGTGTCTTGACTGAGATCATACCTCTAGTAGTACTAGAGCTAGGACTCGAATTCTAGAATTGTGGTGCACCTGTGTCCAGAGACACTCCTTTCCCCACATTTCAACCTGCCTCCATCAGGATTGGTGGGTTATACACTGGTCAGCAGAGAAGAGCATCATAATCTAGTTCACATACTCTTTGATGTTAGAATACAACCAATGGTAACGTTAAACTATATCAAGTGATTTGCATACTCCCTGGAACAGAGAGATCACTCCATAAATATTGGTTTCTGTGATTTTACTTAGCCAGAAATGGGACCTGGGAGAAATGATGTGATTTGTGTGTGAGCAAGAATAAATAAGTATTTTAAAGGTTAGAGGAAAAAAATGCTACCATTTCTGATCATTTGGCTACCGAAAGCTGATTGTAAGCATCCCTTCTCAATTGCATGCTTAGTGACTTCATATTGGTACCTTGAAATTAGCCATGGTGGAAATATTTACACCACAGAAATCAGCGAACAGTATCAAGGCTTTCTATTCCCCACCCCTGTCCCCATAGAGCTCATTGTTAAACATTCATCAGCACACCAATGAATAGTCCCCACCTGGGTGGGAAGAGGTATGATCTCAGTTATATAATAGGGAAGGACAAACATAATGTTTTTTTTTTTTTTTTTTTTTAATGAATGTGCCTTTCCCCAAAACACACACACACACACACACACACACACACACACACACACACACACACACACAAATATACTTGTAGAAACAAGGTGGTTTTCTTGAAACAGTAAAACAGACTTATTTGGAAGAAGATTTTGACTGTCTTAGGGAAAAGCAAGGCATTGGGAAGTGGTTAAGTATGAACTGTGAAGTTACACGTTTAAAATTGGAATCGGACAAATGATATTCAGACATATATTAAAATTCTGAAGCGTAGTCGTGATATTTATGAGAGTACCTTCTGGAATAAATGCCTCAGGGTTTAATTCTGGCTTGGCTCCTTATTAGCCAGGGGATCTTAGGCCAGTTAATTAACTTCTCTGTTGCAATTTCATCTGTAAAATGAGGATAATGACAGTGCTTCTTGGAGGAAGTCAATAGGAGTCTGTGAAGCAACGCAGGTCAAGAAATTTGCACAGTGCTTGGGATGCAGAGATCACTCACTAAATGCTGGCTTCCAGGATGTTACTGAACCAGAAACTGGGCCTGGAAAATTGGTACAATGTATGTGCAAGCAAAAATAGACACAGTAAGAGTTGGAGGAAATGATGCTTTTTTTTTTTTCTGATCATTCTAGTGTAATAGCTAAATTTAATCCTTTAAATGTGGGAATATTTGACCCCAAAATATAGGAGATGCTTCAGCTCCTCTTAGAGGAAGAGAAGACTGAAAATGTACTATGACGTTAACAGTTTCCTTCCTGTGTTGTGAGGTGGATGGATGGATTCTATCAGTGCTTCTCTAATCTGATGGTTTATTAGAATCACCCAGGTGGCTTTAAAAAATATACAGTTCCTGTCCCTAACTCAGAAAAGTCTCGTTAGGTGTTGGGGGTCTATGAATTTCTCTCTTTCCCAAAGCACCCTCTCCCAAGGAGATTTTGGTGATAAGCCAGGGTTGGTGACCACTGAACTACATCTCAGCTCTGCGTCTGTAACTAAAGCTAAAGTTATTTCATATCTAACTGCAGCCTCAGCCTCACCTCTGGATGTTTCTCTTGCACTAGCCCCTGCACCAGTATTTGGGGCCAATGACAATTAAGGCTGAGCACTGTTTGGGAAGTCACTGCTTGTGGGGAAGCTCATTCCAATATTGGTTGGTTTGGTTCCCATGAGAACGCTCGCATGTGCTGAATCCATGTCTCTCTGTTCCCCTGTCACTTCTATCCATCACCTTAGCTTTATCTTTCAGGGTCAGAGTCTTTGTAGAGTGTAAGTCAGCACAGAGCCTGGCATCTTGGGAGTACTTGGGAAATATCCAAAGGAGCCTAACAGGCCAGAAATTCTACTCGAGTTCAGTGTATCTACAAATACAGGTAGACGCTCTGATCAGAGAAGGCTTCCGAGAAGAAATGGAGTTTTAGCTGGACCTTGAAAGATAGAAAGGCTTTGAGGAGATGGAAATTGGGTGTTGGGAAATGGTGAGGCTCCTTATTGTAGGAAGGGGCAAGATCAGAAATGAGCTTTAGATCTGTCAGTCATGGGGTGGTGTAGTGGATGCCTCGAAGGGGAGAATCCTGGAGGCAAGAAGTCTCCCTTGCATGGGCTTTGCAAACCCGGAGAAGCCCATGGCACAGGATGGTGGGAGGATTTTCAGGCCATGAGAGCAGTGGGGCCATGCAGTCACTAGTGGGGATCTAGTGTTTATAGGACCTCTATCACATGGCCTCATTCTACCTCTGTTATCTCAATCCATCCCACCTGAACCTGAGAAGGTATGCATCCTTTATCCTCACCTTACATGGAAACAAATTGAGCATGAGGAAGGCGCCATGACTGTCTCAAGGTCACACATGCATGAAGTGGTAAAATCAGACCCAGGCTGGCCTATCTCTAAATCTCAGGAGCCTTGAGGCATGTGATTAAAATCCAGACATTTGCAGAGGAGGAACACGTAGATAGAAAAGGAGGAAGGGAAAAAAGAAAAAACAGAAACACACACACACACACACACACACACACACACACACACACACACACA